>NW_027286069.1:4017500-5217500 GCF_022747635.1 Hetaerina americana | reverse complement strand
AATTAACACGCTTGTCTACCTCATTTATCTTTGAATCCCCAGAGGACTTTATTCTGTGAGCAAAAGCCTACAATATGTGCAACTTTCCCTTGACTTCCCCTCGGAGGTGAGCGTAGAGGAGCCGGGCTTCTAGGGAGGGCGGCGCCGAGAGCAGCGCGAAACTCACTCGAAGCCAAAGGTCCTTCCCCGGACACGCCGAAAATAAATATTCACTCAACCATTGGACACTATTTGGCAACAAGGGGATTCGCAGAATGTATCGGTTCACTCGAAATAAATGCAGAGGTTCTTACTTGATTACCAATAATTTTGAATGTAAAATACATTCATTCAATGCGAAAAGATTAGCAATGTATTCGCGAAAGTTTTTTGAAACCAAGATACGTGCTACTGACTTTGCCAACAAATATAATTCGGAAGAGCAGAATGTTATCTGGAGTTATAATTTGTGATACATTTATTAACATTATTTCATTTAAAATTCCAACGGATCCTATCGTGATGACACCAGTGTCATTTAGTAATGAATTTACAGTAACATGAGAATGGTGATGAGAGGATAACTCTGCACCAAGTATCGAATATTGAGCGACGGGAATATGTTGCACTATTGTAGGGAAACTGCGAACTAGGAGAAATGCTTTTAAGAGAAAAGAAATGTGTGATAAGATCACTGAATAAATTAGCACGGAAGTCCCTCTAGAGAGGAAGGGAGAAAGTGAGAGTAAACCTATTAGAAAATCACAGGCCTCTCAATGACACTCGTCACGCGGAGGATATCATTTTGGTCCTCAGTACTCATATCGGCTGCAGATTACACTGAATAAGATAAGTACATATAATCCAAAAGTTTAAAGTAATATACCTGTATTACCATCCTTTCTTTCCTCGCGTAATTTACGGGCACGACAAAACCAACTCTAAGTCCCAGCCGTGATAATCTAACACCCCTTCTGGTTTCTGCCCTTCTCTACACAAACGATACTCACATGTTCAGAATTACCTTATAAGACTCGAATGGTAGCATTAATTGCCACCGGTCCCATGCTTCCTTGAAAGGTATCACGTATATCTAGATTTACAGGGTCGCACCCAAAAGTAGTAGGACTGATTTTTTTACAAGAATTTTATAGACGATATACTTACATCGACTTAATAATCTTCAAAGTATGCTCCTTGAGCTGCTACACACTTAGTATAACGTTGCTCCCATTCCCCGTACGCCCGCTGGAAATTTTCTTTGGGAATGCCGTTGATGACCATCGTCGAAGCCTCTTGAACGGCCTTTATCGAGTCAAAACGTCGTCCCTTGGCCTGTCTTTTCATCAGGGGGAAGAAGAAGAAGTCCGGTGGTGCCAGATCGGGAGAATAGGGTGGGTGCGGCAACGTGGCAACGCCGTATTTGGCCAGGAGCTGTCTGACGACGAGCGCGCTATGGCGCATCATGACAACATGACCTGTCTTTTCATCATGACAACGGCGCGTTGTCATGATGAAGCACCCAGCAGTTTGCTTGTTTCGTAGATTTCGAAAAGGCGTTCAATAGAGTGAATTAGTAAAAATTCTTGCATATATAGTATTGCAGAAAATAGGAGTAAATTGGAGGGACAGAAAGCTAATACGCAACTTGTATATGTCTCAGACTGCTCAGGTGCGAGTGGGGAACGGGGAGTTCGGATGGGCAGTGTTAGGAAGAGGTGTAAGGCAGGGTTGACCATTATCACCTGTAGAGTTCAACGTATGCAAAGTCTGTTCAAAAAGTATCGTGAATTTTGTGTTTCTTAAAAAATTATTTATGTATTCATGAATATCTATTTTGTCCCCTTCAAAGTAATCCCCATTATTAATATTATACACTTGTTCCAACGATTTTTCCAATCCTCGAAGTACTTCAAAAAATCATTTTTTGTGATCTTGATCAGCTCCTTCTTCTATGCAGTCTTTATCTCGTCAATCGCAGCGCAGCGTCGTCCTTTCATGAGTCTCTTCAGTTTGGGGAACATGAAAAAGTCACTATGGGCCTGATCTGGATAATAAGGTGGCTGCGGCATCATTAGTATATCGTTTTTGGCCAAAAATTCGCGCACAAGTAACGATGTGTGAGTAGGGGCGTGGTCATGGTGAAAAAGCCAATTTTTGTTCTTCCATTAAATCCGTGCGTTTGTGGCGGATTGCTTCGCGCATTTTGCGCATAACTAGCAGGTAATAATTCTTATTTATTGTTCTACCCTGTAGCAAAAACTCATGACGCACCACGCCCCTACAATTGAAGAAAACAGTAAGCAAAACTTTCACATTCGACCGAACTTGGCGCGCTTTTTTCGGTATTGGCTCGTGCTGCAGCTTCCATTCGGATGATTGGGAGTTGGGGAGTTTCCTCATCATTACCATGAACCCATGATTCGTCACCAGTTATGACCCTCTGGAGCAAATTTGGGTGGTCGCGGACAGAGTCCAACACCTAATTAGCAATGTAAATGCGTTGCTGTTTTCGGTCGAAATTAAGCAATTTTGGTACGAATTTCGCGGCGACGCGTGTCGTGCCCAAATCATTGATAAAAATCGAATGGCACGAGCCTATCGATATGTTTGGGCCCTCAGCAACTTCTCTAACGGTGATTCGACGATTAGCCAATACTATTTTCTTCACTTCATGAATGTTTTCGTCTGTTGTTGACGTGCGCAGGCGTCCGGCACGCTCTTCGTCGTTCACATCTTCTCGGCCCTCTGATAACATTTTGTGCCACCGATAACGTTGCTCCGATGCAAGAAAGCTTCTCCATATGCCACAGTCAACATTCGGAATGCGTCCGCGCACGTAATTTCGTTTTTTACACTAAATTTGACACAGATTCTTTGATCCATTTTTTGGCACAGGCATAAATCGAAGACAAGCCAAACACGTCCAAGCAAAACGGCTGTCAAGAATTAACTGAAGATTATAAACGGGTAGTAGTAGTAGTTTTTAGGGGAGGCGACCGACAGCTAAGGTCATTTGCGCCATAGGGGATGAATAGGAAAGGATGAAGGGTGGAGAGAAACCCGGCGTCGGCATTAGCCTACTCTTTACGAAAGGCGCCAAGGGGTCCGCAGTTTAACGTCCCATCCGACGGACGGCGTACTCACTCAAAGTGCCCTCCACAAAGCACCTCAAGTAGGGATCGAGATACCTCTGAAAAATATTCAACACCGCCGGGATTTGAACCCGCGCCCTCTGGGTGGGAAGCCAGTACGTTAGCCCCCGCACCATCTCGATCCCCTTATAAACGGCCGAACTTTTCGGCATTAGTGATAGATATAAGTACCAACATAACGCCACAGAAAAATTGAATATCAAATATACTTAACCGGCGAAAATTAAAAATTCGCGATACTTTTTGTACAGACCTCGTATGTGGAGAAAATTATTCAAGAGACATGGGAAGACTGGAGGTAGGAATGAAATTTGGAGGGGAATACGTGAAATCAGTTAGGTTTATTGATGACCAAGCTATATTCTGTCAGTCAGCCAAGGAGTTGCAACAATGCTGAGTGAATTGTTACATCGTTGCGGTAGATATGAGATGAGAATTAATATAAATAAAGCAAAGATTATCCGATTTTCAAGAAGGGCAAAGCATAAGTTTATACTTAAAATAGGAGGGAAAAAACTAGAGAAAGTGGAAAAATATACGTATCGGTAGTTTTTTGGACTAAAGTGGTCCAAGTAGTGGGGACGTAAGAAGAAGGATTGAACTAGGCAAAGAAGCTTTCCCGAGGAGGGTGTTGATGACATGGAAGTTGAGTAAGGATATTAAGGAAAGACTCGTTGAAATTTTGATACTGAGCGTATTTATGTACGGCACGGAAACGTGGTCACTAAATCAGGAGGATCATTGAAGTGCTGGGTATGGTAGGGGAGGAGAGGGGTTTGTTGGGAGAAATCGTAAGGAGGTAGGAAAAATGGACGAAAAACAAAATAACATAATCGGCAAGGGGATTTTGAAGACTAGAGGGGAGAATGTTAGGCAAACGAGGAAAGGGCAGGAATATGATAGGGATGTTGGATGGAATGCGGGGAGGAAGGAAGTACACAGAAATGAAGAGTGACTAATTGTAGATTAGAATGCTGCATTGCGTTTTGTTAGGAGATAGTTATTTGGCAGTTGTGTCTATCCAAAACCTACCTGAACCGGTAGATTTCTTAAAAAAATGTATTTCTAAGGTGAAAACTCTTGAGGCATATCACTGCTAGTTAATATGAGCATTGTATTTAGTCAGATAGTCTAAGAAGAGCTGTCGTTTTATTCTTTCCTTCCTTTGGTTCTCCTCTCACGCCCTCTCGTTGGTGAATTCTAAACATAAGTATACCTGTATTAATGCCACCTGAATATCAACTGTCTCTCAATTTTTCATGTAAAATGCACTTTAAGTTTGGGTTTAAGTACTGCTGTGTCGTGAGTTCCAAATGGGATAAATATTTAAAAATATTTGAGGGTAGGTTATCGCCCTTAGATCTCATTTTATCAAAAGTCTTGTGTAACGAAGTATAGAAATGCTGAAACATTTTGAAATTACGATTTCAAAACATTTTGTACCATTAAGTCATTTTCAGTTAGCACTTCAAATAATATGATTTACCACTGAAACAACACACTTCACGTTTGTCAAAGTGCTCGTGGTATTTATATTATAAAAGGCATGGCTTTTTCAGGACACTTATAGTAGCACACTACATTGTGTTTTGGAAGCATTTATTGCCAGAATCAATCACCAGTAGTCCATTTCTTTTATAACGAAGGTTTAATTCGATACCTTACTAACGTAACTTGTTCCTTTCCGTAACGATTTTAAAACTGCTGAATCAAAGTAATGAAGTGGAAATTCAATCGACGTAGAAACATAGCGCAAGCAACATCATCTCCCCAAAAGCAGTCCACCTTCAGGGGATTGGTGCTCTCCCTGCCTCCCAACTCTAAAAACCCCCACCCGCTCTTTATTTAACAAAGGAAGGAAAGTGAAAACCACCCTCCGATTACGTGCGGCCAATCTCTCAATCTCCCTCTCCGGTCCTCTGCCCCCCCCCCTCCGAGAGAAAGAAGCCTTTTCGGGGAAGGACTACTCCCGCATAGCGCCCAAAACAATGAACCCGAACACTTAACGTACGACGACGAAACTCTCTCCCGAGCCAACGCATGCGAAATCGCCCCCAAAACCCATCCCAGGGGGGGTGGGCCGGGGGTTGGTGCACCGGAGAGGATTAGGGAGGGCGGCAGGGGCCGGGTCTCCAGGGCCATTCCTTTCCTTCGTCGACTGCCTCACCCTCACCCCCTGGACATGCTCCACGCCCCATACTCCAAACGATCCGCGGTACATTGGAATCCAGCATCCCGCCCCCCTCAACCACCGCCCCTGGACGATAATGCCGGCGGAGGAAGGGGCCTCCGGCCATGCGGCGCCTCACGCAGGGCTGAAGGACAGCCGAACCAACCAAACAAATAGAGACACAAATCAGGCGCGCAGCTCCTCCTCCCCACCTCCACCCCCCTCTCCACCCCCTCCAATTCGCAAACAATTTGCCCCCCCCTCCAGCAGCGGGAACAACATCCTAACCGCGCTCCAGTCATCCCTTCCCCCTCTCGGACGTGGAGAGTGCAATGCGCGAGTGCCTGACGCCGGTGTCCCTCGGCACCGTGCATTGTGGGACGAATACCCTCCAATTACACTGACACCACGCTAAAAATACTATTATTGAAATATTTTGAAAACTTTTGAAGAACATTGGAGCTACTTAATAACGATTGAAATTCGTTGAGATTTAAAGTTTAACCCTAAGAATGTATTCCAAATTCCAAGAAACCATAGGGTGTTTTAAAATTTTTAAAAAATGATTTCAAGTTTCCAATAATAAGGGTTTAATTTTTCAGGGTGAGTTTGAGATAATGTGTGCAATGGTACCTTTTTCCGATGCATGTACAATGCCCGAGTGTCATTATTTCCATGTGGAGAAGGAATAACAACCGTCGCTTAAACTAAAGTACGTATATAATTGAAGGAGGAATGAAATATAAGGTAACCGTTAGAGGGATAAGTGTACACGCAGCGCAGAGCTCGGCGTCCACCGAGTCTCCCTCCATCTAACTCTGCTCTAAGTCTTCTTGATTCATGCACTATACAAGCAAATCCAGACAGCCACTTATTTTTAAAAGCTTCCGCACATTTGGGCTTGGATTATTGAAGGAATCATAGATGGCCTGGACGGAGTTAGTGACAAATATAAAGAAAAATGGGTAAAGGAAAGTCTGGTTTTGCTTATTTTCAGTGGCCTTATTATGCTTCTTCCTACCGCGCGTATATAAATGGGGCCTGGTGATTAATATTTGATCGTTCTGTTTGACGGACTATATGTAAGTTCGTCTTAAGGATATATTCGCATCGCACATTCCCAAGCGATGAATGGCAGAATGTCAAATAAATAAATACATTTTTTTTTAAATTTGAGCAAAAGATGAAAACAAATAAATCATGAATGGGAAACTTCTCAGGTGGCGTATTAATCGGCGTCCTATCAATGCCCGTAGATTTCATTGGCAGTAATTTTATAGGTATCCGAAACTTTTTATGGCTCGAGCTATCTTGTCTTTCATCCACGTATCTGGACACATCCCCGTAAATAAATTGTCCCGTGAAATACGTATTTTTACCGTCATGGCCCTGAGAGCAAGGGATCTTTCCAATTAAATTCACATCCATGGACGTCTCCGCCTCGGCAAATTTACCAAATTTCCGGTTCCGTAAATGGCAGGAATCCCTGCTAACCGGTCGAGGGCTCGGACGAGAAGGGGGAGTGATTTCCACGGAACAGGGGACGCATTTTGTGCATGTGATCGATCCCCTCCTTCAATTTTCTCGCTCTGTTAAATTGGCGTCGATTATGCAAACAATAGCTTAAGAAATATTTTTTAGATTCCTCATTCCATCCGAGTCCTTGGCTTTCTTATTTTTATAAGCAGCTGCGTATCCGTGAGGGATTTATGAGATCGGATCTCACCTTTGTCACGTGAAACAAAATTGCCGAAAAGATTTCAATCCGAGCAGTCAATGTAATTTATGGAAAATTTCCTTGGAAAACTGTGATACCGATTGACTTGTTAAAACACCATGTCGAACATTACTAGGCTTGAAGAGACCACTCCAATTTTGAAAGAAATTTAAATGTTAAAGTGCCCTTAGTTCGAAATACAGAACAGCTAAAACACCTAAAAGTATTCGATAGTTTCTGGTTCAGCTCAATGGAGAAGCATTAACTGGATTGAAAAGGAAGAAATATCAGCAGGCTGTAGAGGAAACCATGAGAGAGTGAAAATAGCAGAGTACTATCGAGGGAGAATGGGAATATATCGAAAAAGGAACATTGAAAACCGCCAAAGAAACTACAGAAAATCCTCATAGGAAAAGAACAAGAAACCATTAATTACGGATGAGATGATTAGAAAGACTGATGAGAGAAGGAAACGGAAGAATGTAAACACGGAGTCAGGTAGATGTAAGTACAATGTGTTAAATAATACATTGAGATGGGTAAAAAATAGAGCAAAAGAAGCGTGGTAGAAGACGCAGAGCGAGGGTATGGAAATTTTTCAGAGGAAGGGTGAAAATGGCACTACACAAGAAGGTTAGAACACTACCGGAAAGTAAGAAGGCGAATCTCTGTTAACAGTTTTAGATAAGTCGGGTAATAAATGTGTAAAAGTTGAACCAGGAAAGATCCAAGAGAGAGTGAAGGAATACATATAAGGACTGCATAGTAAAGAACTTTGACTATTAAGCTTAGATATATAAATAGAACGTAACGTAGATGAATATAACTTAGGTCCAGGCATATTCAAAAACAAGATAGAAAAGGCGTTAAGAGAAATGAAATCAAACAAAGCCGTGGGGTAGACAATATTCCAGCACAACTAATTAAAAGTTTAGGAAAATGTGGGAGGAAGAGTGTTAATGGGGCAATTCGTGGCATTTATGAGATAGGAATGTAGTCAGAAGACCCAATCAGAGCAGTGTTAGTTCCTATTCCTCGTATAGTTCAACAAAAGGATAGAGAGCAGAGCAAATGATTACTTTTGATGATGGGGATGATCAGTTTTGGTTAAGTAAGGGGAGAGACACGCGCGATGCCAATGCAGTAATGAGATCACCAATTGAGAGGAGCATGGAATACAATCAGGATTCGCATTTGTCTGTTTCGTGAATTTCGGAAAGGCGTTTGTTGGAGTGAATTGGGAAAAACTAATGAATACACACATTTGCAGAAAAAAGGAATAGATTGGAGGGATAGGTATGTTATGAGAATAAATGTAAATGAAACAAAGGTTATGCGATTTTCTAGAAATAAAAAAGCTAAGCTAAACATTAAAATATGAGGGCCAAAAGTAGAATAGGTGGAACAGTTTACGTATCTCGTGAGTGTTTTGGACCAACACGGTCAAAGTAATAGGGACGTAAGGACAAGAATTGCGTTAGTCAAAGAAGCTTTCAAAAGGAGGATGAAGTTGATGACAGGGACGTTGAGTAAGGATGTTAAGAACAGGCTCGTTAAAACTTTGAAATGGAGTATAGTTATGTACAATAACGGCAACATGGTAATTGAAGCAGGATGATAGGGGGAGATTGGATGCATTTGAAATGTGAGCGTGGAGAAGGATGGAGAAGGTCAAGTGGGCGAAAAGGAAAACAAATAAAGAGGTGCTAGGTATGGTGGGGGAGAAGTGAGGATTCCTCGGATAAATTCTAAGGAGACATAAAAAATGTATGCAAAGCATAAATGTTGGCAATGGGGTGTTGAAGACTGATAGAGGGGATAAGGGTAGTCAAACGAGGAAATGGCAGATATAGCATTAGGTTGTTGGATGGAATGAAGGGAGGAAGAAATTACGTGGAGATGAAGAGGGAATTTATAGTAGAATGAAATGTTTTGTTAGGAGACACAAGATATTTAATTGGTAGTCTATTAGAAACCTACCTCAACCGGTAGATTTCCTATAAAAATATATATATCTATGAAATTGAAATTTTCTTGGCTTTCGCTAAAAAAAATTCATCGCTATCGTGTTCGATGTACCCGCATATATATGCATACTAGAATAAAAATATTTTCGAGAATGACTAATGAAAATTGAAAGAACTCACTTTTGTTTTGGTGGTCCCGACCATCTTCTTCAAAGTACGAGGAGAACTTGACTGTCATTTATGATGAAGGTGGCTGGAACCAGCGAAATGTAAGTAAGTTCTTTTAATTTTCATTCATCATTTAAAAAAACATTTATTCTGATGTCTATATATCTGCAGGTACATCGATATGTACCATCAATATATGGTACTACTATTTGGTGTTCATAGCCAATCTACTACTTCGCACTTCACTCCATGAAGACTCAGTGGCCAATCGCTCCGCTATTTCATCGTCCACTCACAGTGCTAAATAACAATGTTGATTTTGAGATCTGACGGTGGACTCATCTTGGGCAAAGCATTTAGTCGAGAGAAATGCCACGCACTCAGAGCCACTTCCTTTCCTTGAACCTCCATTCGGCTTCCTACGAATAAATAGTCACTAGAAAATGACGTCACATAAGTGTTTAAATGAGCTTGAGCCCATAGGCATAACCTGGGATGATTGAGGACTCCCCGTCCAATTTTTAAGACGTCACTACACTCCACCTCGTCACCTCACCATACAAGCATTTCTTCGTTTGTTTCCCTTTCAGTCCACTTCACATGTCCATCCTTCTCCACACTCGCATAACAAAAGCCTCCTATCCACAATTCAAAGCCTATCATCTTCAATGGCCAAATTGTTTCAAAAACGATATAAATTTTGTTTTGTTTACATTTATTCTCATCCTATCCCTTTCTTAATCACATTACAGTGCACTCAGAAAAGTTTGCAATCCCTTCGCTGATTGACAAACTATAGCTTGAGAATAAAATATATTCCATCTCCGAAATAATTCGAAGTTAAATTCAGTTCGTTGCACTGACTGCACTGCTGCAACCATAAACAGCAAAATATGAATAAAATGAGTCGGCAATGATTATTTTCAGGCTAAAATTCAATTATTGCCTCATAAACACCTTTAATTATCTTATTATCATGACACTTAAAATAATTAGTCGACACAGTGAATAATAGGAATAATTTCATCAGTAGCAATATCATTCCATCAATGAAATAATTATGAATCAAATTCGAAATAATTTTCATGTGATATTGGGCAATAATAGTTCTGCAAATTAAGACATTTCAAATTTGATGATATATCGTAAATAACTTATTCTCTATAATTAATTCCGATCCAGGAGTGGCGGATCAGGCAAAAGGCAAACCTAAAATGAAAAAGTAATTTAAACATTTGCTCGTTTCTTCAGTATGGTGATAAGGTCCAGAAATAAACATTCTTTCCACAAGTCATGCGTGATTCATATCTCAGTGCCGCTCCAACTCATATTTTATTTCAAATTGGGCAATCAAATTTGAATCCTAAGCATTCCAACGCCATGCTTTCACATTCTTGCTAAAGTTTTACCGGTAAATGTGTACTCTCCCTGCGTTATTACGATTTTTCCACACCCGTAGATTTCTCCAAAGCGCGATGACGCTTTCTTTCTCCAATGAGTGGCAAAAATCAAGCATCTAAAAATACGAAATAAATATATTTGCATGCTTAATGCAATGATCTGGCTGAAAAGTGAAGTGAAAATGAGCGCTGGAAAAAAAACATGATCATTAACACGTAACAAGTTCCCTCACGCGTCAAAACGAGGTCGCGACAGCTCATGTTTTTCCGAGCACCCCAGACCGAGGTTATGACTGCCGATGAAATCTCGGCATAAGAGCCCTAAAGAGCCACGCCCCATGTGTGTAGCTGTAATCTCACTCCTTACGCTGCTGGCATCGCACCTTATCTCGAGAACATTTGCGGTCCACAGTCCCAAAACACCTTTTGCCACGGGAGACCTTTAGCCTGACCCCACCCCAATCTCTCACTCCGCGTTCTTATGGAATAACGCGTATATCTTGCTAAGTAGACAGATAGTGTCACTTGCCTATCCAACCGATCATGCTACTCGGACGACCTTTGGTTGGGGTGCACATTCAAAAATGGTTCAATGCATTCAAAAATAATTCAGTTCGTAAGTAATAGAATGGCTAAGTGTTCACGTTCAAACCTTACTTAATTTAATATAATGAAATTACTGCATACTGTGGATGAATAACAATGCAGAGTCACTATATACTAACAGATTAACGATAGCCTTAGGACATACTATAGCTTATCATACAAACAGTTTTCTTAATCGAGAGAAAATTAATGAAACGTCATGAGAATAAGAAATGACAGCAAAAATAAATGATATCGGAGCAAAATTTAATTTTGAATCAAATATATAACATTAGTAGAGACACAAATTTAACTCCGGCCATCACAGATCCAATTAAATCTCCCCAAGCGAAATATGTTATCCCATCTGCTGCTTATAATTTCATTTTTGAATTCTGTTACCGGCTCTTTCAAGCTATTTTAAGAAAAAAAAACATATTTCTCGTTTAATAATTTTCCTACTGTCTGACCTTATCTTATATTACCAGAATCATTTCAAGAAAAATGTTCAAATAACATTAAATTTCAGCCGATATTTGCAAATCTAGTAACTTCTCGGGAACTTATGGCAGAAAACTAATGCAAATCTAAATGTATTCATTTCCTTTAGAGAAAAGCTTTTCTGACACCATTGAGGTGGCCATGAATGTCACAGACAGCCATAAAATTTCTGTTCAACAGCCATAAAAACAAAATAAATGAACTTGATATAATACTTACGTTTAGGATTGAAAATATCTCTTCATTAATAATCATCTAATGTATCTGTACAAGCTTTTCTCACAATGAAATTTCTTTTATGTTATTTTTTTAAACTGCTTTAAAAACTCAAGACAGTCGTGAGTCCTATCTATTACTCATTCGAGCATATTATTTCTCGGTGATTTTCACATTTTTCGGGCTGCGTCCGCGTATGTCGTTTCATCCTTGACCTGAGGACGCCAGCAGGATAGCTGGCGAAACTGTTGTACATTTAAACGACATACGCGGACGCAGCCCGAAAAATGTGGAAATCACCTACTCATCGCCGCGGAAACCTTCGAACGAACATATTATTTCTCGTATTATAAAACAAATCCTTCACTCGATGGACTAGAAAAGATATATTTTGAACCTCTCCACGAAAATGTACCAACGAAACAAAAACAACCGGTGAACTAAAATGAACGTATCCAAGAGAAAAATAACTGTGATGAACAGAATGTAAGTCAGAGAATGATGAAAATGAAATTATGAAAATTTTAATCCCAAAACCGACGAAAAATCCATTGACCAATCAGAGTTTTCACGCACACGTCAAAAATCGAGGTCTGGCAGACGTTGGCACTCCAGCCACTTATTTACTGCCGATCAAGCCAAAAGTTATGAAAGGTCGTACATTAAATCAAATGATGTGGGATATTTTGAATTTACCATGTAATAAGAAGCCTTACTGAATAACAGTCTCTGTGTATTGAGTGAATTATGATGAATCACATGCAGGAAATCAATTGAGATTACACATATTCCCGAAATATGAATTTTCCATGGATCGGTATTTGCATTAAACCTACAGCAGAATATTTGAAAACTGGCAAAGCGAAGAAATCATGCGTTCTCAGAATCAATTCACTCGTCAATGTATTTCTTACCCTTTTCAAGTGTGATCACTGCACGCATTTAAAAAGATGCAAAAGTTAAAAAGAAAGACAGTCTTAAATAGGCTGAGGAAAAAGTACTAAATTATAGCACGAATGATACGTGGATTCTGACAATATTATGAAAATGGAATGCACACGGAGGTATGGCAGATGTGGTTACCTTGGCTGTTGCACATCTGAAGGATTTTTCAAGCATAAAGAGGAAAGAGTGTTATTCACATGAATACCGTTTCACTGGTATCGGGCTCAACCTTGTGAGCATTCATCTTGAGGAATAAGACAAACTTTGTAAATAAAATGTTATTAATACAGTGCTACTGGTTTCATCACATAGTTGACCGGTTTCATCACATCATTGTACCTGAAAATGTCACTCATGTGATGAAACCGGTAGTCCCGTAGTAGTATTTGGGGTAGGCGACCGACAGCTGAGGTCATTTGCGCCATAGGGGATGGACAGGAAAGGATGAAGGGTGGAGAGAAACCCGGCGTCGGCATTAGCCTACTCTTAACAAAAAAGACGCCAAGGGGTCCGCAGCTTAACGTCCAATCCGACGGACGGCGTACTCACTCAAAGTGCCCTCCACAAAAGCAACTCGAGTAGGGCTCGAAATACCTCTGAAAAATATTCAACACCGGCGGGATTTGAACCCAGGCCCTCTGGGTATGAAGCCAGTACGATAGCTCCCGCACCCGGTAGTCCCGTATTAATAAAAATGTTTGGTGAATTTTACAAAGGTTGTCGCATTCCTTATGAATACCATTGTGAATTCGCATCTAAGTGTGATAATCACACTCATTAATGTGGTTGAGCTCGGTTTTACGCTTGAAGTTAAAACACTTTTTAATAAAAATACACTAACTAACACTTAAGATAATCAATTCAGCAATCCATACGGGAAATGGTACTCAGTAGTACACATTTTCCCGTAAATCGGAAGCACTCAAACAAAAATCGTTCACATTCGAGGCAAGCATGGAATCACCCTCTGTAGAATTTATCGGATAGCTTAACCACAATGGTGAATCGGTGTAGTTTTCCAATTTCGCACAAAATGCCAACACCTCGAGGCAAATAACCCCGTGGGAAAGAAAATGAGAAGCCAGCACGATAGCATAGCATGTACCTGTGGGCCGCCAATCTCACTTGATGGAGCTATATCTAGAATTGTAGGTGAGCGAATTATCATAATAACGGGGTCAGACACTCTCCGTCCGCCGACGAAATAAGAGGTAAATAAGCCCGGAAAAGGGAACTCGCCAAATCCAAAACCGGCCAAAATACTGATTCGATGCCGGCAGACGAATTAAGAGGAGTGGATATGTTGGTTTTCTTCACTCTCGAAAACCCACTCTCGGGAAATATATATTTATAAAATAAACACACTAATTCGGAAAAAATCAAAACATTTCGCCATTTCCAAACGATATGGCCCATGAGATATGATTAATGGTCAACTACCTAAAAAAAGAGCTACAAATTGCTATTCGCTCTGATACAGTCGCCGGATAACAGCTCTCTGGCTGACCACGGGCAAACAAACTTAGGGAGTTCCATGAATACCACATTTAAGGGAAACCTGCCTCGAAAGCAAGGAACTAAGTGAATATTCATTCTAAGTTAAAAGTTATTATAATTACATATAGGGAATAAACACAGCCAAGTTGGTAGTCTCTAATGATTTTTCATCGGATATAAGAGAAGGTTAAGGCAGGAGTTCCTATTCGAAATCTAATTTTTTTGGAGAACAGACGCGAGATTTCTCTATTTTAGAAAAGCCAAGATTTTACCAAGTTTGTCATAACTTCATGGAAAAAATGAAAAAATATTATTTTTCATCAAAGAAAATATAACAAACCTTGTTAATTGTTATCATGCAATCATCTCTGTGTATATATGCATGCAATTAAAGTCTTCATTGGAGAAGTCAACGCTTCTTTATGCTGAAACTTGCGAAATATCGCTAACAAACGCTCGCATCAAAGCCAAAATATATAAGAAAATTCCATCAGTAGTAAAATGCGACAATTGAACGGTGGCAACAGCTGAAGAGGGTTGATCAGAAGCGGTGGAAATGTTATGATGTAAAGGAGTGATGACTATCAAAATGGCAACTCACGTGACCAACGAATACTCGACGCGCAGAGTGAATGAAGAACCAATCCTATGGGCACACTAGTAAGAGAAAAAATAATTCATTGGACATTTGCTTTGCCCGATACTTTCAACATCGATACATGTTCTAAATTGAGACCGCTTAGGAAGATGATCCCGGTTGCAATAATTGAAGCAATCAGTGGAAGACATTATGATGATCAAATGTAAATGAGTGTTACACAAATTCCAAAGAAACTGCGGGAGATGCCGCAACAGTAACTTTTAACGGAGTCATCCGCTAATGTGCATTTTAATGCAACAATTTCAGAGCGTAAAAATCATTCGCCTTGACTGGGACTCGAACCCAGATCCCTCAATATCCGGTCGAGTGCTTTAGCCACTTAAGCTACCGAGGCGTCCTCTTAAACTTGAGTTTAAATTTGAGTGTTACACATATTAGCAGATAGAAGAGGCGTGGGAAGACGCTGATCAAACCAGTTCCAGAATTGACGTTCATTGATGACGATGACTCTGTGCGTAGATTAATTCTTAGTTTCGAATAAATGCATTAGATGATGCTCACACATTTTTAGTGTCCATTATATTCACTATTGAAATTTCGGAAGTAATTAATTGAATTAAATTATAAATACGGTCTCGTTCTGAAAGGAATTTTGACTGAAAAGAAAAATCTAACGAGAATATAAAACATGGAGGCAACGAAAAAACTTAGTTATATCCATTTAATGATTTATTAATACGATTCTGAGCTTCGTCTCGTCGCATCGTGACTCAAAGAAGCTAAGAATCGTATTAATAAATCATTAAATGGATTTAACTAAGTTTTTTCGTGACCCCCGTGATGGATAACTTCCACAAAATAAAGTCTGACAACAGTTCCCTCGGTTGAGAATACTGATATCCGCGGAAAATATGTCCAAATATTGCAAAGGAAATAAAACTAAAGAACTTTAATTTTGGGCGAGCCCAAGGAGAAAAGATTTAAGCGAGGCTGCACTCACAACAATATTCCAGAACAAGGGAGACAGTCTGGGAGAAGTAACGTCTGCCTTAATTAGGAGTTTATTAGCCAGCAGAGCCTAACGAATTTAAGATTAACGAATCACAAGATTAAAAAATATGTACAGTGTTCTACTCAGTGGTGATAATCCATCAACCATGTTTGCAGTCGGAAATGGACGCGATTGGAATGTGACACCAACACCATTTCCACCGTTGATGGAGAATAAATGGACCAATGAAGTCCTATGATGAAGGAGGCAAAGCGAAGTTCAAATAAAATGCTTCGTTAAAAAGATATTCTTATCTCTAATGTATAAAAGTGTCTTGATGGCATAAATGGGAAAAGAAGTACACATGGAGAACGAAGAAAATCAATGACGGAACGCTCCAATATAATGATGACAGATATAAATGTGAGAATTTGTAAAGAAATGAGGAGAAGACTAATGGACGGCAGCAGATCAATCTTTGGATTAATATCTGATGGTTATTAATAAGTGCGTCGCTTCCGATCCCATTCGGTTTCCTTTTACGACTGTATATACATCATATTTTGAATTTATAACCATTGCAGTGTTTCCAATTCTGGTGATCATAGAAAAATGGCAAAACTCAATGGTTTTGGTTCGCGTAATAATACATTACCGTTGTTACATATCAATAACTTAAGCTAATGAAAGACTCTCCATTCTCGGGATGTCACCGCGTAGGTTGTTTTTCTGACAACAGTTTCGCCCGTGTTTCAACGAGCGTCTTCAGGTCAGGACTTCAACCTGAAGACGCTCGTTGAAACACGGGCGAAACTGTTGTCAGAAAAACAACCTACGCGGTGACATCCCGAGAATGGAGAGTCTTTCATCTGAACGCCGCGAAAATCTACGATCCCATATAACTTAAGCAAATATATAAACCTCGAAAGAAAGCATGAAATAAGTGTTCCAGGAAGGAGAGCGTATAGCTTCATATAAGGAAAAAAACTATTTGTTTTTTCCCAAGCCCTTTGTGAGATAATTGTTCAGCTGCATTAAAAAATCCATAGAAAAATTAAATTGTCACTAGTTGTTTTGTGTTGAAAAAGATGAGCTTAGCAAATAGATGAGCTGCCCCATCTCATGTATTTACAGGATATGCATATCATCCAACAGATATGCGGCAGAAATGGTAAACATACTGAATTTAGAGGAAGGAGAGAGAGAAAAAAGGAGAACAACACATGAAATTCACTTGCTCGAAATGAATTTAAAATCCTTTAAATCAGATCGGTGGGTATGAATTATTACCCTTTGCCGGGGTGAAAAGTATTTTGGGGCTGTCCAAACTCGAATGCATGTTTCAAGGTTTTGAAACATCTTGTCCCACAGCAGCTATTCTATTACTAAATCAAAATATTTAATACGACATGTGTCGCGAAGCGATGGCACCCTAAGGGAGATTCCGGTTCTCTCTCTTCCTCCCGTGCGACTCAATTCGCTTACCCCGCGAAACTTGCCACCTGCCACCAAGGCTCTCCCCTTTATCCATCTCTCCTCTCATCTGCACAGTGTTTGGTGGGTTTCTGCGTTAGTTGCGAGGAAAGTGGGAAACAAAGTGGAGGGCATTTGTGTTCGGATTTCCACATTTCTTCTCCAGCATTGATCAAATTGACGTTGACCTTTCGCTCAATTAGCTTGAATCTTCGAGCAATACTTCGCTTATTAGAAGTGCACTTATCGTTCATCAATCCCAAACAGTTGACGGAATACCACATCCAAATTGGATTTTTTACATGACAAATTGAGACTGGTCATGCTTCACCTTCTTCATAAAATAAAAAAAACCAAAGTCAATTTCAATTTCATCCCAAAAATAGTCCCGAAGGAAAACGGGGAATGAGCCCTTGCACACATGGATAGTCCCGAGGAAGAGTCATAAATTTCAATAGTTAGAATGAGGGATGTTTAATGTTCGATTTTTTATGGAGGTTTACCATTTGATTTCATTTATTGGTGAAAAAAATTTGGCGGTCGAGGTGAATGAGAGCGGAGGGAGTCACACCTGAATGGAATGGCCGAGAGTTTTGAAAATGAACGAAAGGGGATAAGTAATGGCCGGTAATTACATTCTTCAATCCCTGGTTCCTGCGGCGCCACAGCGATTTCCCTGAACCGTTTATTGGATTTTGTCATGAAAAACGAATCGAACAACCAATCTAGTCGTCGAAGCGGCCCAATTTTAGGCTCAATCAAAATGCAACCATAAACGCGGCCTAAGTTGTAGTTTACTCACCAAATTTTCAAGAAAATTGCCCCTCATCTGTTTACTAAGAGCGTCAAGAATTAATACCGGGCAGTAAATGTCAGGATTATCTCATGCTGGTAGCCATGCCAATTTATTTCAAATTTTCAACACGAACATATGATCGAGGTGAACAAGAATCGTAAAACACTAAATTTACATAAAATCAAGAAATTAGGCACGAAGGGAAAAGGTCGTAAACGCTTGCCAGACAACTCGGTAAAATGTATTTATACATTATAAAATGATCCCGATTTCCCATGAAAGCATCTCTATTCCCTCTTCAGCCACTTAGAATGGACATTTTCACCTTTCCTAAGCGCCACAATGCCTGCGCCATCCATGGGAATAATCGAAGAAGAAAAATGCACCCGCGACAAAGCTCATCAAAAAAGGAGAATATTAGTTTTTCATGCCAATCAGTAACAAAATAATCGCCATTAAAATTGATGTCCTGTTCTATGACGGCCATCGAAAGTAACCGAGGAAGAAAGCGAGAGACAAGGGAGACAGGTTGGCATCATTCAGTTCAACAGAAGGTAAACGTACTTTGCCAAGTGCAATAGAGAATTCTTAACCAAGGTTTATTGAGTGATAAAAAAACATCGTGGCTGAGGGACTGGGACTGAAGCTACCATCTGCCTCTACGCGAGGGAACACTCCGAATAAAAATCCGAGAGAAGGAAGGGCCGTGGAATAATCCCACACACCCCCATCCCCCCTCGGGCCGGAGGAGAGGAACGGCGGGGGTGAGAAGACCCGCCACGCACCGCCCTCCCTCCCCCATTCCTCCTCGGCAACGCGTCTCCCCTCATAATGAGACATGACGATAAGTCACGGCGCGCGGACTTTTTAACCCGCTCGCTCCCCTCACCCCCTCCGCACTACATCACTCTCCACGGGAGGGAAGGGAAGACAATTTTGATGAAGAACTTTTGGAAGCGTATAAAAACAAAAATCCGTTTTCTGAAATAAAGACCATATGTTAGCTGTCTGCCTGTTTAGCCGCGGTTATGAGGAGTCTCTTAAGGGGAAGAATGGCGGAGTGGAATAGGGAGAGGGAGTATAACTTCTGTGGTGACTCCGATTGGTGCGCTTATTTTAATCACCGTGGTTCTCGGGGAGGTTGCGCCCTTCATTTCGGCCCCCAGGGTATCCGGGGGAGGAGGGGATGGGTGGTAGGGCCTCCCGCCGGCAACATGGCGGCGCGGCGTGGCGGAAGGATGTGGAAGAGGGGGGAGGCGGCTCCGATTCGGGGCTCGCAGTCGGAGGGAAATGGCTCTCGCTCCCCGGAAAAAGAAGCGGCTCTCGGAAAAAGGCGATTGCTATATACCTGGGCTTGCCGAAGGGGGCAGGCGAATTGGTGGCCCGAGGGAGGAGATGACTAAGGGGAAAATGCCGTCGGCCGCGCAGAAAGCACTTCTGAGGTCCTGGGCGTTGAAGGATGATGCTTCGTCCCGAGGCTCAGCCGGACTGAGACGGACGCCGTGCAAAATGCCAGGATAAGAATTTAGAGGTGTTTGACACTCTTGAGAGTACGGGACTCCTGGGGTAGCACTCGAAATTAATGATGTTCCGCCGGAAGAATACTCCAATTACATCTACATTTTCCCATGCGTGCTATCAATACGGGCTGTGGAAGGCGACTCGAGTTATTAAATGCATACCAACGTACAAGTGAAAGAGTGAGAAATTATTTTATGTGTTGCCTGGGAGGAAAAAGGAATTGTGAAAAACAAGAAGATATATCAAAATCGTAAAAAAGCAAAAGTCACATAAAATGATAATGGGAGACGATTGATTGATTTCTGTAAGGAAATGTATACTGCTTAATTCAAAATTTCAACATAAATAATTTCATAAGTTTTCTTGAGAGTATTCATCGAGGAACTTGAAATCAATTATAGACTGAGTCTTAGGCGTTACTTGGTGGAATCCTTCATACTAGGCGTAAACTAGGGAAGACTTACTTTGCAGGTTCCACTAGAATATTTATTTATTTTGACCAACCATGGATATACAGAATAAAAATTCTGGTGGATTCTGCAAAGTTAGTCTTCCCTCGTTTACGCCTGAGCTATATAATTTTAAGAAAAGGACGATGTATGGCGTCCTGTACTTTGTTTAATCAAAGTACAGGATGCGAGAGTAAAGAAAAGAATAGAATGTCGAGCCTTCCATCATTTAGTTGTTTCAAGAATAGCTGACCTAGTTAAGGCTAAAATACAACGCGATGATAAGGATGTGGTGATGAAACCACGGTTGATGAAGAACCAAAATTTATGATACACCTGCAAGGAGTGTGAAACTGCTTCATAACTGAACATGTGAAACATTTATACCAACAAACACTCAAGAAAAAACCGCTTCCGGACAATGAGGTTTCGGATGATAGCATATTATATGGCTACTTGATGCCATTAGTTATGGAATCAAATGAGGAAGCTCAAGGAATGGAGAAAATAATTAAAGGAAGGAAGAAATAGATGGCCACAGAGGCACTGGAAGTTGTGGACAAATAGTAGAAACTTTTGGGAAAGGTTGAGCTTGAGGAGGATTTTATACGAGGCATTTTTAGGTAGGAGGCATGTAATAAAAGTGCCCAAAAGCTTATTAAAATAAGGAACACGCATTTGAAAGAATATGTGGATAAATAAGCCATTCGCTTGGATATAGAAGATCTGCAGACTCCAGGAGACTAAAGAGAAAAATTAAAATGAAGAACAACCAATTACCAGCTCTACAATCTCTATCCATGACTCACTGGGAACAACACTTCGAAGATCTTGTACTGAGAAAACACAGGAAAGGTTAAAAGAACATAGTTGAAATATTGGTTAAACTCGGGTAACGAATTCATTATTAGAGAGGTAAGCGAAGCAAGCACCAAGGAAGGCGAGGAACGGAAGGGTAAATGAGCCACTGGGAAATATGATAGAACTATGGCCATATATCGACCATCGCAGTTGACAAGGCTTCTCTATAAAATGTGCAAGCAGATTCTTGAAGGAGAAGAAATTTCGGGAGAATGGTGCTTAACTTATAATTCCATCATATATAAAAAGGGATGTAAGAAAGACCCTAACAATTGTAAGAGGAGTTAGTTTCATGACATCCATCATTAGACATTTTAGCAGCATAATGAAAAATAGGCTGTGGTATGAAATTAGAAGAAACATAAATGAATGAATGAATAATCAGACAGGATTTTATTTGAACATAAGACGATCTTGTATGAATCATATCTTTAGCAAATAAGTAAGGAGATGCACGTTAAAAGGGTAAGAAAGTTCCTTCGATATTTGTGGATCTTGAAGAGGCCTATGTTTTCGTACTTATTAGTTAACTCCAGACAGCAATGGAATGGATTGATTTTGGATCTCAACTGACTTCACTTATTAAATGTGTATAATGAAGTCTCTGCCAGTCTGGAGCTGGATCTGGCAAGGCCGTGGCATGATCCCCACCCTTTTTAAAATATACGTGCAGGATGCATTGAAACAATGAAATCGATCCTGTGGAGATATGGGCGTCCCCTTTGGACATGGAATGATATACGTACCACCTACTGTTCACAAATCACCAGGTATTGATGGTTCAATGCCAGAAAGTGCTAAGTTTATGATATGAAAGTTATTGAAAGCCTTTGAAGGAGAGCTTCCAGTAAACATGAAGACAACTGAATATCTGGCTATAGAAAGAAATGAAAACGATGTTAATTTGTTCCAAAAAACCACGAAGACAGTAAAACAGTACATTACAGGACAGTATTTAGGTTATATTATACTCAAATTCGCAAGGTGTAAATATGATGCGAAATACAGAGTATGTATGGCTCGCGGGGTCAGGTAAAACGCTAAATTTATTCGTTTCTATGAAGTAGAGTTCTATCTACGAAAAGAGAGAAAGTAACCCAGCAAGCTATATTGGAGTTGATACTGAATCATAGGCCAGGGAGCTGAACATTAAGTGAATGCCTCAAAAGTTAAATACATGCTGTGGAGATGGAGGGGGTAAGCATAGGAAGCAGGATATCCCAGTTAGAAGTTGTCGGCTATGTTCGAAGACTGGATGAGGAAAAATGACCAAGACTTCTGTTAGAATAGTCCCCACAAGGAAGAAGAAAAATTGGATAGCCTATAAAAATATGGAGAGCCAAAATAGCCTTCATGATAAGGGATTGAGGTCAGGAAAAGAAAATTTGCAAACACCGACAGGACTTAAGGATGGGAATATCGGATAACCACTGAAAAGTAGAAAGGTCCTTATGACTAAGCACGCCTGCGTCCGCATCGTTAGCTTAATGTTGTTGTTTTGTTGAGTTATGCGATGGAAAAACGTGAACATGTTCACTCAGAAAGCTTCATCTTTCACTTCTCCGAGTGGAAATTTTGGCGATAAAGACTAAGATTCTAATAATGCTCTTGTCACAGAAAGTAAACTCCTTTGTCCTTCTCCCAGCAAGCATCTTTAGTTTACTCTTTTCTCTTCGAGTTTAAAGGGGTCCCCTTTGTTTTTAATTACTCAGCAACGTGTTCCCATGGCAACAATTTTGAAAAATCAAGAGTTGAGTATGTGTAAAGATCCTTCTTTCCTCATACAATCTACGTATTTTTTTTATTTGACAGGCCCTAAGATGCCCTCTTATACTTTTGACTGTTCTGCATACAGCGCAGATAATGTCTAACTATACCTATCTTTCTTTTTTTATCTTTTTCTTTAACCAATCTGTTATATTTTTCTAATGCTTCCAAGATTTTCTTAAAGATGGCCCATTTTTTCTAGGTGTCAGCTCTCAGATATTAAAACGGACAAAGGTTAAAGTCAGATCTGGGAGTAGTGGCTAAGGAATTTTAAGTGTATATAATTTTGCATCAAAAATCTGTTCATTCCACTTGTGTATATTATATACGTCTCCTAAACTAATTACTCTTTCTCCCTGCTCATAATCCACTTCACCATAGATAAGCCCGAGTGGCTATCGGAGAAGGAAACCACTTACAGCACGGAGAGCTTATAAGAAATTCCAATTATCCTTGAAAAAGTTTATTTGACAAGAATGGGTTTCCCTTTCCCATTCCCTTTAGCAAACCATTTCATCTTTATGCTCTCACTCATAAATTTGAGGAAAATAATGGAAAGACCGTCTCAGCCCCGAAATTATAAGGCAGCAATTTTAATAGTAAAAATACGTTTTACTTTCTAATTTGTTTTAAAACTAAACCATCAGATGCTGCATCATGTATCATAATGTCATCTGAAGGATTTCTTCAAATTTTCTAATAATTATCCAGTCATTAACCAGTTTTCCCATCTATGGAATGGTTTTCGTTATCCATAAACCTTTTACGTTTATTTTTTATTCTGAATCAGAAATCAACAGCATATCAAGCACAAACATTTAGACAGTACAAATTTAATGACATTGTATTTTCCTTTAAAATCTGTATCTTGCTCTTTCAGTTAAGTCAATAAAAAATAATGCTCATTACACCTGTAAACCATATTTATTCCTGATATCTATTCGGAATTATGAAAAGTAAAGGGAATAAGACCAAACTATTTCAGTCAAGCAAGTTCATTTTTTATATAAAAACTTGCATCTGCATACATGCTATGAATTGCTCTAAAATCTCCGAGCCAAAGCACTACAGTAATTACGAAATGTATTAAAACGCAGTCCACTGTTGCAATACAATTTTTCACTCCCACTATCGTATGTTTTCAGCCTTATTCTTATTGTTCCTTTGATCTCGAAGACCCGTCTCCAAACTCGATGAATGTGAACACACGTCGAAAAGCGATGATTCTCGGATGCTTCGCCCGACCAGCATGATCCGGTCTCTCCTCATTTATCGCCAGCCCCTGGGGAATATCTTCTCCGTGCATCGAACACACCGCTTTTCTTAACGCGTTCCTCAAAAGATCTCAACTGAGGCAATCATGGGGCTCCTCCCCACGGCTCAGCCCTCGTCCAAAAATCCCGAAACGCTCACTCGATCCTCGAATCCCAATCCGAGCGGCTCCTCTCGCTAAGTGCAAAGAGCGTCCGCTTATCCAGCATCCCGACCGGACCACCCTTCCTCCCGCCAAGGGACCCCGCTTCCTCCCCGCCCTCCTCCTCTCCCGCGCGCACACACGCCCGTCTTCATCCAGCCCGCCGTTAAACTCACCAATCACCTCGGAGCGCCGTCTCCGTTGCCATGGGAGAAGCGACCTCCGCGGGACTTGAAACGGCATAGTTCCGGAGGTGAGCTCTCATCCTCGTCCTCTGGGAGGAGAACGCCTCAAGTCCACACGTTTTCGACCATTATTATGACTCAAGGGAAAAGCAATATTGCTGTCGAACGACACCAATGAGGTCGGTGTAGACAGAAATATGTCCCTTATTCGTTGGCGGCGATTGAGTTCCAGGCTTCACGCTCAGATACACTTCGGCATCGATGAGAATATCGGATATCGTCGAGTGAATTCTTGTCTTCTCTACAGGAAGGGATCCCAATGGTGTCGGATTTGTCAGAATAATTCCTTTTAGAATAATAGATTTTAAATCCTCTGCATTCTGCTAAGCGAATATTGTTCTCAATTTTTAATTAAGGAAAAAACACAAAAAATTTATGTCAGTAAAAACAACTCAGTCAATTAATTAGTATGCACCTTGGGTCACATATCGAAAATACGTAAAGACCAAAAAGTTTGCAATTTAAATTGCAAATTGCCTTTAGTTAGGCCTGCTGATACGTTTGAAGCACGAATGAGTTGATCTATGCAAGGTGATTCCTGTCTTAACGAACTATTAAGCCAATACTATGGTGGACTAAATCATTCAACTGAGACCAGTGGATACACCCCAGACGTACAACTGTTACAAACATTTTAAATCCCTCCAATTCACAAAGCGCGATTATTTGGGCATTATGAAACTTTCTAGATCAGTAATTGGGCGTAAACACCTATACTAAGCTACTCTTCAGGTCCACGTCATGCTTTTCCATGACAATGCCTTTAATTACTTGTCATTTTGATTGCCCTTCTTTGGCCCTTTCTCTGTTTTTTTCAGAGGTGTATTCACATGTTTCACATTGTTTTACTGTAAAGGCACCGACTCAAGTTCAAAAGATGACGATAAGGTTCACTAAGAAATACAGATACCGGTGCATTAATGCAGTAAAGCTGCTTAGCATGGTAAAAAAATAATTGATTTAAATCGAACATGAGTAAATATTGATATCACCGCTTTAATCAAATTAATTTAGATCAGATCGTATTAATTACAATTTAATATTCGCAGGGTAAATTTTGTGATTATAACTTTTAACCCAGTGAAAATAAAGCTATTTTAAAAATACAACTTGCATTTGCACTGGTCTCCTGATACGGGGAGAAGGCAATGTTTCATTCCATCTTCGGTACCTTTACTGATTCAGAAATTGAGACCAAATAACCACAAGAGCAGCACTCCACTCTCTCACCCACCATTTTACACTATTCATAATTTTCTCCCAACTCCACTACTGTTTAAGGCTTTTGCACCAAGACCGATCGATGATCGGAACCCCTCGGCACCTTTAACAACCACCGGCAGTTGTGCTTCCCGGGAAATTTCAAATTACGCTCCCTTCCTTCGAGTTCTATTCCAAGCCATCGGTCGTTCAACTCTCCACTTGGAAAATACGCGAACAACCTTCCTCTATCTCCGATGATAGTCGTGGAATCAACGCGCCCGAAGGGTGTAATATTTCACGATCCCCTCAAGTACGCTTGACGCAAGAAATCAGCGTACGTATGTACTCATGCTCGAGGTCTATAGAGATGAGATACTCCGATCTGAAGACAAGCAACGAGCAAACCTTTCGACACTAAAGATACCCTCACACAGACGAGGGGTTGCCATCGGGCGCTGTCTGCACTTCTCCAGTCATTTTCGATGTTGAATAAAAATAGAATCGCCAGTATGCAAGAATAGGAAGCCATGTCGATGTGATACATTTTCCAGACAGAAAATAATATCTTCAAAGCGGTAAGTTTATTATATTGAAAAAAGTTCCCTGATGTACAATATAAAATAATGAGGGCATAGGTACGCAATGCCAAGGAGAAAGAGAATCGAAGTCTTAGCATAAATCGAAGTGCCACAGCATTTCTTACAGTCAAAAACCCACGTAACAAATAAATTATATTAATTAAATCTAATGAGTGAATCATTGGATACATATTTCTACTCTGAAGTATTTTTCCTATTATACTGTCACATTTATATATTTTCTTAATAGCTTCACACGCGTCCATCTTAAAAATACACTGAGTACAATCGCAAAAGTAAAAAAATATTTCCAGATAATGTAGAACTGATTCACACATTCATGCACGTCGTTAAAAATTCCTTTCAAAAGTATGCTAAACATAAATTCATTTATGACAGTTGGTACTAGTAAAGGAATTTAATTAAAACAAACGAATATTGCCTAATTCTGCTGACCTAACTGATAAAAAATTGATGATTTAGAAAAATATGAAACTATTAAACTTAATGTGAAACTATTAAATTAATTATACTAAAGAAGCTTTATAGACCGCGGAGTAAATGATAAAGTTTAAATCAATTAAGCAAAGTCTACCTGAGACGGAGGAAATACTTATCAACAGACCCATTTATTTATGATGATACGCTATACAGTGTCTTTATTATTGGCAATTCCTCTTCGTTCGAACGAATCATTTAATTCCACTAAGCATCTAGTTCTACGGATCAAACTCCTAATACGCGAAATATTCAATTAGTATTACATATCAGTGCAGATAAAATATGTTATGCGCATATTCCTCCGAGAAATAACTACTCACTACGAGAAAGGCAGTATGAATCAGTGTTCAGAAATAAATATCATGTCTAATTATGTTATCTATCAACGTAATTGTCAAAAAAAGCTAAAAGTTTCATGTAGCTTATTACACGCCCCAAAAAAAGACGATTTTACAAGCTCATCATGAAATAAAAGTATTTTACCAGAATTTAAATTGAAATAAATAAAATCGAATTATCATGAAAACCAGTGCACTTGATTTTCGGGTGTGAATCAATTGAGCACATATCGTATTCGATAGGAGTTCTCAATTTTTCTGATGCATAAAAAAAGTCCATTTTGGAGCTCATATCTAGTAGCTTCTCAAGTAAAACATCCAACGTCAACTCCCGAGAGTGGCAAGACAGCTGTTCTCAGAGCATGTCTGGCGCTACCGCCGTCCCGCGCTCTCCTCCCCCCCATTTTCACGCAGCGTCCAATGTTCTTCTGATTCCTCTTACCCAAGCAAAGCCGAAAGGACGCTCAACAGTCGCTCACCGCTCACATAAATTACAAACTGAAACTCTGTGGGAAAACAACACAGAGAGAACATTACGAACTCAAGGTAGGATCGACGGATTCGACATTTCGGGCCAGCAACTTCTTTCATACCCTTGCTACACGAAGGCATAGGCTTTTTCCGTCATTTCACGCTAAAGTGGTGGAAAAGCAATATAGTAAGTGTTTTTCTACAAGAAGGTTCAGAGTACTCCCCGAGGAAGAGATCGTGAGCAGCTTCCCTCGAGCCATTTCTCCGCCGGTGGTTTAATCTCGAATTATGGCCGCTCCCCATTAGAAGTCATGATACCTCTGACCTCTAGATTGCACAACTGCATGGCTTCCCGAACTCACAGTACTCGTATATTTCGAGCACTCGACAATGAGTTAGTAGAGAAGGAAAACAGATGATGGACGACGAGAAAAGACGTAGAGTACGTATAAGTAAAACACTCAGCACCGCCCCTCTCTCGCCCTTTGCCCTTCCTCCCGCCTCACAGACCCTTAGTCCCTCTTGACAGAAACCTTCGAAATGATCCTTATGAGTCGACTCACTCCACCAGCACACGTCTCCTGAGACCAAGCGCAACCTAATCGCTCCCAACTACGCGTACATCTGCACGCATTCATTCTCGACTGTTTCTCAAAGGCTCTTTGACCTCTGCTCCGAGAACCCTCGGACGTCGACCAAGAGAATCTTTCCCAATCTCTGCTCAAAGCCGTGAGTTACAAATTTTCCCTTTTAAGGCATTTTTTATCTCTAACCTTATGATCCATGACCCGATAACCCTTCATACCTACGCTAAGATATTCGTCATTAACGTGTGGGAAAGGCTTCATTAAGGAATTTCTTCACCCGGAACAACCTCAAAACATAAACACACCCACTTTCTCCTGACATAACATACATAATAGTATTGAAACAAATAATAACTGATCGTTTACAAAGATGCTTCAGTACCAGAAATAAAATAGCAAATCATTATCTTTCTCGTTATTTTCTCCTGTAGAGTTTAACGTACACCCGAATATGAGCGCAATATTTTCTTATTCAAATTTGCCAAAATTTTAATTTTTATTACCTCAATATACATTCAACATAAACGGGAGATAGAAGTCGCTTTGACTAAAGGATGTCAGGTCCCATATTTATAAGCTTGTATTAAAAACGCAGGTTCAAATAAAGGTTACATCACTTATTAAAGCAAGCAATGGAGGAATTCTGTGTGATTTTCAAAACAGTTTATCATGCAAAAGTTTTAATTAGAAAACTGTAGGGGTACACAGAGATTAATTTAATAAATGAGGATTTCATTTTCGCTCCATTACAAAAAGTCGTCACGGAAACGGAAAACAACATGGTTATCAGAAAATGAGCATCGGGAAATATGGGCAAAGGCCACTCATAACGCAAGGCACCCGTTTCACACAGGACTCGAATACATTTCATTGTAACACACATATCCACTTCTAGTTCTAAATCACACCCTCGATGGGGTGGTAACTTAAGACTTGAAAACTCTTACACGGCCATTAATCTCTCGGCCGTTTCCTTGCTCGAGCGAATTAGCGAACGCTCGAAATAGCTTATTGCCACCCCACACCTCCTCCTCCCCTTTCCACCCCCCTTCCCACCCACCAATCGCCCTCGAGTTTCCCCCCCCCCTCACCTCCGCCTTCGCCGCCGCCGCTATCTCAGGAACCATTTCTCATGCGATGCCTCCCATCCCCCCACCCGCCCACCCTTATTGCTCCCCTCTCATTTCACGCACCAACCCCTGCGCCTCTTGAAGAGACCCGCCGCTGCGGGTGACTAGCGTATCTGCCTCCCGCTTTGATGGAATTACTTCGATTCCCGGCGGCTTCAGAGGTTTTTCTCCTTTGGCGCTGTTTGGCACACTCAAGATTCCATTCAATGAATTAGACATTTAAGTTTTCCAATTGCTTTTTCCGTTTGGAGTGGGCTGACTGACTATAATTGTCGGAAATACATCTTTTGGTTTCCTTTTCTGCCTATCCAATTCCAACAATGTCGCTAATAATATCTGACATCGATAGGAGTCAACTTAAAACCTCCCATTTTAAAAGGTATTTCCCTAGGAATAAAAAATTACCTCTTTGCGGCTTCGAGTACCAGAGCAGGCAAATAAGTCAATTTATTTCCTAATGAAGATATAAACTTCTGCACAAATGCATTTAAAAAATAATAATAAAGCTCTCATGAACTCACCCATGGTTCTATTTTTACTCAAACTACTTACTACAAAGAGAATATATACATATATATAAATTTATTTATTTATTTACAGGTTTGCTTCCTAAATAACGCGCCAGATAGTTGCACACGCAATACTGTTATGTGTAACATCCAGTCCTTAAATCGATCATTATTTATTTAGTACTAGAGTCATGCACACCTCAAGAGGCATTAACATTGATATTTAAGAATATAGTATACTTGAATTTGAAGTGAATAACGTAACGCTGGTAAGAATTTTTATGAGATTATGGGGTGTGTGTTTCATTGAATCTCTGAAACATGTGGCAGTTTTTAAAAAAGCAAAGTGAAACCATCATTTTGGTTCCCTTACCGTCTAAACTTTGGGTAAGCACTGAAATACGTTTCAAACTTAATATAGCATTGTATGCGTTTATTTTACACCTACTTTTTTTAACTTTCATTTTCAACCCAGATACAGCAGGGGAATGTCAAGAAAATTTGCCTGATTCACCTCAGAAATCTTCAATTTCACTGCAACGTAGTTTTGGCCAAAGACAAGAGGTTCCAGAGTTCCAACTTCAATTGACGGAAAACGATTAAACACAGCACTCAATAGCTATACTAAAAATCCAAACCCACTCACGGCTCACCTAAATAGGCATGAGAGTGGTTAAATATTGAAATAAATTTTAAAATAATGTGCTTGAAAAAATCCATATGAACTTCCTCACACCATTAAGAGGCATATACGATTACTTGTATGGGAAATGCTACTCATCTCTTTTCACAAATACACAGCAAATATGGTGGGCATTGACAGTCACTTTATTCAATATTTCTTACACATGGGAATTTTTAAGAAAATTTACTGCATGAAAATGATGAATGAATTATAAGTTCAACGTTAGTTTCGATATTAAAAAAATCAATGTCGCCAAAAATGGAAAAACTATGAAGAATATAGCTAGAAAAGACAAAGGAAAATTAGTAGAAATGGAATATGGTGCAACAGAATGATAATGGAATGGAAGGGTCGCATAAGTAACGAAGAAATTCTATCCTTACAGTGAAGAGAGAAGTCTGAGGTGAAGCAAGAAGTAATGAAATATTCTGAAGATTCCGGAAAGTGATGCTCTCATAGAGAGAGAACTATGAGACAATATAGCTTGTTGAAGCCAGCAAGGAAAGGAAAAACTATCGTAAATATTACATTGGAAGACCTCGGATAAAAGAATTAGATAAAGGAAGCAAATAATGAATAACTGAAATCAAATAGATAGGAAGCGTGTAGAGTTTATTGATGAGAAAACTGACTTGAGTGTGTGTCGACCCACTCCCAGGACTCCTATTGATCGCGAGGACTGGTAACCAATTATTATTTTGCGTCCATTGAGGATTTGATAAACGACGGAAGATATCGACAATCAAAGAAGACCCGGATAAGCCAATGGAGATATTGTGGGAACTCTTTTAAGGTGTTAATTCAAGGGAAATAAAAAAAAATAGTGAAATTGGCCATACTTTGAGAATGAAAGGTCATTGAAGATGATAACGGAATTTAAAAAAGAATGAGAATAAATAAAAAAAACCTTGGGACAAAATTCATGAGCAAAAAGTAATGTGAGACGTGATAATGTAGATGCGCATTGGTATGATGAGGAATGATCTGATTAAGGAACTGGTGAGCTGTATCGGATCTGCCCTAGGATTCCTAATATAAGTCAATGGTGATGGACTTCCTAGTGGAACGCCATTATGCCGGGCTCGGTTTTTGCCTCTCTACTAAGCGATACTTATTGGCATCATTTCTGTATCATTGCCTCCTATTTCTCCAGTGATATTTGATTCCTCGCCCATGTGTGCGCTCATATATCTAGCCCCGGCGATGCCTGGGCCAATAGCAGCCGGAGAGGCGGCACCTCTCCGTGGTAAGGCACCCAGCGACGACCGTCCCGCTCACCGATCCGGTACCCGCGCCTCCCGCCCACTCCTTTCACCCCTCCCCCCCCCCCCGGGGGAGCTGGGGATCGGACGACCGAGACGGACGGGGGAAAGGGAGAAGCGAAGGAGAAGAAGAGATGTTAAGTCCGAGAAGGGGCCTGCCCCCCCATGATAAGTATATACACTCGCATTATTCATGGCATACCTGACCCATCCCCCTCCCCTGCCCTCCCCACGCCCCTGGGGGGGAGGAGGGGGGAGTGGGATCGCCATCACTCTCCCCTCCCCCCTTCCCATCCTTCGAGTGCCGTCATAACCGGAGGATCTTTCGAGGAGGGAACGAGCGGAGAGGAGAGGGAGTGGTTTCGCTCCGGGTCTCATGAGGGATGGTTTTATAAGTTAGAAAAAATACTCCGTCTGTAAGAAGGGAGAGTTCCGTGCGGTTGGGGGCGTTCATCGTGCAGGTGTGTGTGTGTGTGTGTTTGTGAGTGTGCTCTGTACGGCGGGTGGGGAGTGAGCGGGGGGAAGAGAGAGGATGAGGGGAGTGGTTTCGGAGTGGAGGAGAGCGGTGGTTGATAAGGGTTAGAGGAACACAGGGCGCATAAATTAGGTTCCGCGCGATGCTGAGGATGATTTAAGAGCCGCTCGGGGCAGAGGAGGATGGAAGGGGGGCGCGGTGCGGGAGGGAGGGGGTGGGCGGAGGGGCGGGTGCAGGGATACGTATGCACGCGTGCGTACGTGCAATGGAAAAGAGGAGGGGTGGCAAAGGGGGCCAAACAGAGCGGAGATGAGGGTATTTTCTTTTTTGTTTTTAAGGGTGCGTTGGAAGGGTTAAAGAACGGAATGGGTAGTGGGGATGGGGTGGGGTTGGTTGAGAATTATCCCCCGACGACCACCACCTTTTCCTTCAATTTCAGTCTCCTTTGGGAAGTCAAGCACAGCGGATGTGGGCAAGAAGGAAAGGGGGTCGGAATTATATCAATAATAACAACGAGAATAGTTATAATAATAGCGGAATGACAATGGAGGAGCCGTCCCGATGGATGAGGAGGAGACCGCTGGGGTTGACAGCAAAGGATGAAGGGTACGGCGCGGTTGGAGGTCGAACGTCCGCGGGGCGGAGGGGCGTGTTCAAAGAGGAAAAGGCTTGGCGGGGGGCATTAGTCGAGGAACGCTGAGCGAGGATTATACGCGACTCTTGGACCCGAGATTAATAGGAGACCTAGGAAGGCAATCCCTCGAAATACGAGGACTTTAAGCCAGATTAGAAGTCCTTCACAGTGATACTAGTCTCTCGAGAGTACGCCAATGGCTGAATGAGAAATGCTCAAATAGCACTTATTTTTAGATTAAACAAAACTCAAAATATGACGCTGATTTTTCGCAAACCGAATAAGCCTTCTTTTTTGCGTAGGGCGCAAATATAAGAATGACGACCAAGCGATTCTTCTGCTGACATTTTAAGCCATTATGCCTTCTCACTTTCGTATCCACTTATTTTTCAGTAGAACGTGGTATTCTCATGGATAGAGCAATGAGATACTAACCAAAGGGCCCGGATTCTATTCCGGGTGACTCCTCTGGGCAGTCTCGGCTTCATCCAATCTGTGTGACTGCCCTGGTACCAGATCTTCCTGGGGAACCACGGGCGGCACAAAGAAAGGAACAGAGATATTTCACCTCCCTGATTTTGCCTAATTTACTCCGGTCATGTACAAAAATTTTAAATGGCATTGATCGCTTTTATAAATTGCTATGTAAATGACAGATTCTTCAACACCATTGCTAACATGAAAGACAGAAAAAATTAGGCACTATGTCACTAGAATGAATGGATCTTACTCATTGGAAAAAATTTATAAAGGATAATTGATTGTATTACGTATTCACTATCTCGAGGCGAGAAAGATGTAATGAAAAGAGGCGTTTTCTGCGATTATAGCATTAAAAACCTCGAATCCTCAAGCTATTTAATGAAGCTAAGAAGGTGGCGTTACGTTCATCGGGAAGTATTGGCTCGAAAAATGAACAAAAAAGTCGATAAATCCTTGATTTTTTTCATTTGAGATAAATTGATTAAAGTGAATAAACGAGCTTGTCGTGGCGGAAGGACTTGCGCGTTATGTGACCCCTAGAGCTGTATTGGAAGGAGAAATGATATTTGTTCCTGGCAGGGTTACTGTGCCAGAGATGTCCAAGGGTAGGAGCCATTCGAAAGGTAGTCCGCGCAGCCAAAATTAGTATTACCATGATAAATGTGAAGGAGCGCAAAGGTTAAATGAATTCTGGCAACTAAGAGAGTCGGCCCAGTGAGTTTGGTATCGTGACCGGCAGCGAGAGATAATCAGACGGTAGAATCGGGACGGGCGATGCTCGGCAGGAGAGTGAGACAGGGTGGCCCGCTCTACCCGGTAGTTTTGAGGATACATGCTGAGGGAATCTTAAGGGAAGCATGGTAAGGGTTGGAGCTGGGAATCAAAGCAGGCGGCGAGATGACTAAGTCAGGTTTGCAGATGACTAGGCAATAGTGACTGAGACAGCTGAGGGATTACAGTCATTATTAAGGGCTTTACAGGAACAAGGTGAGAGCTGTGAGATGAAGATTAATCACAAAAAAACGATTTACCAGTTTCTCGAAAAAGTAGGAAGGCTAAGTCAAACATTAACTTGGATAGAATAAAATAGAGACGATGGAGCAAATGGTATATTTGAGCAGTGTTTTACAGGAAAATGGACAGAGTAATGGGAATATCAAGAGAGAAATTGCGTAAACGAAAGAATCATTCATAATTAGAAAAGAATTAATTACTAAGCGCAGATGGGAAAAAAGATAACTAAGCACATAATAATAAGTAGGATAGCTCATTAAACTTGGTCTTTGAAGTATGAGGTTGAGCAAAAGGATTGGAGACTTCAGAGATGTGGGTTCGGCTAAGATTGAAGAAAATTATTTGCGTAGAGGGGAAGACTAAGGTCGCGGTTTTGAATAGGGTGGGCGAAGAGAGGAGGGAAACATTGGGTGAAATACCAAAAAGGCTGAGAAAGTAAGGAAGGACACGTGGTAAGGTGGTGGTATGTTGAAGGATGTGATATAAGGAAGAACATTGGTATATCGGGGTAGAGAAATGAAGAAAATCGGTGTCAAGGCAAGCAGAAATTACGAAGGCATGACGAAAGAAGAAAATTAGGGCTAACGAGAAAAAGTTTTTGTGATGAGTAGTCACAACCGTCCAGTAGTTAGAAACCGTCCAAAACTTGCCTTAAATAGGTGGACTGCCTAGAATGAATGTATTACTTGATAACGGTACATAATGAACTTTTGGAACTGACTAGAATGGAACTCATTAAAATGAGAGCTAAATTCAACCTGATCTCCGACTAGAAACTCAAAATTAGAGAGGAATTTTCCATTGAGGATGACAAGCAAATTGAAGAGATAATTCACTTCACGTCACTATACACATATTATAATGGAATATTCCGCATATGTATTGCTCTTTCAAAAAGGGACACACCATAAATTGAACAAGCAAACCAAGTGCACTGAATACAAGGGAACACGCTCAGCACTTGCTTAACCATAGGCTGCGGGATCCAAATCCGCCTGAGCACATGGATGCTGTAATCTTCGGCCGCTTTACTTCGATGATGTGCTTATCGAGCGAATTTATTATGGAGACTCTAAAGAGCACACATCCAGTTCTATCAATACCAATTCCAATAATATAGGTGTTATGGACGGGCAAAGGACTTTCTTATGGGAGGTCCATAAAATAAGGTCATTATAATCTTCTCATCTTTCACCATGCAATAAGGTATAGGGTAAAAAATTGCTCGTAAAAGTAATTAATTAAAATAAATAACACATAAAATTAAAATTACAAAATATAAAATACAAAAAAACAGGAAAAATCAAAACAAGGCATCAATTTGTCAAAGAGCATGAATTTGTGTGGACTGATATGCAAGTGCTTTAATAGTGAACATTTTCTTAGCAATTTTGAAAGGCCGTACACAGGAGACTGTGGCAGGAGATGAATAAAATGGATAAAGGAGAGAAATGGCCTTATGGCCAAAATAAACGAAAACGCTCGTAAGAAACGGCAAACGAAAGGAGGGAGAGAGAAAGAGAAGGGGAAATATATGCGCTGCATTCCTGAGGAGGCGAGAATTTCCTGGAATGGCAAAACCGTCGGCAGACGAATGGATATAAATCCACGAGGGCGAAGGCCAGGGCGCGAGCACTTGAAGTACTCGTGCGGCGGAGGATCGAGGATCCATCACAGAGCGTTCCCACGGCGGCAGTTGGCTGCGGGGATCACAAAATCGAATAAGAAGAGTTTTAAAAGCGCGTGGTGATGAGAAATCTTTTGATGGGAATGATTTCCTTGAGCTTAGTTTTACAGCCTTAAACTATATGGCGTGTCCATCCCGAACGTCTCCTTCGGTCAGATCCGGTAAAGATTATTGCGGCAACATGCAGGAGCCCACAGACTGCGAGACGCATCATTTACTCCTTTCCGAGGAAGGAAGAGATATAAAAGAAACCCTATTCCCGCAAAGAGCCGATTAATTTAGAGAGTGTGGGCTCCACTCGTGCGGATTTGAGTGCTTTGAAGCATCTCCTCATACAAATGAGCAGTTATCTATTATTTCACCGCTTCTTCTCCAAACCTTTCATCGGTTAGACTACGTTCCGCTTGAACGCTTTACTCTAATATACCCGGGAACAACACGGAATTTCTCGGAATAGAATATTTCTGCAAGATGGATCATGAAAGGCACGACGCCAAGAGGTGATGAAATAATTCCAACGCAAACGTTTACTTCACACGGAACTCTATCGACCAATCAGAAAACGAAAGTGAAAGAGAGTGAACATTAAATGTTTTCACTAAAAATACAACTGCCTAAGGAACTTGTAAAAAAATTGCTCGAAAATATGCTCCATGGTCAGTGAAAACACATCACTGTGATTATCAAATCAAGAGTTATTTAAATTACCATTAATACGCATAATCAAAGGAGGAATGTTGGAATTGAACTCATATTTAGCAGCTTAATGCGTTGATTCAGTGATAATGATTGCTGAATCATGATATACAACTAATTCCTCGGCCTAATATAATTCAATAAATTATAAATACTACCTTGATCAAAAAGTTCCCGGAATAACGTCCGTGTGGCGCTCCCATCGTTCCGATTTGAGTTCTGTTTTTTTTGTTAAATTGGTACATCTGTTGTTGATATTCCCTTTAAATCTTAGTGTCATAACTTGACATTTGCAAAAGTTACGTAGCCAAGAGTACATCTATCTCTGTGTGTGTTGGCGATTTTTTACAATTTCAGAAATGGATTTAAATTTGCAACAACGAACTTGTATTAAATTTTGCGTAAAAAACGGATTTAGTGGCGCACGGACGTTGGAAATGTTGGAAAAGTGTTTCGGCAACGATTCTCTAAAAAAAACGGTCGTTTACCAGTGGCACGAGCGGTTCAGAAGTGGTCGTGAGTCAATCGAAGATGATGAACGCAGTGGCAGACCATCGACATCGAAAGTCGGTGAAAAAATTGATAAAGTAAAAGAAATGTTGGTCAATAACCGCAAATTAACCATCAGAGAAATAGCGGAGGACTTGAACATTGCCTATGGATCCGCCCAAGACATTGTGGTTAATGATTTGCGTTTCCGTCGTGTAGCAGCAAAGTTGGTGCCAAAAGACCTCAATTTCATGCAAAAAAGAGACCGTGTTGACGTCGCAAAAGACATGATTTGCGAGGCTGAATCCGAACCCACATTCATCAAAAGGATCATTACTGGAGACGAGACGTGGGTTTATGAGTACGACACGCAATCCAGACATCAGGCAAGTGAATGGCGTTCACCAAATGAGCCGAGACCAAAAAAACCACGTCGTTTTCAGTCAAAAAAGAAGGCAATGCTGACGGTTTTCATGGATTACAACGGTGTAGTGCATCATGAATTTTTGCCAGAAGGCCAGACAGTAAACAAAGAGTATTATTTGGGCGTTATGAGACGTTTGCGTGAAGCAATTCGCCGAAAGAGACCAGAAATTTGGGCAGAAAACTCGTGGATTTTGCACCATGATAACGCACCGTCGCACAGTGCTATCATTATTCGTAATTTTTTGACGAAAAATGCAACAAATACCATCCAACAGCCACCGAATTCACCTGATTTGGCTCCCTGTGACTTCTTTCTGTTCAATCGAGTTAAAAAACCATTACGGGGAACGCGTTTTAGCAGCCGAGAGGAAGTAATGGAAAAATCGCAGGAAGCACTGATGGACATACCGAAAACCGAATATAAAAAATGTTTCGAGGATTGGATCAAGCGCTGGCATAAGTGTGTTGCAGTCGATGGGGATTACTTTGAAGGGGACAATATAGATTTAGATGAATAAACTTGTATTTTTAATTTTCTGAATAAATTCCGGGAAATTTTTGATCAAGGTAGTATATCTTCATTCCTTTAATCAGAAAATTTTTCTAAACTCTTCACTCGCATTGTGTTTTTTGAAAACGTTATTGATATGAGGGAATGCTCGATTAAGATATCAATTAGAATTTGACGACACATATTTGCGTTAACATGGACTACGATACCATACATTCCCTCTCTTTGCCTTGATTACGAATTTCAAACTGTCAACCTACACTATGGAATAAAACTTTGATTATAATATTAAATTGCACAGAAATGTAATTTACAATTTATGTATTTTCAAGTTATTCCATTGTGTTTAAGTTAAGCTTTTCTCAAACGGTACTTTAGTTTTATGAGTAACCATTTGCAGAGGTTTTGCAAATTTAGTAAGATTAAGATTATTTAAAACGCTAAAGCCGAAAATATTATATACACAGGGGTATTTAATGGATAATCTAAACACACACACTGAATGCACGGCCGTATTAGTCTCGTGGAGAATATTTTACCATGAGAGTTCATGTTACTCACGGCTCGTGCAGCCACGTCCTTCTTGAATCTATATTTTAGATGTATTAAAATAAAAAACAAGCGCCAAAACAATTTTTTTTAAATCGTACGAAATTACATGGATCATAATTAAACCTGAGACAAATAAATACTGGGATATTTACAATGTGGAAATAAAAGAGACGTAAAGAGACTCAAGACACGTTACACGCAACTAATGGACGACGAATGATTGAAATAAAAATCCTAATTTTGGTCTAAGCAATTTTTTTCCATAATATGAGATAACATAATTCTTAATCAAACTATAAAGAAAAATAATTCACCACAGATTCGATTCGCTCATAAAAATAAAAATGGTAATAAATTCTCGATAAGAAACAAACTTTCTCAAACAACTTCAATTTGCTTAATATTTAAGCATGATATTCTAAATGAACCACGGAGTCATTTGAATATTTTCAAGCTCTACCCGCTCGATGTGAGTCATAAATCCTGCACAATCTTAAATCAGTGCGACAGCTACACAAACACGCCGTCCATCTCACTCACATCTGAATGAATTATCTCCCCTCCCAAGTTACCTCTTTGCTGTACGCCGATTGCGGCCATTGGGTGGCTGTGTAGGTGGAGATACCGGGCTTTTCAAGCCGTGCCATCCTTCCACGTCGACCACGTCCATAAGGAAAATATGCCAAAAAGGAAAGCCGAGAGGCATCAAAGAGGATAAAAAGCAGCAAGGGAAAGAGGATAATGGTGTGCATATCCATCCATCTCCTCCTCATCCCTCTCGCACAAGAACCGGACTCGACAAAACCAACCACCGCTTTCGATCACGGACCCAAAGTGGTGGGAGTGACGTCATTTTCAGGTGCCACTCATTTGCATTTGCATGCTCTAACGTCTCAACACCATGCAGAACCTCGCGGATGGATTCATTACAGATGGTACCCACAATGGGTATCTCCCCGCGCCCCATCTTTTGTCCTCGCTTTTGAAGTTGATGGAGTATGTAGACATACAAGCAGACACACGAGATACGCGTGCAAGCGTTGAAATTTTCATGTCCCGCGAGCGTTCAAGTCTCCAGCGGGAGGGATGGCTCTGCGGCGGCAGAGAGTACATATGCAAATTTATCGTGAGTTTAATGCGCTCATGATACCACCCATTTGAAACAAAGGCTTCGGCCATCTGTTTGCGGAAAAACATTAATACCTCCTCACCTGCTTTCAATTTATCACTGTAATTAAAAGCCAATTACTACTCCAACCTGCCGTGTAAACATACAATTTCTTAGCAGCAGACGGCCGTATTTGTGTCATGAAATGTATACCTATCTTGAATTACAAATTAAGAGCCTGATTATGTGACGATCCAATCGCAAATATCTCAAAAAATGATTTTGTGGAAAAACCAAATGAAGATCATTAGGGAATATAAGTTATGCGTGTGTTTAAAAGTTCATTTCTTATGGAAATTCTCACAGAAACATGCATATTCAATAAATTTTTCTCTTATTATCTTCATTTGTAACTTGAAAACACTCTCAATAGACTTTAAATTTGTTGAACGTATGAATTCTCTAACATCAATTCAAAACTATAATCGTCACAATCCGTGTTATCGAATTGAAAATATCATTGCAAAAGCTACAGTTTTTTTAGAGCTAAGCAGTTTCTTTAACGATGAATTTTTAATGCGTGCATCTTTAATTGCGCAGAAAGTGAGCTTTCAACATTTAGATGCGAAATTCTGAACTGTAAAATACAATGATTTTCTAGACAAAGTTAGTATTCTAAAAATTAAGCTAAGATTATCTAAATTAAAATATTACGCGATTAATCTTTGTACTTAATGAAAGATATACGAAGAAAATTAGAAATGTAAAACATGATTCCATGGGTTGAATAGGTTAAACAAAATTAACCGATAAAATTAATTTAGAAATCTTAACCTACTATTGGATCTATCTACAACCATTTTGGTTGAATTTCTCGGAAATTTGACGCTTCTTGTAATCTGTTGGAAATAGTTTCCTTGAATATATCGGAATTCACAGGTTTTGTCAAGAGCAGAGAATATAATTACAAGCTAAACAGAATCATGTTCTCTTTAACTTCTTCAGATTTATAATTCTTGGTTTTTAGGCAATCATAAATGAGGAATAAAAAAGGACTAACACCATGATATCGAAGAAACGGAATGATTTTTCTTAGAGCAATAGCAAAATTACAGGAAGAGTAAATACCGCTGCGTCCGCTAGATATAGCTGAATGTCACGAAAAACGTTCAATGCTGACTTTTTAAATTTCCCTTTTATTATCTATTTTATTGATCCATACTGAATCTAGATGCATATTTTTAAATATATTAATGGATTTGTGTTATTTAATATAACGCTCTTTTAAATTGATCTCTGACCTATTTGGCAATTATCGGACTCAACAATTCAAGGAAGTTCCCGGGTTAAACGGTCAATCTCATAGTTTAAAAATACACGAAATTAAGAACAGAATTTTTTTATAGCTATATGCTTAAATTTCAAGTATAATCTGGACGTATTTGTTTGATTTGATAAGAATCATTTAATACAAAAAATATATAATAAGATTTTCAATAAATAAGCATAAGATAAACATTAAAATGGAATGGCATAAACTAAAGCAGGTGGAAGAGTTTAGTTGTGAAGTGTTTTGGACGAAGATGATCAATGTAATAGGGACATAAGAAAAATTACGTCTGGGGGAAAGCTATGGAAGGTAGCTGATGACAGGCACCTAGAGTAAGAATTTTAATTAAATATTATTGAAAAATCTTGTATGGAACATTGTTTTTTACGACGCGGAAAAAGATGATAAGTGTAGATTGGATAGCTTAGGAAATGTGGTTGTGGAGAAGAGTATAAAAATTAAAATGATGGAAAGAGAAGCAAAGAAGTCATTCTAGGACTGCTGGGGAGAATGTTGTGGGGATGATTCCAAAAGAAGCAGGAGTGATGGATTGAGAAGGCTTTGATTGGCGAATTAATGGTTTATTTGTTTTCCTACAGCAATAGATGGATTAATGATAGTCATGCGAGGCAGGGAAGGGAAGGTTATGGGCATATAGGGCTAGATAAAAGGACATAGAAAGTACTTCTGCGAAATAGAAGAAGATTTAATTGCAAGGTGATATTTTGTGTCGTGTTTGGTGAGGCATACAAAATGCAGCAAAGGTTAGTATGTTTTCCTCCATAACCTGTTTAAAAAAATTTTAAAACGGTATACTCCTATTGCCATACCAATAATAATTCCACAATCATAATATGCTCGACAAGTCTTTTGCAGACAATTCAGCCCCATCGGGTACAAATCCTCGATTGTTGAAATGTTAAAAATAAAACTGAATTGACCAGATATAAACATATAGGATCAGAAAATATAATTTATAAATCGAGTACATTTGATTTACGAATAGAGTTCATGCCAAAAAACTGCGAAATTCAAACAGATATTTGGTATGAATGAAGGGGAGTTTCGTTCACTACTCAAAATTACCAATCATCTTCAGCACCCCTGAGCGCCGGTTAACGCCCTTATTGAAAACATATTCTAACCCAGGAATGAGAGCTACCGGGAGCCTTGTACCTAGTGTAGACATTCGTGCCTATGCCAACAGCACATTTTCCGGTTTTTGAGTCCTGGAGACACATATTATGCCTGCAATAATTATTAAAATGTCATAAATTGAATATTATAAATAGCTGTAAATATACACGCATAAAAACCCTTAGCAACAGTCTTAGAGTTACCAGTCATTCCTTAGTTGATTACATAAAAATAAATTAGTAAAAATCACATCAAGATGGTTTAGTGATGAACAAATGGTAACACGTTTGCACTAGATATTGATTAAATACACGACCGGTTTTGATGCACTACATCACCTGAAGATGATGAATTACATGGAAACCTATCGTGGATTTGGTCAATTGGAAAAGTGCTATTATTCGTTTATTATTATACCCAAATTCCACCACATCACGCCTGAAACAATACAAATTGTCAAGATGGTTTATTAAGCTATTAGGCAAAATCTAGTTTCGGAGTTTCATCATTGACCCTTTCCGTTCGAAGATAATATTTTTCAAGATGGCCAATGTTCAAATATTAAATGCAATATACTTTTATTCACGTTGCACAAATACGCATTAATCCATACTTACATATACAAATACATATACATGGGCATACCTAAAAGAGATACAAGACATTTTTTCATGAAATTTTCTGAAATTTTTGAGGTCGGGAACGTTTCAGACCACCCTCGCATATAAAACGTCAGTCAAATAATCAAAAACATAAAATTAAGTCAAGTTAATGAAAAAAACCCAATTAAATAATAAAAATTTCTTTGCATTGCTTCGGACGGGAATCAAAATAAGGTAGCGATAATGCTGTTCTTCAGATGTACTACGATAACGTGCGGCATGATGTGGTTTCCAAAGTATTCCACCCCTTTAAAAGATCCAATTTAATTTCACATTATTAAGATTTACCTTTCCTTTCTTCATAATATCAATTTTATCATCTTAGTTAAAATTTCGATGGAATCTCTTGATGTGATCCACTTAATTTCAAGACAATAAAGAGTTCGATTGTGGCAAGACGATAAAAATGAGAGCAAACACACGACACTACCACCTTGAGGTTTGTTTATCGTTCCAAACTTAATACATTTTTAATTAAAGTTATTTCGTTAGCGTCGTTTTGCGTGTGCTTTTCCCTTCGGCTTGAAAACATAAGGTGCTATTAAGCGTGTTTTGATCAAAGCCTTCAATTAAAATAATTTGTGGTGGCTCGAGCGAAATTGGTGAGGTAGAGGAGAAAATCTCTTTTCCCTCTTTTCTCTCTACCGCCCCTCGACTCCGCCTTGCCCCGCCCTGCACGCCTCCCCTCGGTGGATAACAATGCGTACACTCTTCCAGTTTCCCAGCCAACGAAAGATTTCCTTTTAGTTTATTCAGCGCAATACTCACCCCAATTCTATGATCAAAGGCACACGAGAGGCCAAAATTCGAAAGGGTCCTTTCAGAATGCAACCCTTGGAAGGATAACTGGAACTCTTAGTTACAGCTTAGGAATGAAAATTTCATTCGCTTAGCCAATGACCAAACATTACATAACTAATGAGCCACTCAAATTTTACTTCCAAAGACGCGGTATCTAGTCTCAGGATTATTAGTACGTTTCAGCTAATTGATTGCAAGACAAATAAGTAATTTACACCATAGAATTCTATTGCCCACGAAGCGTCCTCGTGTTTGAAGCGGAATCGGGGAAAGCAGCAAGGAAAATAATACTGAATTTTCCTCGCTTCAGTCCTCTCAAGCCGTTCGTAGTAATTCCAATTTTACGCACTTCGTCATTTGATCCATCCATCTGTTGGAATGGTTAATAAAATTCTACTGAAATCGTAATGGAGGCGGTATTCGAACCTGAGAGCTTAAAATCGGGTTTCTTGATGGCGCAATGACTCCTGGAAGAATATTCTCCCGAATGCGAGTGTGAATTCCATTCTACATCGTGCATTCCATTTCAATTTTCCTCAAAATCTGTTTTCTTCCAAAACGACTGGAGACTATTTCCTCATGTAACCCGGCCATTTGGCGCCTTGAAGAGGGGAACGTGGTTGCAGCTGTGGAATGCAACCCGTGAACAAATGGAATACACGTCAACGATTTATCCCCTTCTTATTCACCCTCGGTGCACTTGAGACCATTCCCTCAGCATGTGAAAAAGGCAATGCGTTGATGTCTCAGTGCCCTGAAACTGCTTGAATTAATGGATAATTATTCTGCGACAGTCCTCCATCTCCAAGATGAAAAGTACCATTATCCTTTTTCTATACTGCTAAAGCATTTAGCATGATTAACAAATATAAATGCTTATTAGAAGCAATAAATGCACACGTTGAGAGCGTTTAAGCGCCCAACCTTCCAAATGGTCTTTCCCGTGATATTTTCAAATATTTCATCCTCGGCACTGTTCAATTGCTTCTCAAATTTGTCGGTGAGTAAGTCGATGACAGGTCGTGTCTCACCCCTCTTTTACTTTTCTTTCCCCTTTCCTAAAACACATCTTTCTTAATCATTATTCAATTATGTATCAAGATTTAACCAACTGGGTCGCCATTTCCTCCTAATTTCCACGAAAAATGTCATTTTGTTCAATGAGTAGCGTTTTGTCAATTTCAAAGGTCTCTTCTATTCTAAACCCCTATTTTTCATTCCATATTCCTTAACTCACTCAAATTTTTTACCTTCGCTCATGACAATGTTCTAGGTATCTATTAGGTGCTACACGTGGATAATTCAATAATTCCTTAGAAAATCCAAGAGATGGCGCTCGCAGTATCAGGAAATGTTTGGTTTTGATGAGCCTCATCTCTAACTAGACCGCTGTTTAAGTTTTAGCTATATCTATCACGCGGTTTCATATTCATTGACGATTGAAGCAATAAGATTTTACTTAATAAAAAAAAATTAAAAAATAACGTGTTCAAAGTCTGTCCCAAAAGTAGTAGCACTTATATTTTCCCGGAAAGACGGATGGATTGGCTGTGGTTTCTCTGTCTGGGTTAGAGGGAGGGGAGTCTCAGTAAATGCTGGAGACCGGTGGCAGTTGGCTCCCAACCTTTGTGGAGTTCGGATCGTTCACCTGCGAAACCTCTAACGTGACCTCGTTACGAGCCGTTCCGAACCGGTTGTTGGAACAGCGCTCCTCTATCAAATTGTTGGTCAAACGGGGCAAAAGCGGGAAAGAGACTCATGACATGCTCAAGGCAGCATGTGATGATAACTAGCATAGATAGATCGAGTGTTTTTATGTGGCACAAGTCCGTTTCAGGAGGGTATAGAAGATGTTGAAGACGCCGAACTTTCAGAACGCCCTTCGACCTCAAAAGTGAAGTGACGAAAATCTTGCCAGAGTGAAGACTTTGTGGGACAGGGATCGGTGATTAGTTGCCCGCATGGTTTCTGATAAACTTGGCATCCGTAATAGTGATGTGCATCGACATGTGACCGAAAACATGGGGATGAGAAAGGTTCGTGCGATGCTGCTGCTGTCACTGCTCGCGGATGAACAAGAGGAAACTTGCACGCAGATCTGCCAAGAGCTTCTCGAACCTGCCTCAGCCACCCTACAGCCCTGATGTTGCCCCTTCAGACTTCTTCCTCTTCCCTTGCTGAAAGGACGTCACCACGGCTCGGTGGAAGCGATACAACAGGCCGTGACGAGGGAGCTTAGCAGCATTCTAGACCCCGCCTTCCAGAAGGCGTACGAGGCGTGGAAATCCCACTGGCAGCGGTACGTGGACGCACAAGGGTGCTGGTTCGAATACTTTCACTGTCAGCTTTACATTATAGAAAATAATCAAAACTTCGCGGTACCTTGAAAATCTCAAAGACAATCTTCTTAAAGCTCGCCTTTCCAATTTTACTCGCCCTTTCACGGGAGGAAAATTTGCCTTCCCACAGTTAATTCAAGAAAGTGAATGAAAATCGCCAAAAATATATATTTGAAAATATTTTCCAAAACTCCAGGATCATGCAAAAACAGTCTATAAAATTATAATTTAATCTTACCCGTGTTTTCATTTAGCCATTGACATTTAGCATTTATTGTAGCTAATTTACTACACATTTTAATGGCTGAAAAAGTCTTTAATGTTTCATTTGCAATAAACACAATTAAAAGCGAACGTTTCTTGGGTCAGATCCGGGTACCAAATGAATATTTACAAGGCCTATGCATTGAAGAACGTACTCAAACAGGTCGTTAGTATGGTGTAACTTAATCTGCGCATTAGTTTTTGCAAAGAATGAAAAAAACACATTTTCAGAACTACATTTTGACAAAATTTATTTTTTTTTAATTGATTAACTCCAAATAAGCAGTGTGAACATTATTTCAATTAACAAAACATAGAAATCTATTGTTTCAAGCGTAACTTTTTTTAATCTTTTCAGATACGAACACGGTTTCAAAATACGTGTTGAATTAGATAAAGAAGTGCTTGCGATTGAATTCAATAGAATAAAGGAAATAAAGTAGCATTCGGTTTAAACGTTATTGATAATTTAGATTTTTACCGGAAAATACTTCTTTGACGTAAATAATCGACCCCTTGGATAGCAATCTCCGAACCATGGCGTGTTAGAGCTGTAAACGCCCCTTGGCAGGATTCGAGGGGCGGCAAAATGGAATAAGGCACTCGCCCCCGTCTCCGCCTTCCTTTGAGCAGCTTTGGCCACGTGGGCCGAGCGCTCTCCTTAATCAGCCATGTCTCAGGCGGAAATTTCACATTTTCACCCGCGTAGCGAAATAACCTGGGAAGAAATGGTCTTGGTTCCTTCGAAAATACAAACCCACAAATGAGCATTTTTTTTAAATAAAGAGAAAACTATGGCTATGCCCGCAGGGCAACCGAAATGCGTTTGGAAAAAAGACTGGCAATTAATTAGATTGCAAGGCAGTTTTTATAACAGTCCTCGGCACGGCTTCGCAATTCAGTGCAGATAAAGCTCCATCTCAGTTTTTGTGCTCCATGTTCCTTTCCCGCTAATAACCACAGAGTCCATACTTAATTCTAAGTGGAGGCGGAGGGAGGGAGGGAGACTGTTTGCATTGGGCGAATGGGGTTGGGCGGGGCGGCTGCGACATTAATGAGGCAAATGCGACGAGCACACAACCCCACCCCCGCACCCCACGATCCCAAATTATAATTATCTCCCACCCCGCGGCGGGCGGGAGGAGTCTTGCGGGGATTGTGGAAGGGGTGAGGGGGCAACAGCCCCAGCCTTTCTCATCACACTCCCCCAAACCCTCCGCAGCGACTCCGCCGAAGCCCATGGCTCCCTCCCGCACAGCAATCGCGAGGGGAGCGGAGGACGAAGCGGCCAATCAGATGTCGGCTCAATCGGACAAAGAGGAGTGAATTCCGCCCTTCTGCCTCCCCCCCTTCCATTTGCTCCTCTCCCCTCCTCCCCGCCCGTGCTCGGATGTCTTGAGTGATGATAGGGCCCGCGAGCACTCATTACACGAGTTAGGGTCGAGTCGGATGTTACGGGGCCATGTGGGGAAGAGGAGGAGGAGGCAGTGTCGGGAGGAAGTGAAATAAAGGGGTGGGGATTGTGGATATTGTTGAGGTGGAGAGCGAGAACATTATATTCCCGGCTCCCGGCATACTTGTCCGGGGGAGAGGGGAACGGCGATGGCCGGGGAGAGATAAAACCTTTACGAAATGGGAGCGGCGAAAATTAACGCGTGTTCCCATGTCCTGCTCGATGTTCTTTTTTTTATAAGCGTGTTGTACATCACACCCTGGGGTTTGTGGCCGTTGGAGGAGGCTGCTGGGCATGAGGGAGGAGACAGCGGGGCAGGGGAAGTTAGTGGAAGGACGGAGGAGGGTTGGCAAGAGTGCTCGGTGCCATCGGAAAAATATTGATGCAACTGAACAGGGCATTTTCAAACCATCGTTAACACTCCAATTGCCAAAATCAAGACGTAATCGCGCATTTGGCGAATGATTTTTAAATGTCATAAGTCATCGAGCCCGATCTAATTGACAAGAGCCAAACGGGAATACTAAGGTACATTTAAGGCGGAATTTAATTAAATTTGGCAATCAACTAATTAACATAACCAATACAGAGATGGTTGTAGAGTTGCAGACTATAAGATGTTACTTAATCGACGACTGACAGGATAAGGATCGTGGCCTCGATACTTCAGAACACTAACCCCTATGTTGATAATTATATTGATTATGTAGTTTTCAATCGACTTAACAATTTACTCAGCAGTTCACAATGCTTCAGTGCATCTTTATCGTTAAAAATTACGAGGATATCACGAAGGGAAAAAATGGCACATTATTTATTAAAAATTATGCAACATTTATAGATTTATTCAATGCTTTCTTGAAACTTCACTAGCTAACCTCACTGGAAACAAAAGTGTTAAGCAGGACATGGGTTTCACAGACGAAGTCTAGATGCTGATTTTGTTCATAGCTAGACGAAATGAGCCAATATGTTTTCCTCAAAGTTTACGGCGAACCACCAGTAAATACATGCATCTTAAAATACTGAATGGAAAACCAATATTTCAGCATTTTACTTTATCGAGCTCCAGTGTTAATAGAAATCCTTAAATAGTGTCAATGAAATTGTCTGTCTAGCAGAGAAATGTTCACAGAACTGAAATGTCCCCATTAAAATTAATTGTAATAAGAAGTTAATAAATGAAATCGTGTCTAAGATATACATACTTTGAACAGGGCTAATGAAACGAACTCCGTTGAGTTTTGAAATGATTCATTGTTTTCATCCATTTTCCGAGCAACATATCATAAGTTTTTAAGAAAAATACTACCACTACTTCTTTGCTAGGGTTGGATAGTTATTAATAGGAACGCGAAAGTTAAATGGAACCCGACGTTATAATCTTCCAACTTTCAATAAAAAGTAGCAACTCGACTTCCTATTCGCCAAGCTGCATGCCGTACTTAATTCGCAGACAGCAAATTATACAAGTAGTGGCCGGTGGGCTATTTAAAGGCCATAACTCTCGGGATCGAAATAGTCACGGGGTGCCATTGTCGGCCTGACGTTAACCGACCAGGTACCAAACTACTTGGCGCAAAATGTTCAATGCCATTTAGGGAGTGTTCGGCTGCACATAAAAGTGCGCATCTGCTCATTAATCCCAAGTTTGAAAAAGAGTAAATGCGAGCAGTATTCGTGATGGGTCTGTCGAAAGGTTCGACAAGATTTCAGAACTGAGAAATATCCTTGAGCGATGGCATTCAAAAGAGAGTTGACTTCCGAGTAATCCTTGAACTCAGCCCGCGTCGCGTTGAGGTCCTAAGGTCGACAGGTGCTGTCGAAAGGACGGAGTCAGGGAGGCATGCGGCCAATCTGAGTCACACCCGCGGCTCGAGGGACAAAAACAGGGATAGCAGTCATCATGACGGACGGCCAAAGGGGAAATTTAATACTCGGGTCTATCCTGATCATAGGGTGTCCCTTTTCAGCCGTTCGCTATGCAAACATGAATTCCCAAAATTGAGATTTGATGCGATTGGATCGTCGAATACGGTGCAATTAACGAAAATTCGGCCAAAAACACAGGCTTGCTTGAATTGTTTTCCGTTTCGGTTTTTATATTTAATTTTCAATAAAAACCACGAGGGTGGCCAGAGGCTGAGGGTCCGTCCGTCGATTTAAAGTTAAAGGAATTAGGAATGGGCACGTTAAATCCAATGAGACGTCCTCCGCCATTAAATGGGTGGGATGCAATAAATTCACATTAATTTTGGCTTTAGTTTCCGATCTTAGCCGGAGGGCACAAGTCTTAAATGGGCAGCTGGAACTGATAGTTGATTAGAAAAAATAGCTCTTCCTCAAGGCAACGCAACCTTGTGGAAGGGTGGTTTCAATTATATTTTTCTTCATAGGTGACATTTAAATATTTTGAAGCAACATAGCATTCATTAATTTTGTTAAAATCATATAGTATGTGTATTCCTCCGTAATACGAGATGTTTTCGCCATTAGGTCTAAAACTCTCCGGAGAGATTCTACGTAAATTCTATTTACCATTTAGAGCTAAAGGAGTTCGTAACCCAATATCTTTGATGCAACGGTTTTATTTCATTCTCACCAGCACCATAGCAAAAAGCACCCTTAAGTATCATTTTAGATTCGTTGTCAAGAATATTCCGACTGCTACTTCTAGGCGCTTATGACAGCATGCATATTCGTTTTGCCAATATCCTTGTTTTGAAATGTAAGTTACCGATATGAATACGCGCCAAGCATGAATATTGGCTTACTGCCACATATTCCTTGAATACAAATTCCACACATTAAAAAAATAATGCCTGAGGCGAGATTAGTAATCTTTCCATTACAATTTCAATAGATTCCGTTCGACGCGCTGATCGCCACGTTTTTTTAGACATGAGTTAGTACGTGATTATGCTGTGCAATCTTATAATTTTTTAATAAATTTCAAATCCGTATATAAACCTAAATTAGATTTAACAATAATCGGACGCAAATCCAGCCTCAGGATAAAGGACGTCAATAAAGTTGCATTTTCTCTTTAAATGCCTAATAAATCATATCCGTTGATTTTTTCCTGAGGAAATAAATGGGTCGCCTTATAACCTTACAAGTAAATGGAACGAAACACGGGCACACGCAATTCTTCGTGAGAAGTAAAACGCGTATGTCCGTCCGGGGGCTATAAAAAATAATAAAGTGGCCGTAAAAAATGGCACCTGCAGATATTAAGGGTTCCATATGCTACGGAGCCACACGGACGCCCTCCTCACTAACTACCAAAGCCCCCCCACCCCAGGAGTCGGGGATCATGGCGCCTTCCTCGTTCCTTCCACCGCTGCCCTCGAATCCTCCCGAATCCTCACACAAATCCCCTCCTTCCCCGCCTTCCCATCTCTCCCTCGCCTATCGCCTAGATCACGCGATCTGTGACACTCTTCCACTGCGCTCCTTTTCCGTAGCTATAACTTTCTTGCGACCAGGGAATAATAGATCAACCCCAAAACCTGTCAATTTTAAAATGAGGAATGTTGGTTGCCATCAAAAATTTTATTTTTTCCTTCAAGATTAAAATTAAACCATTTTGCGTAATTAAAAATAGGTTTTGGTGACTCTCCCTACTCAGTGCGTTGAATAGACCATTCAATTGCCAGCAGTGCAATCGCGGGTTCCAATACGGACAACATCGGAATTTCTACGGTCTTGTTGGTACTGCTAAAAGTCCCAATTTGTTATGATGTCTAATGCGCGGTCATTACACACACTCCCATGCGGCAGCTCTCATCATGTAATTTAGGCGCAGATTTACAAAGACTGCATATCTTGATGCATTAATTTGCCGTAGTTTCAAACTGTAAACATCCATAGTTTTATGCCTCACTTCCATAACTCGCATGAAGATAGTAACATGTTTCATATTTAAATTTTAAGAAACATTTTTTTTCATCTCCAAACTTCTAGTAATCGATCTAATATTTTGTGTCTCCGGTTTCGTGACCGCGGCAATGGTCTCCTCCCTCATATCAAATCTGAAACTAATGCCCTTTCCCCTTTTCCAGGAGACCGTGGCCACCCTTGCCTTTCTCACCATGGACGGATACTCATTTGGTGATACGTACCACGGCCTCCTCTGCTCTCCCCCTTCCCAAGCCCACGTCATCCATCTTCGTTATCTACACCACCTTCCCTCTTTCTTCTCTCTTGCTCCTCTCTCCATCACTTTCTTAACGTACAATTGTTTCCTGTGCTCGACTGGGATGAAACGTGCACACCATCACAATTATTATCCCTCAGGCTGATTTCGATGGCCGAGGGTACTTTGACCTCGTATCGGACTAAGGCCTACAGTTTCAGGGCAGCGTGCGCAAATATTTTACCTGCACAACCTGTATTTTCACACTCACAGTGAAAATCGAGAAAAATACAATACTAGAGTTGCAGCCGATCACCAGAGACATAGTCCGGAGCTCAACGGTCTATTGCCAAATGATCAATCCACTGTTAGTTTTTTTCAAAAGACAAACACGCCTGACAGAAACGCTACCGACACTAAACACCAAGAGGAGTAATGCCCTTTGATTAGAGCAATACGTATTGTTACAAGGTCTTCGCTTCGCCAGATCCTTCACTTCGGTGAGCATAACTCTCGCAGTACGCTCTCCCCCTCCCCTCCCTCCTTACCAATCCATTATTCATTCCCCCTTCATTATCATGATAGTGGGTTAATTTTGAACAGCCTCTATTTTTTTTAGATTAATCTCATTTTACAAGTATGTTTATTTACCTAGCATTCGTGATCTTTGTATTTGCTCGCCACTAACCCGATTTCACCTCACGGATTCCATATTCTAGAACACTGCATATAAGAGTATATCCTAACCTCTGCAGTCGAAAGTCATGCATTTTGATGCTCTGCTATGATCCAGCTCTTTTTTATGGTTTTGCATATTAGTTCATTATCCCCAAAAAGTTCATCATCCCCAACGTTCATGAATCCGCTCGAAGTACCACTCCTTCTACTTCATGGCCTCTCTCGTTTTAATATCGGCAAAAATTAACAATTCCGCTGACAGATTCCAGTTTTTAGATTTTTTGCGATATGATTTCAAAAGTATTCCTAATCTTTTCAACCAAGTGGTAAGTTGAATGAATAATCAAGGATAGTGAGGTGAAAATGAACCTGATTTTCAATTGCGCGTACTTCTGGCGGGGACCTGTGGCCAGTGACTTTTTTCACGAAACCCTTTAATTTAATTCGAATTAAACTTCAAAATAAATGGTGGATCTCGATTAATTCCCATTAAAATCCGCATACCAAGTTTGTTTCTCAAGGCCTTTTGGAGTGAAAGATTCAACACGAGAAGATTTCGAGCAACGAGGACTTCACGCACATAAACTCCCTTTCTCTTCCAGTTCTGAAATCATGTCAGTGCAGCCATTTTTAAACTTTGCTTTATGCTGTGCTTAAAAAAATGGTTACTTGTTTGAAAGATATGACCGATAGCTGAGATCAATTGCAGAATTGGTACCGGGTGGGATATTCAGAAGTGGAAAGCATTTTATTAAGTCAAAAAACGCTTTAAAAAGTCGCATTTGGCACTATATTCTCCCTTAATGAATGGTAAAAGTGATTAAAGTTTAAATGCCTATTTTGAGCCTATAATACTGTACAAACAATGCTAATCGTCTTCCACTCAAGTAGGGATCTCATAATAAAGAGAAAAATAATAGGTCACCCAATGAATTGAAACCCTTTTCGTACCAAGTCGTCAAATTAGATGCTGTGCACCCGTCCTTTATACTATTTAAAAGGTTTTCCAATTCACTTTTCTAGGAGACGTTTTTAATTTTAATTTTAACGTCATCCTAAGTGGCCTAAATCATCCCAATCGTCCAATCAGTCAATCATTCTCTAACCTGACAGAGACAGAGAAAAACACTGGCAATGTTTTTTTCTCCATTCCTGTTATTATGGAACGATTCCAGCACATCATACCCGAATCTCTATTGCACATTCTCTATTATCTTCATTTTTGTTATATTTTATCATTTTAAACATGCGCCTATAAGTTAAATTTATTGCTATGTTAGTTCAAGGACGTGAATACTCAGGAATGAGAAGTAACGATAACAAACGAAGGCCATTCACTATGTATTATATATTTTCATCCAGCATAAAGAAAGCAAACAAACATATCATGGCTTAATATTACTGGTGTTGTGAAACGAAATCGGGATTACGATAAGAAGTGTTTAATTTAGCATCGAGGGTGATTTTGAAGGAGTATAAGTGAGATTGTAGCCTTTATTCCAGAACGCAAATGCTCGGGTTACTTTCCAATATATTCTGATAGCCGGCCATCGGAGCGTGGTCATAAATACGCAGATGGAGATGCATTGACTAATTATCAATGAAGAGTCAAATGGACGATTACATCAAAATGGAAACGCCCTTATTGTAGCAATAAATAATGAGCTCTACGGCCTCTCAGTTAAATAAGAAGGGGGAAAAAACTCCAATGGCCGTAATGTTCAGTCAAGATAGTGTGCGTGTGGCTGTGTTGGTCCCTGACGCGGATTAATTTCCCGTAAACCACCACAGAGGGTATTCTGGTCGAGAGATTGTGGTTGGTCCCTGACGTGGTTCCCGTTAAACCAACACAACCATTGGTCTGACGAGAGAGTTGCGACTATTTACTACGGCCATTGGAGTTTTTTTGTCCCCCTTCTTATTTTGCCCTTATTGTAAATAGAGTTTTACAGTCACTGTTTCTTTTACACCTATCGAATGAATCAGCTACTGTAGGAGTAAATCCTTCATTTACCAGACAAGCCAACTAACTGCGTTAAATTAAGCTTTTATCCTAAGAGACTATATGGGAATGAGAGATTACCCGAGTGCATGAGGATCGAGATGGTGCGGGGGCTAACGTACTGGCTTCCCACTCAGAGGGCCCGGGTCAAATCCCGGCGGTGTTAAATATTTTTCAGAGGTATCTCGATCCCTACTTGAGGTCCTTTGTGGAGGGTACTTTGAGCGAGTACGACGTCCGTCGGATGGGACGTTAAACTGCGGACCCCTTGGCGCCTTTTGTAAAGAGTAGGCTAATGCCGACGCCGCCGACTCCGGGTTTCTCTCCACCCTTCATCCTTTCCTGTCCATCCCCTATGGCGCCAATGACCTCAGCAGTCGGTCGCCTCCCCTAAATACTACTACTACCCCGAGTGCATCCCATTTGGTAGAAAATAGCACTCATGAGCAAACGTACGCATAAACGAAGTTGCGATAATCATAAACGCAATCCAAAGACTTCGACTGAATGCCAAGCGAAAAGTAAATTTAGGTATTATTACGAACTCAATGCATAATTTGTGAATATAGGCTACAAAACGAAGTTGATTGGTAGGCGATAGACATTCATGGGGCGGCTTGATATTAAATGTAGGCATCCGACTTTTTCCGGAATTGGGATTGAATCCTTCCAACTGTCAGTTGCGTATCCAGCTGCAAGCCATCTCTTCATTAGGTTGAATACTACGTCTGCGTATATGGTTACTAGTTTCTTAATGTAGAGACGTTGGCTTCTAAATTTTTATTCGGCTCTACATCTTCGGAAAGATGGCGTTAAACGAAACATGGCTTGAAATTACATGCCTACCACTAAACATCCACCAAGTAGCGGAGAGATACGGATTTTGCAACCCCGGAAAAAGTCACAACATGCTTTAATGAAAAAATATCCTTCAATTTACCCATTTACCAATGTACGCTGTATTGCTATGATAATCTGCCACGTGATTCTTTGGTCATTGCCGTGGAACAGAAAAGAGTTTAACTTTTATTACAACAGTATGCCCGAGTGAATTGGTTAATCAGAAGATAATTTACTAAACCGGACTCCCAAGCGCCTGCTTCCAGCTGCCATTAAATATAATTTGCGTTTACGTTTCGACCAAGCCGCTGCCTTGTGAAAAACTAAGTGTATTTCATTTTACGTCATCTGATATGGATTCCTTTCTTTTTCTCATTCACTTAACTTTATCTTCTCTTCCCGAGTTCATCAGATATTACAAAATTATTTCACTGAACCTTAATCCCGCAGTTCTACTGGAATTCCATAAAAATGTATTTGTATACGGCATAAATCTTTCCAATAAAAGCATTGCCGCTGAAATATTATAGATTCCAAGGTTATTGCATGCGAAATTGAAAGTGCTTAAAATGTTTTTTATCGGTGATGAAAACACTGTCAGGAAAAATCATTTTAATATTTGATTCATATGCCGGTCAGCCACGCACCTAAGAATTTATTAAGTTAAAAAGAATAAAATAACATAAAAGACATAACAGTTTCAGGCTTAACTTTGTGGAATTCCTTCATGATGAGGGTAGATAAGGGAACATTGCACTTCAACACCTGATGATGATGCACAGCATCGAAACCATGGTCGTGTGAAGTAATAAATCTTTATGTTGAAGAGCTAAGTTTCTTTTTCAACCCTATATATAAAAGATCCTGTTAGGTAATTCCTGTATTTTTCCGATTTTTTCACATGGACTTCTGTACATAGACTGTGAGAATGCTTAACGAATAGAGAAAGATAGTGACAACAGATAAATTTTTCACGACGTAATACAATAATAGTTTGATACTTATGATATTCAAGTCTCCATCATTCTGATCATTTTGAAAGTTATAACGTTTATGAAATTAGTTTATGAGGGAAATCACTCAGTAATTCTTCCATTATCCTGTTGAATTAATACACTGAAAAACAAATTTTAAAGAATGCTTGTGCAGAAAAATGATTTAAGAGAACATGCATTAGCCAGGTAACAATCATTAGATATTTTTCAATTGGATATTAGCCATTTATTATGTGATGGCATAATTAGTACAAATCGTTTGTGCAGGGAAAGTGCGATGATGGCCGTTCAATCAAAGAAAATTATTTTTTTAATGTCCATTTTGTTATTGGATTAAAATCTAAGTTTTTCACGCTCTTTGGAGGTAGTCAGAAATAGAAATGGATTCATAATGGAAACATAAAGGCAATAGCTCCTTATATTTAACCATAGAAATCGGTCCAAAGTTTGGTTAAGCAATGTTCAGGAATTGGATGAAGCAAATAATGAACGGAGTACTCGTACATAGATAAACACTACCTCCTGAATAAATGGGAGAATTATTATAAATTATGTAAACAACAAATGCAAATCACCAAGTCAGTCTTTTCAGCTACTGGTAATGAAACTGACCCAATAACAACGCTCAATAGAGATGTTACCCAGGTATACGCAATAGATATTATGTAGTCTAAGCTTCAATGAAACTACATCATAATTGCTAAGCAAATTAAAACTATTTTTAACCCTAAATGAACTTTTTATTCCTAGTCACTTTGTATTTCGATTTATTCACCGGTAGGATACTCGTATAGTAATGGGAAAGGTGGAATGCAGTTTCCACCTTAATTCCCTTTAAACCTATGGAATCCATTTTATTAATTTAAAAAGAACAAATCGCCATAGTATTTCTGATACCTCTACTCGTTGCTCGTGTACATTTTTTACCAAATCTACACATTTCCCACACGAAAGCTGACAAATTAAAACATCAGTTCTATAGTACTCGTATATGGAACCACTGTAGTCTTATACTTGCGATGGGTCAGTCGAAGCTCATTCAAACAACAAAAAATACCTTTGTTTATCTTGGAAATGTCTTATTTCCCTTTAAAAACATTTTCGTTCTTGTCACGTATAGTAAATGATGAATGTATGGTAAATATTTTATTGCCTGCCGGGGAAAACTTATTGAAATTATATCATTGCTCCCAAAAAATGAAACCTAGTAATTGAAGCGAAAGAAGATGATTTCATAAAATATTTGGAAAATTCCGAGAAAATTTAAAAAAAAACAGCGAAATATCGCGGACTTTCTTGTCAAATTCAGGTGGTATGGAGCAAGAAATTCTAAGTGAAAGGAATTTCGTAATCGATATCAATGAATGGATAAATCGCAAACGATACTATCAACATATCAATTGGGGGCAGCGCGATTGGATGACGGCCATTGCATTGATATCATTCTCCCCACGAAACACGAGCAGTGCCGAGCTCCGCCGTCGTCCCCCGCAGTGGAGCCTAGAGCCGCCACCCTCCCTCTCACCAACCCTCACGTCCTCCCCTCTCCCCAACCCCACACCACCCCCTCCCCGGCCCACCTTCCTCCGACCGAGAAACGCTGCCCGGGAGCGCCCCCCATTCGTCTTCTCCTCTCCATCTTTCATTCGCGTCACATTTCCCTCCTGCTCCACCAAAGCTCCGAATGCCCACCGCAAATTTCGCTGTACCCGCCGCGGAAGGCAAGCGTGCAAGTAATGGCCACCTACCCCCACCCACCAACCCGTCCCCCCCCCACCCGCGTCGACCGCACTTCCGACTCTACACCCCCTCCTCACTCCCCCCACGGGGAGAAATGACACGGCCAATCTTCTCCACTCTTGCCTCGCCGGCACCGGTCGCTTTTTACCGCCGCCACTGCGTCTCGAGCCCGCACCCCGGGAAATGCTTCATCCGACCACCCCCTCCCGCGAGCAGGGAGCGGGTGCGCCGGGAGTGGGAGGGGGCGGAGGTGGTAATGTTGAGGGAAGGGGTGCGTATTGGAGGAGTGGGGCGAGAGATTACTCAGAAAGGGAGGTGATCAGCACTCTTCCGCGCGTCGGAGGGATGGGAAAGGGGGCGGGGGGAGGGGGTGCGGGAGAGAGAGGCCGGTGGGCGTGGGAAGACACATTTTTTGCCTCAGACCCCACTCTCTCCCTCCCCCCAGCCCAACTCTGTGTTTCTTCCTCTCCTGATCCCTCCCCCACCCCAATCCCCCCACCCCTGGCGCCCGCCTAGCCCCTCCGCCTCGCGTAACAATAGCGACCAGTTTATCGCCCCTGCATCCCTCCTGAAGTCGATTCCGAAAAAACAATTACCGCATCGCCTTCGGGGTGGTGCTCGGCGCGGCTTCATAATAATTACGCCCCGAAAGGTTATTAAAAAGGTCATAAAAAATGGGACTGAATACGGCGAGGACGTAAAAACGAAATGTCGAGGAGGAATAAGTGCGCATGAAAAAAAATTAAGCTGAAAGAAAATATGAAAACATTGGTGAATTTTTTTTGCTGTGCAATTGTGTGATGGAGTTGACTTGAGTGCCTGCCGAGGAGAGGATGAGAGATGGGAGGGTGGTAAAAATAAATGTACCCATTCCGTAGTAAAATTCCATTTGTCACGAAGGAATTGGTCCCTTTAATGTATCTGAAGGACTGACAATTGTATGCACCCGAAATGTGCGGCTCTGCAATAAGTGATATTAAGATGAACTTGTCCGGAGGGAAGCGTGAAACTTAACGATCACGCGATCTAGTATCATTTGCAGCTCGATTCGAAGCAACACATCACCTTGAAAATACATTTACCAGGAGAAAATCATCTTATTCTATTTATTTGATAATCTGATCTAATCCGATCTGACACTATTATGAATTCCGTTCAAATCTCAATAACGAAACGAAAAGACAAGACTGTGTTTAATTTTTTGCGTCATCTCTCGCAGTGTGCCACGTAATGGGAGAGCTCCAAGAATAATTGACTGGGGGCGATGGTTTTGTACCCCTGAATACGATTTTCGACCGTCTCCATTTTATTACCTCCCACTCACCACAATGGCTCCTTATAACCTCGCTACATGTTCAGCAGAATTCACGGAAGACAGAATAACGACCACCCGAGCCCGTAATTTTGTTCCTGCTTGCAGAATATCTCCCGTAAGCCCGAGAGTTAGCTCATCGTTATGCGACCCGAGGCGAAAGGGGATTTGCAGGTATGTAACGGAAGAACAAAGAAATGATGTATCGTAAAGTGTCCACAGGGTGAGTTTGCAAGGCTTCCTGTTCCTCGATACATTTTGGTTCACTCAGCTTGCATCGCTTCACCGTATTTTTTGTCATTTTTTCCTCCCTTTAAGAATTCCTCTAACAACGGCTCTGTCCTAAGCGCAGATGTAGGCACAAACATTTTTATACTCGTATGAAACACGAAGACCTCTCTCCACAATTATTTTCAACGAGGGGCAAGAGGAATGCACACGAATTGTTTGAATTTCCCAGTGCTATGCTGGGATCGGGTATCGATCGAGCTCAACGTAAGATTCTAGTCCAACGGTGAACGTCTTGTCCGATAAAGCCGCTTATCGCGAATTTAATGCGGAGCTCCAAGTCTTTTCAGTAAATTAAAGACCCTAAGCAACTGAGCACCACTCATTGGCATTGCTCCCCAACCAACTGACGGTGTGACCACTATTTTTTAGGCCCGCTTACCCGTTAATGGAAACATGTTAAAATGTCCCAGAAGGGAAATTAAATTAGCAATGCCTGGTTATCAAGCTCGACTGTATCTTGGCAAGCAAGAATACGTTAATATTACAATTAGCAGCAAACCCCATAATCAGATTTTAATTAGGGGTTTATGCATCCATTTATGCAGGAACGTAACATTTGTTTTCGGCTCCTAAAAGAGGGTGTTAACCCCTTAATTTATTCTCCCAAAGTAAAGTAGTGAGAAATACTCGCGGAAATAGTTTAAGAGGTCCATAATAATATACCTGCGCACTGCATCTGTAATTATTAAGAGGAAATGATGGCCTAAATTTCATTAAATGTAACCTCCTGGGAAGAAGAACACCTTCGTAAGAAACCTGATATCCTCATAAAAAAATAAACAAGATGGTCGACTGCCCAAAAATGGCTACCGATCCATTTCCGCTTCCGGCGCCACTGGGCATGGAAAATGCCATTTCATCCCCGCTCGCCCGGACGACCATCATTTGTTTCCACGGGTATATCCGTGTGACAGCCATCCTAACGGAAAACTCGGCGAATCCATTCCAGCCAACAAAGCTTCAATTGGTTCAATGAAAATCGCCCAATCATCCCTTCGGGGGGGCCTTGTTTGCGGGGGAGGGGATGGAAGGGTGGGTGGAGCCGGGAAAGCCATCCGGACGGCGAGAGGAAACATGGAGTCACACAAACACACTTCAGACAAGAGGCATGGTCTTCCGTCAAAAAACGCGGAGGGTCCAAAGGATTATAATGTAAAACGCGAACATCCATCAACAGAATAAAAGGATTGCGATCCCACGAAAATACCGGTGACAATTCATCATATCACAAGAAATGTATTATATTTTCCTTATGATGCTGATTACATTTTCGGATTGAATAAATAGAGGAAGATTAGAGAGAAAATACAGCACGAAAATTAAATTTACGATTTAGTTCGTCCCAAAATCTGTAAACTGACACTCTGCTAATTATGTTGCATAATTTGCCATTGCATGCCGTGCTATCTCCAGCAATCGAATTAGTATAATCAGGAAAACTATATTTCCTACCACTGCCGTCCGACTTTCATGGAGTACTTGGTGGTAAACATGTTATATAACCAAACATGATTTATGTGTGCTGTAAAGACTAATTATTCCTGTGGAAGTTAACATTTACGTCGAATGAAAGGAGCATGAGGTATGTGCAGTAATATTTCCAAAATGTTAATGTTTAACTCACTAATAACTGGTTCTTACGGAATTTGACATAAATTAGAATTGGCTAGAAACACTCAGGAGAAAACTATCTCGGTGATAAGAAAGGAAATCGTGATCTTTAGATATCCCGCCAGACACAATTACGTTTCTGTCACGCCGTGGCCAAATGAGTTCTGATCATTTTGACGATTATCAAGATTTACGATATCATGTAGGTATGAGTCCAAGGTTAAAATTTTTTATTTCCCCAATCACAGTGTAATACCACTTCATTTGAACTAACATTAATGGATTGAAAAAGATTAATCCGATTTTGGAAAATCCAATTTCCCGAAAATACTTCAATTAGAGGAGTTCATTCAAGGAGTTATTTATATGTTGATTGAGGTGGCGTGACATCTGAAAGCACCGCAATCCAATTAAAACTATTACTCTCACAGAGAGAGAGAGAGTGCAAGTCGTCAATGTATCACCGATAAGTAAGTGACAGAAGATATTGTAGGCACTCTCTTAAATTGAGTACTAATAGGATTTAAAATGATTTCTGATAAGATCTTCCGGCGTAAGAGGCAGTCAAAACGGTTTGAAGAGCAAGACAAAATTTAGGAAATTGAGGAAATGACGAGAAAGTAGTTCAAAGCACATCACTCAAATGAGATGTTAAATTAAGTCAATTATCAGAATTACATTCATTCCCAAATTAAATTTTCCAATGTCAATTTGCTCGCGATCAGCTTTTATAGACGCTAAATTGACATAGCTATAAGGGATTCCTTTGTAGGATAAAGATTTATAGGATTAAAAAGATGTTTTCGACATATTTTAGGTATTTACGTAGACAATGTAGATAGAACTTATCTTCATATGAAGATAAATGAGCCAAAATCGTTCCCAATAGTAAATACGAGTAAAATGTGAAAGGCTTTCACAATCCAAATATGAATGAAAATTTCAATTCCTCGAGAGTCGGAAGCAAGAGGACTGAAAATTGGAATTTATCATTAATGAATTCCCTACACGTTAATTAATTTCTAGATGGGCAGATTCTAATATTAGATCATAAAATGAAACTCATTAGTTTTGTTCATATTTCCCTGTTCTTACATTCTCCTTTTTTCCGACACAGAACAGCCACAGTCACGATGCGAATCGTTGTGTTTTATGCAGGACTTTAATTTCAACCGCCACTCAAGATTCCCTGCATAATGTAACCGTTCCCCTTTTCATTTGCACGAGTCAATTTTATGGAATTCAGTAACTTCACATTAACTTCGTATTATTTTTTAATCTTCCACAACTTTCTTCTGCATGCCGTTTTCTAGAAGTACCTTCCCCAAATCAAGAAATTCATAATTACAATTTCTTTTTTACACCCCTATATTACCCAAGAACTTTCAGAAGCGCAAGTATCTGATCGTCACAGCTGCAAATACACATATGCCTACCCACTTTGCAATCCCCTGTTTTTGTCTGATACTACTTTTTGTACTTTTAATCAACACTCAAGCAAATATTTTTCCAGGTTCTTAAAATAATCATTGCTCTTATGTTCGTAGGTTCATCCATACCACCCTCACCTTGGTAAAAATGTGAATAGGTTGAGACCGTCATTTGATTTCTAGTTACGGGCAGGGGATATGAGCCTCTTAGTAAAAGCATAGCTAATGCAGAATAAACACTAGGTTGATTAAAGCAGTGAAAGCATAGGGCTTTACCAGGCATTAGTTTTTCATGAGGAATATTGTTGAGATTCGCCCAAAATGAACATTAGATATAGTTCCGTGTGCCGAAGGCGTTAGGAGTACCCCAATTGTTAACAAGCTAGGACCCTCCTACCTTGTTAGAGTATGAGAATAAAACCTCGGGAGGTGCCATATGGTGAAATACGTTAACAAATACTACTACGTCGTTTACAGAGCTTTTCATGGAGACTAAAAGGAAGTCTTTCCCATCTACGCATGCCTTTTCAGAAAATGACCAAAGGTACATAAATCAGTTTTGTGACATTCGATATTTGAAATGGATTCTCGGCTTTCTTCTCGACATTCATATGCGCGGCCTGAATCTCAGGGACTTCTGAATACTTAATAGTTTTCCACTGTGCCGCCACTCGTGTTTTTTCTTTCCCCGAAGATTTTGACGGGAGGATTTTTCAAATTCTTGAGTAGTTTTGGAAAGCGTAATCCAATGGAAAAAGTTTCGAGGAGATGTGAAATGCTGCGGAAGGCTAGAAATCGATTCTCTAACCGGTCGTGAACCGAATTTGTTAAATGAGCATTCAGATTCAACGAAAATGTCGCTGTTGCAAAAGAATAACGTGAACTTCTTTTTCCATGTCCTCTTAATTTTCGCATAAGATGAATTGAATCTCCTTAAATGATAAAAGGCGATGGGAGAGGGGCTTAAATGAGAGGAATCATTACGCTTATACGTAAGTTATAGGGTTTTGGGGATCTTAAGTGAAAAATTCAATCTACTCGTACGTTAATTCATTATATTGATGTTGTGCGATTCCATTATCGCCATATTGCGTTGTGCGACTTCATCATTGTGCGATAATGAAATCGCACAACATCAATACGAGGAATGGACCGATCTGGTGTCCATTGCACGGCGGAAGCAGGGAGTAAGGTTGCGGATAGGATACTCGACCACTGTAGGGCTTTTTTAGGATAGAGAGTAGGTCATTAATGGGTCGGTAATATCTGGGGCAAGCGCAGATAAAATCATTAATAAACATATTAAAGTAATGGACAACACTGGCATTTATGTATAAAGACATTTGAAATGCACTGCTCCACAAAAGCGTCCAAAATTACCATCAGACATAAATACGGGCGTTATTCAAAATAAAAATAACCTATCTATCCTTGTACTGAATTGCAGAAGCCTCAAAAATAAAACAGCGGATCTCAAGCACATTATCTAAAGTTATTCCGCTAATATAGTATTATGCACAGAGAGGTGGCTGTGTAATGAGATAAACGACCAAGATATTTTCCCAATAGATGTCAAGTTTACTGACACGATAGAAGTACAAGACCCGGAGGAGGAGTTTTTGTGGCAGAAAAAAGTATTTTGGAAAGCAGACAATTTCTATTTGAAAATAATAATATAGAAAGTGTTTGGAGCACCTTACTGCGATTTAATTAACCCAACTGGAAATAGAGTCCCTTAAATATATCAGCTAGGTTAGTAAAACATTTAGCTCCTTACATCGTTCCATACATCGAAGTTATATTTGACAAATCCCTCACAAAGTGCAAATTCCGTAAGAATTGGAAAACCGCGCAAATAACGCCTATTATTAAAAGCGGTGACAGGGAGGACCCCAGTAATTACAGAATCATTTCTCTCACTTCTACGTGTTGCAAATTTTGAAGTACATAATTTTCAGTTCCATAATGAGATACCTTGATAACATTAACTTTTTAAGTAACAATCAACATTTATTCAGGAAAACCCGCTCGTGCGAGACAAGATTAGAATTATTCACACAAGTGGGCAAGTAGGCAAGTGGATGCGATCTTTTTACATTTTCAAAAGGCATTTGATAAGGTTTCCCATAGTAAACCTATTCATAAATTAAAGATCGAACAAATAAACAACGGCGCAATAAATTAGTTTGAAGACTGTTTTCAGAGCGGGAACAGGGGGTAGTCCTTGACGGCGCTAGTTCCGACAGCGTGCGAGTGACATCGGGGGTAACTCAAGGAAGTACAATCGGGCCTTTACTTTTCTTGATTTTTGTTGGCAATTTAAACTGCGAAGTAAAACGTACGATAAGGATGTTCGCGGATGACACGGTGATTTATTGGGAGACATCTCGGGATGAGGATCGTTTAATTCTAGCATAGGTTCTAGAGTGTATTACTAAATGGTGTTCAAAATGGGGATTGCCATTAAACCTTAATAAATGTTCGGTGGTAAATTTCCTTAAAAGCGCGACGAGTCTCGATGAGTTAGACAAATCCATTGCATTAAAACTGTATAGAACTTTGAACCCACAACTTGATCATAAGCATAGGTTAAGAATTTTTAATATACTCAAGTAATGGTTTTAATGCGATGAAAATTTCATATTGGGAAGCCAGTTTCCGTTTTGATTAAAAATTAGTATTAATGAAAGTACCACTTTCATTAATGCATATTTCGAATCAAAAATACTTCGAAATTAGCATTAATGAAATACGGTAAATACGAGTATAATGAAGGATCAACATGATTTTTCTTAAATACTAATATAATGATAAGTTCATAGCCATCATGAGAAGAAAAAGGAAATGCTTACCCTAAATAAATCGTGTGGCTTTCATTTGCTAATGTTAAGATTTTCATCGCGAAAATGGCCATTATGGACATTAAGGCATTTTTATTTACTTGCACCGAACAGCGATAAGAACTCAACAGGCGTGTATTTCGCGTTCCGTAATTTAATACCAACCTCCTACCTCACGTAGGCAAATTTAGTAATAAATCAAGAACACTAAAAACTAAATTAATAAAAGAAAATGTAGCCGGACACAAAAACATAAAATATAGGTAGTAAGTATACATACGTATTTCCATCGATTGCAAATATGATAATATCAGTCCTTTCCGAATATCTATTTTTACGTTAATAATTGGTACGAAATGAATTTTCCATTCACTATTATGAAGGCCAAAATGATAGTAAATGTTTATTCTTTAACAAATGAGCGAACAACTTTTACAACTTAAGTTATTTCACCATTTACATTACAAATTGAAATTGTAAAGCGTGGCTCCACCAAGGTTATTTATCCACATTTCTGCTCTAATTGTCTTATAGACACTCCAGTACTTATACACTTACAGTTGTATTCATTGTCTAATTCAGCTGCTGACAGAAAGAAAAATGTCTAACCATCGGCAAACGTTCTTTAGGAGACTATAATTTATTCTTAAAATCACTCGGATCGAATTAAAGACCAGAAGGCAAACATATATTTTGAAACGGTTGTCATAATTTGCTACCTAACCATTAAATCGTGTCCTGCCAATAAAGAGAGCCTTCATTTTTCAAAACTCTCAAACATAAAACTGAACCAGCAGAAAATAATGGCACCTTCAAAGCCATTTAAAATGTGCATGATATTGATGCTCCAAGGCCATTAAGTTTATATTCTATGAAAGGAAGCGTCCATAAATTTCGTAGGAATGACCTTAGCAGCAACTAATAGGAATGCTTATATAGAAATATTATATATATATATATATATATATATATATATATATATATATATATATATATATATATATACTACCTTGATCAAAAAGTTCCCGGAATAACCACCGTGTGGCGCTCCCATCGTTCCGATTTGAGTTCTGTTTTTTTTGTTAAATTGGTACATCTGTTGTTGATATTCCCTTTAAATCTTAGTGTCATAACTTGACATTTGCAAAAGTTACGTAGCCAAGAGTACATCTATCTCTGTGTGTGTTGGAGATTTTTTACAATTTCAGAAATGGATTTAAATTTGCAACAACGAACTTGTATTAAATTTTGCGTAAAAAACGGATTTAGTGGCGCACGGACGTTGGAAATGTTGGAAAAGTGTTTCGGCAACGATTCTCTAAAAAAAACGGTCGTTTACCAGTGGCACGAGCGGTTCAGAAGTGGTCGTGAGTCAATCGAAGATGATGAACGCAGTGGCAGACCATCGACATCGAAAGTCGGTGAAAAAATTGATAAAGTAAAAGAAATGTTGGTCAATAACCGCAAATTAACCATCAGAGAAATAGCGGAGGACTTGAACATTGCCTATGGATCCGCCCAAGACATTGTGGTTAATGATTTGGGTTTCCGTCGTGTAGCAGCAAAGTTGGTGCCAAAAGACCTCAATTTCATGCAAAAAAGAGACCGTGTTGACGTCGCAAAAGACATGATTTGCGAGGCTGAATCCGATCCCACATTCATCAAAAGGATCATTACTGGAGACGAGACGTGGGTTTATGAGTACGACACGCAATCCAGACATCAGGCAAGTGAATGGCGTTCACCAAATGAGCCGAGACCAAAAAAACCACGTCGTTTTCAGTCAAAAAAGAAGGCAATGCTGACGGTTTTCATGGATTACAACGGTGTAGTGCATCATGAATTTTTGCCAGAAGGCCAGACAGTAAACAAAGAGTATTATTTGGGCGTTATGAGACGTTTGCGTGAAGCAATTCGCCGAAAGAGACCAGAAATGTGGGCAGAAAACTCGTGGATTTTGCACCAATGATAACGCACCGTCGCACAGTGCTATCATTATTCGTAATTTTTTGACGAAAAATGCAACAAATACCATCCAACAGCCACCGAATTCACCTGATTTGGCTCCCTGTGACTTCTTTCTGTTCAATCGAGTTAAAAAACCATTACGGGGAACGCGTTTTAGCAGCCGAGAGGAAGTAATGGAAAAATCGCAGGAAGCACTGATGGACATACCGAAAACCGAATATAAAAAATGTTTCGAGGATTGGATCAAGCGCTGGCATAAGTGTGTTGCAGTCGATGGGGATTACTTTGAAGGGGACAATATAGATTTAGATGAATAAACTTGTATTTTTAATTTTCTGAATAAATTCCGGGAAATTTTTGATCAAGGTAGTATATATACTCATTCACATAGAAATAGAGATAAGGAAAAGTGATAGGAACATGTGTAAAGGACGATATATATAAAAATATATATATACATACATATATATATACATATATATATATGCATATATATATGTGTGTGTGTATATATATATATATATATGTATATATATATATATATAAACAAACACACATTACACATTCAAACACGAAAACCTGCCACATTGCGAATATATGTATATATTTATGTAAGACGCATTATTATGAGTTGAATAACGGAGACTGTGGCTCCATAATCATTAAATATACAAGCATTTTTTATATTGCGGATCGAAAATATGTTTAACTTCTTCCGCCATACCAGCCGATGATAAATATGATAAAAATTGTTATCTATGATTGATTCAGGTACAAATATGTCACTATTTGTACCTGAATCAGTCATAGATAACAGTTTTACAATGTTTAAATTACAAAGACGAAAATATGACAACAAATGCTGTAAAATATTTCTTCTGTATTCTTCAATGCCTAACATACGAGTACATAGTACGTGAAAAGCAAAATGTATTACATATCAGAACTTAAAAGAGAAATAAGTTCGCCTGATGAATTATAAACGGTAACCTAATCGTTCCCTACGTTCCAACAATACCACTCGATGTATTTTAGTTTGTTATTTAGTAATTTCGAAAACTTCACAACTGCTTCTGCTCTGATCCTATAAGCGGATAAATAAGATTCGGAGAGTATAACGAAGATGAATTGAGGTTAAGCGTAATCCAACATAAGAATTAGCCTACCCTTACGGCCTGATTATACATTACCACCCACTCAAGGACGTGGAGGGGACCGCCAAAGTGAGAGGGATGAGATAGAGTGTCAGGAGCATTACGTCACGCGTAAATCGTCAAAAGCTTGTAAAATAATATTCACACACTTATCAAAATAATAAAGCGAGTTACTTTCACCCACCATCGCTTATTAGGGATAAAAAATATAATAAGAAATATTGATTCCTCTAGAATAAAATCTAAATATTTTCGGAAAAATCGAATGTGTATGAAATCGGTATAAGAGATGGATCAGAAGTAGATAAAACATATAAAGTATGCTTGAATTCAAAGAAAAAAGTCAGAAAGCCCTCTAGAGGCGTCAATTAGACCGCAGCTTAAATGTATCCATTGATGTATCATATTTGAGACGTGTTAAAGAGCAATCCAGTAAATCCTCACCACCATTGCACACAAGCAAATATCCATGCACACGAGAGAATCGAATCGAGACTCCTGGGGATGGTGAAATGGTACTTACCCAACTCTCCAGTTCTCAGCATGCAGTGACTTGAATTTGACAACATAGAATATGGATATGGTATTAATGAATATGTTCTTTGGAACCAATTAATTTTCCAGGCATCCCGCCACATTCATCTCGCCATCACCATAAGCAATGTGCAAGTGGGGAAACAGATTGGATGCAATGAGTTGGAGCCAACATTTAAGGAGTAATTAGATTCATTAGGTACTGCGACGGCAGGAGTCATAAACCAAACTCCGGAAACCCACAACACAACGTCAAGGAGCTTCGAACTCACGTCCTTCGAGTTACCCGGCAAGCGCATTGCCCGCCAGTCTAACCAGGCCGGCGTCAAAATACGAGTTTCGTGCTTCATCGATCAAGGGTAATTGCAAGTGCAGTCAATGCAATAAGCGGTGCCGGGAATCCGTTCACTAGGACAGAGCCACTCCCCAAATCTCCCACTCTCGGAGCAGGAGCTACAAACTGCGGTAATGGATGGACTGTCCGGAAAGCACTAAGGTAGCTCAACCATGTTATTGGCGGATTTCAATTTAAAAAATTGGTTCCTCGGAGGTACCAGTACGAAGCTATGCTTTTTAATTAAAATATCATTCTAAAATAATTGGATGAAATTCGTAAGGAAGAGCCTAAATTTATTACAATGATAACCGCATTGGACATTCACTGTGCCCCGTAGTTAATCATTTACAATATATTTCTACGTATTGATCATGGCAATATTATCAATGTAACTTTCACTGCTTTGCAGCGAATTTTTCAGTATATAAATAAATATCAAATATAGTTTTCAACAGGTTTTTACATAATTTTAGTTTCTGTGATAATAACAAATGTTTAATCAAAATCTTCACCGAATATTAATTTAAGGTAAAAAAATTGGGAAATGAAATATTGTCTGACCGCATTTTCCATACTATATTTAAGTTTTAATTGAAAACCATTGCCTAACTGCCCATCCAAGTGACTTGATAGTACTTGAAGCATTGACATAAATTGTACTGGCGTAGTACCAGTTGAATATCCTTTTTTTGAAATAGATGTCATTATTTACGTTGCCTTAGAATGGATATAAAAATTAAACTTAAAAATAAAAAACTTCAGCGTCTCTATTTTCATCTTGGGGGCACTGAATCAGTTTATTACTAATTTAAAATACTTATCAGTTTAATAAGAACCATTTCTTTAATTCCGCGCAACCATTAGAATTTTTTTAAGTCGATTTTAGAGGGAGCTACGCTTTTCAAAGGTATCAATTTAGATAGACAGGATAAATTTGAAGCTAGATTTTTCTCAATTGAGAGCACGCTTTCCAGATGTTTCCATTAATCCAAAGCGACCTTATTCAATATTAGGAAGACCGTTGTTAATGAATGCCACCAAGTAATGCCTTCACGTTGCTTCTGTGCGATGCACACTTAGATTTTGGAGCTCTTTATAAACCATATGACTACTACCACTGGCTACCAGTACATCCCATCATCAATAGTTATCGCTTGAGTACGGTAACACAGAAGTAAATCAAAAGAAGCAACTTGGGTAAGTTACTTACTTTCAAACATGGACTTTAATAGCTATACAAATAAAAGATGAAACGTTAATCCGTTGAATGAAAGCCATTCACCCCACTCATTCTCGGCTCAACACAATTCAATGAAGCCTTTGTTGAGGGATTCACTAATTTTGCACCTCTTTTGCGACGTGGTGTTAGATGATACGGATTCCACACTTCATAGTATAGTGGCGTTGGACCTTCCCTCGAAGTGAGGGAAAGGGAGGCAGGGCGATATCCGGCCAAGAGCTCGTTCAACTCGAGAAGTTGTGTCAATATTCCTCCCGACCTGGCTTCCCCAGCGGCCCTCCTTAAGGGCCCCTTCCCGTCCCCCTTCGTCCCACGTGGCGAATCGGCCACTGAGATCACTGAGGTGGTGGCTTCAGGGAGGGAGGTTGGCGATGACACCCCCCCCTCTGGACATCGTGGGCGTCCCTTAACCCGCCCACGACCCCTCTCCCAATACAAACACTGACCCCTTTTATCCTCTCTCTCAGCACTCAAACGGAGCTGTCGCAACAGAAAGCATTATCCTCCAGATCACATTCACATGCTTCACTAGCAATACAAAACCCGTAAATCATCGCATCCATCTTATTCAGTAACGCATTTCTCAAATATTTTACGATCCTAATCCCGAAGAACTGATATGGACCATTAAACATTTCATCATCCTTTTCATGCAGCATCGAATACTGCACAAACAAATTTTTTCCTTGGTTCATTATATTGGGCGTGGTGGGCCATTGGGCACAGTGTTTGGTTTACTGAATAAGGGGCCCAGGTTCGACACTGGGTGACGACTCAGCTCTCTCAGCTTCACTTACAGGTTTGGTTTGGTTTGATTCATGATGTAAGGTGTACTTTGGGCCAAAGTCATTTATATATAGTATACATAAACACATGCATACATGGACACATTCAAACACGAAAATCCGCCAAATGGCGAACTCATATTCGCTTACATATGCACCTGTATGGGCGAAAGAGCTTAATTGGTGGAGAATCTGCCCGGCAAGTTCAAGGCCCCGTGGTTCCAGCCCCGGTCAGGGAATTTTTTTTTCTCGTAGGCTGCACCCCTCTTTCTTCTTCACCAACCTTGTGTTTATCTGTCGTGGGTTTATATGGCATTTATACCCTTATATATATATATATATATATATATATATATATATATATATATATATATATATATATATATATATACATTCAAACACGAAATCCCGCCAAACGGCGAATAAATACTCATATATACCGAAACAGATATAAGGAAAAGGGATAGGAACACATATAAAGGACGAACACAATAAAGGTGGGGAAGGCGGAATCGAACGGATCACAAGAGTAAAAATATTTCCTTGACCGGGACTCGAACCTCGGATCTTTCCACTTGCCGGGCGGATGCTCTTAACCACTTGAGCTATCGAGGATAGTCAATTTACCCTGAGATCCGTGGGTCTAATATGTCGCCAAGCGCCCCGATTCTTTCAGCCAAGAGATGGGTTAAGAGCATCCGCCCGGCAAGTGGAAAGATCCGAGGTTCGAGTCCCGGTCAAGGAAATATTTTTACTCTTGTGATCCGTTCGATTCCGCCTTCCCCACCTTTATTGTGTTCGTCCTTTATATGTGTTCCTATCCCTTTTCCTTATATCTGTTTCTGTATATATGAGTATATATATATATATATATATATATTATTATATATATACATATACATATGTATACATATATGTATATATACACATATATGTATATATATACATATATATATATGTATGTGTATATATATATATATATATATATATATATTATATATGTGTGTGTGTGTATATACACACACACATAAAAGATAAGCGAAATTTCATTTGCATTATTGTCACGCAGGTCAGTGTCGTAATTCTGAAGCCCTATACCATAAAATTTTGTTTTATTTTTTGAAGTTAACTTATACTTCAAGTCCCTCTAAAGTTATCAACATAGTGCATTAGGAATCTCAGTATTCATTTTCGCAGATGACCTTTCGGTACCGAGTTATAAAAGCACCTTTTCGTGGCAGTTCCTAAGTTCAAAGTCTTAACATACTTTTCGCTAAATTTGATCAGACCTTATACATTTATACATAACGTTTATATAGAAGTATACAATTATAAACAATAACCTATTTTTAGCAAATAGCTAGGAATTTTATATTTATCTATAAAAAACCCTAAAGAGAAGAAAACTGAAAGAATATTTGGTAATCTAAAATAATAATCATTGACTACGTCATGAACATTTTCAGACATATCGTTCATTGAATTGAAGAAATAAAAAATCATTTCGAATGCATGATAAGAATAATGGAGTCCATAATTACGCTCTGAAGACCGACCTGACCTATATTTTTTTAAGCAAAAATAAAGAATTATCTTTGTTCTTACCATTGAAAGATTTGATTCTCAAACGTAAATAGCACATCATCACTTTAATTTGAATGTCGCATTGTATAATGCAGATAAATACATTAAGGCCACAGCATAAACTTAAAGTCATTTATTCGTTATTTTTCGTCTCCGACGCTCGGCCCTTCTTCATATCCATTCCTAAATATAAGGCAGACCACGTAGTTGAAAGAACTATCTGATAAATTTCCGGAGTTCCCTCTATTATGAAAAACCAGCAAATGCAACCCCATTCGGGTCGGTTCACCGCCACCTACTCCACGCCTGAACATTGTAGACATTTGTTCCAGCATATAAGGGGAATTCACTCCACCACCACCTTCTGATCACGTGTCTCCTTCGCACCACACACCCTAGGGCAATCCAAGCACCCCCTCCCCGAGGGATGATATTCCGCAATCCGCCCGGCAAGAGAGACCATTCGCCCGCGCCCAATATCTCCCCCGAGCAGCAGATGTCGCCTCTTTTACGAGCGCCAAAGTTTACCAAAAAGAGGTTTTGCGGACTGACTCCTGATCATCGCACACGCCGCTTCCACAACCCCCCATAACCCGCACTGCTTCCCTCTCCTCCTCTTTATTCCTACCCCACCCTCATCCCACCCCGCTCTGCCCCCTCCCATTCCTCCGCCCTTCTCCAATCCCTCCCCTCCCGTACCAATGAAACTCTAACTGCCCCCCCCCTCTTCCCCCCAATCCTCCCACTCTGCCTCCGCACACGGTCGCAACACTCATCCCGAAGCAAAATACTACATAATTCTTCGCCGCCCGAACGACTAGCTGTCCCCTCGATTTTTTCCCACGTACGTGAGTTTTACCGCGCCCATACAGTTGGAAAGGTTATTTGAAGATTTCCAACTTTAACATTCTCCGCAGTGCCAATCCGTCGCATGCAGTGCCTCCCTCCCTCTCTCTCCTCGAACCCCCTCTTACTATTTCATTCCCCTGTCCCTCCCCCAACTTTAAATCCTTCAGGAGTCCGTTCCGCGCCATTTCTGCGACGCCTCCCTCACCACCGGCCCCTCCCCCCAATACCCACTCCCACTTATCACCCTCTCTCCCGAGTCCCGTCCGCCTCCGCCGATAATCCTCCGCCATCACTCAATACGTCCACTCGATGGGCTTCCTTCCGCATGTCGCCCGTATTTCTCCCATCCCTCCCCCTCGTACTTTTTTTTACCATCAGCCCGCTTCGGTGCCACTGCGGACGGGGATTAGTACGTCCATCCCAAGTTACGGTCGTCCGCGTTCTCACCTTCCATTGGATCTCTTCCTCTCTCTCCTTGCCCAACTTTGGCGTCGACAGTCGGCGAACGAACCACGAACACTCGATTGAATGTGGATTTGTATTGGCGCGTTCTTTGTACTCACCGAAGGCACGTCTCGAGTCACGAGCGTTTGATTGGCGAACAAATCATGCTACCGAACACGATAACCGAATGATGCAAACACACTTCAATTAAAAAGAGCACTCTGCACAGCACGACGACACCACCCGGCAACTAGATTAATTAGAGGGGGCGGATGATAAGTATTTTAGCATTTTCCCTAAAGTTTTATGTTGATGATTGCCTGCGGTTAACATTTGAATATGCTTTCATACCACGATAACTAGTATACATGATATAATGGTCATGCAATGGAACATATGTTTTTTACCCGAAGAGTGTCAAAGATCTTGCAGGGAAGGGAGACTGAAACTCGGCAAAAAAGAAATAATTCTCTCCTTAGCATGGAGGAAATTGCACAATTTTCTTTTTAGCGCTGATAATTTACTACAGCATTTATTTGTGAACACAAGTTTCAAAATTGGCACTAAAAGTTAAAATTCATATTCACATCTAAAATGAGTATGAAAATGAAAAAATAATCTTGAGAAACTTACCAAGTGTTTCTAACTTGCAATTTCGTAGCCAATTCTTCAGAAAATCAAATAACCCGAAGGCTAGGGCGAGCAGAAACTTGCTTCTTGGCAAACATGTCGGTTTTTAGCCACTACTCCTCTCCAGTGATACGAGGCAGCACCTGCATATACGCGATAAATTTCAATGATTTTCGCCATTAAGTTTTGAATTTATCGTTTTGTAAGACGACAACGTGGTGCAGCTGTCTAAGCGAGAGGTTCCAAACCCCAGTTTAAGTAATCCACGATTAATTGAATTATTCCAGTTAATCAAGTATTTTTTTTATATTTTCCTATTATTGCGCCTGTCAGACCCCCATTTATATAACTGATTTTTAACCTTCAAGTGAGTGTCAAAATTTATAATAATTCTCCGCCTAAGCACCACAGACTGTTTGAGAGACATATAAAAGATGTTTGATGTTTGTTTTCCTCCCATTACTTTATAAGTAACTAAACGACAGTTATGAGACATTTACTAATAGCTTCCTAATCATTTAGCTTTATAGTTGGATGAAATAATTACTGTTCTCATACGCGTATGTGAAATACTAGCAATCGTGTAGCAAAAGTGTAGCTATTCAATTGAAAATTCGTAAATCAGTACAATTCAGAGTTATTTCGACCCCTCCGTGAACTGGATCAATATCTGTGAATAATAACATATAAACAAATCAATTAAATGCTTCGAGAGGTTTCAAAATGCTTCAAGCCCCCTTTCACAGGTCATCCACATTTAGCAGTTGATTGTACGTGAGTCATACACGTGCGTGTAATGAATTAGGTCGCTATTTCATATTATCTATCTCTCCGCATTATTATGCTTGAATCAGGAATTAATACTTGCATGAGTACCTAGGTAGTGCGAAATACTCAGAACTCCTATTCTGGATCCTGGTAGCAAATAGCGATACTTAAGATTTCTTCTAAGATACTGGTATCTCGTGTCTGGTAGCTAACTAGCGTTTCAGTATCGAGGTAGTGCCTTTTTTCTAATCCAAGGTACCCATCCCATATTAATCCTTAAGCATTTCGTGACAATGTCTCATTTTTAATTAACTTTCTGGTCACGTATGTCGCCTTCAGCAGCCTTCACATGAAATCTTTTCCTTGGACCGTAGGCATGGCAGCGGGATTTCCCAGCCAAGGTGCACGCACCTACAACTGTTGCTATGAGTACTAGTAAAATAATATACGTTCCCCTGACGATACCCAAAGATATCAGTACAAAGAATCTATACTACATAAGTCTTGCTCTAATTACTGAGTCTTGGCTTGAAGTCATACGTGAAGTTCGCAGGTAACGTCTATTCACATGGTGATATCGAATGTGACAGGGGAAATATATGTTGCTAGCGATAATTTGTCTGAACCAAAACGAAATATCCGGTCTCTAAGGATGTTTCGGTGCTTTCTGCTCAATTAATAAGAAGAATAGGTACCTTTTATTCCTTAATGTCTCTTCCTTGTTACCTGTCTTACAGTAAAAATCAGGTAAAATTACTGTTGCAGAAATAAGTTCAATGCCTTGGATGAATTCCTTCAAGCCAAATATCTTCGCAATCATATGTATATCAGCCGGAGGAATATTCCTGAAAAAATTCTAAATTATTCAAAACAAATCTGTGGATTACCTACTGCATCTAGTATTCCGCCTTCGGTATGAATTTTTAACGATACGGTTCCTTATAACGATGCAGTTGGTTTAATACGAAAGATAAATATATTGCGGACCGCTACTTTTAAAAAATTGAGCAATTTATAATGAATTATAAAGAAAAATATCGTGGCGTAGACCTAATAAGCATATCATGATATACACCATTGGGCGCCATACATTCCATGACCACTACGCATCAGGGATAACGATTCACTAATTTTACCACTTTAATCTCTCTTTTTTACGGCGTATAATTCCGGATAAATTTTCCTGTACCTATTCATTACATTTATAAGGATGATAAATAGAGAAACCAAACATAGATGGACTAATAGAATAAATAGAGAAACCAAAAACTTCTCCACTAAGAAACCCAAATTACGCGCAAATTATGAAATAATTATGTATTCTATGAGGTACACTGATTCTATTTACGAGATAACTGTTTTTAGAAATCAATTTATGTAACGTCAAATGGAATAATTTTAGAGGATACACAACATATAATAAATAATTTCAAATAATTGAAATTAATGTTAAAAATCACAGTGGACAGCTCGAGGATAGATTTTCAGAGGTGAGGGCAGAGTTCACCCGTAGTTGCCGGCCCCGGTGGCGGCGGGGCACCATCCTCGCCTGCCGACCTAGAGGTCGTGGGTTAGATTTTCGCCTAGGTGGAAGGAGTGAATGTTTGTTATTTTCTTCATTTTAATGCGTAGGGGTTATGCGGAAGAAGTTACAATTAAGTCTCAATCTCTCCCAAGTGAATTAGTTAGATAAATAACTAAAATAAATAATTTTTACTTAATTCAAGCCTGTAGTCCAGGGGACAGGAGTTTGGTTGTGGGGTGTGGCATCTAATCTTTTCTCTTTTCAGGCATAGTTCTCTTTCCCTCGAAATTCTCTCAACAAGCCTCACCACCTGGATTTTTGCAGTCGTAGTTTTCCAAAGGCGTAAACCAGGATTTAAACCCGGATCCCTCTGGTCACTAACCAAAGCGCTCAACCCGCTAGACTATTCATACGCAGTAAAACCATAGTAAACTTAATTGAAATTGAACGTTGCGTAACTTAAATGAACTGACAATTTAGATAAACAGAGAAACAATTTTGGAGATTAACTATACGCATACATATATTAATTAGTCTGTATTTGTATTTTAACACAGTTAAAAGTCCCCAAGATACAGGCCGATGTAGTTCCACAGCAAAAACAGCACCTATGGACAGCAATGACGAGTCACGACGATTTTACGATACTAACGGAATGGCATCGCTGTAATCCACGCTGAATAGTGGTATCTCTTGCCAGTAATCCCTAAAGCGAAATAGATCGAGTTCACTGCAAATCGCTCTTGGATAAAATAGCAAAGGTCCTTTGGGTGCGTTAAAACTCAATCACACGCCTTCTCTCTCTCTTCCCAATCCCCCTCACGCCCCGCCTCCCCGCCGGAAAGCGAACGAGCGCCTCCCACGGGCCGCAGAACCCTCCCGCCGGGACGCACGGGGGCGGAGGCCTCCCTCCCCGGGGAGCGAGCGCATTACGGCCTCCCATCCAATATCCTCGGCCAGGCTGTCGCCTCCGCCCCGCAGTTGGAGCAAAAAATGCCCATCAAGGGGAAGGAAGGGATCATCATCTGCGGAGAAAAGCGCCTTTCGGCCAACCGAGAGGCAGGGCCGCCCTGCTGAGGCCCCCCTCCCACCCAACAACCCCTGCTACCCACCTCCCCCCGTAAAATACCAACTTCCACAAATTCCTTCCCCCCTGCCTTCAGTGCTCACTCCATTTCCAGGCTCGCTCCGCACTCTGCGTCGAGAGGTGCACGCTCGGCGAGTGAATCCACGGGGATGGCAACAGCTTCGGCCGGTGAACGGGTGTATCAGCGCATTAGTTTTTAACTGGTGCTCATGTTCTCACCACGGATCGAAAATTTTGAAACGCAGGATGTGTTACGTGAAAGTTGGTAGGATTTACAAATGGTCTTGCCCTCGTCTTATCTTTACCACTTTTGATCCCTAAGGCTTAATTCCAGACATCGATGATAGCTGTGAACATTATCTTATGAAATATAATAATAGCATAATTGCTTTTCGAATATCAATGAGGATTTTCAATGCATTATTAGTCTGATCATATAATTCGATTTCATGGTGACCTGACAGAGTTTTTGTTATTAGTTCAATAGTAATTTATATGTTTTTTGTCATTTCGGTTAGAATCTACTATATTGATACAATATGATACTTTACGAATCTACACTAAACCTGTGCATTCTACAGTTTTCCACCAAATCAAATATTCGATAATTTGGGGATTCTATGCATTTCTAAAATTTGATATCACACTCAGGTATTCAATTATATTTGTGTTTGTGCACGACTCATTCAATGGAATCCATTTCGTGGCTATTGAAAAAGATTTGCGCTCGGAGAAAGAACTATGCATATGAAATTTAGTCACAAAGGATTCCAAATAGCAAAACGGAATAAGGAAGCTGTATTTCGAGATAAGTACTAACCATGATCTCTATAATCGTGCTCTGTAAAAATGTTTCAATTATACTGTCCTTGCGCCAAGTAAAAGAGTGAAATTAGATCCCAACGCATACCCCCCAAATAGTCGATATTTAATACTCACATAATAAATAAGCTTGGTATTTATTTTTTCACTCAAATTAAAGCTTCTTCGAATGTCTTATGCACTTATCTCTTTGATTCTATTTCCACTAGGAACTTTCACATAATGTAAATTAAATGTTTTACTGATGCATCAAACGAATTATAATATGTATTTGGGTGCCAGTAGTAACCATACTAATGAAATAAACTATGGCGCAGTCGGTTCAATCGCGCCCATGAACCACTCGCATTTTTTAAAGCAATTAGATATTTGCCGACATTTTAAATGTAGACGTGCAAGTTTATAATTCCATCTTCCATCCTCATAATAATTACTCTGTGTGAGTAATTTATATTAGGGCGGTTGAATATAATATAATAATTTCTCTGGAAAATCAGTGAAATACAGCTTTATATTCTTTATGTACGGCAACTTTTGATTTAACAGTTGATATGCACGCACAAGGTGACGAAATCTCCGTAAGACTTAAAAGAATTGAAGTGCATTCATGTAATCGCTTCATGTTGCATGCTTCCTTCCTGCTCACCATTCCCTGCCACTTGCCCCATGCTCCCCTCCTCCCTAAAACCCCACTCGCCGCTTCGCCCCTCCCTCCCGCTTACCCTCCCCCGCCCCTCCAGTTCTCCCTTCAACCGCCCCCAACCCCCTCTCACCCCCGGCCTCCTAAACTCGGCCCTCTTCCCCCTCAAGAGCCATGCGCCATTCCACCTCCTTCCCTCCCACCCACCCTCCGTACCCACATTCAATTTCGGCCGAAGCCACCTTTTCCTCTGCGGAAAGGGGCAGCGGAGGGTGCGGGAGAGCCAATTTCCTCCGACGGGCACCCGAGAGGATGGGGGGAGGGAGGTGGCTGGCCCATTTGGAGCGGTTTTCGCCCAAAAATCTTATTGAGAGAGTTGAGGAGAAGTTTTCATGGGGGAAGGGAAGGGTGCTCCTCCGCCGCAAAGAGAGAGAGAAGATCCGAGACTGAGGGAAAAAAGAAAAGGGGCCCCGGATGTGAAAATGGCGTGGTGAGCGCGAGTGGCCCTTGTGCACAAATATTACCACCGCCGCCACGTCCCTTCCATCCCAATTCGAATTTCCTCCCATTCCGACGGACCGACCGCCTATCCCCCCCCCCTCCTCTCCCCCTCTCCTTCACCCCTCCCATTCCTCCCGTCTCATTCCAACCTTGTCGGATGAGCTTCCTGTCGTGAGGAGGGAGATGGGAATGGAAAAACGAGTGAGAGAAAAAGGGAATCAAAGCAAGGAAAGAGAGAGAGAGAGGGGAGAAACAGCGGGGGTGAAAGGAGGAGGCAAAAACGCGGGACATTTTTTTCTGTCGAAAGGAAATGGACGGTAGAGGAAGCGGAGTCCTTTGAAGACGGGAGGTAAAAAAAAAATTCGGCGCAGGTTTAACATCGTGGATGGAGCGTGACGCAGTTTCGAAAAACGTTTTTATTATATGAGAAAATCACCGAATCACATAAAGGCAGTGGCCCTTGCGGTTATATAGAAGTATCCAAAATAACGTCCCCACTTCTTACTGTTCTTTCCACAGCCCTAAATCATGACCATTAGTCTTAGCATCCGATTACGCTCTCTTCCCCGATCCCTACGGAAAGTGTTTGAGCTAATACGTCTCAGGCTTTCAAATATATTAAGATGATTTTCTTACCAACGCGAACAAGATAATTTTATGAACACTCAAAATTAATGGCTAAATACAAGAGAACCCCTGACCACTTCACCCGATATATTTTACGGATTTTTTCATCTAGGAAAAATAGGACATCTCTCAAATTATCATCTTTCGTTACGTTTGAAGATCGGATAATTGAGAATACGTATTGGAAAATATTAGTGGGGATTAATTTTTAAGTTTTCAATGAGATCCATCCATAAAAAAAAGCAAAAAAATTCGTTTATTAAAAATTTATTTTTCACTGGTCGTGCCTTCGGTCTTCCTGTGAACTTGTCCATATCTTTCAAAAACTACTTAATGATATAATACACGAGCGTGGTGAACGAGTATTCAGAGAGTAGTTGGTAACCCCCGATGACGATAATATAACAACGGTCACTTTCAGTGTTAATTTTCACCTACTTTAAGAAATAATTTATTTCGTACACTGTGTAAGATCAGTAAGGTCATGGTTGAGGCAGACACATTGATTTTAATACATCCCTTAATCCGCTCATTCAAATTTCTAGTATTTCGTCACGAGGAAGTTTTCACCTGCTAATGGATGGCAATCAAGCGAAGGCCAGAATCGTCCATCCATCCATTTTGGTAGACTAACGCAGCTCAGCAATCCTCTCTCAAAACCCTATCAGGCTGTGCATAGATCGATGTCTATTTGTTTTTCTCAAGTCTCTTTGATTGTCTAACCCAGATAGAGCTGACATCAGCATTTTTTCTTATAAAACTTGCTCACCCGCTTTGCATGCAATATAAGCCGGCGGTTCAAACGCACTTGAAGGTGTCGACGTTCCCACTTAATGGCATGGTCTACGTAAGCACCTATGAATGTTATCACCGTGCATATGCTAGCAGTTTTGAATTATGTACATTAAAAACGAGGGTAAAAATGCATCAAGAGAGTAAACAACATTGCAGCAAGTTGGTGGCTCATAGCACTGGATGGGATGAGGGTGTAGGGATGAAGTATGAGGGAAAACATTCCAAGTGAATTAGAACAACCACTCATTACAACTCGACTCAAAAATGTACTTCATCATTGCATTTTTGGCATTTAAACTAACGTTTGATGAAGGCAGTAATGAATTTCACAATGGGAGCTTTCCTATTTTTTTTAAAATAGCCATTATTAAAATGAAAAGCGTCATTTCAAAACACCATAGGCAATTTTTCAACGAAAAAAAAGAAAATTATTTAAATCTTTATGAAGCGAATCAACAACATTTTATTCGTTAGTTTGTTTATTTATTCGAAATCTCTATATCAGATCGTAACATTTAATTGCAGATCAGACTTAACTTCATGGTATAACGTACGCATATAACAACACATGGAACTAAACGCTCACGTCAGATCACGCTAGACATGAGATATTACGAAATTATGTACTTATTATCATTTACTCACTGAAGAGGAAGGCGAAACTTACTTTGGAAAAACCGGCTGATCGAGAGAGACTGTGCGCATAAGAAGAGCATAAGGGCGCTCTCAACACATGCTCATCATGGCATACGAGCTCGACCGTAATTTGAAATCCAGGAAGAGTGAAGAGGAACGAGGCCATCCGCTGAGTCCCCGGGGCCGTCGCCACTCCTCCCACGAGCTGCACTCGGGCCCGGTTGTGAGCTGAGCGGGCAATATCGCCGGCCCGATTCCCAAGTTTCACCGCCCGTGTGTGTGTGTGGGGGGGGGGGAGAGACCCCCCCACACACACACGACTTCTACTTTTTTCTTCGGTGGGTGGGAGAGACGGGAAATGGGAGACCAGGGTGCGGAACAGGAGGCGATAATGTTTAATAAGGGAGAAGGAGGATGGGAGAGGAGTTGAGGTTAAGAGTGGCGGAAGGGGGGGCGGACAGGACGTGATGATTGCCGCCGCGAAATAGAAAGACGTTGCTGCGTCTGCTGCGGGAGAGATGAGAAGCGGAAGATGAGGCAATGACGACGGGGATGATGACGTGGGGGGGGGGGGGGCGGGTGGATGCTGGGGCGGGAGAGGATGCGGCAGATGTCTCTGATGGGCCCCCGTATTAACACTCGGGTCCCCGACACGTCTTATGTCATCCCATCACCTTCCTCCCCCCGACACCCAAATCCTCCCCATCCTCTTCCACCACACTCTTCCCACGAGATCACGCCCGCCCACGCTCGTATCCGTGGTGCCGTCACACCAGCCACCCTGGTCCCCTACTAGATTCCCCCTTTCGTAAACCCCGTTTTCATTGAGGGGAGCTGGAATCAAGGAGAGGTGAAAGACAGTGGACGAGTGTCCGAATGCTTTTCCCAGCCTTCGACGCCTTCAGGGTGCCCTAAAAGGCTGACCATGGGGGTGGGTATGATTTCACGCAAGACATGCACTTTTCATTTAACTTCTCTACGAAAGAGTTAAGAATCATCTCAGAAGTTATTTAATTAAAGGAGGGAGGTTACGAAAACATTTACGTGCGCTAAATCATTTGAAATTAAACATGAAAAAATAAACGGCTGCAACTTGATCTCTTGAGCCGTCGGTATGGAATGAGTGAAGAATATAGTTTCCCTCTGGGTTTCATTCCTGGGCGCCAAGGGGTTTTCCAGCCGGTGCGTCACCCCTGGAGCCCTCTATGAGTGCTACGGAGCATACGAGGCGTTCAATACCAGCCGCATTGGTAACACTGTGGTTTGCTTTAGCTTGATGCCAAGCCTTTATTTAACTTCCTCCCCTCTACCTGATTCCATCGCTTCCATTTTGACACATCCACTCAAAATACACTGGCCAAGTACGCCGGCCGTGCAAATCTCCGAATGGACACATAATCTAAAAGGAATTACGAAAATATTTCAATCTAAATCTTTAACTTGGCTTTACTGTAATCGTGCATTGTACAAGATAAGAATAATTACTCCACATTTATTACTGCGGGAATCTAATTATTTTATTATTCTATTTTTTATTTTCCAATCTACCAACATAGAGGCTAATTAATTTCCACGGTCAAAAATAAACTCGTGCGCCGAGTACCTTTCTAAAAATGTTAATCTCGCTTTCCCTTTACACAGCTGAAAGGGCTTCCATCTTAGTTTTTGTGATAACCTCGTCAAACTTTCCCATCTTAACAGTTTTTTACAAAACATACATCATATTTCAAATTTGTCTGGCTCCTTAATTAACACTTTCTCCGCTGCATTCCAAATATAAGACGCTTGTTCTGAATTCGGCCGAACTAATGTCAGTGCCTTTCCATTCCTTCAGACCAATCCAGGTGCACCACCTTCATTTGGAGAGACACCAATTAGGGGACTTGCCATCTCAATGAAGAGAAACACGTCATCATAACGGATTATGAACGGACGAGTACTTAAAATTGTAACTCGACCGTCCCTTTCCCCGAGCACTTTCGAAGCTCACGATTCGCGTCATCGCGTGGCTATGCACTCAAGGTTCGTTAACTCAAGCTTTTTCCCTTTGACTGCCCTTTGTGTCCAAAATTATGAGTGAAAGTGTTCTAACAGAATATCCTATAGTAATTTCACCTTTGCCTTACTTCAGAGATGATAGCATCGCCTCGCCATTCTTTCATCCGGATTAGGAAAAGATAAACGGTTAAATCGTGTCTGAGGCATGATGCTCTTTCCAGAATATATATAAATTTTTTTTTGAAAAAAATACAATGTTAGAACTTCATTATTTCCTCTGAAAAAGTTATACTTTTAAGTGAAGTCGGAAGAGATAAATCAGGGCCAAACGATCTATTGAAATTCACGACCAGTACTCGAATTCATCCCAGCATTAAAATATAAATCTAAACTGTCCCTGTCATCGCACACAAATTCATTCGATGTCTCCTCTCTAACCACACAAATCACTCGTGAGCGAGTGATGACAGAAAACTCGAAATGATTTTACTTTCAAGACGTACCTCCACTGCAGGCTGAGACATAATCTTGAAAATGAACGAATAAAGTTTTAAGCTTTCCAATTGCTTTTTCTCGTTTAAAACCCCAGATTTCTTGTTTAGATAATCCAAACTGGCTGGCTCTTGACAGCAGGCGATAACTTAAGTGTTAAAAAGTTTTCTCCTCAAGATCCATAAAATGCTATATATTATATTTTGATTCGCTTTGTACGTTTTAATTGTCCATACGGGGGTGATGTCACGTGCCGTCGTGCGAACGGGTGAACTTTGAAGTGGGAGGGCTTGAGTGACGGGTGCTTAACACCTCTTGGAACAGGTTGCGGCGGAATCACCTCTCTAATCCCGCGCCCTGCCAGTTGACCCGATGGAAGAAAGCTTTTCCCCGAATTCTGAAGTGGATTGGAAATGGGTTTGGTTCCCTCATCAAATGCGGTCAGCCATATTTCATTTGCACAAGCTGGTCCGAGAAGTTACCACTGACACTTTACCGACGAAATAAAGCAAAACTTCAAACAAGGGGCTTACGCCTAATCCTCATCTCTCTCTCTCTCTCTCTTTCTTCTAAAGGTATCGGTAGAAATCATTCAGCATCCTCACATCATGTCACTAAAAAGAGCGGGATCCCATAAAACTGAGCAATAATTGATTCCAATGTACCTAATGGGTAGGTCGAGATGGAAAAAACAAAAGGATAAGTAAGGAAAGGCACAACAAAAGCAGAAAGGACGTGGCAAGAAAGATTTCATTATAAAAGATGAGATAAATAGACGGTGGAGCTATAGGTGAATTACGTAATCTCAGGCGTATTATGGTGGAAATGAAACATAATGACCAAATAACAGCACTATTCCGCTAGATATAAATTTACTACCGGACAGGTTTCGATACCCTACGCCATCATCATCTTACCTGAAGATGGTACAGTTCATCGAATCCTGGTCGGTAATAAATTTTCATCGAGTGGACAAGAGCTATTACTTGGTTATTACAGTTTTAAGTTTTCGAGATATTTTCGCAGTATTAAGAAATACAACGACCGATAAGTTATTTAAAATTCATCATGTCTTAGTAATGCTAATCACTGACTTTTGATTCCGTAGGTTTTTTCAAAAATACGAGGGTAGGATGAAAATTAATGCAAACATGCTAGCAGGGCGCGGACAAAAACAAATAGCAAGCTGGGGAAAAGAGTATATTAAAGTACAATTCTTTAGTTTCAAAATTATGTATTTATTTTTCAACATAGTCACATCAACAATTATGGCTTTTCCACCACGAAATTTTACTACCCATCGATTTACAGTAAACCTATCAACCGCATCGTCACCATAAAAAGCCCTTAAACGACGATGGTAAGAGTCACTTTTTGTGTGACGCTGTTTAACTCGCGTTGAAATAGCGCTAGAACACGTCTCCATACTTCCGCTTCTCAAAATACACTGGATAAATGTAACGACCTCAAACCTGCGCATGTGTGTTGAGGGGGGATGTTACCTCCACATACCACTCGGAAGTCTTCTGAAGATCATTTTATTTGTGTTCTACGAGCATGTGTGCGTTAGTTTTCAGCCTACCCTCGTACTTGTCGAGGCAACCTGCAGCCCATACATGTACCCTTAACACTGCGGTATCATACATACACACACGCCAAGATTTCATATGTATACATGAATTTCCCACAGGCTAAAAAAATATAAGTGTCATAATTCAACGTCTTCCTGCCATCTTAAGCGAAATAAACATAGTGAAATGATAATGATTAAGGCCCATGTGACTTAAAATTGGTCTGAAAAATCATGATAAACACTCCCGAAGCTATCAAGGAGAAAGCATACTTCCGTTCAGTTTCGGTGGTAAAGATTAGTCAATAAAGTTTATTTATACATTTTAGTTATACAACACAATGTAATCCTTTCAATAAATAATTTCATTAAAAATATGCAATGCTTAATACACCTGATAGAACTGTTCTATAAAAATGAGGAATAAAATATAATTTCAAAATAATTATTAGGAAGCCAGATAATAACATGATGTAAAATATATGAAAAACTGCCGTATGAGAAACAATTAAGAAAATTTCTGCCAGACGGTTATGTTTGAACACCTAAAAATATGACAGTTTGGGAATAGCATTATGCAACGCGAGATTAGGTTGGAAGACTAAAGTTAGCATGAAAGTGCAGAGCAAACAAAGTTAATTCTAGAACAGAGGTATAAAATAATAACCATAGAATAAAGTACACAGAAAAGTAATTAAGCCCTTTCTTAGCTATGTCGCTTCAGTAGAAATTGTTAGAAATGACCATAAAGCGTCGTATCGATAAAAAAATGCTGAACTACGAAGATTACACGCAAAACCAAAACCTTTACATACGTACAAATCGTATGAATTTATTGGTGACACAGGGGGAATAATTTAAACCTCGCATTATATTGTGTGGGCGAGACCTTAATGGCACGCTATGTTGAACTGACTGCCGAACAGAGGGGCTTAAGGACTCCTTTATCTTTACCCACACAATTCAAGGCCAAATAAGCATAAATCATTAAGAACGACAATGTGAGCTGCCTGGAATTGAAATGACGCCTATAACAATAACGGCCGAATGCACTAATGACTGCTGGCCTGAAATCCCTCTCAGACATCCTCGTGATGGCTTGCATCGCGTTAAGTGTAGAAGTGACATCGCAAAACGCTTCTAGAACAAATTGCTCGACTTTAACCGTATTAAGCAAATGTTCTCATTGAATTAATTACGTAATTCATAATGCGCCGTTGTTTTTGTGAACAGATGCGTACATATACGTTGCTACCCAGGAAATTCATGCAATGCACTCTGCATTAAATAAAACCATGAACACAGTTATAAAATCGAAGGACTGTTAGGTAAGTGATTGTAGAGTTCGCCCAGTAGCCCGATAGCGTGTGACACTCACACAAGGGTGCCTTTCCCTTTACCACACATGGTTTCCCAGGAAGAGCTGATAACCGAAAAATCACAAGGCAACTTAGTGTGTCCAGAGGCGTGTGCCCGGGAATTAAACCTGGACCCTTCGGTCAGTAGTCCAGTGCTCTACCCCTAGACTACCATGTCTCTCATACATAAATATCATTACACAGGGTCGTATCTAGAACCTTCCTCTGCTTGCTCTCCGTCCTGTTTCAGCCTAAATCCCATTCACTCCTCCCCTGTACGGCAGGATAAGCCGAGTGCTTCTCACGACCGGTGAGTAACTAACTCCCGAGTGAGAGGAGAACCCCGCCGGGGGGTGGTGACTGCCGCCCCCGAGGTCCTCGGAATCCCTTGCACGCCAGAGGGAGACCCTTGGCCCCGCGCGACCCCGCGGACACCGCGGCGAGAGAGCACCCGCCTCCTCGCGAGGGCGTGAGAATGATGGAGAGGTGGGCGTGGGGAGGGAACGGGGCCGCGATGATTCCACAGATGCGGGGGGGGAGAGGGGGTTGTGGTTGGGGAGGCACGAAGAAGCGTGTCACCCGGGGCGGGCGATTGATGCTCCCTGTTTCGGGTGGCAGGGGAGTGCGACGAGGGGGGTGGGCGGGGGGCGGCTGCTAATGGCGTTCGTTCGCGGGGGTTAAGCAAGAGGGTGCGGTTGGAAGGGGGGGAAGCACGCGGAAGAAGAAGAGGAGAAGGGAGAGAGAGTGAATATTCTTTTCATATTTCATACTGACTACTCTCCTTCACCCGCTTCCTCTCTCCCTCCCTCAACTTTTGTGCTGCTCTGAGAGAAAGAGAGGTGTGCATGACATTGCGAGAGGCAGTGTGAAAAAAAGCCTTTTCTTCTTTTTTACCCAAAAACGCAGCCCTGCGGAAATGGATACCATAAGCGAGCGAGACAGCTTGCGCCCGGAGCAAATTTCCCACCGCGAGCCATTTGCATCTCTCCACGGCGACGGCACCGAGGCGACAGCCAATGGAAGGCGTCGCTGCTCCGGCCACGTCGCGCCGTGATTTAATGTCACCATAACGCCAGTCATGTGTTTAATGGATCGGCCTTTAGTCGCTGCGGCTAATGACCGGTTACCGCGAGTGACGTCGGCTGAAATTCCTCACTCGCGACCGAGAGTACTAATTCGACCTCTGATATTACAACCTGGTGCGCCTTCCTAAAGTTTAAAAAGCAGAAAGTAGGGGGAGGAGAATTAGATAAATTACCACTGTCAAGCAATCTTAACCCCAAGATCGGTCGGATTTGGTGAGAGGGAGAAAGAGTTCATCTCGTCCGGAGTCCCACGGAGCGTGAAATCACGCACTAATGTTGCAGTGTGATTGCCTTCCGCATGCCACCCATGATCCCGGCAAATTCACACCCCTGGGGTTACTCCGAGTGATCAGGAACACGGCGAGAACCTGGAATCCCGCAAGTTCACAGCCCGAGTCCTCTACTCACTCGGTTGGCGCTCATTATTCGTACCCTCAGCTTGAAAGACATTCGTGCGGAATGTGAAGCATCTGTTGCAAGGCGAACTAGATGAAACGGTCCTTATGTATATATATATATATATATATATATATATATATATATATATATATATATTAATCGCGGATTCAAATTACTTCAAATGGTTTCACTGGATTCCATGATAGTTGTCAAGTAAAGAATTTTAACAGTAAAGATAAAGAAATGAAGAAAAAAATGGAAAGTTTTAGTTAAAAGAACTCAAGTCATTCATTATTAATGTGAAATAAAACATTTACCTCAAGTGGAAAAATTTTCCACGACATTCTCTAAAATTCAACCTGCTCAGTAGAAAAACTACAGATCTGGCAACATACTCACGTAATTACAAAAGGGACATACGATTCTCCGACCCCGTGTGGCTCCAGGGGTCAGCAATGCAAATAAGGTTTTGAGACTTGAGAAACATCTGCGCAAATTCTCCGAAAATGACGCCTTCCTCCAAATCCATTTAAATTCCTTATTCCCTCAATGGATATTTATTTCCCATTTGCCACATTTCTTAGATTTCTCGGTGGCAAAAGTACGTGTGCCCAAGATCGTTTGACTCAGCGGGCAACAATAGCACATTGCCCGTGCTCGTACTTCCTCTTCCTTCACCGAGGTCACAAATGAGGTGGACCCCAAAAAAAAAGGCACACGGGCCTTCGGGAAATATATCTCCCACAATTCCTATTCCATGCCTCTCCCCCCGTGCGGAAACATTAAGTGTGACGCGAGATGAATGGGGTGGGAAGATGTGACGCGGCGCATTTGCAAAAGGAAAAAGGTCCGTGGGCTGCAGGGAACACTCGAGCATTGCTCGGCGCGAGGCATCGGAGGGAGTGGTGGAGCGCTGTGAACGGGAAGAGGGCACAAAAAGGCCAATGGAGCGACGCGGGAAAGAGAGATTGCGTTATTCATCGCTTGGAGATGCCCTCTCTCTGCGATGGAAGGCGACGGCGAGAACAGGATTTATTTTCTACCATGTAATTGCGATCCCCAGACAAAATGGTTTTTATCGTTGAAAACCACGACGAAATACAGATCGAAAGAGAAGAGCGTAACAGTATCTCTATACAAAATACGGCTTCGGTGGGAAAGAAGATATTTTCCGATCATGTACCTAAATGGTAAAAACGTGAAGGAGACAATTGAATGACGTGAAAAAAAGGAGTCAAAGCGAGAATAAAAAGCGATGAATCAAGTAATTCTCTAGGCTTTACAGAGCAATCGTTCAATTTTCCGAGACGTGTCGTAAATTTCAATAAAATACCGTGCCGACCGAAGTATACTCACAATGGTGCGGTTGGAGGTAATGCAGCAATCATATTAAATTTATTATAACCACAACTCTCCAAAATACCTAAAAAGTACTAAAAAAGCGCAATAAAAGACGAGAATGTAATAACTTAGCTTGCAATATCTTCTCTTACCATACTTATATCATGATTTTCGATAATTTCCTTATAATGAAACCAAACACTATAATTTGTACGAGGAAGACGACTTATCTAGAACACTCGATTAAGTCATTAAAATTGTCAAATAAGAGAGAAAAGTTTCCCGAGCTTGGTGTTTTTTCATAGTTTCCAAGGGTGGTGTATGCTTTTGTGGGCAACTAAACGAAAAATTAAAACAAGTACGTTTTTTAAGAGTTAAATTTGAAAAAATAAAATAGTAAAATGGCAATAGAAATAAGGGGAGAAGAAATCTGCGAAAAATTTTCATTCCCATCCAATGCAAGTCAACAACTTTCACGACAAATGAGGCAACTAAAACAAAACAACACATTCATTATTTATCGGCAATCCTCGTTCCGTCAGGATGGTTGCCAAATTTACTTCTTCTAGTGTTATGGCACCCATGACTCATCTGTTACCACTTGGGAAAAAAAACTCGTCGCAAAATTTCCGAGTCAAGTAAAAAATTCACAGTGACTTCTAGGAATAACGGCTCTTTCGTTATTTTCTAGTGTCTCCGAATTGCCAGGTGGTCTTATAATATCTTTTTTTTCTTTTCATAGGAAAGCCAAACAGGTGCAGGGATTATTCTGTTTCGTCCGTCTGCCGGTAAATGTTGTTTTCTAGATCTACGCCTCTCTTAAAATTAAATCGGGAGGATAAGAAATGATATTATTAATAATTTTACTGTGACTAAAAATTAAAAATTACTTTAATTTATAAAATTCATGATTACTCAACCTTGTTCAATTAATGTTGACCGCAAGTTTTATTCGCATAGTTTCTTTCGCATAGTAAATTCTGCAAACTTTAAATTTGTTTCGTCGCTAGAATAATTTGCATTGTACATGTAGTTTGACCGCAGAATTCCGTCAGTACCGACCGCTGCAAGCCGAAACGTGTTCAGTTCGCCAGTGTCAACAATGGAGGAAACGCGACGAGAAATACGCTGCACTGAAATTTTACTCTCGACTGGAAAAATCTTCTCCGCTCTTCCGCTTCTTCCTACAGGTCGCTGCTTTTACAGAAGTGAGTATTTGCCCTAAAGATTAACACCCTTGTGGAGGGAGATTGTCGATATAATTTGAGATCACAACAGACAAATTGAATATTTGATTAGGTGCCACTCATATGTCAAAAGAAAAATTGCAAATGAGGTGTTTATGTCTTCACTGTAATGCACGGAGGGTTCCAAAACTTATCATTTCCAAACAACAGGACGTTCGCATGTTGGTTTGTTCGCAGTTGAAATTAATTTTAAAAGAAGATTAATTTTGTTGAAGGCTAATCACTATTCTTTTCTGTTTCGCCATATGAAGAGAGACGTTCGTGGGACTTGTTCAACTTAATCGAAAAAGGTGATGGAAGCTGCTGGTTCTTTCGAAGGTTATAACTGCAGATGAAGCTTGCCTACATCATTTTGTTCCCGATAGCGAAGCGCTATATGGAAACACATCAACGATACCAGTGATGGCTTCCGCTAGGTAAGTTATGGGCATATAATTTTTTCGATATTCAGGGTAAGGTTTTTCCCCATGTCCTACCTGCACACAACTGTAAATAGAAATTATTTTGGGAATGCACCAGTCACACGCCAATAGCAAAAGGTCAGAATTCACAGCAACCACAGGCTGGATGCTGAACCATGATAATCCACGATCGCACACCGTGAATGTCTTTTGGTGGAAACTATCTCACGAAAATCAAAATGAAGCATGCTTTTCACCTTCCCTATAGCCCATACCTAGCAAGGCCCCTGTGATACCTTCATGTTCTCCAATGTAAAGGAACATCTTCGTGAAACATGGTGTCCATCATCGAAAGCAGTAGTGAAAGCTGCTGAGGAGAAATTGAAGGACCTATCAAAAATGATTTCCATTCAGCATGTCCTCTAAGACTGGAAAAAGGGCTGAGATAAGTTCAATGCATCATCCAATCAGGAATAATTTGAAAAGCATTCTCAAAGTTTTGAATCTCAGTGATGGGGAAATGATGGAGGGAAGGATGGGGAAAGAAACTATTGGGGAAATATTTATGATAACTATTTACTGAACAATCTACCTAATGTGGAAAAGAAAACAGTCAAGTGTGAGGTAGACGCATTAGTCTCGGTTTTTTGATTTCGAACCTAATATTGTAACGCAAAATTTTATGTGGAATTTTTATGGCAACTCTTATATTAATAAATATATATATATAAATATAATATTTTTATCATTTTTCCGTTCTTGCATAGGATGTAGATAGACTTTGCATGAAAAATACACGTATGTAATGCCTAAATCGCACGTGAGTCCGTAATGCTCTACTTCGATCAAACACCTTATAGCAACACATAGGATTTATTTCCCGTTATCATCTCGAATTCTTCACCAGCCTGGCGTCATCTACTAACTACTAATAATTTTGATCCAGTAACCCATGGTTCAGGCACCAGCTTACCATTAGGGGTAGTAGACATTTGTACTCATTTGGCCGCGGCTCTGGTTCGAACATCCCTCCCAATATCAGCCTTCCGAATGCATTCAATGGTTTGCAGTAGCGTATACATGGTGATAAGTTAAGTCTAAGATAAGTCAATAACCCTATCTAGACAAAAACAGTTACAAATTTGAAAATAATTGATTGATGTTCATATTAATTTAAAATATATTTCAACACGGCTTTCTTCCATTTAGTCTCCTAGACGATTTGTTTTAGTCTTTAGACGATTTGTCAGCACTGATTTAACTTCCGAACATGTTTTTACTTACATCTATCCTCCCTTGAAAGTATGAATAAATAATAATAAAAAGGAGCGGGGTCCGGTTAGGAATTAGAAATTCGAATCGGAAATGTACAGAGCAGCACAGGAATCCTCACCAAGAATTAAAGAATCTATTCACGTTCTAAAATACGGTGATAGTATCTTGCCGTCGGACTGAATAGTCAGTGGTATGGGCCATATGGCACAGCTACGTTCTCTGTCATTATGCGTACAGTCAATTTGGCTCATCATGAATCCACATGGAAATCATTGATTGTGAGATAATGTTTCTAAAAAATGTGTTCTTTTGATGCTGTTAGACGACCTTAACGAGTAGCGTCTTCAAATTCCTCTCTTCCGAGGGTAAAGCTCAAAAATAAGTTCTAACAGAATGATCGTAGATCATCTGAATCAATCTGATTGGAATTATTTTTTAAATATATATTCAAATAATACTCAATTTTCTTCATTTTCTAAGGAGTCATTATCATCTGACACTTAATTTCATACAAATAAAAAAACGTTAACTTAGGTACGTCTATCCTTATTTCAAATTAAAGAGAGGATGTAGTTTTCCACATAATTTAATTTACTTGGTACGACGCGTCCCATCGTGATACGGCATCATCCGGTGAAATATCTTCATACTAGCATTTGGAAACTGTATATTCATACAAAGCTTCCACAAAGTGGATGAAGCCTGGCCCTGTGAGGTTTATATACTTCTAATTTAACTTCCAAACAACGAACATAACAGCAAACGTGTGTACTATTCAAAGTGAACCACTTGAAAAAAATAGGATACTCTTAATGTGTTTTAATAATCTTCATAAATTAATTAATTTCAAATTTTGAAAAAGTTTTACACAAAACGCCAACAAGAGAATAGCTTTCAAATAGCGAAGGAAACATTACTGCAAGAAAAAAAATATTTTATGATTAGTCAGAAAATGAATTATTTCAGGGACTGAATAAGCTCACCTTGCACTACATACTTCTCAAGTTTCAATATTCACAACTGACTCGATGTACCAGCTTTATACCTCCTTGCTGAGAAGGAGGATATGTTCAATCCTACTTTGTATCAGACTGTTTTGCACTGAGACACTATGCACATTTAGTGCATATTTCCAAAGAAACCCTAGAAAAATTTCCAAACTACACAAATGTTCATCTTTGTTTTATCACAGCTTCTGGCGATTGAAATTAAAGAATCAACATGCCAGAGGTAATGACATTCCAAATGCTATTATTGATGTTAACACGGAATTGAATTTTCATTGCGTCATTCGAAGAGCTAGCACAGTTTATGTGGTTATTGATGTTATCAGAGGATCTGTAAACGTTTCAGCCAGGATTGATTCAAAAACAGAAGATCAATCGTATTACAGAATCCTCATTACCTCCACATTCTACAAACATAGAGTTTCCTGAAATGAGATTGGGGAAGCAAGACAATGGTTTCCACCGTGGCGGAAAATCACAGAGTCCCTGTCGAGAATCCATTAGGTCATTATGGATATGTACTTTTTGCCAATAAAGTAGAATGGAGTCACTTCAAATGTGCTATTTTACCCAAGAAAATACATCGGTGGGTTTACATTTGGTAACCTTAAAATTCCACAATAGAAAGTAGGACATTGAAAATAGGCAGTTGTATTATTAAGGCAGCAATCAATAATACCAATTTGAAATTCGGAAAATTCACTGTAACTTGGGAAATTGCAACTTGTCATAGGGAAATAATTTTTAGATGGAATATGCACTTTGGCGTGAATACGGATACCATTTTTTAAACTATGATTTTTCATAGGTGCCATGGTGTAAATTTAAATTTTCAGAGTATTTTAAATGGAGGAAGGTACCTGCACAGGTTGAATCTTGAGATTCAGACATGGCGGTTAAAGTTGACAGCAAAGAGTGCTCTCTGAAAACTAGAGCAAGCTATTAACAGTGTGCTTAAAATAATTTTCTAAGTGTCAACCATTTACCGAATACAACTTAATTAAATTGATCGTTTACAGAGGGAGGATAAGAGCTTAAAATTGGTGCCTTAACTTCAGTCCAAAATATATGGCATTACTAGTGCAACACAAATATCTTACTTCTGTGTAACTAACAGTCAGCTCGTATAGTAAGCATCGAGTACGAATTGAATTTTACCTACCAAAATATTACATGAATAAAAAGCATGAGGAAGTTAGCGATAAACTTTTGGAGAAATAAAGTTTGCATCAAGAAATATCATTACGATAGAGTTATTTCCTTCATGAAAATTTTAATAATTGAACTATACATAATGTCTATACATAATCGCACTAAACATTGTTCTATGTGCATCCGCTTGCTGATTATCAGCAAAATCATACGAGTCATAAAACCGAAATCAACATATTTAAACAGTATTTCAAATGTGGAAACTCTAGATGTGAGCTATTCTTTTGTAAAGAGACGATCGAAAAAGATTTTTTTCAAAACGTAATTATAGAATACTTGGTACAAATAAACGGAATTGATTATTCCAATGCCTTTATTTATAATTACTTCCTGATTTACCATTCATATCATAAAAATAATACATTTCGCATACGCATAACGAAGAATGCAAAAATCTAGAACTAATTACACACTGCAACGTGAAAATTAAATTTCGCTTACTTCAGATAAATATCAGATTTTTCCTCGCAATAAAGAATCAACGCTGAAGATTCTATAACTGAGGTTTGATTGATAACAGGAGAAAGAGGAATAAGAAGACATACCTCCTCTCCATATTGCCCCTGTGGAAAGTAATTGCCCGGAACCGCGACTTTCAGCGACCCGCCGTCTTAGAGAAGTGACAGATAAACCTCAAACTCGTCTCTGCAGTCTTCGTCGAACAGAGAGGGATGGTGCCATCTTTAAGTCAAACGTTACTTGCGACATTCCGATGCCATTTTTTTGGATTCACATACTTTATTAGGACACTGCTGTAACCTTAAATGGCATTTTTCCCTTTTCTTATTGTGCCTTTCCCGGTCTTCGAGTCCATACCTTTTCTAGCGATATCTCGCGATTACAATCGCAGCCATGTGGTAAGGTTCTCAAGGCCAAATTCCTATAGGAATGCTGCATATCAAGTAGTCAAAAACGCATTTGTAACTCTAGTTTAAAAGAAAGTACCTGCCGCCACTAAAGTTATCAACCCGAAAGTTGGTTTTTCATAGGCAGAGCAACAAATCTTCAGCTGATTACACTGTTAGCCTTCTGTAGCGTACGATACGTAACAGATGGGCCGAGCAAAATGGCGGGAGACATTTTCTATCGTGGCTTAAATGTATGTGTATTTTACAAACTACTCCACATCTACTAGAAAGTAGCTTATCAATATTAGCAGGTATCTATATCTTCATTAGAATATCAATCTCATTAGTATGAGATGAGAAACAATGTAAACAAAACAAAGTTAATAAGGTTTTAGAGAGAGGAAAATGAAGTCAAATTTTAAAAATAGTAAGGTAAAAACTAAAATAGATAGAACATTTTTTTCTGATTTTGGGAGTGTTTTGAAGATGGCTAAAGTAGTCGAAACATAAGAAGAAGAATTTCGTAAGACAAAGCTTTGGTGCCATTTTGCTGCAGGCTGACATTGCTGACAAGGACGTAGAGTAGGGATATCAGGATACGAATAGTGAAAACTTTGTTATGGATAGCGGTTTTGTATGGTTCGGAAACTTGGTCGCTGAAATGAGATGATGGGCGTCGATTGAAGGTTTTTGAAATTTGGGTGTAGAGAAGGGTAGATAGATTGATAGAGGTCTTTATTTGGGCGAAATTGAGACTTAATGGTCCCTTCTTCCATTAAACCCATCGTATTTTACATATTATATTAGGCATTAAACTTAGAGTTACATTCATATGTAGCTATAAGTTTAATGCCTCGGTATGTAAGGATGGGGAAGGTAAAACGGCATTAGGGTATCGAATCATACGACTTGGAAACTGGAAAGCAATCGTGAAGAAAAATTAAATGTGGTCTCTGCAATCGAAAAAAAGGGGGGTAATGCTTTTGTAACTTTGAGAGGACATCACAAATTGGTGTGAAAAACACACGCATTCTTTCCAATAAAAGTAAGGCAAGTGGAAGATGCCAGAAAGAAAGTATATAGGCAACACGCTTTTTAATAATGGATTTAAAATTCAATTTAAGGACTGTAAAAACTATCCGGGAGCAGATAATTAGAGAATTTTAGAGCCTCTGAGGTGCTATCTCAAATTGAAGAAGCTAAAGATAAAAATGTTAGTTGTAAACATTGAAGAAAACAGAGCCATAGGGTTGATTTCCAAGGGAATATTAGATAAGAGATATATAATGCTAACAACGAAAGATCAAGAGCATAAAGATAGCAAGAAATGAAGGCTGGATATTTAGAATCGGGAAACAAAGCTGCAGACAGTAGTAAACCATAGATCACAGACAAATTGCTGGGCCCAAAAGAACAAAGAAAAAAATTCATAAACTGAAAGGACTGAGAAAAGACAGGCATGTAGTACAGACAAGTAGTAAAGAGATTGAAAGAATATTTGGAGAATTTTTGATGAAAAAGGAAATGCATTAGAATATTGGATAAACGATACCGCTTATGTTAATGAGAAATGAGACTACATCCTCAGTTTTGAACTTCACGCTGCACTAAGAGACTTGAAGACAAAGAAGCACCAGCATCGATCATATACCCTTGGAACAAAAAACTAATTCAGAAGAAAATATTCTGACAAGGCTATATAACTTTATATGAGGAGATATTAAATGTAAATTATTCTATCTATTCTGCATTCGATTATTCGATTATTTAGAAAAAAGTTTTGTAAATATGGTCTGAATGTGATACTCCGTACCCTAAATAAATTGGAATGAACAGCAACGAAAGCAGAATGATACGCACTACAGGCGAGTGATTAGCTGTGGTGAAAGCAGGGCAGAAGTGAAAATAAAGGAGAAGGTTATGGCTGCTCATTGTTGCCATCAATATCAATAAGTTACATTGAAAAATCAATGAATTGGATCAAGGTAAATAGAAGTGTCTAGGAATACAAAGAGAAAGGATGTGTGAACTACTATTCTCCAACGAAATAGCTATAAATGTAAAGAATACAACACTAGGCGAGAATAATACACATTTTGAAGAAGGGGACGAAAAATGTCCATATAATGACGAATAAGGTTAAAACTACGGGATTGGTCTGCAATCAAAATAGGGAAGATAATGTCAAAAAGAATAGAGAAGTAAACTTGACACAAGTACAAATATTTTATTATTTGGGAAGCATGAATCTAGCGCGGGAAGAAGAGGGATAGACGGGTAAATGGAGGAGTAATGGCAAATGGCTTGGTATGGCTTTCTATCAGAAGAAACAAATGCTTCAGTCAAATACTTCAAGCACAGGCATTTAGAAATGATTCATTTAAACCTACATGATAAGATATTTGACATATTCAAGTTCCCCAAGGAGTACTTCTGTTCCCCAGGAAGGCGACTGCAAAGGTGCCTGACCGCAGTAGGACGGTCATTTGAGTGATGATGTCACGTTAAAACACTGATGAGAAAGGCAACGAGTACCTATATGGACATAGATCTGAGTATGACTTCTGTCATATAATTAGATATTAACTGATTCCGCTGGGTCGTGGTCCATTCTCGGCAGCAAGAGAGGCAAAGCTTCTGTGGTTGTCGCCTTACGAAATCCTTGCAAAGCGAAATGGAAATCAACAGTACAGAAGATGCAGAAGAGGACCGAAAAAGTTCGAATGGGGCCTTGGAATGTTAAGAGGAACTTGTGGACAAGGGAATTAGAAAATACGTATAATGCCCGAGCGAGAAAGAAGAAATATTTTACTGTTGTGCGAGGTGAGATGGAAGGATAGCCGGGATTATTGGAGTGATACTGATAGGGTAGCAAACAGTGGAGGGGAAGAGAGCCAGCGAAGGGTGGTAATACAAGGTCGGTCCAAAAACTAGTAGTACTTTTATTTTCCCGAATAGAAGGATGGACGGGCGGCGGTTTCTTAGACTGAGTTCGAGGGAGTGGAGTCTCAGGAAAAGCTGGAGGCCGGTGGCAGTTGGCTCCCAGCTTTGCGAAAGTGCGGTTCAATCGTGTGCGACACCTGTATAACGTGACCTCATTGCGCTCCGTCATGAACCGGTTATTGGAACAGAGCTACGCCATCAAATTTTTCGTGAAACTGGGAAAAACCGGGACAGAGACTCATGATGTGTTCAAGGTAGCTTGTGGTGATAAAGCCAAGGGAGCAAGGGTGTTTTTGAGTGGCAAAAGTTATTTCGGGAGGCTAGAGAATATGTTAAAGACACCGAACATTCAGGACTCCCTTCGACCTCAAAAAAGTCAAGTGACGAAAATCTTGCATGTGTAAAGACTTTATAGTACAAGGACTGCAGATTAAATGTTCACATGGTTTCTGATGAATTTGGCATCCCTAAAAGTGATGTGTATCGATTTGTGACCGAAAACATGGCTATGAGAAAGGTGCGTGTGAAGTTGGTGCCGCGAAGGCTCCCTGAGTAACAGACTGTATGACCTGGCACAACGTGGCAACCCTGCCTCAGCCACCCTACAGCCCTGACGTTGTCCTACCAGACTTCTACCTCTTCCCCACCTCAAATCCGCGCTGAGAGAACGTCACTACGGCTCGGTGGAAGCGTTACAACAGGCCGTGACGAGGGAGCTTAGCAGTATTCCGGGCTCCGCCTTCCTGAAGGCATACTAGACGTGGAAAACTCGCTGGCAGCGTTATGTGAACGTACAAGGGTACTACTTCGAAGACTTTTGAGTGAATTTATCAATTCTGATGATAAATTTCTTTTAATTGACTCAGTCCAACTACTTTTGCGACAAACCATGTCGTATTGAACGAAACGGTAAGGAGAGGCGGGGTAAACATAGAGCAAGCGAGTAGTAGATTATTATTAGTAGAAACAAAAGCTAAATCAAAGAATTTGGTCATTGCTCAGCGATGCGAACAAGATATTAAAGGGTGGAAGTACGCGACAGGGTATACGATCAAATAGACGAAATAATTTCGGGTGTTCCTGGAAGTAGGCATATGATATTAATGGGGGAATGGATCCTCTCGAGGGTGAAAGGAGAAGTGGGAGTTAGGCAATGGACAGCGGTTTAGATACAAGGAATGACCGTGGGGAGAAAGTATTAGGATTCTGCAGGATACAGGGTTAAATCATAACGAACACTTAATTTAAACATCATAATTGGCGTATACAGGGTTCGTCCGGAAAATAAGGGTACTGAGCTCAGGAAAAAAAATTTATTACACTTTTACATATCTTAAGCTAATATTCCTCAAAATAGGACCCTTGTGAGTCGATACACTTGTTCCAGCGGCGTTCCCTTTCCTGGAACGCTCCCGCGAAGGCATCATCGGGAACCTCTCGAAGACTCGTCGTCGACCTCTTCTCTGCCCTCCACGAACATCTTGTGCCACCGAAAGATCATGTTTCTGGACATGGCTGACTCCCCGTAAGCCTGGTTAATCATACCGACAGTTTCGGTAGACGATTTCCCAAGCTTTACCGCAAATTTGATGGAATAACGCTGCTCCTAAAACTTCGGCATCGCGTTCCGTGACGTGGGTCGAGCGTGGAGGTTCGCGTTAACAGAGCTCCTCACTACACCACAGCTCAGAGCCGACTGCCTTTTTCAGCGTCGCTTGCCAACATACCCCCCTCCAATCGCAGCCCGTCAGAGCGGTGCTGGGCGCGCCTGGAGCCCAGGAGTCAGTACACTTATTTTCCGGACGAACCCTGTATATACATAGCAATGCCCCGGGATTCAAAGAGATATCAGTTAGACTGCATTACGGTTATGTAACAATTTATTTAACGACGTAATGGAGCGAGATGGAGACTTAATAGTCCCTTTATTCTCCTAATGGTGAGACTCAGAGTTAGGAAGAACGTCATCAGTTCCCCGTTTCCCGGGAGCGGAAGCGGATCATAATTCTGTATTGATGAAGTGAAAGGTCGGATTCAAGAGAATAAAACAGGGAAGGTGGTGGCAAAAAATGAAACATAGAAGCATTAACTGAAACGACAGTGAGGGAGTATCAGCGGGAAATAGAGAAAATCACGAGAGAGAAAGGGTCCAGGGCACAACAGAAGAAAAATGAGAACATATCCAAAAGGGCATAGCGAAATCCGCAAAAACAATTATAGGAAAAGAACAAGAAAATCATGGATTACGGACGAGTTGATTAGAAAGATAGATAAGAGAAGGAAATGGAAGAATGTAAACAGTTAATTACGGAGAATAAAATACCAATAATTGAATAATAAACCGATGACAAAGAGAAAGAAGCGCGGTGGAAGATACAGCATGAGGATATGTCATGTTTATAAAGGAAAGGAGAAATGGCTCCACTGTACAAGGAGGCGAAAACACTTTAAGGGGATAAGAATGGAAAATCCGTGAAACATTCAAAGACAAGTTAGAGAAACTATCAACTGAACCAGTGAGGATTCAAGAAAAGTGGAAAGAGGAACAAATGGTAAAGGCATTAGGTTAGCAAACTTAAATATAGAAAGAGAATATGACGTAGATGAGGATACCTTAGTCACGGTCAAGGTATAGTTGATGACGAGATAATAGTATTGAAATAAATTAAAGTCATGGAAATGGTAACATTCCTGCGGAACTAAAGACTAAATTAAAGACTTTTTGAATGGTCGGGTTCAAGGAGTAGTGATAGATGGAGTTAGCTCAAATGTACGAGGGTAGCCTAATGCCCATATGCTCGTAGACAACAAACAAAATTACCTTCAGAAGCACTCATCTTAGCATGTGGAAGTAGCATTCCCTCTCAATACGGATGCGAAGATTTGAGGTCGTTGCATTCATCCAGTGTATTTTGAGCAGCGGACGTATGGAGACGTGTTCTGGTGCTATGTCAACGCGAGTTAAACAGCGTGCAGTTATAGAATTTTTAACTGCTGAAGAAGTGATTCCTGCTGAGATTCGTCGTCGTTTAAAGGCTTTTTATGGTGACGATACTGTGGATAGGTCTCCTGTTAATCGATGGGTGGTAAAATTTCATGGTTACGAGCATGCAAAAGCCATAATTGTCAATGAAACACGCAGCGGACGTCCGATCACTGCCGCAGACGATAAAAATCGCAAACTCGTCGCAGATTTGATTCAAAATGACCGGCGAATCTCTCAAAAGCGTATCGCAAACCCTATTTGTCTATTTTGTCGTGTTAAAGGCAGCCTGGCGCCAATAGTCTTGCAACAAGGCAACGCTCGTCCACACACCTCGCGCGCAACTGGAGAGGCTCTGCGAAACCTGAAATTTGAACCGAATTCAAACCCTCCTTATTCCCCGATCTTTCGCCTTGATGTTTTAATTTTTTTCCTCAACTCAAGAGATACCTCAAGGATAATCATTACACCTCGGCCGATGAGGTGAAGACAGCTTTCAAGTCCTGGATTCCAGAAAAGTCGGAAGTTTTTCATTGACGGAATGAAAAAATTTGTTGCCCGTTGGGAGAAATGTGTTAGCCTTAACGATGATTATGCTGAAAAATAAATATATGATTTTGAAACTTAATAATTGTACTTCAATTTACTTTTCGCCCGATCTTGCTATTTGTTTTGTTCGCGCTATAAAAGCATGTGTGCATTACTTTTCAGGCTACCCTAGTAGTTGAAGTTACATCAGGTGTTCCCCAAGGAAGTGCCATCGGACCCATTTTATTCCTACTTAACTTTAACGACATTGACTCCGTAGTCACCAGTAATATATGTTTCTTTGTCGACGATGCTGTGGTTTGCCGTGATATCCGTGATCCAGAGGTCACAACAGCTTAGCCAGATGACCTTAATGCTATACAACGCTGGTGCGACACTTGGCAATCAGAATTAAACTTAAAAAAGGGCGTAGTAATCAAATTTTGGATAAAGATCAATTCTCTCCCGAATGCCTACTGCATCGGGGACACCGAAACGGAACGTGTAGACTCAATTCAATACCTAGGCGTTACACTCTCTCACGATCTCTGCTGGGTGAAACACATACGGGGAATATGAGGACAAACTAACGAAGAAATATGATTTATTAGAAGAGTCCTAGGTAAATATGATGGAAAGATCAAAGAGAAATTTTATCTGTCACTGGTTAGGCCTAATTTAGAATATGCTGCAAGTATATGGGACCCTCATGAAGTAGGATTAATTGCCGAATTGGATCGCGCGCAGCGTAGAGGAGGAGGATATGTAAAACGTTGTCATGATAAACTTAGTGGCGTATCCAAAATATTAGAGCAACCGGGCTGGGAATCACTAACGGAGCGAAGGTTAGATAGATTTAAGATGTCATTTTTTCCACGAACGATAAGGGATCATATTAACGTTGGCCGACTGCGGTAGGGTCGTGCTCGGTTAAAAATTATTGTGGTATGTATTCACCCCCTGCCAAAAACCCTGGCGGTGACTTACAGGGTATATTAATAAATTTAAAAAATAAATAAACTACTTTGGGGATTAGGAAATCGTAGGCGGAAGAGGTTTCATGGACTAAGTAAATCGGTACACTATTAATTAGATTCATTATGTTATATCCAAAATGATTAATTTAAAATCATATTTTGAGCCCGAGCTTTTCAAATTTAGTTCGGCTGTTTTCCCTTAAATAGATGGCATTTTTTCCATAGATGGGGTAAAATAACATTCAAAACGAGCTACACTGGTTAAGACTTTGCACTTCATACTAAATAATGGGGTAAAAAGCCTCAAATGCCATCCAAAGTTAATATTATGCATTCCAACTTCATCTTTGCATCTCTCTCCCATTGCTGGGGGTCACCCCATTCGCTTTTCTAACTATTTCACGGCGGAAAATAAAATACATACTTCATGCACGCCCATCGTCTCCTTTTAAGATCGTCGTCCTACCCACTATTTGATTTATTAACTGCGGTCCATTTTCCTAACCAAAGGATTACTAAAACTTCAATTATAAAACTCACTTTTTTGAATAATATAGGACACCTGAGTGCGATGGTTGGAGGCTTGGCGGAAAAAGCGAGGGGTGACTAAGAGTCGTATCAAGGCAGCAGTGGAGGGGAGCGTAAGCCACAAATCTCTCCCGTGTCTGTCTCACACCACGCACTCCAACAAACACATCCGCTCCACTTGGGGGAACCTAATCTCCTCCAAAGAATGCCGCGCATGCAAATCCCATAATCCTCGGGGAAAAAAATCCCCCGAGACATTTCACGAGGCGGCTACACTTATGAGAACCAGGGGGAGCAGGTTAAAACACCTTCCCCACCCCCTCTGCAACGAATCCCGTGACGACGATGCGAAGGCCCATACGAAACTCACTCACCTCCCAGGGAACTCAAAACAGCCACGAGAATGGCCCTAGCATCTCTCTCCTATTGCGATGGACCTCCACCCCATTCACTTCGGTAACGATGTCGAGGCGGCACATTAAGTACGAATTCCATGCACTTCTGTTGATGCCTTGTATATCGCACCACGTATTTATCTTTCAGAATTTGAAAAGTTTCCCTACTCTCTACCAAATCGCATAACATTAGTATATGATACATTACTTTATACCTTAATCCATGTGAATGTTTATGAATAGAGTTCTTTAGACCTCCTTCAAGAGTAGATCGTGAAACTATTCCCTTGATGGATTTACGTATCAATGTGAAACACACAACACACTGACATAGATACGAGCTATTTATTGATAAATAAGCACGGAGTCTATGAGTCAAAACGGTTCATGTCGTGAGCGAGAGGGTTTCAAAACAGCACCAAGTGGTCTATGCGGAATTTATCAAAAAAAACCGGAGCAATTTTAAAGAGTAAAAATCATAGTTCAAAAAGAATCAAAATCGTTAAGTCAAGGCGAACAGAGGAATCCGCTGATGCACATTAAAATGGATATATTGCAAAAACCATTCTCCTTGACCGGGATCCCTGCCCTGGACCTGGTCACCTTGACCGAACTGCAGTAAAAGAGAATGGATTTTACACTTTGCAATAGTTGCATTGTAAAGTGCATTAAGATATAACTCCGTTGATAGTTACTTCCTCGGCATCTTCCGCAGTTTCTTTGAATTATTTTAAAGAAATTAATTTATGAATCGCTTTGGCAATAATGAAATAATCTATATTTAACATTACCACAAATATGTACACCAGGAACATTTGATAGGAGCATTTGAGGCTTTTCATCAAAAAGAAAAACACATTTTTTGAATTTTTATTTTTAAATCATCGATGGCTATAAATCTGAGAATTGATTTGCGGCAGCTCTTCAGACCAACCCGTTCCAGGACCCCTTCATTCCCTAAAAGTTCCTTGCACCGACATTTTGCATTGTTTGATAGTCGTAATTCCTCGTTGGCCTTCCTCTCTAGTTATTCTCCTCCATGTTTCCCCTAATTACAATCTTCGGTAAATTATTGCGCCTCAGGAAATGTGCAATCAATTTCCCTCTTCTTCTTTTAAGTGTCCTCCATGAGTTTCCCTCTTCACACAATCTTCCAAGTACATGGGGCGGCCCATAAGGCTTCAGCCCAACCAGTATAAAAGCTGAACTGGACTCTGCTCTGGGTGAGTCTGCTAATTCGTGTTCAACAGTAAAATATTGGGTGGCAGAGTTTAAACGAAGCCGTACGCGCTGTCAAGACGAGAATCGTATTTGTCGACCATATGAGGTGACGACTTCAGAAAAAGTGAAAAAAATCCTTTAAGTGATACTGGATGATCGCCAACTTAAAGTCTGCGAGCTAGCAGGCATAGTAGGCATTTCAAAAAGTGTGGTACATCGCATATTGACTGAAAATTTGGATACGAGAAACCCGTGTGCAAGATGGGTCGCACTCGAGCAAAATCACTGTCGTGAAAATGGTTCAATTGAGTGTCTAGGAAAGTTTTACACTAATAAACCAGAATTTTTGTACCATTTCATAACCATGGATAAAACATGGGTCCATTATTTCACATCCGAGACAAAATAGCAATCAAAAAAATGGATTCGAAAGGGAGAACAGCCTCCAAAGAAGGGGAAGACCGTTTCAGCTGCACGCGTCGGTTTATTGGGATGCGCGTGGGATAATTTAATTAATTCCCATTGAGTATCTTGAAAAAATAACACTATCAACGGCGAGTTTTATGCGAACTTATTGCAATGCTTGAGCGAAGAAATCAAGCTGTCGCATTTATCTAAGAAGAAAGTGTTGTTTCATTGCACCAGCTCACAAATACGTTATGGCAATGGCCAAAATTCATGAATTAAAGTTTGAATTATTACTTCATGCACCCTTTTCGCCAGATTTAGCCCCCTCGGATTATTTCCTGTCCACCTACTTGAGAAAATGGCTCGGTGGTCAAAAATTTTCCAACCGTGAAGAAGTTATGTCGGCAGTTAATGGCTATTTTGAGGAGTAAGATAGTTCTTATTATAAAAAGGGTATCGGAATTATTGAGCATCGTTGGGAAAAGTGTAAAGAACTGAATGGAGATTATGTTGAAAAATAAATACATTTTTTTCCAAACGTTGTTTCCTTTGTTGGGTCGGGTACTTCTTCATTTGTTGCTCTGATTATCCATTTTATTTTTATCATTCTTCGGTAGCACCACATTTCCATCGCCTCCAATCTCCTTTTCTCTGCTACTCCCACCATCCTCATCTCGCTTCCGTCGAAAAGTAACACTCCATATACGTACTCGTACCTTGCAGCACTTCCAGAAGAACACTACAGAGTCGGGATAATGGAACTGGAACACCGCTGGGTGAAATGTACTGATGTTAAAGGCTATTATGTCGAAAAATAAAACTTTCTCGAAAACTTAAATTGTCATTTTTATCATTAGGGCGAGGACTTTTCAGATCACCCTCGTATAACTTCGACAAAATCGCTTCCTTATGTCTATACTAGCGTTAGTAACCGTAAGTGGTTTTCTCTTCTGAAAGAAAGCTTTCCTCTCATTCAAATAGGATTAGGCGATAACCTAAAAGATCTATATTAAAACGTGCCAAAGGATGGCGATGGACAGATTCCAGTTTGAGGCCTAATTGTAGTACGTTCCAAGATACTGGTTCCATTAACACTATTTTAAGTAAGTACAATACTACCATGGGTATCGGTTTTACTTAATGAAACAAGAGTCGTTTTCGAGCTAAAACCGAGCAGGGAGAAATGACTCCGTGCCTTGACTTCGGTGAAGAAGAGAACCAAAGAAGAATGACAATGAAAGTTTTAAAATGATTCCTAACATAAATGAACGTTTTAAAGAAAAATAGTAAGCATCAAAATGTTCCCGGCTTTAATGGCATGGCAACCACACAAAAACACTTTAATCGCGCTCATTGCTCTTTTTCCCATTTCCCAAATACATTTTTACAGTTTACAACATATTTTCGGCGTCTCATTTTGCATTCTTATAATGCTTACTGTCTAATTTGTATTTGGTTATGCCGACGTAAAAAAATGAGGCATACCATTTACTCGGAAGGAAAGTAAGATGAACTGATAGGGTAAATCCCCGACAGTTAATATTTCACCCCTCATTACGAGTTTGATAAAGCGCCCCTCCTCGCCCTACCCACCGCCAGGATTGCCCCCCATCACAGTCATTCATGACTCCGAGTCCTCTTGCCTCCTTCGCCTTCACTCCAACCCTGATTGGGCCCCTACCCATCGCAGGCCTTGAGCGTTTCTCTCGCTCCCAAACTTATGTAGACCATCGCCTTTCTTTGTAGCTTCTTGAGCATTCTTTGTACCTTCTTGAACCAACTCATCAGTATCATTTCTGTAGTAACAACAGGAAAACCACAAAAGTTTGCTATTTCTTACATTTCCTCATTTCTTATATGATGTAATATCGATTGTCCAGAACTTCTTCCCAACAAATCCGTTTCGAATGCGCTTAGTTTAATTTTGTCCCTCTTAATTAATTCTTATACTTCCCAGCCATATGTGCAGATGCTTTCAGTAATTGTATTTTAGACGATGGCTTCGTTCTTCTTAGTTATTTTTTTCGATCCATACATCTAAATTCAGCTCTTTTATTGTTATTTACCTTTGGCTTACCTTCTTAATGATCCCTCTGTTGCTCTTATCATTCCAAGAAATAGTTAATTCTAAATAATATGCAATTTTTGTACATTTTTACTATTTGGCTGCCCAGCGTAAGATCAGTTTCTCGCTCACATTTTCAGTTTTATATATATCTCAAGTCCTCATTTTTTTTTATTTTTCGTTGAAGAGAATCAGCATATAGGAGTCATCTTCTTCTGTTGTCGAGCGGACTTCCTCACCACTGTGATGAAGCTCTCGAGGGCATATTATTGCCTTAAGGGATAACCACAACCACATGCCTTACTTCATTTACAATTCCAGGAGTTCAAAAGACCATCAATATATTTATATATAGGTCGCGGTAGTCCAGGGGTGCAGTTGGACTACTGATCGGATGGTCGGGGTTCGATTTCCGGGCAAGTCTCTTTGGGCACCCTCAGCTCTACCCAAGCTATGTAATTTTTCGGGTACCAGGTCCTCCTGGGAAACCATAACCGGCACAGAGAAAGGAACTGGCCCCCCTACCCTGATGTGTGAATATTCACCCGCCGTATAGGGCTTAGTACGGGGTTACCTCTACCATCATCACCTACCAAACCGACATTCGGGTTGATTACTGTGTTTATGGTTACTGTGATTTGGTGTTTGCGGTACTAATAGAGTTTGAGGAAGAAAAAAGCCTTACCGAAGGCCTCCGTCGTTTGGATGTTTCTTGATAGACTGCTTCCTATTCTTATTAATTTATACAATTATATAACATGATCAAGCTGTACCTATGGATCAATTCCTCAATTGCGGTCCCTGAAAGAAAGGAAGATGCACCTGCTTTCTTAATTCCCACGCACGCTATCGATGGCGTGGAGTCACTAACACTAAGGCGTGGAATTTGGGCTGATTTATTTGACTTTCGCCGACAGGCTGTTTACAATACAAAGTGACCATAGCCACCGGAACAGTGAAAATCCATTCCCAAAACTCCAAGAAAGGCTCAATCCAATAAAAAAGAAGTCCATTCCAAAGAGAGGGTAGGAAGAAATAAGTGAAACTCTCTCCCAAACTAGTCTCCTATTCCTCGTACCCCTATATAGTGGTCGTGTCGGTAGTACACCTATAATAGATGCATGCCTGCCCAAGGCTCCAAACGCCGAGCACTCATCTACGCTTACATGGAGAGGCGAATGGAGTGGGAGGGGGGAGTGTGGTTCGGGCAGGGTGTGTGGAGAGGGCGGGGGAGAAGAGGAGTGGGACCCCTGTCGCTCCCGAGAAAAGGAGTGCGTCCGTCTTCCATCGCGGGCGACACGCCGGCGATTGTGCCCGCTCCCACCCGCCGCCCCCCCGCCGCCGTCCCGCACACCGAGACAACGCATCTCCCCGGACGACTCGGGTGACTAAAGGGACGCCGCGAGAGACGAGTGGCGGGGCGACTTAACAAATGACCGGCGGCCTGATGGCTGTCGCTTAGGCAAAAATAAGGAGAGGGAGTTGCGGGGGGTTGAAAGGTTTCAAAGGAGGAGAAAATGCGATGGTGGTGGGGTTTTAAGGATAGTCGTCATGGTGGGGGTGGGAAATGTATGTGTCGAGGGGAAGGATGAGAAAGGGATATATGTGGGAAGGAGGCGGTGGGGAGGGTGGGTGAGGAAGTGGAGGGGGTGGGAGACAGACAATCCTACCCAAGGGGAGAATCCTATTCCCTCCCTCCCCAAGGCAGACCCATGTCTCACACACACACGAATCGCCCCACTCCTCCTTCCCTCCCCCCCTCCCCCCGCATTCCCACCCAAACCCTCGGGTATCCATTTCACCTTTCCCTTCTCCCTCAAATGCCTCTCGGTACAACCTCTTCCGTCGTGCCGCTGTCCCTTCCAATCTCCCTCCCACACACACACAGGCGCGGGCGCGCGCCTCTCGTGCCGCCCCTGGCCACGACGCCACCTCCTCACCCACGCGGGGGCAGGGCCGGTCGCGGCTGCTTCGCCCGGGAAGGAGTGGGGGTTGCCAAAAGAGTCGAGGGTCTCAGTTAGTTTAGTGTGGGAATCCCGGGGTTTGGCCGGGAAGGGTGCGCGTGAGATAAAAGAGGAGGAGAGAGGGCGGAGGAGAAGGCGGAAGGGAGGGAGGAGGAGAGCAAATGAGGGAAGAGAAAGCGCGGAAGGAAAGGTCGAGGAACCGGGACGGAAAAATAAAAAGCGTGAGAAAGATCCTAAATGTTTCCCTGCTATTCATAAAAACGTGGTCCCTTCGGAGGAATATCGACCCGGTGATGAAGTGCCACTTCAGAATGCCGGTTCCCTAACGGCTTACATATACCATCACGTCAAACACGGATATAAAAGTGCACAGTGTTAATCAAAAAAAACTTAAGAGCAGGTATTTTTAAATATGCTCAAGTGTGAATTCCGAATGACCAGCTCCGGCGGGGTGCCGGTGTCAATGAACGGCAGTTAAACATTGGAAGGGGAACTTCCTCGCACAAATTACGATGATCGTGAAAACCATCACAAAAACTTAAAGAGCCACGATTTCTTTCATACATTATGCACACACAATTAGAAAGCCTGGTATCCTGAGAAAGCAAGTTGAAAAGGATGATTCCTTTTTTGTTCGAGCGTGAAAAACATGTAAAAATCATATTTGAAATAGTTTACTTAAAGGGATAAGAGTTGGATGGACACTGTAGCTTATTAGGCCACAAGAAGAATTAGGTACTTCCAAAGCAACAGAAAATATAAATATTTTTGGCTTTATACCACTTCATTCATTGAGTCTACATACTTAACACCTCTCTACATACCGTTTAAAATTGCCTACATATTCTTTTCCTCCCTCTTCCGTGGCTTTTCTAATATTCCACCCTAAGCCGCAGCCTTCAACATCCAATTTTCACCTTGAAATGCCAATCTCCGGTCGGTCCGGCAAAATTTTTGGTGTTGTTCGAATGACCACCAAAAGTTTTAACCCTTCTCGGCCACGCCACAAGGAGTTCATCCTTCAATTGTCTTCAACTACGTCAATCCCGTTTTCTCTAACCAGATTTCAAAATTGTCAAATCTACGCTCTTTCACGTTCCTTGAAGTTATTATTTCGGAGCGTCATTGTACATCGCTCAATATTTTAGCCTTTTCTAATCTTTAAATTGTACAAAATACAGAGTTCAATACGACAAGCAGCACAGTCTAAAACAGCTCTTGGTATTTTACCAAGACTAAATATTATTCAAGCAGATATAAGCCAAAAAATAACTTTTCCATAAAGGGTACCACTCTAAAAATAAATTTTCTATTTGGTCGTATCAACAGAGTCCCTCCCTGGTGCCGTTGTTCCAAGTCATCTCCGTCGCCTGGCGCAACAAGCTCCCCGTTATGTGAAGGGAAGTAGCTTCCAGATCAGTTTCCCTCCAAGGATCCTATATTTGCCCAGGGTCGCTCCCTTGATAACGCCTCGTCCTGTGCTGCATGACACCAGGCATGCGAGATGACATGAATTTATTTAAAAGGCACAGCGACACTCGGTATTAACAAAAATACTCTAACCGCATCTTCTAAAAAATCTGAGATTTTTTCCTGAAATTATGCGTCGTAGGCATTAGGTTGGGTTTTGATGATGTCAGCTCAATCGCTATTTCCTACGTTAATTTCATCTAGATACTATTGTCAGGAGCGAATCGCAAAGTATGTACGATCAAAAAATGTAATGCATGCAATTATTTCACTCAAGACTTAATGCTCTTTATTATTCTCTCATCTTAATACGAGTCATTAATTAATTATGTAAATAGGGTCAAATATTGGGCAAGTGTTGGCTTATGCGCTTGAGAATGTAAAAATACACCGTTAAAATTAGAAAAAACAACATTAACTTACCAATAAAAAACTTTAATAAAAATAGATTTTATGCAAATGGCTAATTGTCATAGAAGCAGAAAAGAAAATATTCATTTAATTACCTTCGAGTTTTTATACCAATACTTTTTTTTCGTATCGCACTCCACTCCAGGCATACAGCTGTAATACGCAAACGATCCAGGAATGGAATAAAACTGACACAACTTTAGTTAAAAAAACAGAGGAAAGAGCCGATTTTCGTTCCAATATTGTCAAATTTCCACGCAGTTGATGTAATTAATAGTTCAACTTCTAAATGAAATTTTTGGAATAGACTATGTATGAATGCAGTTATCTCCCAAGTAAACGGTTACATGACTACGAGGTATATTCAAAAGGCAAGGGCCTTTTCTTATATTTAAATATTAATAAATTTAAATCAGGCAAAATTGTTTGCATTCAGCGCCATGTATTGATTGTTTCCGAATCTACTGATGTTGTTGCTATGATTCAGTTGTCGTTTGCCCGCCCGCAGATTTGAGCATTTGAGAGCATTTTTGCGAACAATGTTCGCAAAAATCGTTGTTCCCAACAGTTGCGAAGTGTGTTCGATTTCTGCGAGCAGAAGGATCATCAGCTGCCCAAATTCATCGGGAGTTGTGCCAAGTTTAAGGGCCTACCGTGATGAGTGAAGGAAAGTTTAGACAATGGTGTCGAGACCTCAAATATGGCCCCGCAAATGTTCAAGATGAAGATTCGAGTGGCAGTGACCGATGAAATCGTTTACAAGAAAGTGAAAATTTACACGATTGCGACGGAAAAGCTCGGATATCACAAGTTGTGTGCAAGTTCGGAACCGAAAATTCTTACCGACCAAAACGCATTGCTGGACCACTTTTGATCTTATTCGCCACCCACCCGACAGTCCCGACCTTACGCCTAATTACCATTGGCTCATCTTGTACTTGAAACAGTGGCTCGGTGGATAACGGTTATAAGACGACGAGGAACTCAAGACCGCCGTTGTTAACTGGTTCAATTCCCAAGCGACGAATTTCTACCCTTATGGATTAAAGAAGCTGGTGCAACGTAAAGTGCTTAGAAGTGAGCGGAGATCATGTAGAAAAGTGAAGAAGATTTGTAGGAAACTAAAACTGTCAATAAAAAACTCTTTCTAACGTATGTATATTTATGACAAAACGGCTTTTACTCTTCGAATATACCTTGTGCAATGCTTTGTTTGCTATAATTAATCCTAAGTAGTTAGAAAGTGGTAGTTAGTATGGATGAAGGAAGTTTTGATCGGCAGTGGGATGTTGAAGACTGTGATAGAGGGGAGGATGTTGGGCAAACGAGGAAAGGGGCAGGAACAGGATAGCGATGTTGGACGGGATGAAGGGAAGGACAAAGTACTCAGAGATGAAGAGATACTTGTGGTAGAGTAGGGTATTGGGTTGTGTTTTTTTTAGGAAAAACAAAATATTTATTTGATAGTTGTGTCCATCCAAAACCTATGTTGGATTACCTGGTAAAAATTTGAGAAGTATGGCCAACTCTATTGTCTGGCAGTTACCCAAGATTATACTTAATGAATATTGATTAAATTAATTATATGGCATCGAGATAATTAATAATGCGCTAAAATATGTCGTACAATATTTCTCAGTTGATTCCATGCAACCAATATGACAACAAATCTTGCTAAAATATGAATTGATCGCCATATATTTTGCTCAGAGATCTTTCAGACCGTAATTTCCTTTAACCAACATATGAATCGTGGAAAGGACTCCATTTTCATAAGGCATCTGATAACATACACTCGTTCTGAGGCCAATTATACATCTATGAACTACATTCTAATTTAAATATCCATTCCGTTAATCATATGTGCATAATTGACATATAGGCCAATGGAATTCCTACCACCATAAAATGAACAAAGAATATTATTCTCTACTACGGACAAGTAAGCTCCAACAAAGTAGAGAAGATCGCACAGAAATATTTTATTAACATTTCAAACAAATTATATATATATATATGTAATAAGGCTTTCTGTAATTACGTGATATTAATAAAAATACGTAAAAATTGACTTTCCTCCGTAGATTTTTGACAGAATAAACTGGTCTTGTGACCTTACACTGCCTCTGCAAATATAAAAGGTTTACATGAAAAGTATCGCTAAAAATATTTTCCTGAATTGTGCGTGAAGTGTTGAATTCAGACCGTGTTTTAAGAGAGCGTATGATTGCAGATCGTATTGACATTGACAGCATGACAATGCACACCATTATCACGGATAATTTGGCGATGCGAAAGAACTGCGCTAAACCCGTCACGAAGGTCTTACGACGGTCCAAGAGCAGATTAGTGTCTGCTTTTGAAAAAAATTAGCAATGGCATCGCAACAATTCCCCAACCCCCTTACAGTCCCGACTCGACACCAGCAGACTATTTTATATTCCCAAAAGTAAAATCCTCCTTCAAAGGACACCACCATGGGACCCTAAGTGACGTCAAAGAAGCTTGCGCGCGTACCCTTGCGAACCTTCCGGAATCCTCCCTCCTGGCAAATGTAAGTTTACGCTGTAGGGATGTACTCTGAAGAATTTTGAGAAATTGCAGTAACATCTAAAATAAATCCATTTTTCCGACCATTTTCACGATACCTTTTGTAAACATCATGCACGTATACAAACGTGCCTGGTAAAAATAAGAATTCATAGACCAAAGAATTAAAATTACCCAATTTTATGATTCCGGAAATACAGTCATGAATTAATGATAAAAGCAATCGACTAATTGCTTTTCCTCAGGACATAAATGCTGAAATCAGCATGTAGCAACGGCAGACAAATGAACACCACGAAGTCATCATCGAGAGCGCTTTGCCCTCTGGCAACAAATGCAAATTCGGCGATGAGAGCCTCCGTTGCCACGGATGGCCTCAGAGTGGAAAGTCATCGTGGAGCATTAGCGAGCACATGAGGCAGAAGCAAGGGAACAAAGGCGTCTGGAGAAAGGGGTGGCAGGCCATAAGGTGGACGGGGGTGGAGGGAAAAAAATGCCCCGTTAATGAGAGAGGGAAGCATGGCGCAGGGACACGAGGTGAAACGACGGCGTGTGCTACCCAAAACAAATGGAATGACTGGGGAGCCGAAAGTGATACTATGTCAAAATCTGGAGTGAGTGATTGCCACGATGGAGGACTGTGTCGGGGCGAACGGCGGAAGACGGGCAGAAGGAACGGAAACCGAGGGAAATTTCAAATTTAAATGAGCACGCGGCAGCGAAGGCGGAATTTCAAAAGGTATTACTGGAATAAACAAACGCTATCTCGCAATAAATAATATTCTGCCGCCCGTCTGAAAAATTGCTCACTTTCAAGTATATTACCTGCCATATCCCAAAGGTGTAGGAATATGACACTGGTATGATCTCACGAACGACTGCCCTCTTTGAGGGAACTGGCAGTTTTTTTATTTAAGAAAACTGCAAGGACGAGCTCTTTAAGTTAAAGACAAACTATTCGGCGGTAAATTTTTCTATCCAATTGAACTCGCACATCGTGTAAGAGCTTCAGTATTATTTACGCCTATCCTAGGAAAGAAGCAAACTGCAATAAATTACGTGAAAGTCTTTTTCCACGGCCCGTACAGTGACGGGTTCCTATTTCGATGGCACTCAAACCCAATGAATGTCCTCAGATTGTGCCTATTCCCATTAATATCCTTAGAAACCCCCGGATTATTATATTGTTTACTTAGCAAATATCTCTGCCAGGAAAGCAAGCGACTTAGATCGCTTTCTATTATGATAAGTAATCCCAGGAATTTGCCAGAATTTAAACACAATATCAAAGGGAAACTTATTTTACACTGTAAGAAACTTCCAAGTCAAGAGCCAAAAGTAGATTTTATGTTTTCCATATTTTTAGATAGCCATATTTTCATCTCTCACCTTCGACACACATTGAAAATTCCTATAAAACATTCCTATGCACAATTTGAATGCTTTTCTTGTGAGGTCCATGATATATATCACAAGAAAAGCATTACGATTAGAAATAATCCTCCCAAATAACCGAGATTCGGACTATTATTTTACACAAATAAATATTTGACAAAACAATAAAAATTTCAATAACATTTCAAACAATAAGTGCTAAGTGAATGAACTTTCATATTTTTCACGCTACTCACTTTCACAAAAGGCGAATTGTGAGGAATAAATACACACGATGCTAAGATCATAAGAGCGTGGTTATTTTTATTACTTGAAGATGATGTAGCATATATCAGTGAGTGTTCATTGGGTATTTAAGTACCAGAAGCGGAAGTTGGCACAGATTCCGTTTCCCCATCCACCATAACAGTATCTCCATCCGTTGCAGAGGCAAATGGCTTCGAGGTTGCTGACTAAACAAAGACGCAAGCGATACCTTGCGCATTTCCCAACAGAACTCCATTTTCCATCAAATGCTTCTCAATATGGAGGAGCCTTCCAAAGCTAACCCTGCACCATGGCCCCACGGCCAATCGCTGCTTCCCTTCGGTTTCTGTCAGATATTTGGAGAACAATTTGATTGTAGATCCAATATCTCTTTTTTATTGCGGTATTCATTGTTTCAAAAAGTTTCCTTATGCTTCCCATTCCTCAATCAGTAACCGACATACGGATATAAAGGAGGCGAAACATGGCTGAAAGAGGTCAGCGATAAACATTTCCTCACGTGACCCCTGCACCACTCGCTGCGTCAGTCTCGTCATGCCCCGCCCCACAAAAGAGGCAAGGCAAAAAGACAAGCTGCTCACTCCTACCTCTCCCCGCCCCCCCCCCCCTGTCCATTGCCAGAGACGCTTAATATTACCCAAAATACTGGTCAAGAGTCAAAAAATGAACCATAGGTTGGGAATCCCAAAGTTTTTCATTCATGCCGTGCTCTATCGGATAGATTTCCTAAGTGAACGGAAAAATGTACACGACGTCACCTAATGGCCGACGTATCTTTATACGAGCGCTGCTCAATTACAAATAATCAAAATTTTTTAACTACATGCCTTTAATTATTATCCAAATTTTGATGATTCGTCTCAAAATACAGGAGTAGTAGTCCACATGAGATACTCGTACAATATGTTCCTGTCATCTTTTTTTCCAGTCTTTGAAGACATGCTGGAAAACACCTTTTGATAGGTCCCTAAAAATATCCACAGCAGCTTTCGCCACTGCTCCCGATTATGAAAAACAAGTTCCAAGAACGTCTCTCTTCAATTTGGGGAACAGAAAAAGTAGTGATGACCTTTGAAAGAATTTATCTACCCGTAAAATCGACTTTAACTGCGAACAAACCAGCATGCGAACGTTCCGTTGTTTAGAAATCAGCAGTCTCGGAACCCACCGTGCTAACACACTTCATTTACAACTTTCCTGTTAACGTGTGGGTGGCACCTAATGAAATATTCAATATTTCTGATGGTGCTCTCAAATTTATTCGACGATCTCCTTTCACAATTATGTTAATCATCGGTGTTAATATTCACGTCTGTAAAAGCAGGGACAAGAGCTCCAGGTTCACTTTCCTTTGAAATTTCCTCTCCTCTACAAACATTAAAAACCAACTTCCAGTTGTGTTATATGGAAGAACAGGCTTTCTATAAGCCTCCTGTAGCATGAAATACCCCTGAAGTGATCATGATACACGGCATTGTATTCTCGCTCATCGCTTGTTTTGGCTATATATGACACCGGCGAACTGAACATGTTTCAAATTGAAACGGCTGCCACCGACAAACAACTAGATTCAAATCATTGATACCCGCATCATATATATACTGCGTATTAAGACAATAATATAACATGAAATTTAACTTTTGCGCAATAAATTGTGCTCTTAAAAAATCTTGGCTCACCCTTTTTAATAAGCCCTCGGACATCGGAATGTGTTCCTTCTTTGTACATAAACTATTGGAAAATTCCATTAATTTCAAAATTATTAAAGCTACTAAATAAAACATTTTGTGACTCCTAACAAAAATAAAAAATCCAGCATCCTACACTATATCAGGTCCCTCTTCTTCTCTGAGTACTTTCTTCCTCCCTTCATCCCGTCCAACATCCCTATCCTGTTCCTTCCCTTTCCTCTTTTGCCCAACATTCTACCCTCTATCACAGTCTTCAACATCCCGCTGCCGGTCAATACACCCTTCAGCCACTTTTCCTGCCTCCAAAGGATTTCTCCCAACAAACCCCTCTCTTCGCCAACCATACCAATTACTTCCTCATTTGTTTTCTTCTCAGTCCATTTCACCTTCTCCATTCTTCTCCACACCCACATTTTACATATATATATATATATATATATATATATAGCGTTATATGTATATATAGCGTTGGACTATTGACCGGAGGGTCCCAGGTTCGATTCCCGGGCAAGGCACTCTGGGCACCTGCAGCTCTACCCAAGCTCTGTGATTTTTCGGGTACCAGATCTTCCTGGGAAACCATTAGCGGCACAGGGAAAGGAACTGGCCCCCCTACCCTGATGTGTGAATTTCACACGCCGTCGGGCTTAGTACTGCGTGAACTCTACCATCACCTACCAAACCGACATTCGGATTGATTACTGTGTTTATGGTTTATATATATACTATATAGCTAGTATATTCCACATCTTGAATATCTCTCATCGGCGCGCAGTGTACTTGGAGAGGCCAGGCCACGTGTGAACGCAAGAGTGACAGAGGAAAGCATTTGGCACAAGAAAAAGTGTACCCTTAAGACTCTCTACCTCGCTCCCTCATGGGCTTCAAAAACCGAAGATTCTTAGACTTACACTCTGCTAATCTCCTCATCGTCTGCGGATATCCTTTCCTCATCTTCTTACCAACCACCCTTATTCCTGGTGACTACATCATCTAATGTATATTCCCATCCTAACAGTCTTTACTTTTTTACTACCTAACAGGGATATTTCATGCCTCTCACGGTTCGCTGCTTACACAATATGTCTGTTTAATACAATATGTCAAAAAAATACTGCAATGGAATCAATACTTCCAAATGAACAGTGGGTACTTACTTGGTAGAAGCTCTTGAGACCAGAAACACGGATTAAAGAGGTTTCCAAAAGAAGACCAGACGACTTTCGGGCGCGTATAGCATTGAAGGCTCATTCCAAAGGTTGCCTCTCCTCCTGGGATTCATTTCTTTCCCACTTCGGTTCAGAGTTCCCTGTAAAGTCGGACAGAATTAAAAAATATAGTTCTTAAAATTAATAATGAGAAGGAAAACAACAAATTAGGATATTGAGTCGAAGAGTAACATGCCTGCCCTTAGAGGAGAAGTTTGATTTATGCCGATTGACTTACTCGAAGTTAGGCACAATTTAGACTCCAGTTGTTACATTTCCAGACTTGATCCTTGTAAAAATACCAAATTTAGGCAATTGGTTCAGTAAATGGAGAAAAGGCCACTATTTATCTGATCCTGAAACAACGGACTGCCTTTTCATAATGAGATAAAAATAATTATGAACCCTGAGGAAACGATCAATCAAGCAGAATCAATGTTAAGCGGTAACTTTTCACATTGATTAGCTATTAGAATCACAATTCTTCGTCCTAATGCCAAAGATTGCAGCATCTTCCCCGTTGTCTCTTTGTACTGCCTTTATTTTCAATTATAAGTAAACGCAACATCCCACATCTTTCACTATCGAGTGAGCACGTAGTTATCAATATGGTCCTGGGTACCAGATTTTAACTATTCAATCGTATGGTATTATGAGCAATATGGGATTCTAGTATATCAACAGCGTTTTAATGACATCAAAGGAGAATGTGGCAGAATCCCAATCAGCTAATGGATAGATTGACAACCAATAACCGGCGATATGGACTTGATAATAATATTGCAAAGACCAAATAATAACATCATAAGCGAAAGCAATTTTCCCACACGTCAACTTAGAGAAGTTTGTGTGTGTATCAGTTGAAATAGTAGACTAATACAGCTTGGCACCATCATAAATGATCAGTGGAACCAGTCGTAGGAGGTTAAATGAGAAGTAGGTTGGAATGCGACAGGCAAAGGAAACAAAAATACCAGCTGTGTTGTAGTTAAGAAACTAACATGAAACTGAAATAAATCAAGATGAAAATTTGGTAATTTTGACAGGTCAATTAAAATTTAAAAACTGGCAAGTTAGTTGATTCCTCTGTTGAGTTACCTCCACTTATAAAAATACCTAAATTAAATGCATTCTGATTTCGAAGTAATAATTTCTGCCATGAGCAGAATAACCCAAATAAAAGGCAGGAGTTATCACCATCGCAAGGTAGAAGTGGGGAAACTTTCTTGTCACCGGGACGATATGAGTGCATGCTTCTTCACGGGCGGAATACTTAGTTGTGACGTTTAAAGGGTTGACCTGGCGCAGTATATAGTTTTACAAACCTTACGAAATATTTTCAGAGGCGGACACATCGTGGTACATTCACGGATTTCAGCAGGGAAGTATGTAAAGGGCCTTATCTCACCCACGTTGGGGAAAAGGCACGCTCAAGTTTAAGGCATGCTGAAGTAACGTAGGATTTAACACAAGAAACAACCTTATGGAATACTTGAAGCCAACATTCTTCTATCGTAATTATCTTATTACTTTATATTGTGTATAAATATTATAACTATATTATTCATGAGAATATTATTAGGTTGGGAAGGTCTTCCTATTCGCTGAAAATATTACTGGCGATGGGGAAGAGCATACACAACTACCTCAATAGTTAGGCCATTGAGTTGATGAAGTGGAAATGCGTGAATGCTCGGCTATACGAGCGGTCGCGGTATCCGCAAGATGCAGATAATGGAATGAACCAGTATTTAAACCAGTGACGTTAAGAAATAATTACGAAAAACCCTATGAATACCAATAATGCATCCTGCATATTATTGAAAAACGGTAAGTAATATATGAGAGGTCAGTTTTCCCCATGTTTTGCATTCATTTCCATAATGTTATGGAAACGAATGTGGGCAAATAGAGCAACCTTGGAACCAAGCTAGAAATAAAAGGGCTGAACGCCCTTAACCGTGGAATACTTTATGTTAACCTCACTCGGTGAATATGCAGCGGGGGGAGAGAAAGGAGCACCTTTTTCCTTTGCGGCCAACCTAATTGAAAATTGAATTCCTCGGGTGGCCTCGCAAGGGCAGGTGATCACCTTGGCATCCACGGCAAATAAAGAAGGTGAGTTATCGCCCTCGGCCCCCGCCACGCGGGATGGGAGCACCAAGGGACACCAGCCAACGGGGGGGGGGAGGAGTGCGGTCGGGAGGCGAGAGAGGCCTCTGAGATTAAACTGGACCAATGGGGAAACGAGGACCGCCTCCCCTAATGGTGGCAGCTTCCCACTGGAAACTTTATGGAGATAATATAAACGTCCATGGAATCCGGTTCCCTTTTTTTCAACAAATATTACCAATGACGCGTCAGGCTTTACGGAATTAACAGCCGACGGTCCAATCAAAAGGACCCTCACCGCCTCGGCCCGCCTTGTTTCTCTGAGATAGTAAAAAAAGAAGGAAGACCATCTGGCTCGCTTTTAGAATCAAATAAAAAATTTAAAATACCGACCCACCCACAATCAGACCGGAAACAGTCCTATCGCCGGGGTACGTATAAATGGATACGCTTACTATTCGATAACCAACTCCGAATGCTCAGAGATCGGTGAGATAGAAAGCTTGATCGGGAACCTTTTTGTGGAGAGACCGTATATTTTTGGGCATGTTCCTGTTTTTTTTAGGGATAGTCGGTAAAGTGGGCAGTAAAAAATTTTGAGGACGAAACTCGAGGATGGAAGTGGAATTAAACTGTGAATAAAATACGACCAGGGGTATGTTGAATGAGGGGAAGGGAGTTGGGGAGGGGAGGATATGGCATACGGGGCCCGCCGACATAAAAGCCTCTTAAACATGTAGGTGCCAGAGATAAGCGAGGAGTGGATTTCTGTGTAAAAACAAGGGTCCGAGGCGCCTGTGGCGGATCTACTTATTCGGCGCGATGGCGGTGAATTAAGGGATTGGGGGGGGGGGTGATGGGCAGGTGGTGAGATGGGAATGAATGGCGGCGGGTGGCGAGAGCCTAGTGCCAGGCGATAATCGGGATGTCCACTTCTAAAGGGAAGACTTTAGTGCAGGAGGATACGAATGGGTGTAATTCTCCGCCATGTGCTCCCCCTAATTGGTCGAGAGCCCATTCTGATGAGCGTGCACCTGTAAAATGGCGGCCTGCACTGTTTCCGCCATATAGAAGGAGTTCTTACGAGGTGTAACATTAAGAGAAACCCACGCAATCAGTTTGGACCGGACGCCATTGAAATTTCTTCGGAGTCTCAACTGAAGTGTACGTATGTTTTCTGGAATCCATGGGGATGAAAAATACAGTGGCTAATTAAAGAACTAAAAAGATAAATTCCCCTTAAGTATTTTTTGCAATGGATTCATATTTCTCAAAGGAAGAATGTTGAAACATTCATTCATTCATTCATTCATGCTAATTTTTTCTTAAACTTTGCAGTTTCCCCTCGCCATGAAATTAGCAATCACATTGCATGCAGTTTAATTTTCCTTCTATATGAAATAAGGTTATCTAAATGATAAAATTACATTCATCCCTTTTTCGTCCTTTTTTGATTGCTTATCACTTATGGTTTTCGCCAAAGGAAAGCGACGGGAAGAAAATTATACGTACATAATACAATTCTTTAGTATCGACAATATAGCGATCAATAATACACTCTTGAAGCATTTAATTCATAAATTTAATATGATAAGCTTCATGATATTGGGCGTAGAGTAGTGTGGGAGAACTACTAGTTCATTTGACACCATTAATTAAGGCGAGGTACGTAGGATTTCTTAAAGGCGAGAAAATGTCACAATCGTGCCGATCAGATCGGCACTACCCTCCCCTGACACGGTGTAATGTCTCATACGAAGATTACAATAGTTCAACTGCTCTCCAAATGGGACCCAACAAGGCATAGGAGCCCAGATTTAAAATTTACCCTTTCCGCATTCGCCTTTGGGCCGCCGAAGAGGAAAGATAAAGACTGAGGTAATTGAGTTAAACTCCGAATTGATTTCTTTTGGCATATTTAACTGCGCATTGCCTTTGAAATATGGATGCGGCGCGTGACCTTACCTAGATGCTTCTAGATCTATTACAGTGAGAAAGCGTGGAGGCAGAATGAATAGAATCTCTACTGGCAGTGCTTATGTTAGAAAACGCACATAATGAAACTTTTCTTTCAATAGGTCAAGAGCGAAATGGCGTCCACTGTTGTTTTCGTTTTTCCCCGTTAAAATGTGCTTCTTCATCCGAGACAAAAAGAATGGAAACCCTCGGTGAAGACGACCAAGTCTCCCACCACCATGTCTTCATATCCCGGTGGGACACCCTAAATAAATATGACAAGGTTATTTGTCATAAGTTAAAAAATCACCTCAAAATTTCCTCGGGCATTCTATGCCCAAAGTAGAAGAAATGCATTCGTAAATTAGACAATATGTAATGTTTATCCGCTAGATTATCTAAAATGCTCAATACACGAGGAGGATTGAATTTCTATATTATTAGAAAACCCCTCTTTGTCCGAAGAAGCACTCTAGTCTTGAATATAAAATAAAGAATCGCTCGATATTAAATTGAGTGGAATATTCACATTCTGCGTTGCATTCCGAGACCATAGGCATATCACTAGAAAATTACCGCGGTTAAACCGCTATATGAATTCTTTTTTGCCAAGAACATTTCATTGCCAACAAGGCAGGAAAAAATACAAACACAACCAACTATTTGTGTGAAGATGTGCATTAAAATTCCAATTATGGCGTGGGGTACGTGGTATCTAGTTTACCCCAAGTACCCTTATTTTAACAGTTTTATTTCCGATGTAGACACACATTCTCTTTCTCTCTCTCTCTCTCTTTCTTTGTCTAATTAGCTCGTTTTTAATAATTTGCATTTTCCTAATAACTATAATTCCTAATCAATAATGATTTAAATAAAATTTCCACTCTCGTCTCAACATGCTGTAGATTAAATTATTCTTTGGTGGCTAGAATTCTAAAGCCACTAGACACCCCTGTAGAGTCTTACTGGGCAGAATATGGACATGAATTTCCTATTCAAATACAAATATTTAGCATATTTTCATCGTTTCAAACGATCTTCTCAGCATTTGTGCGCATCAGAGGAAAACAGTTGGCAGGGAGCGGGAACGCGATTGTAACTGGATCGTTATTAAAGCCAAAGCAATTTACCGATTCCATTAATTGTCTATAGAAAAATGAAGCTATAGGGGAATGATGACTACAGTTTTATCCTCCCTCGCATACGCTCCTCTTGGTCTTCCCGTCTGATTCTAGAATGATCTTTGATCTTCAATTGCAATATTACATAAAATTCAAAATACGCAAACAATGCCAACTGACAGTCTCAGTAATGGAGTGCGAATAATCCCCTTTTCACATCAAGTTTTCCTGATTTACAAAGTATCACATGGATCGTGTGAGATACAAAGGTGTCCTAAATGGCATCTGAGTATATTGAAGGCGTATCCGGGACGTCACGGAGATAATCCCTAATCTAAAAAGCTCTAAGCGAATGCCACCAACATCCGTTAAGAGGATCCCTTTGGCGAAGGTCGGTCGCCACCTTTGTTGTCCTTGGTCTCACTTAACGTGAGACGATATGCACTAGAGTCACGGATAGGCAGGACAGAGGCATGAGGTCATAATAAGGAGATGGGAAAACGAGCTCTTCTATGTGCATGCCTTTTACTAAACTTTGATGTTTTATCGATATAACAACTATGAGCTCAGCACAGCAGGATGCATTGATTACTTGAAATCATGCATCAAGTCAAAGACCATACATACAGGAAAAAATTATGCCATTCGTCTTGTGTTTTTGCACTGATCTTTTCGGAGGTGATGGCAATAAAGAGAAATCCTGGTAAAATGGAACAAAGTTCAATGAAACTCAAAAATTATACTAGCGTTCGACCTCCAAGTCTCTTTTTTATATTTTTTTAGAGAATATAAAATCACAAATTGGGCCAATGAACGTACCAAGAGTTCAAAAGAGCCTTAAATGCATTATTATTTCCCATCTTGGAGTAATTTCACGAAATATGAACAGTATTTTCATTTGATTGCTATAACAAGCAAGGGTTTCAAATGTGCACTTTCCTCAATATTAGCCTTCAATTTGCTTTCCATTTATTATTCCAGCTCTCGTAAGTGTTTTCCAATAAATTTGAACCAAATAACCGTCATCGTAGATCGATGTTTACTGTAACAAAAGCAAAGGTAGTGACAGGGAAAAGGTAAAAACAATAATTAAAAAGTCATAAGAGGTAAGATTTCAAATTAATCTCGATTGAAATAATAACACAATAGGTAACGCAGAGAGAGAAATTGAGGCAAGAATGGTCCTCCGCATAAAATTAATGATGCCGTTTCATGAATAATCTCACATTTTTATCGACACTTTGCCTTCATTAGGTGAATCGTATGGATTATTTTCTTCTTAAAATCGTGGTGATTGCGTTCTAGGCAAGCAAGGCAATGGTGCCTACGAATTCATTTTGAATAACAACCTATTCATTTTCCGTTTAATTTGTTGCAGTTTGTAATAAAAAGGCATGACCTCCTCATCTTTAAGTATGAAGTTGAGGGATCACACGAAAATTTATTTCAGGATAATGGTTTACGTTCCCACATGTTTGAGCTTTAAATGTGGAAAACGCTTCAATACGCTTAAATTTCACAGTTCTGAATAAGCAATGCTGTAAAGGCGATTAAAACTGTTCATTTAATCTGTTGGTTCAAGAACTGGTGAAAGCGATTTAATCATGAAAATACGTACCAAGTCATCGGCGGATTACGAGAGAAGGATTGTTTTCTTGGATAAAAATCTATAAAATTCCGCTTCGGAAAACTTTGTTATTTGGATTTTCAGAACTATACCGTACCTGAAACATCGATTGAAGTATTCGCACGCACAATAAGGGAACGCAATGCTCCTATACACAATGGCGAAGAGCCATCGCTGATTGAATTTCAACAGCAGTGGCACCACATTTTCTGCTTCGTGTGTTGCCTTGAAGCACCCTTATAAACAATAGATTTACTCGCGTCCCCATGATGATCCACGGCGTCTTCGCACCAGAGCAGCGCTCGACAAATCAGACTGAGTGAGGGCCGCCACTTGATACTGAATGCACACTAAAGAAAATGAAGGGTTTCAAGGGGGAGTCCGATCCTGATGTCGAGGAATATGGGGGGAAGGGATGGCTGAGACTAAGACGGATTGAAATCGCTCGAGGAAAGGCTCTTTTCGCTCTGGCTCGAGGAGTGCGCGTGGGCTTTTAGAAAAGTTCAAAGGCAAAGCGATGGCGACCCGAAGATAAGAACGACTTAAGTTTTTACCTTCTACCTTTTTTTAAAAAAAACTCCCCATTCCCACTCTTGTACGCTCATTCCTATAAATCCGTCACCCTTACGTTTTCCAGGAGAGAGGAAAAAAGGAAGAAGACCATAAAGGGAGGGAAAACAAGGGAGAAAAACTCTCGTTCCCCAACCTTTTAATGCCCCCATTCGTCGCATTTTTGTCCGCGTGAGACGGGGCGAGTGAGCGAGCCAGTGCGTGTTTGTGAAACCGTAGAAGCCGATGTAAAGAGGGAGGGGGGAGTGTGGGGAGATGGAATAACTGATCGTAAATTCAGGGCCCTCTTCCCCCTTCTTGCCTCCCCTCCCGCCACCTCCGCGGTGGCTCCCAGGGGGCCCCACCGGGCACGGGGGATCGGGCACGCCGCCAATCGGGAGGTACGGGCGACGGGGATGGAGAGACGAGCCGGGCGCAACATTGAGGGAGAGAGTAATGAAGACAATGGCGAGCGGAGGCAGAAGTCTTTATGGTTGTTTATGTTGGAGACGGGAGAATGGAGCAGGATAGATTATGATGGCTTCCTAAAAGGCACCCAATATGCGGCTCCAGAGTGGTCGAATTAAAAAGGAAAAAGGCGGAGGGGAACGGCCATCGGGGAGACAGATGTTGGCCGACGACGTATTTTACAAGGAGATGGAAGAAATGGAGGTCTGAATTAATGGTCCATTTAGAGAATAAAAGTATGATGTTTTATGCAGCATTTTTTGTTAATTTGTCTTCATTTTGAGCAAACCCTTGATGCATGTCCATGTTATTGGGCATACGAGAGTTAATAAATATCCCCCTTATATCCTTATATCCTTGGTTGTCCGGAAGCTAAATCTAGGGTATATGGCATGCATGCATATATATGCAGCAGAAATAGAAATATAAAAAGGCTCAACAAATAAGTTTGATAAATGTATCTATTTCGAAATTCTTTGAATAAAAAAAATAAAGCAAGGAGGTCAAAAATATATCAGAAGTATTCATCCATTTCATAGTTACTCTTGGATATCAGCGAAAAGGTTATCGTTTTTGAGTGCCCCCACGGAAAAGGTTGTATCATAATATATAACTTTAATTACTAGTGCTAGGACAAACGCAACAGCTGGGTCAATGGATAAGTGTGAACGCGCGACCTTTGATATGCCAGTACAAGTTGTCAATGACCTCACTTTCGCGTCCGGTATGAGGAAATACGTGTTTTCCAAGAAAAACTGGCGTACTAATTCTGAAGCGAAAGATACTTTGTGCGTGTGAACTCCCATAATAAAGCCACGTCGTGAAAACCTGACTTTTAATTTAAAAAAACTTAAATCCAAGGTACCGGTAAATTTCCATCAAATTTCGACCATTTTGAAGTTAGGTGCATTGAGGACATAGCGTGGGAAACATCCCAATAACGACCACAAAATTATCCGATCCAAAAAGAACATTAAAAAAACGCGCGAACCAAAACCTACGACGGACTCCTTCAAGACATGGGAATTGGAAGTTCTTCTTCCCGAACGAAGGAAATCTCGACCCTTAGCCGTCATCACGAGGGGAATAATAAATGCGTGCTATGCTGCTATTAAAAGACCGTCTAACTGCTTGGTTAGTGGAAACGGCCGCTTTCCTCCCGACGGTGCCCGCGAAACTCCTGTCAAAAAGGCCAGAAATGATTTGTTTACCTCGCCACACGTGAGATGGAACAAGATATCTCGCGGGCTGTCTTCTTCGTCTTCTTCTTTGCCTCCTCGCTCGCCGACAGTGTAGTGATTTTTTTATTACGAGGAGGACACGCACGCCATTCGATGCGATTAAGGGTTGGTTGAGAGCGTGAGAGTGCGATAGAGAGAGGGAAAGGGGGGGGGAGGGAGGAAGGGTGGTGGGTGGGTGGGCGGGCAGAGGCGGAGGAGACGGAAGAGATTTGAACGGCCGATGGCGATGGAGTGGGAGGGAACAATGGAGGAGGCGTTGAAGAAAAAAATAAACGTGCTTCGTCGGTGGCATGTGTAAGGACTATGTCGGGCACGAAGTGTTGATGGGGAGAAGGAGTGAGCATGTGAGTGAGAGAGCGTGTTGAAGCCCATATAAGATGCAGGGAGGAGTCCGGCCGCTGATTTCCAGATTGTGCGCGGGGAAGGAAATGATTTACCGTGTAAAAAAGATTCATAAAAATGATCGGGGGAAATTTTTTATGGTAAGCATCAGCATCTATGGCTTAACCATGAACCACCAAGCATGCGGCAGATTAACTAGTGTTTCCCAAGCAGAATATCAGTTTTCAACTTCCACTTATCTATTGTCGGTGTCTATTTACATCTGCTTTTTATTCATCTTTCTTTATTAAAAAATTACCATTAGTCATGCATACTCTTTACATGAAAGAAACAGGAAATCATTTCAACCATGGCCATTCGGCTTATCTATTTCCCATAAAATATCTGAAAGCATAGCTTATCAGAGGTTATTACTGCTAAAGAAGAGCATGTATCCTTAACAGTGAAATGGAACCAGGAGTAATAGTTAGTCAAAGAGTAATAGTTAAAAGTTTCAAGAGTTTAACCTTTCCTCCTGAATATTATTTATATTTTCAGGACATTTTATTACGCCAAATCATTCACCCGTTGTGTGTTTTTTTTTCGTTGTAACTACGTTTCCCACTCCTTTCTAAAATGAAACAGATATTCCTCGAATATTTTCAGGGGATGGAGATTTCTCTTGAAGCTAACCAGTTCGGTTCGGTGGTGAGGAAGGATATCGGCAGTTCCTTGACAAAGGTTAAGCGTGTACAATATGACTATATGTCGCTTTGACTTTCGGCGCGTTGCAAATTGAGCAACATATGACCTACGCCATTGCATTGGCGGCGATCAATTTTGTTAGAATTTTCGCTATTATTCCTGTTGATTGTCAACAAAATATTCCCACTTATTCAATTTGAAGTTGAGCATTTATTTTAAGTTTTAATTTAGCCTTAGCTTTCGTATAAACTAAACTTAAATACTGATAAATTTGCTTGTTTGGAATTTGGTTGAAATTAGGATGAAGATTACGACACAATCTCGGTGAAAAAATTATTCAACAGCGTGATACAACATTGAGCTTAGACGTAACTCATTTAGAATCGTCTACTATTCTATAGAGATCAGTAAATGGGCAACAAATGACATGTCATTTAACAAGGGGTTGTGCTACAGACAAGATCACCCACCTCCGAATAATAAAGGTAGATTTTGGCTGTGAAGAGTTAGTTTTACTTCCATATATATTTGTAACTCGCCCCGCAATTAGTATCTTCATGGTAAATTTAATTAAAAAATACGTGTACATGATCAATATTGCAATAGGCTTTAGTTAACAATCCGCATAACTTTTATTCTCCCATAGGTTTGAGAATAGAAATCTAGATTGTGTTGAAAAAAGTGTTGGAAATTACGAAGTTTTATTCATGAGTATGATGATGTCATTTCATAAAGAAGAAAGGTGACTCTCAGTAAACATCATCTCTCTTTACAGCATTCTGCCTGAAATTATGGAGTGCTCTGCAGTAAACAAAAAAATGACGTCACCCCGTCGACCTATTCCATTCGAGGCCTATGACGAGCAGAGGATGCGAAGCTATTCTACGACTCCAAGGCCAGGAGAGAAAAAGAATAGCGAAAAGCTCCACGGCGAAAGCCAACAACGGCCTCTCATTTTCCATTTTCCCACCCACCTTTGCATTTCTCCGGTCCCATTGCTCCCGGTCAGCGCCGCACCTTTCACGGGGAAACGAATGGCCGCCCCTCAAAGGCATCTCTCTCTCCCTGTAAAGAGCGAAACCACCCACCCATTGGAGCGAGCGAACGCCTCGAGAAGAGTCGGGAAGGTAAAGAAAGCATGTGTGCGAGGAAAAGCCATCGTGGAGGGTGGAAGGGGGAGGATGTGAGTTATCGCACACGCGGCGGCGGCGGCCACGGAATGGCTGCGGGCGGAGGGGTCGAGCGGTGCTGATGTGGAAACACGGGCAAATAAAAACGAATGCGAGCACCCCGACCCCCCCCCCACGGACACCCCCTCCCTCCCGGCTCAGGGAACGCGGCCCGTCGACATACGTCCTCCCCCCGGACGGGCGGGGTGGGGGGGACAGGGAGACGCGCTGAGGAGGATTTAGGGAAACGTTGGAACAACTCTTGTTGTTGTGGGTTATAAGGGAAGAAACACGCATTCGCCACAAAAGTCCCTTTTTAAAACGAGCCCACCGCAACAACAACAATGGGGGTCGTTGGGGATGCGAGGCGAAGGGTTCTCCCACCCTCCCGAGTGAGGGAGGGTGGGGGGGGAGGGAGTTGAAGAATGGCGCACGAAAGTGACGGGATAAAGGGAGACCAGGTATCCGCTCTCCGCTGCGTCCGCTTTGAGGGAATTTAAGGTCTATGCCTCCGCGTGAGGGAAGCCGGGGGAGGGAGACGGCGGAAGGGCAGATGTCGCCCATATCTCTCCTCCGAGGGCATCCTCGCCTCCAAAAGGACGACAATGAAGGAGGAGGGCGAGGGATAGGAGGGGGAGGAAGGGGGTGGGATGGATCGACACGCCCCATCCCCCGCGGGGGATGCAAAAGAAAAGGGGGACGAGGCACTCGGAATCCTCACCCACGGCACCACCGACGGGGGGAAGTGGGGGGAGGGAGGGGGCCAGGATGTCGCCTCTCCCTCCCTCTCCGTCCCCTAGATCCGTTTCGCGGAGGTCTCCACTGTCGGCGGAACACGATCATCATTCCGGAGAATAAGTTATCCCCTCGCGCGCACAAACACCCCGCCCCACCCATCGCGGCTGCATCCCGTCCCCCCGCACCTCCGGACCGGTTCCACGATCCTCTTTAGCACTCAATCCGATACCCCACAATCGTCCGCCCCTTCTCCCACTCGCCCCTGCCCCGAAACCCTCCCGCCCCAATCCCCACCCAACACACAACAGATTGGCAGCGAGTGGGGCATCCGATCGAGAGAGATTTTTCGGCCCGTCCCTCTTTCTTCCTCCACGCCCACCCTCCGGTGCTCCATTTCGTACAGCGCAAAAACATCCCCCCTCCCTTCCCCTCCCCCACACGCTCGCCCTCCAACTTTTGGGACTTGAATTGAGAAATTAAAAAGGAGAGTGGTGGGGAGGGGAGATGGGAAGTGTTTCCCTTTGTGGGTAAACCCTCAATCTCGAAAAACTTTCTGCGCGCTTTCGTGAAGTGAAGAAGACATCTGAAGCCGCAGATAAAAAAACTGAATCCGGCCGATTGTAATTGAGCTGTCCTGGGCTGCTTTTCGGCTCCCGTGGTGCCATCGCGAGGCAACTTGTGCGCGAGGGGACGGATGCGCACTCGGGTTTCAAGGCGTGAGCGGTTGAATTTGAGTTCCCTAATGATGGTCCCGGTAGCTTGGCATTAAAATGGTGGAATTCATGACTATTGTCCCCAATATTAAAATGTACATGTATAATCTGCGCACCACCAAGAGCTAGGTTTTGCTCCAAATATATAAAAGGAGTGAGCGATGAGTTCCACTTTGGACACTTTCAATTAACCTAGTGAATTTTCCGTTACATTCCAACAATCGTAGAAGCACCAGAAAAATGGGGTTTCCATCAATTTTAAGGTCTTCGGAATAAAATACTTCCTAAATTGATTTAAAAAGCAGCTGTATTCCTGTATTATGCATAAAATATATCATACAAATCCGTAAATATTCTCCCGTTAAACATCCTTGCAATTATTTTAAACGCTCAAATAAAAACTCTTCCACACCCATGGTATACCTTATCCCTTACATCGCTGTCCTCTTCCAATCCTTTTTCTAAGTTCCTGCCTTAACTTACCAGTATTCATAACAAAAACAAAACATTGTGGTTTAGGTTCTTTATTTACTTCTATCAATATTCTCATTATTATTATAACGTTTCCAGTATCTACATTCATAAAGAAATATGGACCTCCGCATTCACGTTGCTAGTTCTATCGTTCTATACGACTCTACTAGTTCCCCTCCTCTTTAGAAAATGAAAGTTTTAAGGCAACGTATCGATTGCTACATTCTCCAAATTTTTGCTAACGATCCCTTTGGCGACATTAATCTTTTAGTTCTATTATCCTCATATTTAACTACTACCAAGTATTTATTATATTCTGAAAGGCATAAAATATGTTTAAACGACACATTCTCGCCGAAGTCCTGCCTCATAAGTGGGGCGATATAAGATCAAATATTCATCTTTACATTTATTCCCGAGCTAGTGGATAACCCTCTTATGTTATATCCTTTTTGCGTTTTATTAAAATATTATTTAATGAATTCAGTAACATGGATAAACAAAGATGTGCAATTAAAGACAACCCTGGCCAAGAGACAAAAAAGGGACTCACCAGCCCCACCCCAAATTTTTTTGGTGGAATAAATTTACAATAATAAATTTAAGAATAAATAACGAATACGCAGCTCTGCATGTTCAGTAAAACCATCAACGACACCAATCATGGCAGTTTACAGCGACCCCTGCGCTGCCTTATAGGGCTGGTCAACGAGGAAAGCGTTTTGACACTGTGGAGGAGGTAAAACAAAAATCGCCAGAAGGCCTAAAGGACATCCCGATAAATGAATTTCAGTAATGTTTCGAACAATGGGAGCATCGTTTGGAGAAGTGCATTGTGATCAATGGGGAATACATTGAAGGCGAACAAAATTTAATGTAAATATATTTAGAACTAAAGAATCTATAAAAGCATTCCTGTTATTTTTGGGTCCCCTTCGTATTCATCTATGAAATCATAGAAAACGATAAATGCACTGATGGAATTATTCATTTACCATTACCACCACATGATTTCCCGCGAAAAGGTCTGTCTTCATCAACCCAGAACGTCTCACTGAAGCCATTATAATCACCTACTTTTATGGTCCGACCAAAAAGATAATGGCTCTGCGAAGGAGAAGGTGGGACAGGCTGCATACCAAGAGTTCCTCTTTAAAATGAGACAAATGGGCCCAGTCTACTTTTTTTAACTCAATAGGCTCATTATAGGCATTCTCGGAGTAGTTTGGAGGCCCAATAATATCGAGCTTGGTTCACGCCACTCACTATCTGAGGTGAAAGCCCTCAAAGCAACGCACATACAAGGCATATCGTCCTTGGGCACCCCTTGTGCTACTTGCCCACCATCCTAATTCAAGCTAACTGCCAATCCGGCCTTTTCGAATGCATACGATACAATCAAGCATATTCCATAAAGAGTCTCGAGGTGTGGTTCTGATGGTAAGCGACGCTGACGTGAAATTTAGCTTCGTGAAGAGTAACAACGATACCGCTCGTTGACAGGAAAATTGGCATTTAATTTTCCTAGTATGTATGTTAGTAGTGATCCCCTCCTAGTACCTAATATCGACTCGCTGCAGAAGATAGTACTTGTCAAACTGCCTACAATGAAGACGGATATCCTTTAATAAGAGTCACCGATGCGTTTTTGTTACGCATTTCTAAATCTGAAACGGATGTAGCTCTGTTCATGAAGGTAGCAAACATTCCTAGCCAAAGGCATCTCTTTATCTACGTAGGATATCTTGTCAACCTGCCTGTGTGTTCAGGAAAATTTTCCGGACGCCATAAACCACGACTTTGACACCTGGGAACCCAAAATATTTTCCCACAACACTGAGAACTCCCTGGCGAGAGAGAGAGAGAGCGAAGCAATCCACTGAATGGGGCGCAACCCGTGTCCTCGCCGCAAAGTTGCAAAACATCGCGGTGGCACAATGGCATCGCTCGCCGAGACCCCTTCGCTCCGGGGCGCGGTTTTGACGTCCTTAATTCGTGTCTCCTCGCCACACGAGACAGGAGGCGTGGGGGGCGGGGGTGGAGGCAGAGAGGGCCAAGTCCGCCGGCGCTTTTGAAGAGGGCCTCCGGGGAACGGCGGGAAGATTTGAGAGTGGCGGAATGAGGGGGAGGCTGCCAAATGAGAAATTGCCGTCGACCACAAGAGGGGAAACGCTGGCCACGGTATTCTTGCCCAAACCCTCCCCCTTTCACCCCCTTGCCGAGGAACGAGAGCGGAGCGGGGCGGGCCGAGTGCGGTGGACGTAACCTCACGAGGAGCAAGGACAGGTAACAAGGGCGTTGTGTTGTTGTGACGGGGGGCGTCAGTCCGCGTTCCATGGTGCCCCCGCCCCCCTCCCTTACACCTGAGGAGAGTCAAGGGGGATGAGAGGTACGCCCGCACACACACACACACAAGAACCCTTCAGAAGTGACCGACGGCCGAGTCAGTTAGGAGTGCATGTCGACCGGGGAGAGATTTTTGCCGGGGGAGAGGAGTAGGGCAGTGTGTTTCGGCAAAAGGGTGGTCAAATCAAAGGCGGATTGTCAAAAGGGAGAGATAAATGGCTTTCCAGCTCCCTCCTGTCTCTCTCTCTCTCTGCCGGTTGAATTTGACGCTCTTTCAATTACGCAGTCCCGCAGCACTTAAATACGTTTTGGAGGAAATGGAAAAGTTTTGGAAGTCTCTTTGCCATTTTTCGGTCAGGTAAACTTCGCATGTCGGTGCATTAAAAATTATTTTCCCGTCATCTCGTACAACTACCCCAGTACTGGTAATTACTGTAATGGCGCCTTGTGGGGGAACACACACTTAAGTGCAACTCACCGCACGTTGGATGGGACGTCTGGCTGAGGATTCCCGCAGACGACTTGCGCTAAATGCAGGCGAATGCCGACGCTGGGCTCCTTACCGCTCATTCCCTCAAACGCAGTGCATGCGTCGCCCGGGATAGCCGCCAGCCTAACACGCGCAAAAGGAGAACAGTGTAACGCCTCTCCCAAAATACTTAATCTCGCATGCGCGAGAGTTCGCCTCTTGGACTTCGTCCACGGCGCACACAATGCAGGAGCGATAGTTCGGAGCCCAGCCATTCCTCGACTCCGCTCTTCAGCAGGGTAAATGGTTGTGAGGAGTAAGGCTCTACAATTTGCGGCAGTGAGTTTGGGGGAACCAGCCGGGAAAATTAAGAGAAAGAATGCCGCTAAAGGGAGATAGGCACTAGTTCGTAAATTTATCATTGGAAGTGGTCGAGATTTGCCCGAAAAAAGCCTTCCGAAAAGACTTCTTGAATATATCTTTTAATACTTGAATATTTAATACTTTTGATGCCGATAAAACATCCCGATACCTCCAAAATATAAATAATCAAATGAACCCTATAGATCTATTTCAGCGAAGGGAAAAATTTTCATCGGATTTGAGCTACTTTTCTATTTTAAATAAATCAAATTAAATGTTAAAGTATGATGCAAAAAGTAATGCATAATCAGTTAATACTGAGAAATAAATACGCTTGAAGTGGTGCAACTTGACTTTTCGCTGTCTAAACTCATGCCAAACTAATACCCTTACTACCCATCAACTCCAAGAGTGAATGATACCGAGCTCATGAATACAAAGGCCTAAATCACGTCAGAATTTTAAACGCTGAAATTAGTAGACTGAACATAACCAAACATGAACTGATACACCTAAAAATGTATTTTTAATTTAATCAGATTAACTTTGAGAAAATAAATATCGGTTGATATGTAGGTCATAAATCAAGGGCGAATACATATTTGTCAGAAAAGCAAATGAGTAACTTGTCCAATGCAACAATTTCAGAGCGTAAAAATCATTCGCCTTGACTGGTACTCGAAACTCCGAGTTTAAGAAGACGCCTCGGTAGCTTAAGTGGCTAAAGCACTCGACCGGATATTGAGGGATCTGGGTTCGAGTCCCAGTCAAGGCGAATGATTTTTACGCTCTGAAATTGTTGCATTGAAATGCACATTAGCGGATGACTCCGTTAAAAGTTACTGTTGCGGCATCTCCCGCAGTTTCTTTGGAGTAACTTGTTGCCAAACGTTATTTATTAAGAAAAAGGAAATTTGAATCGGAGGTCATCCTGTAGATAAAGTAGGGGTGGAGGGTTCTAAAAAAGTTGAAAAACACTTCAAATTTCCACTCTACAATTTAGTGCACTCCAAAATGGAAGTATGAACCAAAATACAAATACTTGAAACTATTTTTAGCTAGGGGTCACATCCGATTACTTTCAGTAAAATCGAAGTGTAATCATGTACTCTGGTTTCAAAACATGTAAACACAAAATATTGTGCTGCTCAGGTAAGTATTTTTTTAGTGTCTATAAAAATCAAAATCATGTGTAATTATGCTTTTACCGGGAATCATTGAGAAAGTTGACAAAATAAGCTCGTGCCCCAAAATGTGTATCTCGTTGGATACTCTAGAGAAATCAAAAATCTAGACTGGAGAAAGTAAAAATGTCAACCTGACATCAGTCAAATGCGTTCCTTTTGAAAAATTATAATTCTGCAACTATAAATGAAGATTTTTAGTTCGAAGCATGAGCCGTTTTTTTCCTCCTCGTGATCTTTGCTAATCTTGCCCGTCAACACCGGCACGAAGTCCGCCTTCACAAAACGTGTGAGAGACAAGAAACAGCTCCGAATCCTCCCCTGCGAACGAAAATAAAAACTCGAGAAACTCGAGGAGGCGTGGGAATGATCAGATCGGGGAGAGGATTTATAAAAAAAGGCCGTAAGAGGGGAATTATTTGCGGGATGAAAAATTCCAATGGTAGGAGGGGGAGAAAAGAGCGCGTTGGATGGAGGGAGCAAGGGTTTATTTCTCGTCGGCGAAGTTTGAGGAGTGAGACAGGCGGGAAGGAGTGTGGCATGCATCGTGCGGGTAGAGGCGAGGGGAGGTAGGTAGTTCGCAATGCGCCCCAAGGGAAGTGTGGGAAAGGAAGAGGGATTGTGGATGTTTGCCGAAGAGCGGGAGGAGAGGAGGAAGGCAGAGGATGATAGGAGGAGGGCGTGCGTACAAGTTCTTTAAGTTTAAGTGAATTTGTGAAAAGCAGCGAATTACTTCGATGGACTCCAGTACTGTTCACACCTACACCTATGTTGCAGGATTAGGAGCTTGGTAAACGATGGATAGTCACAGAATAACGAGAAAATGGAGTACACCCTATCAATAAAAGAGAATCGGAACGCGAGGACATTGTCACTTGATTTAATTTTGACCTCTAGATCATCACGTGGGAACATCCATGGAACGATTACTCAGGGCCTCTTTCCTACAGCGAGGTATTTCTCATAGTTAGCCGATTTGTGACGTGTTCCATACACGACTCAAACATGTTTTTTATGAATCAATAAAAATCATTATCATGAGACCACGCAAATTGAATATAAGTACGCGATTATACTCGATTAGCGACCACAATTCGCGATCATGAAAAAACAAGGTTCAATTCGCCAACGTAAACGTCCCGAGTAAATTTAATCCATTAGTAGAAGCCGTTCAAAAATGTATTGCTAGCTTTTCGATAATTACTAAATTAATGGCTAGCCCTAGCCACGAGCATTACGTCTACGTAATCTACCCCCCCCCTGCCCAAGAAAATACTTTATTTTTTTTTCTATGCGACTCCGAGAGGCGACAATACCATTGCAGGTCTTCCCAGTCTGGAAAACATAGCGGAGTACGAATAATCACGGATTTTGATTCCGTGGGAGGAGGGTTGACGTCCAGCGCCCATGATTGAGCCCACTTACTGGACCTAACTTGTAAATAAGTAGTCATGCACATACGAAATAATAATTTCAGGCGCTAGGCCGCTCGAGGCAAGAATACCGGTTATTGTTTGTTTACGCTCTAGGCCTCACGCCTCCAATCTGCCTCAGCTCAGTCACACTCCCTTTCCCTCCCTCCGTCCCCACTTCGCCCCCACCCCCCCGAGCACCTCCGAAATGCCACCCAAACTCATCAAGCACGGACCCCCATCCCCGCTCTGAAGGCGTCGTGTCTTTTGAGGGTTTTAATGTCACGGGAGTGGACGGACAGAAGGGCATTACCTGCGGCCCACCCGCACTGCCTGTCACCTTCCCTCCCCCGTCCTCACCCGCTCCGTCCCTTTGCAGCGTGCCGCCGCCTCTTGAAGACTTCCCGAGGTGAGAAGGCAACCTCACCAAGGAGGGGAGGGGGGCGGCGTGTCTCCCGACCCCTCTGACCTCGTGAACGGCTGGTGAAATGTCGCTCTTAAGCATTTTCCCCCTCGTGACAAAGTGGCCACAAGTTTCAAGGCATCAGAACTCGGCCGTGTTCGCACTCGAAGAAAAACTCCAGCCTACCTCTTCGGAGAGCGTACATACGATATATTCCCGCACAAAAGTAGGAATGTGCTACATATTCAATGCGTATCAGATATGTAAACCATTTTATTGGATCCGTAACAGGAGCCTTACCTTAATATTGTGCAATGAAATGACAAAAACAAATTTTCAAACCACGGTAAATGGACTAAAATAAAATATAAATTTTAGGCATGTTTAAAAGAAATTATACATAAGGATTGACAGTTACATCGGCATATTACGAGGGCACTAATATAGCTCTGTATATTTAAATAAGAAAAACCGTCACGATGAGCAACTATCTTTAGCAATATAGATGTTGTTAAAATATTTTAAAAGAGCAGAAATTATTGGATCATAACGGCCTAATTGGTCAATCTAGTTTATTCGTAAACCTTCGACCAACAAGGCAGACGGTGAAATCCATTTTCCATTGATAAGATATTTGCTTGTTTAACTAGTCTCGATGCCTACAAAATAAATTCCCATTCCATGCACATGATTTCACAAAACGAATTTTAACAAACCCTTAATCACTAGGAAGCTTTGCTTGGCGACGATAGTACATTTAGAATTATTTCCTAATCTACGAGAAGTTTCCTTTTCATTCAAGGAGACAAAAAAGTATTGGTGCTGGAACCATGTTATAATATACACACGTATATACGCCAAATAAAATTCTGTCGAAAAGCTCTTAGTTAGCCGTCATCTTCTAGATTTCAAATCTCCGCAGCCATGAATTGCGTGGAAGTATGATTTGGTTGCCAGGGAGCGGTTCACTAGAATGACACTTATTTAGCCTCGTAATCTACACTTCCACAAAATCATTTCAATGGGAGTCATTCTTTAATAATGAAGGGTTGAAAAGAGAGACTTAGGCCTGGTGCTGTCTCCGTTCTGAAGAACGCGGCACGAAGAACGAAACGGATTCTTAAATGTGGCCAGCCGCGGGAAAACAGGCTAAGCGTGAATTTCCGAAGAATGTTTTTTTAAGAACAAGATCCTAAATATTTAGGTTTCTAATCCGTCCTTATTAATAGTTTAATTCAATTAATTTTAGATGGGACCGTTGTGATGTGGATGCAGCATGAAAGCTTTGTGAGCAGAACTCCTTCATACGAATACTTTAAATCATTATTTAATTCATATAGCTCGTACGTAGATCTTTATATTCTCCAAATTTTAACGCAATACGAGTATTATTTATGTTGCTTTCACTAATGCTTTAAAGATTGTATTCGTCAAAATTCGTGAAGAAAAGTGTGAAGCTTTAGCATTGGCATTTTAATTCAAATTTCAATGTTACAATTTAAATTCATTTATTTTCCATTTTACATTAAACATTTCTTAACCCTTAAGTCTTACACTCTTATATCTTTAATTAGATGATTGAAAACGTAAATACTCAATTATCCAAAATTGAATACGAGCATATCTGTATTTTCAAGAATCTAATCTTTGAAATTATGGCTGAGTGGAAAAATGGAAAATCATTCCTACCAATAGAATATATGACTTTATAATACCCCCTTATAAGCGCCTTTGTGAAGGACTGCGGCATATGGTATACAGTAACTAAGCAACTTTAAGAACAAATTACTGAAAAATAATATTGAGAGTAGAAAATTATTTTTATCCATCGGAGAAGTGTCTCTCTTTCAGTTAATTTCTGATTCTAAACTCGACAGCCATCTAAACACATACTAGTATACGTACACGCGAGTCGCTTGCAAATCGTGAGCTGTAAAAAAATGTCTCGAGTCCAAAATCTCGCTCTTAATGGCGAATTCAATTAATATGACTCAGAAGATTGATGCTCAGACGAAAACAAACAAGTAAACATATACTTAGTCGTTTGAGGAAAATGATCCGAGGCTCTGAAGCAGAAAATGAAGATGGAGGGGCACGGGCGAAGCATTCTCCCTCGGGAAGACTCCTCCCCAGTCAAACGAGGCCTTCAAGCCCTCCCCCCACCCACTCCCAATCCCATCCCACCTCTGTTTCGGCCATTCCATCGCCCCTTACCCTCCACACGAAACTGCACTTAACCCGTGTGGGCTAAGCGAGTACAGAGCACAGCGATCCGGCCGGTCCGGTGATTTGAGGTTGCGGTGCGACACGAAATGTGGGCATTTTAAAATGCAGCCAAATAGAGAACGTAAGCATAGATTATATGCGTAAACTCATGCAAAATTTAGAGTGGGAACTTATTCTCAAGAGATTAATTGTATGATGAGATCTTCAAAGATAAACAGAAAGGTATACGCCCCATGTAATACATTGAAGAAAACTGAGGGGAATTTTTTTGCGGAGCATTAAGTGTTGCTCGCACATCGCTTTTGCCTAGACCTCACGAACAATTGACCTTACTAAAAAATCTAGAAATAACTCACGATATTTCCGCATAACCTTGCCGGAAAAAATGTCAATTCGGGCATCCGAAGATAACTCGATGAACATAAAACTCATGGCCATCAACACTTAGTCAGAAAATTGGTATTCTATCGATCTCTTTCTTTAATTATAATCTCTTTATTCGGAATTATTGTGCAAATGAACTAATTATTATGAAATAAATATGAAAATAAAAATTGTATTAAGTTAAGATTCATCTTCTATTAGGATTATCTGTCAATTTGGGCCGAAAAGTCTTTCAGAACAATTTTTTTTGTTATTATGGGTAATCTACCGGTCAAGGTAGGTTTTGGATGGACTCAAACTACCAAATATAGTAATTCACTAATATCTCTAAAAAAAACACCACCCAACATCCTATTCTACAACAAGCCCCTTTCATCTTCGTCTGCTTCCTTCCTTCGTTCCGTCCAACATCCTATATCCTATTTCTGCCGAATTTGTTCAATAAAATCGCCTGTTTATGAGGTCGATTTAGAGATAAGGTAATACCATCAAACCAAAATGAGTATAGGTTTTGAAAATTCATTTGACGAAGCTGGTTTAGAGAGATACAAAGTCCTCCGAAACTTCACCTCCTTGGGAAGAGACGATTTCAATAAGCCAAAATTCCCAGTGAGAATGCACCAATTACAGAGCGAGATAATTTGTCAATAAATATATTCAGTATTCAAGTAGCAAATACATTATTTTGTCAATATTTTCACCGGAATAGACCTCGGGGACACTTTTTACATCGACAGCTTTTAGCTCTGGACTCCACCATCGCCACGACCTCCAGGCGCCCAGCCACTCGCGGAAGGACATCCCTGGGCCCCGGTCCGGGACTCCACTCTGCCCTCTGGCACCCTCCCCCCGCCTCCACCACGAAGCCCCTCGCTCCTCCCCCCGACCCCTCCACTCATTTCCCTCGGACGTGGGAACCCCCGCGGCAAGGGGGGACGACCCTCCCTCACCACTACAGGTGAAACTTCCTCGGGATGTATAGCTATTCCCAAAGCTCTTCGTTAACAAATTTGTAAATTTACAAATTTGTTAACGAAGTTTGTAAACGACATTTGTTACAAAATTTACAAATTTGTTAATTACGAGGCTATTATTTGGTAATAATTTAAAGACACATCGATATTTTTATATCTTAGCCTACGCGTTGGATCGTGCTCGAATTACTTTTATTCTTCGTGTGATATTGTGTAGCATTAAAGCTTGGCGAAGATGAACATATCAACTACATATTATTTCGTATTAAAGGCCTATCGAAATGCCTTGACATAAATTATTAATTAGTCGACGTAATTCAGTGGGAATATTTTACCTTTGGAGTAGATTGCATCACATTGGACAAAACTTTGCCCATTAATATTAGTAAAATAAAGAGATTTATGAAATTTACTCAAACAAAAGGGATAAAAATGAAGAAAATTATAAAATATGAAAATATAAATTACGAACTCCATTTTTTTAACCCAAAATGAATATTTCTTCGATTTTTCACAATGTTCAGATCACTGTACATTGTTGTACAGAAACATATTAAAGTAACCTGAACATCGATGCACCATAATGAATACAATCCAAGAAAAATTACATTTTGTTAGCTTAAAAGAGATGCAGATTAAAACAAGACCAATTGCTGAATAATTCAACATTTAAATATTTACTGTACGAAAGTTGAAAATTTGAAAAGGCAGTTCCACGAAGAATTCCAAATATCACCCCTAGAGGTGATGCAGATTTCAATTTTCCATTGCTTCGCGTTCCTCAATACATTTAGATATTTACTTTTTATCGCAATTAGTACTTGGAATTATAAAAATTCATTGAGAGAATATTGCCATGCACACAGCCATGAACAGACAGCCGCTATTCCCTAATGAAAATATAAACCTCAACGAGCATACGGACTTCATTCGTGTTAACTCCAATAGAAAGGGTTTCAGGTCGTTCTCTTCGCACAATAACTGCCGACTTCCTCTTAATTTCTTTTATTTTCACTTTTGAAAATACCCTCCTTCCAAACTTTCCCACCGTTGAGTTGATGTTTTCCCAGCGTCCTAGTTATCGCCATGCTATTAGAGAGGTCCCTCACACACATTTCAAATCCTTAATGCAGAAATAAGTTTATCTAAATTGAAACAAACGAGACACATAAGCGGCATGAAAATTTATGATCGCATCTGACAGTTTTGTAGGCAGCAGTTAAAAGAGAATAGCATCACTTGCAATGTTCCCAGATGTAAGATGTGTTAATGATATCTGACCTGGTGAAGACGGGAGAAGAATTCATTTGCATCAAACCCCGGGGAAGCACAAAATGCTTCATGATTGGAAGCAAGAGAAATTTAGAGAGAGAGTTCTGCTAAAGGCTCTGGTAGAAGGTAGAGTTTTAGGCGAGTAAAAATAGGGAGAATCAAACAATATGGACTGCATCAAAAGGGGCAAAAAAATATGAAAAGCTTAGGAAACAAATAATGACTTGAGTTTGTTTCCAGACGGTACTTTATAAGACGGGCATATAATTGATAGGCAACTCTCCAGAATATATCTATAATTTCTAGACGGTCTGTAAGTAAAGTCGTTATGTTTTCGATATTAACTGTATTGCCACATGTCGTAAAATTAAAATTTTACAATATATTTTGAGGTAAAAAGGTTGATTCCGTTAATCGTTTGACCACCGATGAAAATATATAAAACTTATGAAAATATTGCTTCGGGACTTGTGAAAAGCAAACGTCCGACGTTGCAAATCAAAATATAAAACACATTTAAAAATAAACAACTTCACATATTACGGAATCCCACCTGATTAAGCTAACCCCATAAAATATCCACGTTCTAATATAGTGATCAAATCTAATATTAATCACACATTATATATTCGTTAGAAAATAAATTTAAATCAATTAATGATTAATAGTAATATATCAAATGCAGAAGTAACAGTAGTGCTTGCACCGCAGACTTTTCAAATTATAATAGTGATGATCCAGTTAGAAAATCAAGCAAATATTTTCAGCATTTTTTCTCTTTCGATTATTTTAGGTGTCATGTATGAAACAGAACTAATATGTAATTTTGGATTCATTTCAGTGATGTTTGGATACTCTAATAGGGTTGCTGTCGGGTTGGCCAGCCCCTGCACCCGATCCTGAGTCAGAAAATATATGCGAGTCCTTCGATCGTTTCCGCCAAAAAGGCTTCTACTCCGTCCTTGATGACCTGATGAATGTTATCGTGGTAGACGTACTCCGTTGCGGGATAAAAATTGCAAATGACAAACATTTCTAATTAAATAAGATTTTGTGGAATTCACTTCTGGGAAATGATGCAAAGGCTGCGAGGAAGCTGACAGAACGAGGGAAGAGAAAGGAGAGAAGAGGAATAAAGATGGAATGGTTTCGACAACTCCAACCCACACTCCCTCTCCCTCGCAATACTATATCTCCTCCATCGAGTGTGTCGGAAAAGAAAAAACTTAACTTTTTTTCAGTCAAAGTTAATTGAAAGGCTGTTCCTCTCCGAGCATGATACTCTCCCCTCAGGATTTAATAGCAGAAAAAGATGGGATGGGTGTGTCTTCGGCGAGGAGGAATGGAGGATCAAACGAGGGATTCAAAGGGGAAGAGAAATGTAAGCATTGGCCGGCCATGGATTCGGTTCTGGGATTTTGAGGGAATGGGGAGGACTGGATTCGGGTTTGGGAGTTCTCCGGTGAGAGAGAGACACCATTAGGGGAAGCACACAACGTGACGCAGAGGTTTCTTGAGTTATTCCATACTATATGCAATATCATTAGGTCCTTTACCTATTGTAGCGATAAAACTATTCAATTAATGAATCTATCAGACGCAACTGAAAAAAATGTATTCAAACAAAGGTTATCCATATGTCATCGTACTCATTATCGAAAATGAGTCAAGTAAAATACTCCACCTGAGTTTGTGAAAGACTTCATTTTGAGGAGGGAATCTTCATTATTCGGAAAACATTAAAGGAAATGGACTTAGTCGACACAAAACAAGTATTTAACATCGCCAACTGAATTGCTTCGGTATGTAGATACCGTATATACTCGTACTAGTAATCATCTGACAGAAATAAATTGTTTCAATTTCAGTAAATACATAATTATAAATAATCTCAAAAATTAATATAAAGGGAGTCTATTTCCGATAGGTGTTATTTCTCAAAATAAACTTTTTAGATTTCTAACTTTCGATTTTGTCCTGTCATTCTGAAGCTGGGCTAGGTGGTAGCCTTATGGGTAGATTTTCTGCTGCTTATGAGATTAAGTTGAATTATATTTCTATTTATTTCTGTGTGAAGTTCCTGGTCACCCTCAAGCTCAGCTGAGAGAAGCGGTCTGCTGCTATTCTCCGGAAACATAGATATTTGTGGGAAATCTAACGCGGTTAAATCAAATTAATAGGCCACACTTTTTGAATGACTTAATTTGAATTGGACTATTGGCGACGCTGACTTATTACCTCCAGAGTATCATAAAGAACTATTAATACCGTTACTGAACACCTTCGGAAAGGCCTTTAGCCTGTATTTTCTAATCTTGTGATTTTCCCTAGCCATTATATCCATTAAGGATTATCAATATCAGAATTTGTTTTAACCACCTATCTAAATCATCCAGTTACCTGCAAATCTCATTATTCCCTCATTGCTCATTACACTGACATTTTCCATCACCTGCTTCTCATAGTCTTCCTTGGCCATATTTTATCATTCGATCCCTATGTGTTTCCTATACATATAGTCTTCAGTAAGTAATTACATCTCCGGATATTTCCAATTAGTTCCCCTCAACTTCATACAAGTTCCCGTCAATGTTTTCCTTTTTCACTCACTCTTCGAAGCTCTTTCGTCCGTTCATTTAATTTTCTTAATTCTACCGCAGCATCACACTTTCATCGCCTCCAGTCTTCTTTTCTCTGCTGTTCCGTTCCGACCGTCTAACATCCGCAGAGAAGCTTCAAAGGTTTTGATGAGTTATGCACATTCAAATTTCCATATTAGTAGTTACAAATTATCGTTTGCGGTTGCCCCTTCTGATTGAAGCTCTTTACTCCGAAGAATCGGCTTACTATATCTTTCATGCTCTTCTTCTTCCATCGGTTCCGATTATGCTGGATAAACAGTGAAACTCTTATAACGGTTCAAAGGTGTCTCTCCCTAGATTTACTTGGACACTATCATCTCTACTTCGACTGCAGACCTTAGTGTTAACCTTATTCTTCATGAGATAGGAATCTTTCGTCCCCTCCGTAGTGGTGAGCTACCGTCGTGAGGTTTTCTTTCTTCCTTGCAGGTATAGCCATATCGGAGAAGGAGAAGAGTAGTATACCTATCATTTCTCCTTGTATTCGTAGGCACTTCTTGTATTCGCCTTGATTTCATTAATTGGCTTTTCAATTTTGCTATGAAATATCGAAGGCGATACTGATAAACCACCCCTCATTCCTTTATTTTCACTTATTTCCTGCTTTCGCCACAACTAATCACTGCCACCCGCTCTTTGACTGCTCTCTAATATATTGGTAGATTGTCCTTTTGTCTCTCCTCGTTTTAGGTTGCCATGGCCCTGACAGCATCTTTTTGCCTGAATTTAATAATAGTTCGAGGGTATATTGTCGATCCCTGGTGACATTTTTGTCCTTAAGTGTTTGACTAGAGCGTCCGAATCTTAGATCATCTTACTCATGTCTAAATCTTCCCAAGTACCACTGCTAATTGTCCAAGCCTGCTAATATTTCGAAGACACTCGGTTATTTCACGAATAATCTCTACACCTGGAAGTCGTCCCACCATCCACAACCCAGTGAAGGAACTCGATGCCTCGGCTACTACATTGGGGAATAAACTTTAGTTTCAAACTTCTCGATATGTGCAGACTCTTTCAGTGTCTGCCTCACCTAAATAATTGCGAGGAACTGTTGATCATATGTTTTGAGCTTGCTTTGAAAATTACAAGCCCTCAGCTTTTTAAGTAGTCCACTTTATGCTGTCTCTGCAGTTTTAATGGGCAATTCAATGGTTATATCCATTACTAGTCACGAATTCGAATATATTCAAATACTCTTCTTTTTCAGCAACTTACAAAAACCCTTTCCACGTGGAATAAAGTCCACGTAATTGATTAAGGCCCAAGGTTATGCCGAAACAAACCTGACTTCATGATGATTGACAACTTTTCAGAAGAAAATCTCTTTTGTGGGCACAATTTATTTTTGGTCGTGTATTTTTGTTTAACTTATTACAGAATGCAACATCATTTGACTATCAAATATACTCTTGCTTCAATAAGTAGTGAACGAAATTTTGAATTAATAAAACGTTTGAAATGCCTAATCAAGCAAAAAGAAATAAACTTCACGTTTTCTAAGTGAATTAGTTAAGTGAAAATTTTAACTAATGGTATAATCTTAGTGAAAATATGGTCTTCATAAAAATAAAACAATAAATTAAGTTTATATTGGGAAGCAATTTTTGGTACTGCAGCAAATAATACTATTAACAAATTATGCATTACCATAAGTGCCAACTAATCGGAGTTAAAACAGAAAATATACGAAAAAAGGTCCTCAAAACCTTCTGTTGAAATTGATTTTAATCCCTTTTACTAAATTCAATTGTACTTGAGCCTTAAGGAAACTAAACATGATGACATAAAATAAAGTTGGAATTGTTAAGTGTGAACAGGAAACTCGATGGAATTGAATTGTATTCTGATGGTGTATACGTATACTGGAATCTGGTCCCGAATCCCAAGTTTGAAGATACCTATTTTCATCTTCCATCACTTTTTAGAGATCACCTATAATGGCAACAAATGAAATATAGCAGAAAATAAATAAAAGTACTTAATTATTCGTCGTGAGAATCTAATTGAATTCAGTGTTAAAAAGTGACCAGGACATAAACTCACGTAGCAACATCAAGCTTCATGTGTACTTGATTGATGCATGTTTCACAAAAATTATTATTATGTCATTTTGGTTTTGTTTCGTGCATCACTTCGGCATCTCGGACTTCACGCACGAAGGACCTCATGAGGACATCCAATTAAATCAAAAGTGAGAATCTATCCATACCTAAACTGGAAGGGGGAATTGAATTTAACATACTTAGAATATATGTCCTCTAGTTTGCCTACGATAAACTTCAGACAAACAATATCAGATGGTGTCATAGAGAAAATTAATTTCCTTGCACTGAAACCTCTGGATCCGAAGCTGACATTTTTCTCTGTGTCCCCGTGCATTCTCTTATGCTACGCAAGAGACTCGACAGACCATCAGTTACCCAATTTAAACAAATCGCATTTTACAATTCATAGCGCATGGAAAATTTTCTCCCATTCTCTGTGATTATATCGGCCGACATAAGACCACTGAACCAATGAGAGCTGGACCCGCATGGCTGGACCGGAGTCGAGGATGGCGCGAACCACCCTCCCCCCCCCCCCGGATCCCTCTCTCCAAACCCGCTCCTCCCCCCGCCCACTCCCCACTTCACCCGACCAACTCCTTAGTCGTCTCCTTCCCCTCCCCATGTCCCCTTAATTATGTGGAATGGGGAGAGCATCGGACCCTGCGGGATCCCTTCCAATTTGATCGAAGACACTTCTCGTTGCCCTTGGTTACACAGCATCTTTTATTAGGGCCAATCTATTTTTTTTTCGTTCACACACCCCAAATTCTCTCAATCGTGATGCCGAATTATCCACAGTTCGGCAAACCTTTTTTTTTTAAGTGCCCGTTTTTTATTCCCTGATCTATTTTAATTTATATTCGTAAGCATTGTTGGGAAGGTTTCGGTTCACGAAAAATTTCACACAGATCGGGTTGGGAATAAAGAATTTGCAAGAGAAGTCTCCCAGAATCGATCAAGATGAATAAATAGAATAATAAGGAGAACCGAATGAGTTTTTTTCTGCCTGTCAAGTGAAGCGTAATGCATATCGAATCGATTGCCTAACCTCAATGGGGAACCGCAAAAATCCCCCTCTTCGAAGAAGGGAAGAGCCTCCTCACCGCTGCCCAGTTCAGCTTCTTCGATCGCCCAAGGAATAAAGCTTAAAAAGTTCAACAAGTGGAACCATGAACCTTTCTAGAAGGTCGACCCAAGGATCTGGCTAGCCTGAACAGGCTCGTCTTTTCCACACTCCCAATTTGTGCTGTGAGATAATTCAATTCAAGCAAATATTACAACAACACATTCCAACACCACTGGAACCAAGAGTTGCCCACGCTGTGGCTCTAAACAACAAACACTCTCCCCAACCAATAACAACTACATTCGTTATGTCGCGTCCTATCAATCATTATGGAGGATGACGATTCATAAAAAAGCGGGTCAATAAAACGATACGAGAGGTGAAAAAGAGAAATATTAGCTGTTGTCGCATTCTTAACGGTCCATATTACGCATTAGAAAAGGACGCAAACAAGACAATCAAGCTCTATAGTTTACAGCTGTCTTCCGTGTGCTAACGAAAGTGTTGAGAAAGAGAAGCGGAAATTTTGAGCCTCGGAGTTGAAAAGATTCTCGAAGATAGTATTAGGGTAGCCGATAGCATACGGGGGGCGGGGTCAAGTGACGGGGTCACGCCAGGAATACGTGCATGAGGGCCAGACCCTGAAGCTGTCACGCCCAGCGTCTTATGCTTCCAAAATGAGCGTATAATCCAACAAGAAGTAAATCACCTTGATATACTCCAATAAAATTTAGCGAGAATAACAATAAGAATGATGACCCTCTTACTTCACCCCCAGCACCCCACTTAAGGCCTGAAGTTTTTGCAAAAAAAAGGGCGGAAATTTGAAAGCTTGAAAAGAGTCGATTTGATGGTCAGTGATATAATGACGTCAACCTACCCATAGAGAAATATTCTCATATTAGCGTAAATGTTTGTAATTATTTCCGAATCACGTGAAGTTTTAGTACTTGAATGATTCTAGTCAAATCAATGGGCAAATGCGTATTTACCTATACTATTAGTGATGCAGTTGCTAGAACATTTGCCGCGATCATGGAAAGCTGATGAGAATGAGCCGGTTCAGGTGCTGGCGGGTCGTCGTCTGAAATATTCCAGCCATTACGATAGAATTTTGAGATCAGTTAAAGGGTAAAACTTGCCCTGCGTCAAATGGAGCGCACGAAGCATGAAACCCCATCCTCGATCGACTACACTTGCAGGAGACAGACGTTCAAGCAAGTTCTCCGTGAGCCCTCATTTTTCGGCCATACAATTCATTTTCCTTGGTCAAAATGTTACTCTATTGTCACACATGATCACAAGAAATTAGCGTCATACGAGGGCATCTTAGAACAGTTCCGAATTCCCTCTCGTTCTCTAGCTGGATGTTTCATTATTATCCTCAGTAAAAACATTCATGGGAGATGTTATGGAGAAAGTTTTATCATGCACACATATCCCATTATATGAGTTCAAAATGCATATGAAATAATATTTATATTCATGTTGAAAAAATCGAGCAAATATCCAACAAATTTCTCTGGGCACTTCTTTTTGCACTCATCGAGTTGCATCCATTTTGTATAAATTTCAGTACGTTACCTTTAATCGCGTCAGCTGAGGAAGTGCACCGCATTGCGATTGCTTAGTTGTATTTGTAGTTATTGCGGGGTCATTCTACAGCAGAAACAATTCAAGAAGGTTAGAAAAATTGGAAAATAGCGATGGTGGTCAAGAAAGAAAGTGGCCAATTCTGCATTACCTGTCTTGCTGTGGTGGGAGCCTGTCGAATGGTTCTTTTTTCTTCCCTCTTTTCGTATAGCTAATAACTAATTTATTAGGTGAATTGAGTCTTCCCCCAGAATGTATAGAAATTTGCACTTCGATTTCATAGAGTTTTAACATATATTTTATGGTACCATATGTCGATGTCGAAGAATCAGGAATGGGGGAGAAGAGGGATGGCAAAGTGGGACCGTGGCGCAGAACAACCCCCGCTGGGAAGTTTGTGGAGGGAACACTTGACACTTACACCCCGCCCCCGGCAAATCGAGGAGCTCGCCTCGTCTTTGGAACTGCTGAAAGACCTCTGGCTATGTACTCGTAATACGACCCACGGGCGTGTGAAATCAACAACCACCGAATAATTTGTATTCCCAAATATTAATTTAACAGCCGTCTTGCAGCAATGAAATAATACAATACCACTTATGCATTTTGGCTTGCACTACGTCGCTGCCAAAGAAAGGAGAGCACAAGAGGGTCCACAGATTAATGTCACACCCGATGGACGGTTTGCTGCACTCAATATGTTCTCTAGACTGGTGCGGATACACGAATACCGATGAAGATCCATTCTGCCTCCGCGACACGGGGAATGCCGCGAGGCAGTCGCACGTATGAATATGATCCCAGGAAACATCCTCGGCATCGATAATCTCTCACCCCAGCGTGAACCCATTCCCGAATCGCTCGACAGCCATCGAGGCAACCGTCCCGCCGCCGAAGAGGGCGAAGCGACCTCTGTCGGTCGAGTCGGTCCCTTTGAAGGGGGCGAGTGAGGGAGGGGAGGGGGATGACTCTAAACAGCCAAGCCCCTCCGCAGGCACAAACAAGCAAACAAGGGAGAGAGAGCTCATTGTGCGACGTGTCGCAGCTAATCTCCTCGGGCGGCCACATATATTACACCTCTCTCACCTTTTCACCTGCCAGCGTGAAAGGGGCCCTCGGGGAGAGTGGCAAGTTAGCACGACGCCGCTCTGGAGGGATGGATGAGTGAGTGAATGCGAGTCTCACCCCCGGAGTCGCCCACCGGAGTCGAGAGGGGACGCCGACGACTCCCCGCGGAGCCGTCGGTCGCGCTCGCGGTACTTCCCATCCCCCCGACATAAAAAATGATCCGCCCTGCTTCCTCCTTTTGTATTTCCGCTCCAGCTCGCCCATTTCCAGACTCCCTCAGTCTCCTTCCTCGGGCTCTCTGCGATTTTTTTGGAGGGCACGTCGAGAGGGGAGGTGCATAGCGTCGGAGAAGGATGTGAGACAGATGCACGGAGGAGTTTTCACCTCCGGGGCACGCTTTGGTGTTCAATGTGTCTCTAGAAAGCTGGCGGAAAGGTCAACCCCGACCTAATTCCCCTCCGGAGAGCATTCAGGCGTGTGGGAACGGATTTTGGAAAATCAACAAAGTGCCCGTCGGTCAAAGAAAGCTGGTTGGGTAAACATGGGGGCATATGTATCCTTCGCGAGAAAAAGCTCGATGATAAATCAATGCTCACTTCTTTAAAAACGTCTTATACGTTGGTTACAACAATTTCTGTTGGCCTTAATAATGACAGTAATGATTTTGTGCATCCGCTCAGAGGTATTTATGTGATTTGCGGCGCATTAATAACCAATCCAAAGAAACCAACAAGAAAGTTCGCTTGAATTCTGAGGATAATGACCTTGTACTTAGCCCTACCGCGTATGAAAAACGCACACCAGGGTATGGGATCCAGTTTTTTCCTTGTGCTGTCTACGGATTCCTGGTAAAATCTGTTACTCGAAAAATGAATGGGTATGTCCAGAGGTGTCACCAAGATTTGAACTCAGGTCCTGCAGTCAGAACGCCCTATACTATAATAAACCACTTTGCAGTGCATCAACGACGTTAGCAAATATACGGCAGTCTTCAATCGAAAGTGAGGGTATGATAAGGCCTTCAGCGTGTGAAATTCACACAGGGTAGGGATGTGCTATAGGTCCCAGGAGAGGTCACGTATCCAAAAAGTAAGACGAGAGGTTCTCCGGTCAAGAGCGTCTCTCGCGTTGAAGCCTCCGGACAGAAGCCGACCATTCCATCCTTTCGGCTATCCCACGTCGGAAAAGAATACAATTTAAACAACACCATAATAAAAACAAGACAGCTTACCGCTTCAATTAGTGTGTAAACGAGCTTAAAGAATCCCAAACACTTACCATCGTTTAATAAAATCAAAGACGTTTCAATCGTTTATCATGAAAAGTGGCACATTTTTCGAAGAAATACTAAATACTCATTTCATAAAAAATTACTTCTCTAAATTCGAGAATATGTCTTTCGTTGTTTATTGTAACTCGACCAAGAAATCTTGGTTTCCAATGGATTAGCAATAGTATAAGATTCACTGCAATAAGAGGTCACTCGATATATTGGCAGGGACATTATATGCGCTAGATATAGTAAGGCACAGGTGACCAACAAATGAATTGCAATGGTATGAAATCAGTAAATCACGGGAAACGGAAGATTATTCTCATATACGATGCGCATACTTATTCGCCCACAAGAGCTTCTGACCAAGTAACGGCCGCACCCTGCAGCCAATCAGTTTCCTAGAGTTTCGAATCGTGAATAATGAGAGACCGAAAAACCTTGCTCAATTCGAGGCATCACCATCATTAGTATTTCACTCCTGTGATTGGTTTCCCCCAGCCCTGAATTATTTTCTATTCAGTATTCATTCCCTCAACCCCTCATTGCTTTTCTGCTTTACACTTTTCTTATTTGTACTTATTTGTCCTTGGTCTTCCTCGCGGTATCTTCCCTTAAATTGTTCCTTCTATTGAGTTTCTAACTAAGCCATTGTGCCTCAAGGTGTGTCCAATTAATTTGAGGCATAACCACGTTTTTGTACTCAAATTGATGTTTTAATTCTAATGACACGGGGTGTGAAACGGGTCGCGAATGACAGCGGCACTCGGTGATGAGCCCCAACCCCTCCTCCCTAATGACCCCCCCAGCTCTTCAAACTGACAACCTGGTCATTATTTTTTTCATATTAAGACACTTTTGAGTACATTTTTTTGGACGTTTTCTTCTATTTTAAAATGCCAAGGTGATTTTCCCGGGAATTCCGGAAAACCTGTTTTTGGTGATATTTGAAAGACCTTCTCGTGAGCAGAAGATGTTATTCATTGTTCGAAGTAATATATTTTGTTTATTCTAATATGTTTTCAAATCTTCCTTTTGCGAATTTATCAATTCACTCTACAAATTACGATTTTTTTCGAGTAATTCTATTCCTGAAGTGTGAGTGGGACCATCGAAGCGCTACGCTAATTTATAGTCTGGCCCAAACCTTAGCTTACGTAATAAAATCATTCCAGCAATGACCTCATTACTTATTTTAATTAAAAATGGAGTCCACCTTTAGTATTTGACTTGATGACAGTTTGAGAGTTTGCCCCAATTGATCTCATCCCATCTCAGCACACAAATATAATATATATATATATATTTTTGGGTCATCGGCATAAGCGATTTAGTTAGCGATAATTAGACATAACATTCAAAGTGTTAATTAATAATACACAATTTACAATAACACACTCTGTACAATGTAGTTACTGCAATAAGTAATTTGTATCTCGAATACTTCCAAATATTTTTCGAATATGATTTCCAAAAGGCTCTCACAATGAAATAGAGTTACCAACCATGCCAAGCATATCCAATCGAACACTGAGTCGTCCCTTACTGCTCCCTCTTTTACCCCTCCTCATGATTGCCAACATCTGCGCAGCTTTCACTAAACTGATTCTGTATCAGAAATTTCAATAAGTCTTCGATGAAAATTGCCCTGAAACATATTAAAACTTACTGCAGATGAAAATTTAATCAATTGCTTTCACTATGGGGAAAGGAGTCTGATAAGGGCAAATTGCTATTGATTTTTAGTACAACGCTCAATATGCTGCAGTGTATGTTCTGTAGTGATTGTGAGCTAGGTGAGAGAAAATTTTATCAATAGTTCGTCCGCATAATACGATAAATATCTCTTTCAGTGACTATCCACCAAATAATTCTCATCTTCAACCGAGTTAGTTGATACCTAGCATAGATTTTGGTGTATTTATCCAAGAACTTAAATAGTTTTCCTGAACTCTAATGTCCCTTGGTAAAATAATTCTTCGGAAGGACATAAACTATTCCTGCTTTGGTCCCGGATGTTGCAATGCGGCAACATTAACCTTCAATGAGATATTGTGTCGGAAGGCAATGGATGAGTGACGTTCCAAGTGGCTGGAAGCAACAAATCGAAAAGATTGTTACTATGGCATTTACATTGTCCTACAGTCATATAGAGAATCAAATTGGATGTTCCTCATCATATACTAGGGTGATAGTGAACATTTTTGAAACATTCATTAGTTTTGACAGTTACCAGAATAATTCAACTCGAATTAAATCGTTGCCAAATCAAAATGTCAGCAGACAATTTAAATTTTAACACAGTAATTTAGGTTTGCATTGAACTAAATATTTTTGGGTGTACAGAGAAATGCCCAAAAATATCCTATCAAAATCTAATCCTGCCTAGGATAACGAAGCCCAATCAATTTTTAAAACTGTATATCGTGACTCGGAATCTAAAGTAAGCTCCTAAGGTTCTTTTAAACCAAGTCAAAATGGTGGGTCTGATACATATTTTGATTCTACTTCAATGATATTTAATGACGATAGCTAGCTTACTGTAAGAATATTATGCAAAATATTTTCAATGATGTACATAGGTGTACCGGAAAATGGTTATTTCATTTTTGAAATACTAAGCACTATGCAAGGCTGTCAATGGAAAGGGATTGAATGGTGAAGTTGATGTTCTTTCAGTCTTTAAAAAAATACGACTCAATGATCGATTTGACATCCTTGTCATAGAATTTAGCATGATCAAAAGTTATGCAGCTAGACGATTAACAGCTCTTTGGAAATGATTTCCACATACATATATATTTAAGGTCTTGTAAGAACCACGGGATAAGAAGAGAGTGCATGAAAATTCACATGTGGTATTCCAAGCTCCAACTCCGAGTTAAATAACGTAATTGTTTGCTTTGAAGTCATTCAATCAACTTCTCATCGTCCATTTTAAGTAAACTTGTCCGATTAAATTTTGAAAAGCTTTTATCATACCTCATTTTTATCATTTATTCGCGAATATTTGCGACCGAATTGGCAATAAATGCGACCAGATCGGAATGGAATCGGCAGCTGACGTTCGGCAAAACTCTAATTTAAACGCACGCGAAAGCGTGTGTTTGAAACGTAATATTTTATTTTCTGCTTAAAATGAATGGCAGTTGATTGTATATTTTATATTGATTTCCAAAAGCGCATATGTGATATAAGACACACGAGGGATAACTTAATCATTACATTTCATAAATTTAAGACATTACACTTTTCCAGTTCGACGGCTTGAATGATGGGATGGAGCGTGGATGGCTGTGGAAATAACCGAGGATAAAAATGAATAGGACTGTGTGGAGGGTGGGTCCCCGAATGGGTGGTAACTGAAGGGAGGGAGATGGGGCCTCGCACCCTCCTTCCCGCCATACAAGTCTTACTTGCGCCTTCGTCCCACCGAGAGTACACCCACCCCCACAGCCCAAGGAGACTCCGTGTCCCTCCCCTCTTCCGAAGCGAGGGAGGGAGCGATAGGGGGGTAGGGATGGAGGGAGAGGTGTGGACACAGTTCACTGCACACGCGTGGACAAAGCGCGCCTTCTCCCAGAAGGGCTTAGCGACATCCCCGATGCCAAAACATACACATACACACACCCTTCACCTACATCGTTCCATTTCGAGGCAGCCACCGGGGAAAAAAGCTTGATTTTAAGGTACCTGTACTTCGAGACCTCACTCCTTTTGATAATATTCTCCACATTGCTCCTGTCCTCGTATAATTATTTTACCTTTGTCACAATCATTCAGTATACATGCTGTTCCATTCTTTAAACTCCCAATATTACTCGCTATGGGTGTACCTCCTGAAACATTCACCCGACTCTCACACTCCTCGGGTCTACTCCTCCCCTTGAACTGTTGACTCATATCCCACATACATGTATATATTCGTTTGGTTATCGGTAGTAGTAGTTTTGAGGGGAGGCGACCGACAGCTAAGGTCATTTGCGCCATAGGGGATGATAAGGATGAAGGGTGGAGAGAAACCCGGCGTCGGCATTAGCCTACTCTTTACGAAAGGCGCCAAGGGGTCCGCAGTTTAACGTCCCATCCGACGGACGGCGTACTCACTCAAAGTGCCCTCCACAAAGCACCTCAAGTAGGGATCGAGATACCTCTGAAAAATATTCAACACCGCCGGGATTTGAACCCGGGCGTGTCTGGGTGGGAAGCCAGTGCGCTAGCCCCCGCACCATCTCGAAACAATAGGGACTATAAATTCTCAGATAATGTCATTCCTAGAAGTGATAGCTGCAAATACTTAGGTGGATATTTAACTAAGGTTTTAGGGTGGGGGCTAAACGTGGAGTACATTTTTAAGAAAGCTTTCAAAACTCTTCATTGGGTGATGAGAAACCACAAAGGGAGCGTTAGAGCAGCCAAGGAGAAGGCGTATAAGACCCTGGTAAGACCAATTTTAGAGTACGCATCTCTTGTATGGGACCCTCTTTAAGGAGGACACATCAAAAAACTGGAAAAGGTGCAAAGAAAGGCTGCCCCGATATGTACTGGGGAGGCATAGGAGGATGGAGAGTGTGTCTGATATGCTAGAAACGCTGGGCTGGGAACCTCTACAAACTAGAAGGAAAGTAAGCAGACTTTGTGGAAATTTCCGCATTCTGAAGGGGGAGAAAGCTTGGGCAGATCTTAGGAAAGAGGCGGGGAACCCAAATTTTATAGGGAGAAATGATCACAAATTTAAGGTAAAATGCCGGGCACAAAGAACGAATAAAATATTTTCTTTTCTAAATAAAACAATTGTTGATTGGTACACCTTACCTGCAAAAATATTCGAGCCCTTTCCTAACAGAGTGTATACTTTTAAGAAAAAATGTAAGGAATTTAGGAAATAATTTGATTAATGTGTGGTGTAAAATTATATGTAACAGCTTAATTTTTTTAATTTATCTTTTTTTTCTTGCTGATTGATTGATGTTAATGAGATGGGGATTTTCTTGCTTTTTGAAAGAGATTTGTTTTTTGAAGTTTCCTTTAAGTGTACTTTAGTTTAATGATTGATTCAACCGTTGTGATTACTTGGGACTCGTGTGCCACCCGACACTGTCTATCAGCACATGTGGATTTATAATAATAATAATAGGTTAATGAATCACGGCGATATTTACATGACATCGGCGTAGCAATGCAAAGTGGGTCTCAATTTCGAGCGATATTGACGATGGCTAGATAGAGGGGAAGGTGTTCATATTTTAAATATTGTCATCGTGGACATCAGGATATCTGAAACCTCCCACCCATATTTCTCGAAAGCGGATGGATTACAAACCCTTTTACTTTTTAACACTGATAGAGAGGGAATAATTCTATCGCCGCATTACATTGGTAGGCCGCAGCGAGAAGCTGAGTAAACTTGACCGTCGGACAGAGCCATGTAAGGAATTTTTTTCTCGCGCAATTCTGGTGCGAATTATCACGAATGTAAAATCGAACTTCCCTAAAATAAAATGATACGAAATGTTAATGGTCACAAATTACTCTCACGGCTGCTCGACTCCGTCCATATAAATCTCACGACATGGGCATGGTGTCAATTCACCGTTTTCGTTTAGTACGGCCCCTAGAGGGGCGGGAAAGAAGCCCCTTGGGGGATGGGGGGGAGTAGAGATGGGGCGACAGTCAAGAGTCCCCGCTCCGCTTCACTCTCTCTCCCCCCAGGGGGCAGCCTACGGCGGCGGGAGGAGGCCATTGGTGACCGTGTTGCCACACAAATGTGGGGGCTTTCACGCCCCTCCTCCCCCGAAGACCTCCCCTGTGCACCCGAGCGTGCCCACTCCACACGAAGGGCAGTCAATCAAACGCCCGAGGGAGCGCCCGTCCTCCCCGGGAGAGTAGCATCCTCCCTCCGCCGCCATTTTCGAGGCATCCCCTTTGGGTTCCAGAGGGGCGGGTGGAGTCGCCACGGGACGCCCGGCCGCAATATTGCCCCCACATTCACGGAAAGAAGAGCCACGACTGAGGCTTCAAGAGTTTCGCGAAAGGGCGTGGAGGAGACATTACGGAAAATTTATTTAAATTCCAAAAAAATCCTTTTAGAGTGTATTTCTGACACATAATTTCATCATCCGTCAAAGTACTGATATATATATATGCTACGTTTAGTATTGTTTTTTCCAACACCATAGACGCCAGTTTCATTCCAGCTAAAACATAATATTTTTCGTTGCCAAAGCAGACTACAGTATTACCTAAAGAAAGGTCTCAACTTTCTCTCTCTCTCTCTCTCTCTCTCTCTCTTTCTTCAACTCGTGCCGTCCACATTCAGATAACGAAGTGTCCCTGCCTCCACTTCACGTCAGCCAACCCTTGAGCTAACTTCGACATCCTCAATCAAAGAGCCCTCAGTGGTTCCAAAATAAAATTAGTGTCCATCGAGAGGACTTTTAATATTACGTATACTGCTCTTGCTCCCGCCGTCTCGCGTCACCACCCAAATAACCCAGAGGTCTTCTACCGACACTGTCGTGCTCGGAGAAATTCGTTCTCTCCAACCCTCGCGGCTACTCTCAGAACGTGATGCAATTGAATTCTCCTTTCATTTTGTTTTTTTAAAAAAGCGCACGTATATCCATCTTAAGATAGCCACATTATTTGAAAATATTAATACGATTTAGCTATTGGATATCGTTTTTTTATTTTGCTCCGGGTTTTAAGAAGAGATTTCATTGACATTTCTGGCAGCACTTATGGCCTCTCTGACCTCTTCGAACCCTGCAAGTGCTCCATGGTTTGCTATTAGTTTGATAGAACCACGAATGTTTTATCAAATCGAAGAGGCGAAGTAAAACTCTAACTCGACGTCTTTGGATTATTAAAGAGGCCTGCAACCCATGATCCGGCGCATTTAATTGTGATAAATGAGCAAAACCATAAAATATAGAACCAAAGGGCTCAACAAATAATGTTCTTCAAATGCAACCGATTAGATCGATGTGAAAAACGTGTCCAAACATAACTTTGTCCCTGGTTTCAGTAATATTTAGTTAGGCAGTCACTCAATTAGTAATAATTTCTTGGTCGTCAATCATACCATACATTCTCCAAACACAACCGAACTTGAATTATAACTAATTCATATTGTGCGGATGAAATGACCAGTCAAGTCTAGAAGTGGTCACCGATCAGGCTTGTGTTATTATCGGTGGAACTGTACCTCAACGTCCACTATGCAAGACAACTTAGGATACTTAGTGTTGCAAGGTCCTGTAAACTTGCTCAATATCATCGGACCAGAAGGGATACTGCTATGGAAAAAATTCTCAAGATTCGGTGTCGAGGGAAACAAAAATTTTCGCACCATAATTTTAATTCACCGACAATAGTATCGACATATTCAACCATCACCAAGGCGATTAACATTGCGGTTGCGAGCATATTATGTCTGGACTTCTCGTATATATATATATATATATATATATATATATATATATATATATATATATATATATATATATATAGTACAATACACAGTAACACACAATATAGAAACACAAAAAAAGAACACTCACACGTTATTTCTTGATATTTCGACGGAAACAAACCATCTTCCTCTGAAGATATAGAAGTAATGACTTATGTCATTACTTCTATATCTTCAGAGGAAGACGGATTGTTTCCGTCGAAATATCAAGAAATAACGTGTGAGTGTTCTTTTTTTGTGTTTCTATATTGTGTGTTACTGTGTATTGTACTATTCGGCACTTCTGTGTTACGTCTACGAAAGCATATATATATATATATATATATATATATATATATATATATATATATATATATATATATATATATATATATATATATACTACCTTGATCAAAAATTTCCCGGAATTTATTCAGAAAATTAAAAATACAAGTTCATTCATCTAAATCTATATTGTCCCCTTCAAAGTAATCCCCATCGACTGCAACACACTTATGCCAGCGCTTGATCCAATCCTCGAAACATTTTTTATATTCGGTTTTCGGTATGTCCATCAGTGCTTCCTGCGATTTTTCCATTACTTCCTCTCGGCTGCTAAAACGCGTTCCCCGTAATGGTTTTTTAACTCGATTGAACAGAAAGAAGTCACAGGGAGCCAAATCAGGTGAATTCGGTGGCTGTTGGATGGTATTTGTTGCATTTTTCGTCAAAAAATTACGAATAATGATAGCACTGTGCGACGGTGCGTTATCATGGTGCAAAATCCACGAGTTTTCTGCCCACATTTCTGGTCTCTTTCGGCGAATTGCTTCACGCAAACGTCTCATAACGCCCAAATAATACTCTTTGTTTACTGTCTGGCCTTCTGGCAAAAATTCATGATGCACTACACCGTTGTAATCCATGAAAACCGTCAGCATTGCCTTCTTTTTTGACTGAAAACGACGTGGTTTTTTTGGTCTCGGCTCATTTGGTGAACGCCATTCACTTGCCTGATGTCTGGATTGCGTGTCGTACTCATAAACCCACGTCTCGTCTCCAGTAATGATCCTTTTGATGAATGTGGGATCGGATTCAGCCTCGCAAATCATGTCTTTTGCGACGTCAACACGGTCTCTTTTTTGCATGAAATTGAGGTCTTTTGGCATGCTACACGACGGAAACCCAAATCATTAACCACAATGTCTTGGGCGGATCCATAGGCAATGTTCAAGTCCTCCGCTATTTCTCTGATGGTTAATTTGCGGTTATTGACCATCATTTCTTTTACTTTATCAATTTTTTCACCGACTTTCGATGTCGATGGTCTGCCACTGCGTTCATCATCTTCGATTGACTCACGACCACTTCTGAACCGCTCGTGCCACTGGTAAACGACCGTTTTTTTTAGAGAATCGTTGCCGAAACACTTTTCCAACATTTCCAACGTCCGTGCGCCACTAAATCCGTTTTTTACGCAAAATTTAATACAAGTTCGTTGTTGCAAATTTAAATCCATTTCTGCAATTGTAAAAAATCGCCAACACACACAGAGATAGATGTACTCTTGGCTACGTAACTTTTGCAAATGTCAAGTTATGACACTAAGTTTTAAAGGGAATATCAACAACAGATGTACCAATTTAACAAAAAAAACAGAACTCAAATCGGAACGATGGGAGCGCCACACGGTGGTTATTCCGGGAACTTTTTGATCAAGGTAGTATATATATATATATATATACATATTTTCGGGTACCAGGTCTTCCTGGGAAACCATAACCGGCACAGGGAAAGGAACTGGCCCCCCTACCCTGATGTGTGAATTATCACACGCCGTATAGGGCTTAGTACTGGGTGATCTCTGCCATCACCTACTAAACCGACCTTCGAGTTGATTACTGTGTTTATTGTTTTTATACTGATATATATTACATATGAATATATATACATTTATACATGTGGGCCACGGTAGTCCAGAGCTAGCGTTGGACTACTGACCGGAGGACATGAGTACGATTCCCGGGCAAAGCCTCTCTGAGGGTCCCCTCATAGGAAATATTTTTGCAAAAGTGCACTTGCTTGTGTGATCTGCTCGATTTCGCCTTCCCCACTCATCCTGTGTTTGTCCTTTATATGTGTTCCTATCCATTTTCCTTATGTCTGTATCCATGTGAATGAATATTTGTCCGCCATATGGCGGGTTTTTCCGTGTTTGAATGAATATATATATATATATATATATATATATATATATATATATATATATATATATATATATATAAGGAGGGATGTAAGAAGAATGAGTAAGTAGGAGATCGGTGAGGAATTGCATAGTACTGATATATCAGGAGAAGGGCTCACGTCACACAAGAGAGGACAAAAAACCAGATAAGAACGGTTAGAGATGATACAAGTAGTGGCATCAACAAAAGATTAAAGCATTTTGAAAGTTCCTAAAGAAGAAACCCAAAGACAATATACAGGTTTATGTCACAAACAGTATAAAAGAGATACTTAAAATCCCATTACTCCACACTCATTACACACACGCACACAAACAGGAATGCTGCTATTACCATTGATTTAGGGAGTCATTTGATAATTCAACAAATCAGACTGTAGAGAAAAATATCTCAATAATCTATTCCATCGTACTATAAAATATTGACAGTCAATTTCTTCGACATGCAATGAAAAACATCTGGTTCAAAATCACTTAAATGTCATTATTTCATCAAGTGTCTTCCGAACCCCGATTTTTCTGCATCGTGATTTTTAAAGCATCTCCTGTGCTCCGTAATTCTAGCTGAAATTTTCCTGCCAGTTTGACCAATATAACATGCACTGCACTCATTTACACTTCAATATACAGGGTTCGTCCGGAAAATAAGTGTACTGAGCTCAGGAAAAAAAATTTATTACACTTTTACATATCTTAAGCTAATATTCCTCAAAATAGGACCCTTGTGAGTCGATACACTTGTTCCAGCGCCGTTCCCATTCCTGGAACGCTCCCGCGAAGGCATCATCGGGAACCTCTCGAAGACTCGTCGTCGACCTCTTCTCTGCCCTCCACGAACATTTACCGCAAATTTGATGGAATAACGCTGCTCCAAAAACTTCGGCATCGCGTTCCGTGACGTGGGTCGAAGCGTGGAGGTTCGCGTTAACAGAGCTCCTCACTACACCACAGCTCAGAGCCGACTGCCTTTTTCAGCGTCGCTTGCCAACATATCCCCCTCCAATCGCAGCCCGTCAGAGCGGTGCTGGGCGCGCCTGGAGCGGCGCGCCCAGCCCAGGAGTCAGTACACTTATTTTCCGGACGAACCCTGTAGGTCAATCACTCTTAACCACAATATTTACTTAGCCGGTTCATACATTAAAATCAGAGTTCCCCAAGTATCAAGGGACTAAAAAAGACTATGTTAATCTAGCCGTTTAAAATATATTTTCTGCATATTACATATGCTTATTATGCTCATATTAGACAATTTATTGATGCATGGTAATTTTCCTTAATAATTGGATTGTCTTTAAGTGCTTGATGGCTTGTAAGGGTCTTAATTGCTATTATACTCGTATAACCTATTTATGCTCACGATTTTAAAATAACGTTATTGCCAAAAACACTTCTGCTGTCTATAAGTTAAATTGTGCATTACACCTTATGTAAATTATTCTGTGCAATAGGGCATTGATTAATCAATGAATTCGACACCTAAATGGAGCTAACGAGTGGCTACAATGAAGGTTTGAATAATGAGGGATACTAACATCAATGAATGTTGGTTTTCTCTAAATTGAAAAATCATGAAAGCCATTTTCTATTAATATCAGCGGATCCAGGCGAGTGATAATTTTACCCCATATTTCCACGGTAAAGCTGATAGTTTTATAAAATGAATTAAGAATCAAAGTAAAATACCAACTGCCGCCAAGTTTACGTCTATAAGCATGAGACATCGTCCACATAATGGTACCCACATAAAATATTTTTTGCGAGAAGATGATTGTAGTCAAATAGTTTTTGTTAAAGTTCATCCGTAGAAATTTCCGCTAAGATAAGAGACAAGAATGCATCCCATGCAAATCCATACGTTTGTCGACAAAGCATACCGTTGGAGCAAAATTAATAGGGGGCCATACATAATGGCAAGCATGCCTTTATTCAGCTATAATGTGGTCATATTTACCTTTATTTTTAGTTATGTTAATGGCTAAGTTAGTAGCATCAACTGCAGGAACCGAAATAAAAAGATTTCTAACGAAAAATGTCTCTAATTTGGTATTAGCAGGGAGTTAAAACCAGGAGCTTTGGTTTATTTAATCATTGGAATTTTTAATTTTTCGGAAGCCGCACATTCCTTCAATAGACTATCAAATTTTACGCCTAACTTGCTGCACCGCACTTCAACTTCTCCATGCCGTCTTGCAAGCCGCCGCTAAGGGATGTGCGAGTGGGTGATTCAACACCTAGCATGCATCATCAAACATTAAGTTTTTCTTAATTACTAGTTAAGTTTTGCATTTAAAATAATTAAAATTGGAATATCATGGTAATTAGAGTTACATACACTACAATTTATAGGGGAGATATGCTTATACGAATAAGAGACGAGCTGTTAGTAACAAGACGGTGAATAATCTAAGGTTAAATGAAATAATGACAACATACTACCCTCCTAAAAATTGAAAAGGGAAAATACTTGTCCCCTCCTAGCGCGGTTGGATACAGCTATTCTGATCCCTTATTGTTCATGGGAAAATGACATATTAAATATATCCGTTTTACACTTGATCTCTCAAATTCCATTTACATGATCTCTCCTACCTTAGTGCGATGAGGCTAATGATACATTTTCAAAACCATCGCTCAAGAGACATCTTTCTATTATTCAAGAGTTATAATCAGTAATTTAACCTTCGCTCCGTGATTGATTCTCAACCTATATCCTCTAATAATTTGGATACGCCACTAAGTTTATCATAAAAAATCTGGCTCCTCTATGTTGCATATGATTTATTTCCCCAAGCCATCCAATTTCATGAGGATCTCATATACTAGCAGCATATATTAGGCCTAAATTAGGCATTACTAGCTATAGATGACTTGCTATTTGACCTTCTCGTCGCATTTTCTTTCATTTTTGATAGGATAGCCGCATCTTCACCGTATATTTTGCGCCCGAAAGAGTCATGAGTAAGGATAATTCCTAAGGATTTAATCAAGTACACTTTGTATTTCGGCATTCCTGATACAGTAGGCTTTCGGGAGGGAACTACTCCTATTCCAAAAATTCATCACTACGCACTTGACTGCCAGTCAGTACCTATATATGTGGGTATACATATACTATTATACCTACTATATATATGTACACATACACATATAATACACAGTATGTTTTTATATGTATATATATACTCGTATATACATATATATATGCTAAATATATATAAATATATATTTATATATTCATGTAGATATATATTTGATGAAGGTAGCTACGACCACCGAAAATTCGAAAGTTAGTGAGTCTCTTTTTTGTGTGTTTCTGTGTTTTTGTCTGTGTCTAAGTGTTATACATTATTATTCACGTCCGTGAGACTTTCAAAAAGTGCTATACTATATATAATGTAGTAATGCTAAAGTGTAGCGGAACTAGTCAGCATTAAAAATTCTATTCATTGGAAACGCAAAGTTATTTGATTCTTCCTTGTTCATTGATAATTTTAGGCGGAACTTTAGGTCACAACACCCGATTAGTATTTGATTGGGAGATTAGGGTTTTCTTTTGATTGAGTTGCGAATAGGAGTTTCATCTTGTTGTGAACTCTGTTGAGTTATGGACACCAATCGTGCTCATCTCGCTCCTCACACGGTATTCCAGGCCCAGCCATTCGCGCCAACCTGAAGTATTCGCCATATCAATCTGAAAGTAAAACAAGCAGCATGGGAATAAAATAAACTCGCTAAATAGGAATATTTCCCCTGGGAATCATATTATTCCGGAAATAAATACAATTCATAACACCGAGATTACTCGTGAGTGACAGTGTTGCTTAATAATAAATGTTTACTGGAATGGAAACTTTCACGACGCCATCCCTCATTCACGAACGTATTTGCCAAAGGAAATTTCAGGAGAATTGTCAAATGGAAAAACAGAATGAAAATATTTTTTGCCAGCATTAATCAAAAGGTGCTTTTCCAAAATGGAAGGCTGAGAAGAGAAACAAACGTTGAGACGGGGATTTTATTCTGAAAAAAACATATGCAAATTTGATCAATCAATCAAGTGAGAATACTTGAGCGACATTCATTTATTTTCCATATTAACCCCATGGCCAACGCCCATCGTTAACTCCCTTAAGGAGTCCATTTTTCAAGAAATGCACTTCTTTTCTTTGCTTTCGCCATGCTTATCTCACTATTGACTATATTTCAAGAAAAGAGACCCTTGAGGGTTGCACGGGTGTATTTTTGGCAAACAAACTTCGACTGCGAGGACCTCATTTCGCGATAAAAAAATCAAACATCGAGCAGTTACACTTTCGACCTTTTATCGTGACCTTTTCTATGGAGTTCCTACGTTCCCTGTTCATACCCTAAAACTTGGACTTTGAAAATTTAAGTGAGTCTTCGAGAACAACACGATGACATTATTATTTATATAGTAGGCGAATTTGAGGCATTTTGTCTTTGAAATCATCCAAACGTCAATTGAAATTTGTACGTGGTTTTAATACTACTATTAGAGGGAGCACTTCAACTAATAACAAATGCTCTCCATCCTATGTTTTCCAGATATGCGTATGTAAATATTTCCAGAATATCTAAAATACACTGAACATTTCAGATTAGCGATCATCCCACACAAATGAGAAAAAATTCTAAGATAAGCTCACTCATTGCGTAGCAGATCCGTGTCCGTGTCCAATTCTATTGAAAGAGTTGTCACGATGAACGCCATCTCTAGCAGCGTCCTATCCGAGGTGGATCAAGATACTACTCGAAAAAAAACGGAGCAGTAGTTCCAGTCTAAAGAGAGGATAGGTTAGCGTGATCCCTAGAGGGGGAGGGGAATCCTCGTTAAATTCAAAGAGAACCGTTTCTTTTACAGCAAGGACGGCTGTGTGGAGAGCCTAACCTTTCTCACCGGGTCAAAAGTTCAAGCCAGGGAAGGGACAGCGGCGATGGCGAAAAAGACATATCACTCGAACGCAGCGGCAGCAGCCAGCCACGACCATAGATCGTAAAACTTTTGCGATATTGTTATCATTATTATTGCCGGGACGTCTCCTTATTTCGGTCATCAACGGAGCGACGCGCATGGAATACAAAGGAAGGTGGAGGGGGGGTCGTCTTTTTACGTGTTGGAGGAACGGGATGGAGAGATGCCGGAGTGTGAGAGAGAGAGAGAGGGACCTAGTCCTAAACCCATCCCTGAGGACCGAGGAGCTCCCCTCCCATTGGTCCCCGTTGTCAGCGAATCACGGAGCGCTTTCCTTGTCATTCTATCGAACTCACCCCACTTTCCCAGTCACCCCCTCCGTTTTCCAACCACCCTACCCCCACCCTACCCTCCGTGTCATATTGTTAGTCCTTCGTGATCTACACCCAACCTTCAGAACGCACGCTGGATCCACAATGAATTTGTTTTGTGGGACCCCAGGTGCGCCCGTCTCATTGGCAGGAAGCGAGAGCTTAGCCGGGGGAGCGGCAGCGAGTTTTTTCCTCCGGCGAATGCAATTATCCACGGGCAGGACGCGATGCAGACGGAGAGCAACCGAGGGCCGTGCTCGGGAGCGGCAGAGGGCCTCGCCATTTCAAGTCGTCCGCCGTGGACGAAGCACGAGAGCTGGAATTTAAACATCAGCAGCCTTTTCAATCCGAATCAAAATTACATCTTCCAGAAGTTCATTCTACACCATAACTCTCACGTAATATACCACGCAGGATATTGCATAAATCATTCCGGTCGAATAATCGAGGATGAAAGGAACGGAGATGTTAAGGGAAGACCATAAAATAGTATGTTTTTCAGGCGAACGCGTCACGCATACGCTGTCATGTTGAAATCATTGAGTGTAGTTTAACACGAGGACGTAGTTGAAAGATGGAGGATATTTCATAACTCTCCACACTACGAGGATTTAACGAAAGCCAAAAGTTCCTCTATTTCTCGCATACATCGCATATATCTTTACTAGCCATCACTTGCACACGCAAATTTAAATAAACAACCCAGATCAAAGCGTAAACACAAATTCGGTTCCCTAAATCGAGAAAAACAAAATTGAATGTCCCAGGTGTGCTAGAACTGAAATAGTACAGCAGGTAGTGCATTGTATCAAACGTGGTACACATATCCGTTCTTATTCTGCAGAATCTCTAGTCGCTCAGTGATACGACGAGAGATCATGAAACCTTCATTATACCGTTAAGGAGTCTTACATAAAGATACTTATAATAGAACATGAGCATAAAAATAAATAAGCACACCAAGCACTAACTTTAAAAAGAACTTATTGGAAAATGGCTTTCGTTGAAAGCACTTACTTGAAATAAACTGTATGAAATATACTATTAACTGTTAAGGAAATTCATAGCGTTTGTTTAGGTGATAAGCTTTTAAGCCCAATAATATTTTGATCACTCGCAAGCACTCTCCACCAATGGAAACGACACTTAATATTTAAGAATTTTCTTAAATCCGAATACAATAAAATGGATCGTGATCTTCTGTAAAATACTGAAGATATTCACTATCCATCCATTGGAAATCACTCTCGAAACAGTCTAAATCTCTGGGCGGAATTCGGTCATGCGATACGACTAAAAAAGATCTCGACCGCATAAATATTACAGACGACATGTAATCCAGCACCCGATGGGTAATTATGCCACTCATAGCAATTATTCCGTCATTTCATTTATTGACGAGTGATTGGAGAGTAAGCGAATTATTCACACCAGAGTGTCTTGCGACGAAGCAGCGGAAGTCTATTCAATAAAAGTTGAGAGCTTCGACCGTCCGCGACATGTAATAAATGACGGGCATTCAGGGACAATTGGAGTGCCTGAGGAGGGACGAAGAGAAAGTTGGAGCCGACGTTGACTTACTCCATAGGAAAAACGCCACGCGGGCCATCTCACTGTCGCTAAGTAACGGGCAGTTGTTATTATTTTTTAAAAAATACGATGGGATTTTTTGTATCATTTCTTAAATGTCTAACGTATGACTTTAACAAAATGTCTAAGTACTTAACAAGGGTGATCGATAGATACATTTGACAATCAAGGCTAGTCGAACAGCTGATAGTGGCTGTTGTTTTACGCGAGAGAGTGCCACTCGAAGACAATTATCTAGATAATCAAGACATAAATCTAGAAATACAAGGACTCTGTTGACTAGTCTTTTTGAACACGAGTAAAATCTGATTTAATGGTCAATTACTGGAAATACAAATGTGCATATATATTGTTTCCTTTGTTCATCAGCAGTCCTCGTTTGCATCACTCGGCAATTTTTCTCAATCTTGGCAATTTAATATTTTTATACATTTTTTTAAGAATAAGAAATAAAATTGAAATAACGATTGTGCTGTTTTCCCATCTATATTCAGACTTCAAGGCACGAAACATAAACGTGTAGCAAAAAATATTTTGTTTAATGTATGGATAAAATTTAATTAACATAACTTGCATTAACTTTCGAATTATTCCGGGTCATACGAAAAAATTACTTGTTAAGAAACTTTGAAAATGACGGTCAATAATAAATAGTTTGGCTAGAAAACACATAACGCGTTACATTTTCGACAGTGCTCAACCAGGGAGCAACCTATTACGAAACTATAAATTAACATTATACAATTCGCATTAGTTTACATTTTTTAACGCTGTCCATCCAGCTGTGTATTTACCGCACATACTTGGAATTCTTTAATTACGTCAGCAATTGGGAAGGAAAATACTTTTCTAGAATTTGGCAATCTAACTCCTTGCCTCCGAAATTCGGAAGGCAAATGGTGTCTTAGGGATGTCCTTGCCTACTGCAGAAGGTTATTTAAACGGGTAATTTTCCATTCAGGTGAAATATTGCAGAAATGTCACATGAGGGCGAAATTACTTCAGGAAGATAAAATATGAGGAAAAATAAAATATAAAATATAAAATTTACTACCCCGTAATGAAGCCTTGAGAAGAGTTGTCACGAGTGCCGGAGCCAACATCGCGTCAGTACGAGATCGCATATGTATCGTAAAATGTACTGGACACTGCGTTGCCACTTCAAAGTTCAAACGAATACTAAATTTCTTCAAACAACTTTAAAACATCATTAATCAAAGTATGAGTACTGTTATAAAACCGTGTAATGACGGACCGGCTAGGTCTGAGACTGGAACCAGTTACCATATTGGAGGCGGGATAAAAGTTATGCCCGAATCAATAATTAAGATCCTGGGACCTGCAAAAACTTAAAGTTAGCCGAATTTGCAGTTTATCGTCAACTTCCTCTTAATAAATCAAAAGGATTAGGGAGTACTGACACCAAGAAATGTTTTTGTCCCTTTACTAGTTATGATTAACTCAATGCATGAAAAATTCAAACAATTATCCCTATCCCTTAGCAATTTGAAAAGTTTAAACATTTGGTGATATTAATAATTAAAATGTTGGTGAACTACATCAAATTTCTATTTATCTACGGTAAAATATTAAATTGTATTTTTTATCAATATAAATATTCTATTAATTTCATTAATTAGTGTAATTTTGCATCAGAAAATCACTATTAGCAGGCAATTCCTCACCGAGAATACCTCCGTTGCGACTCAAGGCATTAAAGGACAGAGACTACTTCAATAAAATGACCACAAACTAGCAACATTCCAATTAGCGATCACTGTAACAAATGGTTAATGCGTTCCTTTCCTTTCTTCTAGATGGTTTCAATTTCTGTTGCGGCGAGCTAAGAGGATTTCATTCGCTGAGCCAACCGTAAATAGCCGACAAGGGTCCCGTTACAAGTGGGATCAACATAATGGATCCCTAAAAGTAAGAGATTCATGAAACGAAGTTCAAAATTTTCCTTCGTCAAGGGCACTCGAGAATCCCTCCTGGGAAGAATTGATGGAGATGAGGGAACGACCGGCCATCTGTCTGTCCGTGGGGGAGACTCCATCGCGTAATGGCCGATCCGGAGGTCAGAAATTAAGGGATACCGTGTTGCATCGGTCCCTCGCGTCGTCGAAGCTCTGAGGGCGACGGGGAGGGTGAGTACATAATTCCCTGCATTGAAATTCATACGGACCCTCGTAGGAAAAAACACACACACGCATCCCTGGCCAATGACGAAGCTTATTAAAGCCTAGGAGGGCGGTTAAAAGAAGATCGCCCTCATCCCATTCCAAAACCCTTTGGGGCCCGGACACACGATTTTCTCCCGAGCTTTGTCCAAATGATGATTTATACGTTAAGCGCTCAGGAGGGGAGCTCTAGGGGCGGTGGTGGAGAGTGGGGGGGTGGGTAGACTGCGGAGGATACGGGGATTGGGGGGAATGGATAGGGGGTGGGGGGTCATTTATGGGCGAGAGAGCGTGAGGGATCGGCTCCACAAATGATGGGCTTCGAAAAATATCTGCCCTCATATGTTTGTTTCTCTCGGAGTGCCCCGATGGAAGGGGAGAGGAGAGAAGGGTGTTCGCCGCCGGCCTGTGAACTTCCGGAGTGGGCAGATGGCAGGCGCGCCCCGCCGGCCGGGGTGAGTGCCGCGGCAGGACTGGCCGGGAGAATGGATGACCTCCTCGCCCTATGAACCAAGCTCCAGTATGGCGGCTGTAATGGAATACTCAGCCATATTTGAATGCGCACTATTCCAAGTATCGACACATAATTGAAAATTAAGCGAGATTTAATAGATATCGATTTACCCGGCTGGCACGCAATGTTCAGGACACAAACATGAACCAGATCTACCTTTGATGGATCCAAGGAATAATCACTGATACACTTCCAGGCCCCGCCTTGCCGAACAGCGAACATGTACTTGAACATCCTGCAAAAAATAAACCATTTTTTCACTCCTCATACTTCATACCTCCCATAATCCATCCAACGTGCCACTTCCTGTCCTCCCCCTTTCTTACTCATCAACATTCTCCCCTCTATTACAGTCTTGTTACATCCACTGCCGCTCAATGTACCCTGCATCCACTTTTCTTGTCTTTTGTCAATTTGTTTCAACTACCGTCTCTCCCCCACCCCATACCTAAAAAAATCTTCGTTTACTTTTTTTGTCGTCCAAATCACTAATTCCATTCTCTTCCACCCTCAAATCTCAAAAGCCTCCATCTAAGCTTACCCTCTTGTCTCAACGATCAAGTTTCTGAACCGTACAGCATTATTCAAAGGGCTGATACAGGGCCGTGCTCCATGTGAGGATTTCCACTGATTACATCTTCACTTTAAGTCCCTCTCATCAACTCCCTTCTCTTCGTAAAAGCTCGGGACAATAAGTTGGGAGAAATCTACATTGGTTCAAAGGGTAGATACGACATAAAAATCTAAACAAAAGAACTCTGATTCTGTTCGAACCCAGGGCTGCGTGTCCGTCGTACTTCCCTATCATTTGGAGAATGTTGTGCACGGGCAGAGGTGGTAAACCCTCACCAGGGAACCCTCCCACCACCCTGTGAGAGAGATGAGCAAGGCGGGGATTGGGTTGACGCAGTGACTAGGGCACTGGCTCCTTCCCTGAGCTTAGAATCCCGGAGGTGGCAGGATTTTTCTGTAGTATCCTGACCCCTACTTGGGGTGCCATGTATAGAGCACATCAAGTGAGTACGCCGTCCGTCGGATGGGACGCTAAAATGTGGGTCCCTTGGCGCATTTAGTTAACAGAGTAGACTGATGCCGACGACGGGTTTCTTGCCACCCTTCCTTCGCCCATTCTCTGCCAATCCTATCTCTACCAAAATACTCACCCATTCACCTAATGGAGCATATGACCTCTGCCGTTGGTCGCCTTCCCTTAATAACTACTACAACGGTAGGAAAGGCATTCGCTATTTAATCCAAAATCCGCAATTCGATCGTAGATTGAACACTTCCGACAACGGATTACCTTGATGTGTCTGCCCTTGACGGAGATAAATTGGCAAAAGTGAGTAGCCCCGAAGCAGAAGAGTTTTCTTAGGAGCAGAATCTTCCTCGCCGCCCCTCGCTGCCGACCACCAGCGACACCAGGATACATTTGCCCCACCCCTGCCCTCAGGTATTGATTTTTCGAGCAGTCGATACAGTTAGTATTCAAAACCTAATCGACTTTAAAATTCGGCAACCTACCCATAGCCGCCTGCTTTGGATAGCTCCGGCCACGCCCCTTGTAAGTTAGTGGCCGCTCGTTCACCCCTAACGGTAAAGCCCGACCGTGGTCAATCTCCACTTTTTCCTCAAGACCGCCTCTTCTTGACATCCCTGACTTTATGGACTAAATTTAATCTCTCACTCCCAAACATGTGTTCATGCATTGCGTTCGTCGTTTAAGACATGGGTGTGCGATGTGAATTCGACGGTGGAATACAAATTTAGATCACACAATCTTACATTCCCAATATAAACTATATAAAGAAGCAGAGAGGTGATGGGATTGTAATATTGCAAGCAAGCGTTGGGAGAGGCTGGAAAGTAAGCAGAATAGAGTCAGCGACGAAACAGTTCGATGGAATAGGAAACGTCACTCAACTAAACATTTCAATGCCTCAGTGCTTTATCGAGCTGTTTAAACTACCGTCCTCACGCAAACGGATATCATATTTCCTCCTAGTCAATAAACAAAACCACAAGAATCAACCCGAAGGTTGGTTTGATATGCAAGGGCAGAGCTCACATAATACTACGGTATCGGGTGACATTTCCGTTATATGCATGCATACAATTAGAATGCTAAACGTTCAGTTCATAGAACAAATATTGCTAAGACTTAACAGGAAAAGGATTACTCTCATCCTGTATAGCGCCCTTTTAAAGGAAATTAGACTTTTAGGGCGAATTAGTTAGCGAGGAAACCGAATTTCAATTCGCAGACGTGTTATGGTTAAAAATGTATGTAAACAGACCCTTTGAGGATATTTTACGAAAGCAAGTGACTCACGGAACCACATGAAAGTTATACTCAGTTCAAATAATTATTACTTTATCAGTTTTATCCAAATTCTAATTCAATATAAAAGACCTTAAATGCAGTGTTTGAAATAGAAAAGTCTCTTGTATAATTTCCAATTGTTCCATAGGAGTAGACTAAATAGTGTAATTTTGATCATCTTCCATAATTTGATAAGAAGGAACAAAGTCGTTCGTTAACGTTGAATAGAGCTTGACACCGACGAAAATTGTATGCATCCACTCATTTCTACAATATTTTTCACGTTCACTATCTGCGTTGGTGTATATAACTTGCTTCCTTACTGTTCGAGAAAAATTAATTAATTCTTACTATTCAGTTTGGCAGCCTTATTTTTTTCAAATGGAACAATTTAGTATGGTAGAAGAGATAATATTATCATGAAAACAAGGGAGTCAACAAGCAAACGCGAGGTTTTTACATGTAGTTTCGAGCGTCATATCTCCCGTTTATCTTCGGCTTTTTACATTGATTTATAAAGTAGGACCATTAAGCAAAATTTTTCAATCAGCTATCCAATTAGTACAGTTTTACACTAACTTTTTTTCATTTACACGTTCTTCTGAACTCAGTCACAGATATTAATCTAATTAGATAGTTTAAACTGCCACTTACTGTACTCAAAACTTGAATCAATATAGATTAATATGTGCACAAATCCTGACATTTGATGGCAAAAATGTTCGCCTTTTTGAAAAGACTATTTTCCTTGCTGCTTGGAAGGATATCAAACCTAAAAATAAAAATATAAAGTAAATTGAATAAAGCAAGAATTATGAATCCCTTTAATTTTCGTAACTAAAATCTTACCATAATTCCCGCAGTGAATTATGACAAAGCTCGATTTTCTTGCTAATGAACCTTAAACAAAGAAATTCCTGTTATAGCAACTAATCGTTTGAGACGAGTCTAATATCCCTGATCTCTAACGGTGCCTAATATCACATTACATTATAAATGGCGATTACACGCAAAAATATCTAATATCGTGGTTTGCTGATTTTGAGAAAAATCGAAACAGTGATTCTGGTTTTTGGGACAATTTTAAGTACGAGTATATAATTTCCTATTTCACAGATCAATATTCTTTTAAAGAATCACTCAGCTAAAATCCCAGTCGTATAGGTAGGAGTTCACGTATGCGTAAGTTATGAGTATAGAAATGATCACATAGGGAATTTCCATTAAAATTTCAAAATATTTAATTTTCCTTTAAAACCCCTATTTGATCTGTTCCCCTCATTCACTGTAGTTAAAAAGGCCATTCTCTCATTCCAAAGGTACATACCCAAACTCCACATACGCATTCCAAATCGTATGCATACAATAATGAAAAGGTGAAAACGTGTTGACGGAACGTCTGGATCAACAAACGAGAAATTAGTTTCGCATACTAAAGACTCACTGGCCTGATTATAGACTCTCGAAAAAGATTCGCCATCCCAGTTGCGAGCTACGAAAATACACACATCAGAGCGATCGGACATGCGATGCCGACTAAAGGGTCTCCAGAGTCTCTTGACCCGATTAATGATTTAAAGGGTTCCGGATATATAGTATCCACAAAGACTCGACTAAAATCACCTCTTGATAAAATAAGGCCGATATGTGAGGAAACAAATAAAAAAACGTATAGCAAAAAATGCCTTGGTTTCAATTTCATGCCCCCAAGTGGCGGTAATTTCGTTATAAGAAATCAGCTCAGTACTTATCATTTTCGTGATGATTTTATATTTTATATCAAATAGCAATGACTTCTCAAGTACAAAATTGTACTGCAATGAGGAATGTAGAATATAAGTGTGATAACACGAGTAAATCATGTGAAGTTTTTAACAAGTCTATAATTTAATAAAAAGGTGACGGGTGGTTTTAATATGGAATTCAGTTCTCTCTGGTTCAAATATTGGTAGAACTATTGACGCAGGGCTAAAATCAAAAGACCAGTTCTTTGATAGAAATCTTTTGCAACAAAAGCAACCCACCCCAGGCCGCAAATCCTATTTCCTTTGTATTTCTCCATTGCATATGTTCATGGAAGAGACAAATAATACAATCTAAAGGTTTACATTTACAACATACCATCAAATATACATTGAAAGTGCTCGCGCGTTGATCAAGCAATCTCTGGTTTTGCTCACGTCTCTGGCGTCGATGGTATTGTACGTACACCATGGCAGCCAGCACCTGATAAAAAGCGATAGCCAGAGTCTCCATTGGTCAAGTGGACCAACGTAACCCGTGGCGACTGGACAGAAATAAAAACATTTCCGACGGGGAATTTTAGCAATAAAAGAGGTTAATAAACGAGGATCAGGCATTGTAAACAATCAGGCATCGGCAACTTCAAATGTGTTATCTATCATTTAAAATAACAATCGTTTTCGTATGAAGTCATACTAAGGAGTATGCTCGCTTGCACAGCCAAAGCTTAGGCGCTGTTTCTCCTCTCGTGACTTCCATAAATCACGTTTTCCATAAACCCCTTCACAAAGTTGGGAATCCGGTGAAACGGGGATGTTGTTGGACGAATTCCCCCAGGGAGATTAAAGTTATAGAGGACTCAAACAAAGAGACTCGGATGTATCTAGTCCCGTAGGCCCTCAAGGGGAAATGTACACTTCGACAGACCATACTTTAAAAAGTTTTATTAGCTCTACTTACTATGAAATCTTTTTCTGAAATGCTGAAATCATTTATTCACTAACTTAAATATATCTTCAAAATTTTTTGTTGCATACAGTGCACATTATTAAAACTACAGAAAGTAGAAAGGACATGATAATTTTGCGGGAGTTTACATTTTCAACCCATTACTCCTCCTATCCATTTTCTTAATTTACTATCATATTTATATTTAAATAATTAAGTACCTAAGCTTCAACTAACGTCTAAGAATACCCCTACCTAATAATTAAATGAATACTTATATTTGCAGAACCACGACTGGGAACGGATAAATACTTACACAATTAATATGGGGCGGATCCATGGAGAACTAAAGGAGTTATTGAGGGATATTTTATTTTTAATAAAATTTTCCTTTTAAATTCGAGGCGTGTAAAACTTACTTCAGATTTAACACTCTACCAAGAATAATATTTGATTAAGCGCAACTAAAAACTCCCACAGTGAAAAGTGCCGTGAGCTTTCTCACATGCCCATCCCTTCAGGTCATCTTTATGAATCAATCAATCAAAAAAAGCCCCTGAAACGTATACAGGTACTTGCGCATAATGAAAATTATGTCACGCTCTATATGCTTCATTGAAGTGTTAATGTATCCTTTTTAAAATATATGAAACTAAATGCGCGCATTACTAAATACTTCGAACCGCTCGACATGAGATTTTATGGAAGCCATACATCACATCATACGTTATTCACATCAATCAGAAGTTTACATTTGAAGGTTTAATGTTATCACAGGAAAGAGGGGGAAAACTCTTTTTCTAAATATTGTTGTATTGAAGGCGAAAAATAAATAACGCTGTTTCGATTGCCACCAAACATGGTAGTTCGTGTTTCTGAACATGACGATGGTTTGAGATCTGTGCTGCCATCTATGCCATAACTTAATAACTTGATGTTCTTTTAGGATGGCGCACAATACGAATTTGAAAGCACAACCTATATAAAACTTCTTTCTAAGAAATTTAAAAAGAAATGTATGAAATATAGATGTGAGTATTCACAGGCTGGACTTTTCAAAAATCATTGACCTGCTTGGGATAAAAGCTGTACAAAAGTTTGACTGGGACAGCTAGAAATATGGACATTCAAAAATTCAATTCATAAATTATTCATTGATCAAGCCTTTTATTTCAGACAGAAATACTGATTCAGTTGTAGAAAATAATTTTACCTAATGCAATATTTGTTACTATGCACATATACAAAGTCTTCCCACAAATAATTGTCAACTCAAACTTGGTGATGTCTATTTTGGATTGCTCATGCCATTGTGTTATTGAGTCGGTGAGCCCAGAGTAATTGCAAAGGAGGGTTTTGCATTAAAAACAATAATAATGGATGATTTCCAGAAAGATGGGATAAAGTCTGTATACTTTAGAAGATTGTAATACTTTTCATGAATGAGCTTCCATGCAGTTTGCATGCTGCAAATATTATGAGTGAATAAATATCGAGAACAAATTTCGTATAAAAATGGGAATAATAATATATATCCTGAAAGACATTCTTTCTCTTTTCCAAACAGAATAAGACGCAAGTGCTCCTCAAATGTGTAGCTCAAGAAACATTTTATGAAATATTTTAGAAAATTATGAATTATTTATGAATTTTCTAGAAATATCTTATTTTATGACTTCATTGGGGCAAGATTGAGACTTCATAGCCCCTTCTTCCACCTAATCCCTACGTATTACATTAAAGACAATAACAAACACCCAAGCCCTGGGTGGAGGAAAATACGCCTATGCAGGAATCAAACCTGTGACCTCTGAGCTGCCCAGTAAGGGTGTTACCCCCATGCCACCAAGGCTGACATCAGGCGAAACAAACTGCCAATTAAGTCCACTAGGACAAGCAATGTAAAGTACTTGAAGCAAAGTATATAAAGGCTGTTACCTAAGATTTACTTCTCAGACATGAGGCTAAAGGCAGTCTATGATGAGACTAGTGCTTGTAGTGAGAGTTGGTTTGATCATTTTAGTCTTATGTGGAGCACTAATGATCAATAAATGTTTATCCATTATTATTTGGGAATATATTACATGATCTAACCGCCAAAAAGAAATATTGGCCAATTACAATGGTATATAATTAGAAAACTAGTGTAAATGAAACCTCAATTGAGTGTCAGCAATGAGATATTTGCTAAGAGCCTCCAAACACTTTTGAGTTAGAATGAATTTTTAAGCCTATAAAAATATTTGGAATGCAGCATGGAAGACTGAATGCATTTTTGGTAGGGTATTGGGAATGTTGGGAGGGACCTTCCAACATGACAATTACTCCCCTGTGTGCAATTCAGCTCCTATCTTTGATGGCTTCCCCCCTTTTTGTATTACATAGCCGACAGCCTTCCCTTCAACGCACACACTCTCCTCCAAGGGAGGGACCATTACCTGCAATGGAATACATTTCTGACTTCAATGAAATTCAAATTAAATATTAATTTTATAAACTCAGAATTAATACTGAATGCCTGCCAACAGTGCATAAACAGAGCATAAAAGTATCTAATGTAGGATGTGTTGCAGTTTCTAATGGAGATTGGTTAGTTTCAACTTTAACATGGCATTCCTCAATTCTTTGTGGGAACTGTATTTTTCTTACTTCCAAGGTTTTCTAGCTCTGCTAATGGGTATTGGCACCCAGTTTCTTTGCCCTAGGTACAAACCCCTGGTCAAAACATAATCACCATTTATACGAGTAAGCTAATAAGTTAACATCCAAAGAATGCTGGGTGATTTCATACTGTATACATAGGTGAGGAAGAGAGTGTATGAGTTGGTTACCAAACTACATTCTAGACTTTTCTTTTCATAATGCTCAAAATCCATCCTCATAGTACAAAAGTTTGATAGGCAAGTATGCTTTAAGATTACACTTAAAAGTATTTGAAGGAAATAACTTTAAATATGGAGGAAGTGGGTTAAAAAATTTGACCCCTTGGTGGTATGGTCCATCGGCATTCAAATAAGACGATCTAGCTTAATGTGTATGTCAAGTTTAGTATGTGTATTATGATGATGGATATTTAGGTTATGTTCGTATATATGTCTGTTATTATTAACAAATAAGATTATATTGTAAACATAAAGAGCAGCCAGTGGCATAATTTGCAGTTCATGAATATGAGGCCTGCAGGAGTGCTTGAAAGGTACGTTTAAAATAGCCCTTGTGGCATGTTTCTGAACTTTAAAAATCTTTTGGCTATAGCTTGAGCGCTCGAGTACAACGCCATTTGATAATCCAGATAGATATTTGAATGATAAATAGATTTTAGGATATTTAGGATAGTACTAAAAATGTATATCTCAGCTAAAAAGAGTGTTATTAAGTTAATATTTTAAGTTTTCTCCATTAAGGACCATTTTAGGGATGATTCAATCTCCCAATGCAGCCAAGAAATTTACGCTGTCAGAAAAATGTAGGTCGTTATCGTTGAGTTTAACCAAGAGTAAAGGATTTTTGACAAAATGTATGTACTGTTTTTTGTACATTTATTGATGATAAGTTTTTTTGAAACCAATTTTGAAGGCATATCACTGTGGAGTCTACTTTTTGTTGTAGTCAAGGACTGGTTTTGGTATTTATTAGAGGGATTGTATCATGAGCAAAAAGACTGGATTCGGTATCGAAGAGACAATTACAGTTTCAGCACGTGACCTTCACTTCCGATGGCGATAAACATATAAAATTGAATTTCTCTACAAACGGGAAGAATGTACGAGGTATTTATGGCCCAATTAATCATAGTACATGTTATCAACTGGTTTCAACATCTACTAAGAATTACACATTAAAATACTAGGCACACCTAAAGAATTTTTAAGCTTCGAAAAATAATAATAAAATTTATCCTTAAGTTATCCTCAAATGAATGAAAAATCCACCCGTATTGCTGTATGCAACTCCTTTCCACTCACGCTCTGTCACTGAGTTAATTTGATGCAATAACGGTTCGGTTTGTTCTCCCGGTGTCCAACCACCCGAAACAAAAACAAAACGAAACAATTTTTTCCGCATTCGCATGTAAACATTTAATCAGCTATGTGTTAATTATAATGTATTATTAAGTGAATATGCTATTTCTCTAATAGTATGAGTATACAATTTACTGAGCTTTAATTTTTTGTTAGCAATTTAAGAGATCTAAATATTTTGTCTCGCGTTGCTGTGGGCGTAATAAGGTATTTAGTTCGGTGATCTAACGTTGTGGTCATCATTCTGAATCCAAGTGTATTTCTTTAATTCTTACAAATATGGTAAGTATATGAAATTAGTCACTCAATACGCATGGCTACGTATGTATTCAGATCCAACTCTGTGTATTGTTTCTTTCTTCACTTCAGCAGATGATTCGATATTTTCATAGTGGGCAAGTATGCTGGGCTAATCTGAACAAATCCCTCCTAGCAAAACTTCGAAAAAAAACTGGCTACACGTTCGCGAATTGTAAAAAGGCTCTGGAACTTCACAGCAATGACCTAGCGAAGGTAGAAAAGGCACAGTTGTGCTGTTGTCCTTGTGTGTCATTTGTCATTTTATGCAGTCCCATTGGTAATCAGAAGCAAAAGTAATGCAATAAGCATCCCAAGTATCGAAACATCTTTAATTGGCATCATTTTATACGTTAAAAAGCTTTCTCTGTTTATTGAATGTTAGCCAAAGCATCCTATTCAATAAAAGCCATTCATTTTTCATACTGCTGTCTACTCTTTTTCATGATATTTTGTAAATTACTTGCCTAAGCAAATATTGTACATTCACAAAAGCGGTATTATCATCATAGAGATTCTTTGATTTTCCTCTCGGAGATCGTTGACCGGTATACACAAAAATATGATAAACGCTGTCGCCGAGTCTCTCTATCAGAGTTTATTTCATATTCATCGTTAGAAAATAACATCCTATGTTTCTATAATCTTGATGCTCTATCTTGTAGCTGATCACTCATAAAAAGATATGGTCAACAATTACCCATCGAGCATCCTCCATTTGTGTTTTAACCAATTAAGTATTGAAAACCTTGTTTGCTCTCAGCGCATGAAGCCTTAAATACAGGATGGAGTTAGAAATCTTTGTAATGAAAAGTGTTATATTTATTTTCTACGGAACTTGGAAATAAAGCATTGTTTGATGTTCATGTGAGTTTAATTCATTTGTACGTATTGGTATAGTCTCTTTTGGGAAACGTCGGTAAACAAAAAATTGTTTTCTTTGGAATAGAGCAACCAAAGCTGTTAGTTTCCTAACACAAATCAAACGCCAGGCATGCCTTCCAATCTAGAAACTTGGGCCTTATAAACTCCATGTATATTTAGCTGTTTCATTTTCTGAAAGCGCGCCATTTGGAAGAAGCATTCATAAATTTCTGTCTCATCTCAACTCGTTAGAAGTACCCTGTGCATAAATCATCCTCCATAACTGACAAACTCCCAAGCCATTCCCTGTCCATTAAACAAATGGAACTGAATCTAAAATAAATTCTTCATTCATGACTATTTGGTATGTTTTTTATGTACACAATTGTAATGCTCATGCAGTGGCTTTTGAGTGTAACTTTATGTGGAGCATTCAATATACTCCTGAAGGAACTTGCTGAAAATTAATAGAAACTAGTGATGGGCTCAAAAATGCTTCCAAAATTTGAGAAACTTCTTATTAATTTTTGTCATAATCTTTGGTTGTTTTGTCCCCCAAATTGTTAGACCTTTGTCTGTATAATGTTATCATTTATTAATAACAATTTATTTATAATGGTTGCAGGCAGAAGTGTGGCTCAAGGAACAGGCACAAGCGCAAGGTTGGGAAAAGGCGACAAAATTGGAGGGAAGGCCTACTTCTCAAGGACTTGTTGCTGTCTTGCTGGATGCTGCTGGAAGGCATGGCTCCATGGTTGAGGTGATCGATGTTATTGGCTAGCTAATTGACTGTATGTTGACTAGAAAATATAATTTTTCATCTCACTCAAAATGATATTTATGGTAATTTGTGGATGGATAAGCTTCAGACTTGATCACTGGGGAAAAAATTGTTTCAAAGGGCATAAGCATGGACAGGATGCTTGATTTGGTGTATTGAACTTTCTATTCTCTTAAGTAAAAACTAAAGTTTAATAAGCCTAAGTGAAAATTTACTCTTAGCTTTAATTAAAAATTATGTGACCTTCACAAACTGAAATACTAAACCAGGTTTTCATAATGATTATTACTATTATATTATCCAATAATAGTTGAAGTTGTATTTCTACTAATACAGCCTTACATTCCGACAACCTTAGCAAAACTATTTTATATAATAATGCAGCATTTTTCTTGCAATACATTTGTTAGATTCACCTTCATGATAAGTAGGCAATGATTTGGCACAAAAAGTTATCTTTGTCAAATAAAATCATGGTAGGAATTGTTTATTAGTGAGCATATTATATTCATTGGTCTAAGTGGTATGCCAAATACCATTTTGTTGTGACTTATGATTATGGATAGAACCACAGCAGGTTTGTAATAAGTGCATCTGCATACAACTAATCATAGTTGAGCAAAATACATTAAATAATGTGTTTACTACTGTATAGGGTCAAGATTACCCAACCTTTAAAAAATTCTTTTAGATCTAATAATGTGTAATGTATTGATGTAATTTATTATGGAGATATAACAAATTTACCTTGTTCATAATATGGTTTTAGGTAAACTGCGAAACAGACTTTGTCGCCAGGAATCGTGCTTTTCAAAGTGTGGTTGAAGGAATTTCGGAGGCCTGCCTCAAGTATATACAAGGAGCTCCTACTTCAACCATTCATCCATTTACAAAGGTAATATAATTCAGAATAATGAAAGTGGATACAAAAGGTTTAATTTTTAGTAACATAAGGAAAAAGGCCCATCTGAAAGGAAACTTATTGAATTATAGTCCATGCGTGTATGTGCATATATGTGTCACGGGAAAGTAGAAAAATCCACTAATTCCTTTATAAACACTTTTTCAGTTTCCAATAACTGCATTTATTATGAAAAACAAAATGAAAGGTGAAATAAAGTTAGCCAAATAGTTTTAAGGGGCAACGTTCAAAACCTTATAACCGTTTCTTTAAGTAAAATTTGTTGATCTGTGAAAAATGTCTTAATTTCCTACATAGTAGACTTTAAATCAACAATCCATGAAATATTAAGTATATTAGTGTTTATCCAGTAGTATTGCTACATTTTGTGCCTCTCCTATGCAGCAACTGAATCTTTTTGGGTCAATTAATAATTTTCCTAATCTATTTTTAATAGTGTGTTCACACTTTCCTTTTATACTTCCTGAGAGTGCTTACACCTTCCTATACAATGCATCAATTTCACCCGTCGTTTGTAATTTTTCTTTATCCTTGCACTGCACCTTCCACTACGCTTCTCTCACCCAATTAGTTGTCGGCCTCAGTTTATCATTTATCTCTTTATATTTCTCATTTTTTTTATCTCCTTGTGTTTACAGTTTTCGACGTCCTTCTGTCATTTTACTTCCTAATCATCTGATCTATAATCCATGGTTTCATTTTCCTCTCCCTGGGGATCGAGATGGTTCGGGGGCTAACGTACTGGCTTCCCACCCAGAGGGCGCAGGTTCGAATCCCAGCAGTGTTGAATATTTTTCAGAGGTATCTCGATCTCCACTTGAGGTGCTTTGTGGAGGGCACTTTGAGTGAGTACGCTGTCCGTCAGATGGGACGTTAAGCTGCGGACCCCTTGGTGCCTTTCGTAAAGAGTAGGCTAATGCCGATGCCGGGTTTCTCTCCACCCCTTCATCCTTTCCTGTCCATCCCCTATGGCGCAAATGACCTCAGTTGTCGGTCGCCTCCCCTAAACACTACTACTACTCCTCTCCCTATTGGCTGTTCTTATAGTTTCATTTGCATCTTTCAATATCCCTTTTTTCAAATACTCCCATTTTTCTTCTGTCGCTCAATTTTCCCACTGACTCCTGGTACTCCTTCCTTTATTTTTGGTAAATGCTTCTGCATTCCATTTCCTCACTCATCTTCATTGTTTTATCCACTTAAAGCTGGTGTCACACTTCACTAGTACTAAATAATGATCTGAATCCACTCCTGGGAAACTGTTCAAATTGATTATGCTGTCCCTAAATCTGCACCTAACCTTAATAATCTAACTGATATCTTTTTCAATCTTCAGCCATTCAGCATGTATACCTATGCCTATTTTGATGTTTAAACCAAATTTTAGTTAAAATTAAACCCTATCCCTTGAATAACTTTATTGCTTTCTTCCTGTGATCATTCCTCATTCATAAGCTGTAGTCCTCCCTCTCACTGCCATCCCTTCCTGTCTACCATCACGTTCAATGTTTTCTTCCTGGAACACAAAATTATTTCCTCTTTTGATTGTACACCCTATCTTTTTCTTCATTCTTATGATTAGTTGTTGGCATGTAGACTTGAATGATGTTTAAATTCTTTGTTTCAGCTATCAGCTCTACTGGTAATATTTTATTATTCACCTTCCCTATGTTTACTATGCTTCTTCCCTGTTTTTGTTGAATGCTATTACTACCCATCACTGGCCCTCTTCCTCATTACTGTATATAATTCAATAATTATTGCTCCAGTAATCCCTGCTGCCCTTCAATCTTATCTCACATAGCTCTAAAATATCTATTATTCCTCTCTACTTCTAATTTCCCTGTTCTCAGCATTGTCTTAACAATCCAATTCCCTATGTTAATTGGTTCAGTCAACTTTTTCTTATTCACTCTAGCTGCTATCAAGTCCCCTTTCTGCTGATTTCATGAAATGACACCTGCAAAAGCTTTACCTCTTCCACTGCTGGACATAACACAGCCAGGAGGCCAAGTGCCGTGGTTGCAAGGACTCATTTCTGTATTATGTCCATCATAGGATAGATAATTGAGATGGTTTTCTCATTGCCTTCCTCACCCAACCTAATGTCAATTTGAATCTATCGTTGTGTAAAGAATTGAAATTATTTAGTTTAATTTAAAGTTGTGCAAAATACTAAGGAAGCTAGATGAGATTAAAAAATGCTCCATAGCTTGTTACGTATAAACTTCAACAAAGAGCATGCTAATCCTGTTTGGGTTCCACCCCTAGGCAGTGTGCAATTCCCATAGGCTGTAGCAACATCAATGTGTTTATCGTATAAAATGTTTTGTCTACATTTCCAAGTGATGAGTTGGGCCTATTATAATTTTCAGGTGCATTTAGATGTTGATCAGCTAAAGCAATTGCCATCGGCTAAGGGTAGTTCACTAGCAGATGAGGTGGCGCTTGCTATTCATAGTGTGGGAGAGAATATAGTGATAAGAAGGGCTGTGGGATTTAAAACAAGAGAAGAGGATCAGGAGCTTTTCCTCTCCGGCTACATCCACCCCACTCCTGTCACTAATGTTGCTGCTGGAACACCACTGTTAGGGAGATATGGTGCTTTGGTTGTTTTAAAAGGTGGTAAAGACAGTGAAAAAGAAGAATTGTTAGGACGACAGCTATGTCAGCATATTGTGGGTAAGCTAAACCTTTAAAGTGATAATTGAACTTAAATTGTTATTAGTACTAATTGAAGTACTAATTCTAGAATACTGTACCCTAAAAGATGAACCTTCATATTTATAGTTTTTGTGTTAACCTCGGGCATTTCTACTAAAAGTTTTACATCTTAAAATAAACAAAATAAAAGAAAATATAAATATATAAGAATATATGCATACTATAAAAGAAAATATTATCTTAAAATAAAGTTTGTAATTGTGAAAACAAGTGAGCATACTCAAGCAAAAATGACATTGTGATTTGAAAATGAAATCTACGATAAATGGTTATTTGCACTGTAGGAAAAATTGATTATAAGTTAATAATAATGAAAATCAATGAATTCAAAATATTTTAAGAAATGCCTAATTGAATTTTTATTCAAAGCAAAAACTCGAGGGATAAATATGAAATGGGATGCTAAATTAGAATGTAAAAATGGAGTATTCAAGATTTTGTAAAAACATTTCAAATAAAGAATGCGGATTTGGCCATTCCCCTCTTCCTTAGTGTTGAATACATTTTGCAGACCATCATATGCAGGAATTTTAATAATGGTAGTCCATCTTACTGATCTGATTACTAAATTTTAAGAGGGAATGTGACTTTAACTACTATCTTTTCAGGTATGAACCCATTAAAAGTGGGTGGCGAGGGAGACGAACCTGCCAAAGATCCAGAAGATGAGCATTGTTTATTGCTACAAGAGTATCTACTTGACCCAACAACCACCGTGGGACATGTTTTAGCTGAGAATTTTTTAGGAGTTCTTGACTTTACTCGTTTTGAATGTGGTGAGGAAGCTTCAGAGCAGCATAAAATCCCTGAGAGTAAAGCAGTGAAAGCTTCAAACTAAATGTTATCACTCTATAGATCTTTCATTCCTTCGATACTTGACTGTTTCATGAACGCCCAAAGGTATTTTCTTGATGAGTGATCAACAGATGAGCATGGCAATGGAAACCTTCATAGTTCTTTCTGAGTCGTTGGGAATTATTTAGTCGCACGTAACAATATTAATGTAATTGTTAAGCTGAATTTGTTTTCTCAATAAATTTTTGAAATGATGTAACTTGGAGAAAATTTGTTTGGTGGGAAATAATGTAGCAACTTAATAAAGTTGATAATTGCTTCATATGCGATTCAAGTGTAACATAGTAATAATTAAGTTAATTTATGCTGGTCAATCAAACTCAGCACAGAAGTTGAGCTATTAAACTAAATAGTAAGAATCCTTGGGTTACCCTCTGGCAGCTCTTGATTCTGGCATGCTTTGCCATTATTTCTGTATGGAAGGAAAATGTATGAAGCATTAATTTTATGTTTATAAACATACTGTACAGTGGAAATATTGAAAAATAAGTCATGAAAATGGAAAATAAATATACTCTGTATATACTTCAATTTTAGTTTTGTTACTGAGAATTGCCAAGGAAGACAGAAAAAGTTCAAGTGATTAAAATACCATGGAACCTGCAAATCAGAAGAAAAATGGTGAAGTAACAAAAATACATGAAAGTGTATGAAATCAGATATAAAGATTTATCGTGTGTGTGTGATTGTTACTCTTTCTCCAGCTCTGGTCGAACTTACCTTTTAAATATATACTCATTCTGATAGCATTCAAATTATGCAGCTAATATAAGAAACAGTAATAAATCATGTTTCACTTATATACCCATATATAATCAAGTCTACTGTAACTCTGAAACTTTTGTCATTATATTTTAATGCTACATAAACCAGGACATATAAATTGCCAGAGTTGGTGGGAGTATATAAAAAGAAATGTCATACTTATTTTACCATTTTCATATCAATATAAATATCAGGACTAGGTAATACGTAGCTGAAAACCTCAAGTTTTTTCCGATAGCAGAAAGAAGACCCTCTCCTGCCTGAAACACAGCATTCTCTTTTCGCATGAAGAAAAGTAAAATGTGTTTCGGTGCAGTAAAATTATTATTCTTAAAAAATTGAATCCAGGTTTCCAGCTATATACACTACCTAATTTTGTTAGTTATGTTGATTGCTACTCGTTAAAGTGGTGAAATCCTGGTTTTGAACATAAAATGGAAAAGAGGAATGAAATGGATCGTTACATATTGGGAGACAATGTATTTGTTTGGAGCTTGATATAATGGAATAGGAGACCATAGGGTAAATGTATTGCCAAAATAAGGAGGGATGTAAGAAAAGGAGCCATTAGGGTGTAAGGAGAAGGTGTAAGGCTGATGAAATAAAGTCATCATTTGTCGGAATGGATAATAAATAAATGGTTTTATATGGCAGGCGGGTTATTTAAGCCAATTATCTTCCTTGAGTACATTTTAAAAAGTATTTATCAAGCTCTCTTCTACATGAAGAAAGCCCTAACTTGTGGCAAGGATTTTTTCAAACTTGTCATTGAAAGTAAGAAAAGAAAGAGGAAATGTAAATTTGTGGTGTCATGTGTTTGGGCAAGTTATATATTTCTATGTGAGACCAATTTATTTCCTGGTAGACCGTTTTGCAATAGGGTCAGCACAAGTTCTTTGTACTAGGTATAGGCATTGATAATTTAGAGTAAGTACTGTAAAATACATCTGCTTGAAACTATCTCTGATGTATTTCTCTTAGTATTAACTTTCTTGATATTGATTCTCAGGCTAAAGATGTAAGACACATTGGAGTCATTCACAATATAGTGTTAAGCATTCGCACTATAGTCAATTGCTTCCCTTACGGTGCTTTCTTAACTTGATTTCTCACTGTTTGCAGTAAACCACTGCTTGGACATGGTCCCAAAAGAATTTATAATTTTTTAACTATAGCAGCAAACAAGGTAATTGAAATAGTGTGAAATGCCTGGACCATTAACTTATTATCAGGTAAAACATTGACCTACATACATGTTAACAACCCAACACACTTCCTCAAAATAATCAATAAAATAAGTTACCGAGGGCCCTAACTTCAACTTTCTGTTACTTTTCACCAACATCCAGTCTTTGAAGAAATATTATTTATTTAAATAACCAAAAATGATTCTTCAGAAGATTCCCAGAAAATGGTTGAATTTTGTTAAAAAGATTCTTACTTCTTGAAAACAGAATATTCTATGAAAGCATGGAAATTGATTATTCACTTTCACCAGTCATCAGAAATGTATTTATGAAGGAATAGAAAAAATGCAAACCTGTGATGAAATACCAAATCTACTAGTCAAATATGTGGACAATATTAATAATATAGTCCCATAGATTGAAGAATTGAAAAAGTTTCTAAAGCATTGGAAACAACAGAAAAAGTCCTTCAGTCCATTTACAATAGAGCTTGAATAAGATCACTCTATGCCATTCTTGATTTATTTGATGAAGTTTTCATGGGTCTTCCACTGGGTCTGGGGTTCCATGTTGACCGAAGTTTCGATGCCCGACTCGTGCATCGTCCTCCGGGATGATGATTGCCACTCCTTTCAGTTTCAGTTTTCAAGGTTTTATTTCCGTATAGCACAGTTTTACAAGAATTAATATAAAATATACATTGGAACATAATAAAAACAATACAGAAACCCCGTTTTAGGATATACTCCTCTTCGGGGTGGAAAAATTAAATAAAGGAAAGGCTACAAAGATGGTAGCGGTGTTTTTGTCCGCCTTTTATACGTGCGCGGTCGGATTCAGGTGACTTCTGATTGGTCCGACGAAGGGGAGCCTCCTGATTGGTCGCCAGGTCGTTGTGCTTTTCTCCTTTCTCTTCTCACCTCCATTAGCACAGGTTTCCACGTGTGGCTGAGGGAATATCCGGAATCCCTGTTGAAATTCCATCCTGCCATTTTAATTTCAATAGATTCCTTGATAATGCGGTCCCAGTAACCACCGGCGTGGGCAAGTAGCTTGGTCCCGTTGAAATCAATTGAGTGGTCCATCCCGATGCTGTGTTCAGCGATGGCTGATTTTTCCACCTGCCCTAGTCATAAATGTCTCTTATGTTCCTTTAACTTCGTCTTGATGGTCTGCCCTGTCTCTCCAATGTAGACCTCCCCGCAGGCACATCGGACTTGGTATATGCCCGGGGTCTTTAAGCCGATTGGGTCCTTTGCCCTGACCGGGCTGTACCTCAATGGAAACAGCCACCACCACCCATTCCAAAGGCAAGCAGTGCTGAACACACTCTTCCAACGAGCCAGGGTCATCGCCGACAAAAATAGCTTGTCGGAGGAGATTAACCACCTTCCTCCAGAATGGGTATAGTATACGCAAAACCTCCTTGGCCCTAAAAAGGTCCTTCGACCCGCAACCACGCACGGCGGAGGAAAAAGAAAAACCATTAGCCAGGGCCTGCTTGCCGTACGTTGCCTCGATCTCTGGAAAAATATCCAGGATACTGGCGAGGCATAAAATCAAGGCAATCCATAAACCACCGGGGAAAATCAGAAACTTGCTGTTCAGAGCGAAGGACCCAATCGGCTTAAAGACCCCGGGCATATACCAAGTCCGGTGTGCCTGCGGAGAGGTCTACATTGGAGAGACAGGGCGGACCATCAAGACGAAGTTAAAGGAACATAAGAGACATTTACGACTAGGGCAGGTGGAAAAATCAGCCATCGCTGAACACAGCATCGGGATGGACCACTCAATTGATTTCAACGGGACCAAGCTACTTGCCTATGCCAGTGGTTACTGGGACCGCACTATCAAGGAATCTATTGAAATTAAAATGGCAGGATGGAATTTCAACAGGGATTCCGGCTATTCCCTCAGCCACACGTGGAAACCTGTGCTAATGGAGGTGAGAAGAGAAAGGAGAAAAGCACAACGACCTGGCGACCAATCAGGAGGCTCCCCTTCGTCGGACCAATCAGAAGTCACCTGAATCCGACCGCGCACGTATAAAAGGCGGCCCAAAACCGAGTGGCAATCATCATCCCTGAGGATGATGCACGAGTCGGGCATCGAAACATTGGCCAACATGGAACCCCTGACCCGGTGGAAGACCTGAGAAAACTTCAACAAGCATATACACCAGGAAAGCACCAGATCTTAATTCTTGATTTACATGTCACAAAAAGAGAGGATGGAAGACTGATTGTTGCTGACTCATTATTCAGGAAAAAGATATACGCAGACTGCTTTTGCTTTGAGTTGGTTTCCCATTGCCTTCCTCAATATTGTCACTCAATAGACCACTGCAGCTACCTTACTGAAGAACAGATGCTGCAATGACTACCTTTCGCCTGGCTCCTACCTTTCGACCTATCTGGAATGGGAGACCTTACCAGGAGTCAATCAATCCTCCAAAACGCCACAGCTCTAGGGGTCATAATAATACACCTTTTCACGACATCAAGTTTGTAATTCATGGGGAGGGCTTGCAATAATGGCCTTGGAGAATTCAGAACAAGCTATAACAACTGGAATCTTTACGAGAAAACTTTTGCTTAATTTGAGTAGGAAATGGTCCACCAATCCAAATTTGGATTAAAGTAAATTGTATACAATTGTCAGAAAGAAAACCATTTGTCCTGAAGTATAATAGATACCAGGGCACATATCCTCATCATGGCTGAGAAGCCATTCCAAATTAATCATAATCAAGCAAAAAGGAAAGATGCCTTCTGATGGCATTTTCTAAAGAATTCATTCAAGCTACAAGACCTTTTTGGCTCTCTCTAAGTGATTTCCTAGGCATTCCTTTAGAAATAGTTATTTTTCTTCATCCAATAGGGGACAATACCACAACTCACAATTCTGCATTACGTCATTAAACTTTTTGTCCAATTGAGCCAGTTGTGCAGATGCGAATAAAGATGATAGATACACACATCGAGGTATAGATGGTGTCTGCAATAAAAGTAATATATAAAGGTTATTAATCAATAGTGCAATGCAATACAAAATATACCTATTTTTTCAATTGAAAGTTGTGTAAGGTGGCTTGTAGGATGTGGAACTGGCTTAGGGGATTCTTAACTACTTCAAGGTCAGTAACCTAAGAGTGATTATTTTAGCCATTATGGAGGAAAAAGATTCATTAAGCAAACTGTAAATTGTTTAATGAATATAACTTACAAGGCAACAATTTCATAAATAACTGTGGAAGGAATCGAGTACACTATTTTTTTAAAATAAATTTCAGTGTGCTGAGTTTGCATGCATCAGTCTTCTTCTATTTGAGGCTCTAACAGACTTCCATAGCCACATACGACAGTCTTTCTTCCAAATTGGTGCTATTTGTTCTCGAGAGTACAGTGTCCCCTGTCATAAAGGGAAAATTGTTCATTCCAGTTTATGGTTCTGTTTTATACTTAATCAAAAACTAAAAGTGGGCTCCAACTTACAGAACTTCACAATTATTTAGCAGAAATAAATACTTTTCTGTATTATGACTTCACAATATATTCATGCTCATACCTGAAAACTCAGAATTTCAACACCAAATGTAACATTTTGCATTGTATCTTGTTCACGAGTTTGTATTTTGGAAGTATTAATCGGTGATATTTTTATTCCAGTTTGAAGATTTGTCTGGTTAGATGTGTTAAAAAAATTCTTCAAAGATTGTGACCTAGTAATTTCTGATCCCCTCCTTGGTAACTGTGAAAGTTTTGCTATAAAGTTGTTAAAGCATGAATGGCAATGACACACCTGTGATGTTCTCCAAAATATATCTTCTTCCTGAGTGTATATTTCTCTTTCTTCTGAAAAAAAGTTAATATAAGCATATTGCTGAAAAGATTCAGGAAATATAGGCATATAATGCTTGTTACATGCATGAGTTCAAATAGACTTAGTGATGATATGAGATCCTTGTATAGGTTTTTTTCACTGCATTAAAATACCGCATACTTAGTACTAAAAGATATTGGGCAAGGGCCTTGCCAGGTTGAAACACTGGTTCTCACACACACACACACTGGTAAGTCACTAAAGTTAAGTAACATTGCGCCCAGAAAGGGATTGAATGGGTGACTTCCGGACGTATATCATGTTGCAATTGTCCTCTGTTCACATGTATCAGTAAGGTCATTAAAACATTGTTATGATGGACCACGAGGTCTAAATGCCAGAGCTCGAAGCCCCCCGACCTCAATAACAATATACGTATAGTACCTAGAAAACATTTCGGAACCCTAAGCAAACTTCAGTCTCATTTAGTGTCTAATCCCCAGGATTAACTCAAAGAGTTGAGGTGCCCAACCAATATTTAGTTTCATTGTCCATATAATTTTAGGCAACAGTGATTTAAATTATTCAAACCTCTCCCTCTGTCAGTATGCTTAAGCAAAAAAATTTTTGTAAAAATCTTAGCCATTCCTATTAGGAGAGGTGGAATAGTACCTTTCACATATGGCAGGAATTCTCAAATTTTCCTCTGTACAAAATCTGAGGCGCCTCTCTTTAAACTTAAAGCGTCAGTTTACAAGTCCCAGTCATTTGCGCATATAGAAACTACTGATGGAAATAAGTAGTGCAGCACTTATCACTTGCCTACATTACATAGTAAGAAAATTTTAAAGTCTGATATTACAATTAAGACTGCAATTAGCAGACTTGTAAATAGATTTTTATCAGTAAGAAATGCACCTGTTGTCTCAAATTTGACTCTCCCTAAGATGAAACAATGTGGTTAGTGGTTCCTCAAAGCAGCTTTTCAAATACTTGTATTTTTGTCTTGGTCTCTTTTTCTTCAACCATTCAAAACTATTGTAATGAGCTTCGTAATAAAAAAGAAAAACTTCTTTCTTTGGTTTGGAAATGGAATTGTCTTTCATTGATCAAAAGAACTTTAAATAAAAAAAGAGAAGAGAAGGACCAAAAGGGCAATACCAAGCCCATTACTTTCACATAACTACAACTCAGGAACAACTAACTGCCAATACAATGAGGAAAATTAGAGATCTCCTGCCTTCTGCAAAAAATGCTATCCTGCTCCTCCAAACAGGAGGGATAAATGCGATGCAGCATACCTGTATATGTGGCTCATGCTATGTAGGATAAATCAAATGGCCGATTCAAGGAAAAAATCTCAATTTTTCAAAACTTTGTGAGCATGATGTGTAAATCAGAAATATTACATGGAAATTCTCAATGAGAGTAATAATGTTTATTTAGTTTTAGTATTATATGTATTCAATACACCATAATTTTTTTATTTGCAAGTTCTCAAACAAAAAAGCAATGATAAACATGCATAAAAGGTTTGTATAAAAAGTATCGTAAACAATTTTTTCCTGACATGATTCTACGTCGCAGCACACTCGCACAGTGCAGGCTCGGTGGTGGGGCGTCTAACCTTCAAATACGTGTCAAAATTACATTCGCCTGCATTCATTCGCAAGATCATGTTTTTAGTGGACCCCTGTGAAGTGACTTGTGGCAATTGCAAAATGCAGCGAACTATTGAACACTGGTTAGCCATCAAAGTTTCTGTTTGACTGGAGAAATTGGATACGGAGACATTGGCCATGATTCGCCAAGTTTTCAAGGATGAAAGCCTGTCACAAGCTGAAGTTTTTGAGTAGAACAAGCGGTTGAAAGATGGCCGAGAGTGTGTGGAGGATGAGCTCCACACTGGACAGCTGTCGATGTCAAGAACCGACAACAATATGCAACGTGGGCATGAAGTGCTGAATTCAGACTATTGGTTTAGTGTGCGCATAATTGCAGATCGTATTGGCATTTGTTAAGATGATGCTGCACACCATTATCACTGAAAATTGGGCGATGCTAAAGATCTGCACTAAACTCCTCCCGAAGGCCTGCTTCAAGTTAACTGACTACCTGACAAAAAACGGCATGGCAACGATTCCCCAACTGCATTTAAGTCCTAACTTTACACCAGCAGACTATTTCCTATTCCCAAAAGTGAAATCCTTCCTCAAAGGATACCACCATGCAACTCAAAGTGTCCTCAAAAAGCTTACTGTGTAACCTTAAGGACCTTCCGGAATTCGCCTACCAGAGCCTTGGAGTCGTGGAAAATTCGCTAGCTAAAGTGAGTCAATGTTCAAGGGATGAACTTTGAAGTATTTTGAGGCATTGTAACAGCATCTGAAAAAAATTCATTTTTCCGAAAATGTTTCCGGTACCTTTTATGCAAACCTTGTACATGAGTGTGAGTAAAATGAAAACAGTAAAATTGTGCATATAATTCGGAATAAAGTCATATTGCCTTGTTAGTTCACAATTATGGTACTCATAGTTTGAAGAATAGCCCAGAGTTGACATCACAATGCCACCGGCATGCAACAACATTATTGATTTCATATTATATATCATTAAAGTAAAGATATCAGCGCCATTCAAAATATGCACCAAAGAGGAATAGCATTGTCATTCATTTTGTGTACAACAATGGAGTCAAACACGTTAAAATTCATCAACAGATGAATTGAATGAATATTTATGTATGATACACCAGTAAGGACATATGGACTAGGAAGTTCCAAAAAGTGTCACTTCTGTAACATACTTTCCTTGACTAGGTCAGGCACATTTTGTGGTGTTGGCAGAGGTCACTGCAGCAGTTAAAGCTATAGTGAAAAAAATTGTCTGGTGACAGTGAGAGAAAAAGTCAACCATATGGATGTGTCATGGAACAACATGTTTTCCATGAGGATGTGCAAGATGACTGCAGGGTGGGTGCCATCCTAGTCACATGCAGAATTGAAAGATACATTGTTGATGGCAAGGAACTATCATGGCACTAAGAGGCAGAAGGTGATGGCTTCCTGGATGAATTTTCAACAGAAATGAAACATGGGTCCACACTAGCGACCAGAAACCAAGAAAGTTGGCAAGGAATGGTGCCATAGCTCCTCTTCCAAACTGAAAATTTCTGTACACAACCATAGGCAGGAAAGGTTATGTTGATCCTCTTTTGATTTGGCCAAGGTTTAATTGTGATGCACCCAGAGGGAACACTGTTGCAACTGCAGCCAGCCTATGAGAGTTCCTCAATAATCACCTGGGTTAAATCAAATCAGGTCAAATGACTGTGAACTTCTGAGCATAGGTGTTTTATTGTGATATGGTAATGTTTGATGCCATTATACCTCTTTAATGTGTGGACCTATCAAGGATCTTTCTCTCTTGAGACTCTTTTTGGTCCAACAAAGAGGCTAAGCAGGCAGTGCATGAGTAGCTATATCTCCGGCAAAGACTATTTTTTTCTAGAAGAATTGATATACTTCTGGAGGGTTGGGCATATCATGCAGGCAATAGAAAAATGAATAGTGCGTACATTTTGCATTCAATAAATTATGAGATAAAAAATATTTAAGGTTTTCATTTGACTCTCCCTCCTATCTATGGCAACCTAAGAAATTCCTAGCCGTGACACCCAGTTTTATTTAATATGCACAAATCCCATCATGATAACAGCAGTAAAATCTCCAGAAGATGACATAGTTTGAGGTAATATCAAATCAAACTCTGAGTTTGAGGAAATATCAAATTATGTACAGTGACTGGAAGTTTGATCTCATGGTGAGATATGTTTCACTCAAGGAAATCTCTTCAACCTCATATAACCCTGTCATATGACACTGCCAATAGCATTATTGCTTGTGCCCTAACATGAAAAGTAAGCACTACATAATTGTTACTTATGGTTGAGATGAAACTGATTGATGTACCAGTCTCATTGTTGACTTGATGTTTTTTATTCACAAGAAATTGAAAATGGGCAGTATATTGAGCGATATAACACAGAATTGTATATAATTGTCCTCAAATTAAATTCCAAGTCAGTGGAGGTAATCCTATATTCTTCCTCGGAAACTTTGTTCCTTTTGAAGGAAGGTTGGTCGTATAATATTCAAATATAAAGCTTATATTTTTCTAACAAAAATTATGAATTATTCTAATAGAGCTTACTTGTGTCTTCACATAAATTTTTTGAGTTTGGTATGGAGTCTAAATCTATGATCATTTTAGTTTCTTCCTCCTCTTCTTCAACCATTTCTGAACCTCTTTTATCTGAATTGTTAAGAGTTTGCTGTGAAGGAGTTCGCTATTTTCCGAAAAGAAACATTCTTGAAGTTTTCATTTGGGAAAAGCAGCTTTTAACACACACACAGATTATTTATAATTCTATTCATTCACATACTGTTACAATAGAAATACTACAAGACACAACGAAAGTAAAATCTAATACCATCCTCCCCGGCAAAAAATAGGTAGTCACTGAGAAATCTGATGTAAATTCCATCTGTAAAACCTACTTAAAGTTATAAAAATACATTATATACCTTGAAGAACATGTTGAAAGTATGCATAAAGCTTATTTCATTCTCTTTAGTTAACTGTTCACTTTGAATTGCATTTATATTAAAAATATATACACCAACTCATGAGGAGAACCAAGAAGGAAAGAATGTATACTTTGTTGATGTTTCCATGGCATTGGGATAATAAATATAAATATTATTCATCACTTTCATCTATTTTATTACTGTAACATAGCTAATTATCTGGTATCAGAAAATTTAGATGATGGCTTAGGTATTACCTATGAAAATACAAATACTACCTATTAAGTAATTTAACATTAGGTGTATGAGTCCTAGTCATTAATAAATATACTTACTTTTTCTTATCTCTAAATTAGGTATTACCTAATAAATTTTATAATAAATATAAAAAATCTCATGAATTATGATGACAAAAAAATAAAGTTTCAACTTATAAAAAACATTTATATTAAATATGCTTGAAATTAACAATAATACGGGTTGGTAATAAACATTTACTAAACAACCAAATGCTTAGAATAAAATAAAATAATTCCATTTTAATCACTTTCAGCTGAAAACATTTAAAGTGGACATTCATCGGTAAAAATTTCAATTGTTTTAATTTGTAATGCTTGAGCATATACCTGAGAATTATTATACCTGATCTACATTTAGAAAAATGTGCTGTGAATTATAAAAATATCAAGGAAACATGTATATGTGGCTTCATTAGGAAAGATTCACATTCAATGCAAGATATAAGATATTCCAATGGTGATAAACATGAAAGAAGTCATCTAGTTCATGTATCCCCTATTCCAACCTCAGTACAGCATAAAAATAATATTCACTACCTTTTTTAATCAAATAATGTGTTAAATGTAACAGATGTTAGTAAATAGAGACCATAAACTATAAAGTAGCACAAAAGGACAAGCAATATAAAATAAGGAAAATCCTACCATAGCCATGACATTTATTTACTTACATTTATTAACAGGGAGAAATATAACTGTATAAAAAATTTCATTAATTGGAATTATGTTCTTAAAATTCTGGAATAGAAATCAAATCTATCAATCAAAATCAAAATCTATTGGAATTTTTCAAGAGTGCTTGAAACTTCTTGGGAAACAATAGGCGGCACAAGGGAAGGAACTGGCCCCATACTTTGATGAGCCTCACTCCACAAGTCCCTAGCACAGATTTCCATTTAAAACTTACAAAATTTATTCCCACATGCAATTCTTTACATTTAACAATAGCCACTGCATTCAGACCAAAGGCTCTACCATGGGAAGTAGGTTTAGTCCTTCATATGCAAATCTCTACCTTGGCCTCCTTGAACAAAATTTTCTCTCCCATCACACCCTGAAACCTTTACTTTGGCTAAGATACATTGATGAAATTTTTCTTGTTTGGCAAGAAGGTAAGGACTCCCTTAAAGATTTTATCTCATCCCTTGATACATCATCCTCTGTTTCCTTGAAATCCACAACTTCCTCCACTTAAACCACATTTTTGGATGTCTGAATCTTCCTGCTGAACAATAAATGTCTTACCTCAGTCCACATCAAACCCACAAACAAAGAGCTGAATCTTCAATTCAATAGCTGTTATCCTCTCCATAGTACGAGTGTGGTAAATAGTCAATCCCAAACTCTCTCTATCCAAGGCCACAGCATCTGCAACAACCCTGATTCCCTAAATAAATTCCTGTCAAAGGCTTCATGCCTCTCCCATCCGACAAACATACATGCCAAAATATCCCATAAGAATAAAAATTACAAACTATACATTTGAACAACCTACTTCCCTGGTGTGCAGTTGCCAAAGATCATTCTTAAAGGTATTTATTCCACCCTCCCCAGCAACAAGACTACCCAATCTACTTTCTAAATGCCCCTCTGTAACATTTAAATATTCAGGAAATCTTTCAAATAATCTTGAAACCACCTAGCCCCTTTCAAAATCCACTCCAATTCCTAAAATCTGTTCAACTCCATGCAATTGCAGTGGATACAAAATCTGCTCCATCCTTGCCAAATTTTCCTTTTGGCAACAATACCTTCTTAAATACCACCCATCTCTTCTGATTAATTCCTACATTTGAACAAATGTCACTTATCTCCTACAATGTACACTCTGCCCAGCTTTTTATAGTTATAAATGCTCCACGCCCCTGAATGTTAGAATTAACAATCACAGAGCATCCTGCAACCCACACTCCCCATCCACCTCCCTCCCAGTTCCCCGACACACAGCTACCCACAGCAAAAGTTCTAATTATTGTTACAAGTGTCTATTATTTCCTGCCTCCTGTCAACAGCCACAACAATTAAAATTAAGGACCCTTGAATTCACTTGCATCTGGCTATTTAAATCTTTCCAATGCCATGGATTGAACATTTTCCATTAGCTAAGCTCTTCCTCTTCTGTTCTCTCAAAACTGATCACCCACCAAAAATGTATCCCTATCTGTTTATTCTTGCAACCTCCGATAAGCCCTCTTCTCTTAATCTTCCTGTCAGTTACTCCTCATACTCTGATGAAGGTAGCTGGGACCACCAAAATATAAAAAGTCTTGAGAAAGTGTTACAGTTTTTAATTAATCTTTTATTATATTTGTTTATGCTAATGTCTCTGTGTATAAACTTCAACGTGCCTATTCTTTGCGTATCTCTTCCTTGCTTACTCAATATCCTCCCCACTATCACAATCTTCAACATCACATTGCCTATCAAACTTCTCTGCGTCCATCTCTCCTGCCTCCTTGGGATTATTTCTGACCATGCCCACTTTCCATTGACCCACCACTTTCAACTTCCTCAAAACTACAAAATTGCTTGTTTATATTAATTCTGATCCCATACCTATCACACTAGGCTATCATACTCTATTCCACACACTATCACTTGGCTGATAGATGAAATAAACCTTTTGTGACTTCCTCACCAACTTTCATTCTTTCTCCAGTCCTTCTCATGCCTCTTTTATCATTTTGTCCATATATATGTCAAAAATCATGTGTTACAATGGCCAATTCTGTCCAACCCCCCTTCCTAAAACTGCCATTCAATCACTGCTCATTATTTATATGGCACCACATGCGCCTTTGCACTTCCTGAACCCAAACTGATCATTCCATCAGTAATCACTTGCCATCTTCTCCATCCTATTATTGATGATCCTAAGTACCACTTTAGCTGAGTGCAAAATCAAGTCTCTTGTTCCTTCCATGTTTCCACAAACCCTTAAATAGTTCCGTGGAAATGTTACCTACCCACATGGCATTATTTGATTTCAATTCCCATAATGCCCTTTCTATCTCACCATCCAGTGTACCTGGACCTACACTATCCTCATCTATGTCATATTCTCTTTCTATACCTAAGCTTGTTAGCCTTATGCACAATGTAGCTACCATTATCATGTAGTTCCTCTATGTATTCTTTCCATGTCAAATATTTTCTGGTTCAATTAATAATTTTCCTGACACATCTTTGATTACTTTCGTAGATTTCCCAATCTTACTTCCTGACAGTGATTCCAACTTCCTATACAGTGCACCAATGTCACCCATCCAAGGTATAATTTCTACTACCTCACACTGCATCTTTCACTATTTTTCTTCTGCCCTATTAGTTTCCCACCTCAGTTCACCATATATATCCATGTATGTTCTTCCACCTAATTATGTGGTTACATTTTTCCATTTCTTTCTCTTGTCTATCCTCCCTATCATTTTGTCAGTAATCAATATTTTCCTGGTCATTTCCCATCTGATGCTCACAGATGAAAGTTATTTTATTAAGTTAGGCCCATTTGGTTATAAAAAATATATTCATCAGAAAAAGTTTTTATTGAATATTTTAGTCACCTAAAAATCTACTTCATGTTTCTAAATAATGGCCATTCACTTCTAAGAACTTTTCATAAGGATACATAAGCTTCTTTAATCCCTCATCATAGAAATTTGCCACCTATGAATTAAAACAGTTGATGATGGTGGTGTTAAGTTCCTCATCACCTTCAAACTGTTGTTCACCAAGCCACTGTTTCAAGTGCAAGAAGAAGAAATGTCGCTAAGTACAAGGTCAGGACTGTTGATAGTGGTCCAGAAACACTCATCCAATCAATATTCTTTGCTCTGTTTGTCAGTCAATGAGCAGTACCCACCTTCTAAACAATTTGAAATAGCTGAGCTTTTCCATGACAATTGTGTAAATAGTGGTGCATCCAACATGAGGAAATTTATCAGCCAGAGCACTGATTGTCAATTGTTGATTAGATCACAGTCCACTTTTTGAACGATTTCATCACTCTGGATACTGAATCTGCCACTCCACTCTTCATCATGTGTGGCTACTTTTGAAGTCTTCACACCCTTGCCCTCACTCATTATCATAGGTCCATAAACTATACACAACTCTGAATGACTTTGGGTAGCTGATGATCCTTTTGTCCACAAAAATTGAGTCACAGCATGCACTCCAGTGCCTAACTTTAATATTGTCCAATTGATATTCGTCTCAACATTGAGACATGTTCTATATAAATAAGTGTGCCTATTGTGGTGTTTGAGTTAAGTTGTCATCATGATTGAACCATGTCTCCAGCAGGACTCAATTTCTGTCTCCCTGTAGTCAATACTTATTCCTAACCTGTGGTCCTTTCTTTCTTCTATGAGCACCCACAATTATTTCCTCTAATTGATAATGTACCCTATCAACTTCTTCTTCCCAATGATAGCTTGGAGACATGTAGACCTAAACAATGACCAAGTTCAAGGGTTCAACCGTTACTTCTACAAATAATATCCAACTACCTACCTTCTCTATGTTTAATATACTTTTCCTACCTTTGTGTTGAATACTATTTCCACCCCTCGCTGTCTCTCTTCCCCTCTGCTTTATAGTAATCTCTAACTATTGCTCCAGTTTCTCCTGCTACCCTTCCATCTCATCTAGATCAACACTAAAATAATTATATTTCCTCTCTTCATCACCCACCTAATATTTTCTAATTTCCTCATACTCAACATCATCCTAACATTCCAACTCCTTATTCAAACTGGGTTGGTTCTTTTCTGTGTCTTCTTCCCTACTGCTGCTGTCAATATTACATGGCTAGGATTTCATGTTGTGAAGATGACCATAGAAGTCTTGCCTCTCCCACTGCCGGGTACAAAACATGGCCCAGCAGGCTGAGTGATGTATTTGCCAGGACTCTCATTATATATATATATATATATATATATATATATATATATATATATATATATATATATATATATATATATTCAAACACGAAAATCCACCATATGGTGAAATAATATTCATTTGTATGGATATAGATATAAGGAAAAGGGAGAGGAACACATATAAAAGACACAAACATTATTACATACACATACATAAACGCACATACAAGGTTTGTACAAAAAGTATCGCTAACAATGTTTTCCTGACGTGTGCGTGAAGTGTTTAATTCAAATCGTTGGTTAAGTGTGTGCATGATTGCGGATCATATTGGCATTGATAAGATGGCAGTGCACACTATTATAACTGAAAATTTGGTGATGTGAAAGATCTACGCTAAACTCCTCCCGAAGGTCTTGATGGATGACCAAAAGCAGAGTCGGGTGTCTGCTTTCAAAGACCTTCTGAAACGGCATCGCAACCAAGGGACCCTAAGTGCCCATCAAAGAAGATTGCATGCATACCCTTACGGACCTTCCGGATTCCGCCTACCAGGGAGCCTTCAAATCATGGGAAAGCCGCTGGCAAAAGTGTGTCGACGCTCAAGGGATGTACTTCAAAAATGTTTGAGGTATCGTAGCAATATCTGAAATGAAAATATTTTTCCAAAAATTTCCCAGATAGTTTTTATACAAACCATGAACGCATGTTTAAACATTCATATAAACACATGTGTATGTGTGTGTGCGTGCATATTTATTTATGAACATATATACTGTATAGTGGAGAGGGACATGGTAGTCCAGGTGGTAGAGCGTTGGAATACCAACCCGAGGGCCTGGGTTCAATTTCCAGGCATGCCCCTGGACACTCTCAACTTCACTTCAGTTTTGTGGTTTGCAGGAAAGATGAGTAGCACACTTCATATTTATTTTTGCAAGATAATTGCGATTTCAAGGAACTCATAGGGTACAAAAACGTCTCGTACACAATTTATTTGTTCTCAACATGTGTTGCACCCAATTAACATTCAATATTTATTTGAACATATTCTGGCAAAATGGCAGCAGCAGTGTGTGAATGTTTACTTCTATCATGAGCAGTGATTGAAGCTCCAAGTCCATCTTTCTTTGACATTATCTCCCCACTTTCAACATTTTAAACCACCTTCGAGCTATGCTATAGGGAAATCATACTCTACATTAGCCTACCGTTAAATTAAATAGACCTTATCAGAAGATTTGTTCAGCAAAAAGCTTAATTTTAACGCAGTGTTGAGTGTTACCTCCATCATTGCCTAATGTACTGAAAATGTTTCAACTTGCAACACCTTCATCTGATGGAATACTGTAGTCAAATCAGCTATTGTGCCACTATGTCACCATTAAGCTAACGATAAAAAGGAAACACTGAATTTGTCCACAAATTACACGTACCATGCTAATAAAAAATGTATGATCACTTTTAATGAAAAGGTCTTTTAGATCTTATTATTCTGTTGATTTAACTAATAATAAACTTAAAAAGCTGATGGAATAAGGCACTATATGCCTTATATAATAGTTTTTAAAATTACCTTAATTTATAATAATTAACGGAGGTCACGATAACTTAGAAATAATGACAATATAGCATTTAATTCTGACTCTCTCTGGATGTCTTATATACCACCAATTAAAATTGGCGTTGCACATCTATGCAACCTAAGAGTACACATATGCAATGCAAATACACCTGTATTTCAGGCGCAACGTCTAGTTTTAAGTTTTATCATTTTATTTTGACTATACAATATAGGTTTTATTTCCTTACGTACAATATCATATTTTTAAAATAAAGTGAGAGGGCATGGAAATACCTCTAAAAAAAGATCCATCACACAATGATAGCTCCATACGCTCAATTCAGTATTTTATCAATATTACTTCAATAAAAGACTGGAACAAACTTTTTAAAGAAATATAATGAATAATCTATGCGTTTTCGAACTGAAATAAATCAGCTATTAATCCAATGTGACCGCTATGCACCCGGTGGCGTACTTTTAGAATTTGAAACTTGTTTGAATTCTCCTTTTTCTCCCTGGTCATCATGGGTTACATAGTGGCCATACTTTTTTTTTAAATCACCAAAAAATAAAGAATTATCTCGTCATAAATCATGACAGTCAATTGCAAGGATTCCTGAATACAGTTAAACATATCTAAGCAAAATAAATGACATTAAGTATGCATTTTTTACTCCAATATTTTTCTTGAAGCTATAAGTATGAATATATTCTTTAGTATGGCTCTGCATACATGAAAACCTCTACAACAAAGGATAAATTTTGCCCTTATACCAAACCAATTTCTTAAGAGAATTAAAGAACTAATACTTTTCTCTTCCAGAAGAACACAATATGCAAACAATTTTAATATTTTTCTCTTTGTTACTGCACTGCATAAATTTATAGAAGTAATTTGAAGATAAAATGCCATTCACTAATGGGCACGGTAATGCCTGCTAATGAGTCAGGAATATGCTTAAGGACTCCACCAGTAATAAATTTGTAGGTTGGCTTCTATATATCACAAATGCAAAATTATTCCCCTTTGTAAACAAGGTAATATTGGAAGGTGATGAAATAGTTTTAGTACAAAATATTCACTCTTTATCACATTTTGAATTTATCCTTATCTTTCACGTTGTCAATCTGAGTGGTAGTGATTTCATTCATTTGTTAGTGGAAATTCACGTAATCCTACACTTTTAAAGAATTATGAAAAATATTCATCTATGTCATTATAATTTGAACTTCTAGCTTAAATTAAAAAATCCATTACTTTTTAACTGATAATTGTTATTTTCCTAATTGAAAACATTTCACAATTTACTATCATCAATAAATAAGAATATCATAACTGAAGTTTGAGAAAAATTTGCACCTATAAATTGCAGTGACACTCTATTAGAGTCGTGAATAATAAACAAATTTGGAAAATTTCTTTTCCACTCTGACTGAGAAGATATTGTTAGAGAATTAGCACATGACTGCTAGATTTTATGTACTATTTATGCAGGATGCTTCAAAATACGTGCACACACACTCCACCATAATCTTCTTCACAATACATTGAAATAAAAATGTATCTAACACAATTAGCTGAGGCATTGTTTTCCCATAAAAATATGACTGTTCGGCAACTTGCCAAAACTGAGATGTCGAACTTTTGTTGCACAAGTGAAAGTATAACTCAACACTATTTGCTTGCATGTTTGTGAATGGTTTACTTTCCTGTGCATTTTATTTTGCATGAAGTGATGAGCAACAACAGTCTATTTGGAAGGAAAGTTTCATTCCGTCATCTCAAGAAATACTCTAGCTGATGTGATCAGGAAAGCTGCATAATATCAGGCAGTCTTTGATGCTTAAGCATCTTATACTCACAACTCTGTGGAACACATAAAAATCATCAAAATCCATGGCTGTTGAGTATCAGATCAGGAAGTCTTCCAAAAATTTCAGGATTATCATAGGATTCCATTATAATCTTTGGCAAATGGTAGTGGAAGAGGACTTGATTGAAGTCATTTCTGAATGACAATCTGTTCCTAATTCTATACCTGACAATAGTTTTGTGTGATATTTCACTTTTCAAGGATTTCGCATGATGACAACTGTAGAGCCTGGCCTCTCCTATTCCTGGGTACAAAACACAGTCCAGTGGGTCAGGCCCCATTGTTGCTAGGACTCTAACTCATAATTGGTGTTAGATAAAATCATGAGATGAATAACCGAGGAGATTGATTCCCCATTGCCTTCCCCAATTGTTTTTTTAACAGGAAACCATTACTGAAATGGCCACCTCATTAGCGGCCAGATGCTAGTGGTCTGGCTCCTACCATTCCAGCTCCATGATTGCTCCTGGCATGGGTGACCCTGCCAGGAGCAATTATCAGTGTTTCCAATTACACAACCATAGGGTTCATTTGAAGTCATAACCCCTTCCACCCCATACAAAGTTGTAGTCCATGGGTAGGGTATACTATGTGATTAAAAAACCCACAGCAATCAACTCAAAGGTTTGCTTTAGAGGTAAGGGTGGAGCTGAACTTAATGTGACACAATTACCTTCCCTTTTCTTTGTAAATTACTCTTTCAAATTTACTGAGCAAATATTGACCTATTTTTATTAATGATTTCAATATAAAACCAACAGCTGCTTTTTTGTACAGTCGAAAGTTTTGTACACTGAAAGATGAATAGGAACAATCAAGAACTCCAAGTTTGTAATATAATTCCTATTGATATTGGCCATATCATTCTATTGGTACCATAGGCTCAATTGGTGTCTATGGTCATGTTTTATCCTCGTGGTTTAAATAAGTGTTCTGAATATAGAATAAAAAATAAAATGGGCTATTAGACTGCATTATGGTGATGATAATATGAGCAAAACTGAAGAATTAAAGCATGGCTAAGATTAGAGAATTTAAAATTTTAAGGTATCTGCACAGAAAACACAATTGAGGAGTTATGATCATACGAAATACTAGAATGAAATATTCAAAGAGCTTAGGTTTAATGGGAATGACCAGATATATCAGCCAGGTTTATTCCTTGGGTCATAGATGAAGCAGTCAAATGTCCTAGAGAGTACATACATTATAACATCTACTTCATACATTATTGGTATCCAATGACAAAGCAGATGTCCCATTTTTCTAGTATCTATTCTCACTTTATTATCCCCTGATGGACCACATATTAATGAGATGTTAAGAGGTGAAAAATCCACCATGAGTCAGAAACAACAGGATACCATTAACTGAAAGCAAAGGTATACAATATAGTTGCTGCAGATATGAAAATCACTTCCTTTCCAAAAAGAATATTGCTGTTTTATACTTACAGATTTTTACCAATATCTAGTCAAAATCATCCCTAAGTTTTAGCATGATTATTTTGGATTGATCAATGCAAGCAAATGAAACATTTAAACTGTGTAACTATATAACAGAAGAAATAAACCCTCATTCTTTCAATTATAATGTCTTCCAAAATATTTTTCAGAAAATACCCTCTTGAAATCTGCATGCAGAATCTTCATCAGATAAATGATGAGAGCAAGATGTCTCAAAATATGTACTTAACATCTTTCCCAATGGACTAGAACCTTAATGCGGTGGAGGGGCATGTGTATTCTGATCACCCCTAGAGCTGCGCTGGTGAGAAATGATATTTAATATTCATGATATATGCTCCCGGTAGGGTCACCCATTCCAGATAAGTAAAAGGGAAGGAGCCAGATGAAAGGTAACCTGCACAGTATGTTTCTCTGAGGTGGCTACAAAAGGCATCTGATCCCAGTGGGGCTGCCAGTGTGTAATGGTGTCACATTAAAAACACTATTGAGGAAGACAACACGAAAGCATGTCAATTATTTAGCCCAAGACATTTAGGATAGATATTATAATGAAAATGAGTCCTGACAACTAACAGACAGCCCAATCGGCCATTTGCTGTGCCCAGCAATAGGAGAGGCAAGGCTTCTGCAGTTGTCATCTCATGAAATCCAGGCAAATGCAGAGCAAAAGAGACAGGTAAACAAAAGCTGAACCAACCAACTTGGTCATTGTTCACATCTGATCACATGTGATCAAATGGAAGAAATAATTTCTTGTTCCTGGTAGAAAAAATTTGAGGTAGGGGACGATGGTTTAAGAACAAGGAATAACTAGAGGGAGAGAGCAATAAAGTTCTGCAGGACATAGGGATTAATCATAATGAACACTGGGTTCAGACACCACAAAAGGCATAGGTAAATATGGAAAATACTGGGTATTCAAAAAGATATCAGCAGGACTATATTATGGTTAAGCACAGATTTAGGAACAGCATAATCAATTCACAGTTTCCTGGTAGTGGATGTGGACTCAAGACAATTTAGTAATTATCAAGGGTTGTGTCCAATTAAAAAGATAAGGCAGGGGAGGCAGGTTAGGAAATGGAATGCAGAAGCATTAACTGGAATGACAAGGAATGAGTATCATCAGGCTGCAGAGAAATTTATGAGTGAAGAAACTGAGCTCGGTGCTATCAAGGAAAAATAGGAACATATCATAAAAGGGATATCAAAAATCACAAATGAAATAATAGTAATAGAAAAAGGGCAAGGAAATTATGGACTATGGAGATGATTAGAAAGATAGATGAGAAAAGGAAATGGAAGAGTATAAACACAGAGTTAGGTAGAAGGAAGTAAGTAATAGGAAAAAAACAAAGGGTTTGCAGTTTTGAGAAAGAGCAAGGCTAAGTTAAATATTAAAGTAAGAGTTCATAAACTATTACAGGTGGAAAAGTTTACCAATTTCACAAGTTTTTTGGATCAAAATGGCCAAAGTAGTAGGAAAATAAGAAAAAGAACTGTGCTATTCAAAGATGCTTTTGCAAGGGTAAGGGCATTGATGACAGGGACATTTAGTAAGGATTTTATGAAATGGCTCATCAAAAATTTAACATGGAGTATGGTTTTATATGGCACAAAAACATGGTCAGTGAGTAAGATGATAGGCAGAGAATGGAGGATTTTGAAATGTTAGTGCAACATAGGATGGATAAGGTGAAATGGATAGAAAGGAGAACAAATGAGCAGGCACTAGTCATAGTGGTAGCAGAGAGAGGATTGTTCGTAGAACTCCATGGGAGGCAAGAAAAATGGATGCTTTTGATTGGGAATAGGAAGTTGAAGACTGCAGAAGAATTTTAGGTAGATGAGAAAGGGGTTGGAATAGGAAAGGCATGTTGGATGGAATGAAGAGAGGAAGTATACAGAATTGAGGAGGAAATTACTGAAGTGTCAGATGTCAGGCTATGTTTTTGGTTAGGAGAGGTAAGTAAATGAATCATTGTGCAATTTTAGAGGCTTCATCCACCCAAAAGCTATTTTAACTGGTAGAATACCAATAATAATGGTATTATATGGGTAAATCAAAAATCAAGGTGGCATCAGTGCCATCTTGATTTTTATATGATTGCTAATTTTCATATGATTTTTAAATTATTGATATATGACTGCTGAGCAAGGTTGGTAGATTTGGAGCTAGGTTGATGGGTTAATCTATCCAAAACACAATTTCCACCATTTACAATGAGTCTTTCATAGTCTCCACAATATTCATTCTTATCTGCAAGCTAAACAAGTGCAAGGACCAACACCCACCACTAAATGGGCAAGGATTGGGAAATGGAAGCAATTTGCCTGCTTCCTCAGATGTGAGCGTATAGTTTGACAGTTTCAATAAAAGCATGCCATATGCCACCCTCCCCCAAAGTCTGCAATTTAACACTCAGGATTGCAAAGCAAAAAGATGTTTCTTCGGTGTATACCCCAGAGATTACACACTATTTTCTTACTCAAAAAACTATAAATTCAGCCACCGAACAGTAACAGTATTAGATCCACTAAAAAAACCTAATTCTTGATAACCAATAACCCATACTTCATACATGGATTGAGGTTAAGGAAAAGTCAGTAATACCATGGCAGACTTAGGTACAATGGCTATGACCATTACTTTCTCTTAACATGACAAATACATTAAATAGAGCATTTAATATATCATACATAAAAAAGAGCATTTTATTCACTGTAGGGGCATTCTCAAAAGAATCAGAACTGCTGTAAAGAAACTCTACATATATAAAAATAAGAGGCAACAATGTATTTGAACCATTATTTAAATACATTTAATATTCATAAATCAGGGGTGAGAAAACTCTAGGTATTGGTTAAGGTCAGGTCCATTTAAGCACTTATCCAGCATGTGCAACAATTTATAAATTAAGAGCAGCTGCAATCAAGCTCCATTTTTTTAATGATATACAATTTTAACCTACCTGGAGCAGGTTTGTTAACCTTTTGTCATGCTGACTGCGTAACACTTGCTGAATAAGCATTTTTTAGCAACATAACACAATTTCCCAGAAGTTGTTCACTCTCGGTTCCTAATTAAGCTCACTGTGCCATTATCAACTTTCAAATGTGGACCGACTAAAACTAATACAGCTTACCACCATACAAACTTTCTGGCACCCCTGATGTAAATATGTCCCTTTGTAAATGTATACAACCCAAAATAATGCTTCCACTAATTTAACCACTATACAATCACTTTGTATTAAAAACGATTCTTCCTGAGTATGTTCATCATAAAAATCTTGATTCATAACCAAGTCATTAATTAACATTGGGAAAGTGGCATTTTTATTTTTGACTTTATGTAATGGCATTTTCTAAAAATTCATGAAAAATCTCATAGTACCTACAAATTGACAGCCTTTTCATATGAACAGAATTAATTCAAAATACAACCATACACCCTTCATTGATAGAACACTTCCTCAGAGCCAGAATATGTGAAATCAAATTATTTAGTTATTCAATGAAAACGCCAAAATTAATTTCAAATTGCAATATAAGTTTCTGGGAGACTGACTAGACCAGTTATTACAGTGATACAAATTGCTAAAACCTTAATTAATGGTAAAAAAAAAGTTAAGCATGTGGCCCCATAAACCAAGTACATCTGATACATAAAACATAATTAAATAAATTAAGAAGTGATGATCTCACTTTGGCATTTTATACGCCTACTAAACTAAACAAGCTTTATGACCAAACATACTTCACTCTGGCTGACCCACTTTGCTGTCTCTCAAATGTCAATCAACACCATCTTTTATCCATATAAACTTACTGTTTTCACATTTCCACTCCATTTAATTGTGCATGTGTCTTTTTTTAATAATATTAATTTAAATAGCTAAATGCTTTCATAAATAACAAACTATTCCTTGGATTATAAAAAAACTGGATTGCAGCCTACGAGTTTGAATTTTTTTATCGGAGCATCCACCTTTTTTGAACTGATTGGTTCTCATCATAGTTTCAAGCCAAAAGAGCCTCTTCGTATTCAATCAGTTTGAGCATGATATTCAAGACCTCTCCGGCTGAGCTCTGGGAGCAATTGCTCCACTGTCTTCCATCAAAACTAAGGCTGCAGCATCGTCAGGATCATCATCGTCATCATCTTCATCGACATCATCATCTTCCTCTGGCCTTGCCCGTCTTGCAATCCCACCCCGACTCCCTGGTCCAGACCCAGCGGGTGAAGGCCCATCCGGGCCTGGTGGGGCCTCTATCGCCTCCCCTTTGGGACGTGTCCATTTGATGAGTGTCTCCGGAGAGCGATAGAGGAACACAAGTTTGGCAAAGAGGTCCTCCTCCAGGTCTAGCTCTCCACTCTCACGAACCAGGTAGATGTCCAGACAAAGCTGAAAGGATGGGATTGGCAAAATATGTATATTTTTTAAGGCAACATTTTAAAAGAAAATTCTCATAAAATAACTGTCATTTAAATATTTAATTTAAGATCTTTAACTTTAAAACACTGCAGATGAAGTGATGTGATGTTTTAGGGTTTGACTGTAACCCAAACACACCAGTATTGCTCACATATACCCTTCCATATGTTGATTGAAATATAGTGTTTAATGAATTGTAAATTATAGTGTTGATCGAAAATCAAAAATTTGATTAATATTTAAAATAAGCCTCCAAGAGATGTAAACTGCGATAATATATACTGATTTGGGATTTCTTGCGATAAAAATTACCATATAAAGTAGACATCTAACTGAATGGGTATGGATTACTTGGTATGCACATTAATGAGATTTAACTCTGTATCATTCCTGCCTGTACAATATGTCTTCAGTTGATTAAGAACTACAACTTAGCACCTATGGTATGTGGATCACATTCATAAAATGTTTAATATTTCAATTCAAAAAGAACTTCCAAGAAAATAAGAATGAGTTATCATGGAAAGGAGCCTTGAAAAAGACCGAATGAAAATAGTTAATTACTACACAATGCATGAAAGTGCACACAATGAATTAACATCTTAAGTTTCTTGAATTAAATTTGGCACTTCATCGAATTGAAATTGAATTCACTATCAATATATGCACAGTTGCTCTCAGGTGGCCTTTAATAACCCTATTTTTCATTAGGGTATAAAAATGGATCAAGGTGCTCAGTATGGGCAGAGAAAGTCACCTGACTTATTGTTGTTAAAGAAAAAAGAAAGTTCACTGCAATGTCAGTTATAATAACAAAAAAATCTTAAGGAGAAATGAACTAGATTAACTCTTACATTAATATTTCCCCAATTACAGTGAACCTGATTGTATTATTTAAAGAGATTCAAGATGATATGAACAAATTATAAACATTTTTTCTCTAACCAAAATGGTGGATGTACAAATACTCTATTGTGCTTCCACGTGACCTGGAGTATCTTGCGTCTAATTACTAAGTGGATGACATATCACATAACTTCCTCACACTGTAATTATTTCTGAGAATGGTAAAAATGAATTTACAAATAACAAGTTTCATAATTAATTAACGGCATACCTGTAATATTCTATCCACATATGGCATATCTTCAAACATGATTCGTTCGGCAATACCAGTGAAGAACCCTCTGCTGAATTTGCTCAGCAAAATCACCATTGAGGTATAGAGACCAATGATCCTGTAGAAATAAAACATGCAAAAATAAAAGCAAGGAAGAAACCAAGAAGACCAAAAATGATTTGTAAAATATTACCCTATTTTGGCTGGTTATGACATAATTATTGTGACTTATGCAATGATAAAATGTATGCAGGTATCATTGGATTTAAAGTCTGAAAAAATTAAGTAGTGCTATTTTCATGGTTTTTCAACAGATCATTTTAGATAAATAACATGGTGTTGGCCATAGCCATGCAAAAACCAAGAGAGTTGAGAAAGATAAGTGTTAATAAGAGGAGGAAAATAATGTGGAGGAGGAGGAGGTGGTGAGAAAGAGGAGTGAGAAGGAAGAAGGGAAGAAAAAGGTAACACACACACACACACAGACACATGGTGTCGTCTAATACTTCTAAGATACACATATAAGACAAAAGCAGTATAGATTTGGTTACAATGGGCCTCCTAGAAGATAATCTTGAAAGAACATGTTAGAAAATACTGCGCCCCATTCTTCCAATGCCACTTTAAAAAGAGTCTATTTCAACTATTAACTAGTGCTTTTTTATGGCCTTCATGTAGAATCTTCATCTTTTAGAAATAAGTAGCATCCTGTGTGTCCTACTGTTACCCTTCTCCCACTCTCTTCCATTCCTCTTACTCACCTCCTCCTCTTATTCTTCCACTCATTTTTAACTTCATTTTCAATTTTGAAATGACCATGGTCAACATCATAAAATTTATATTTACTCACTGGCCATTTAAAAGGTCTGAAAACAAATTCTCCTCTTTTAATGCAAGATGATATCATAAGAAAGAAATACCATCTACAGTTATAACTTTAATTAGAATTCTGATGCATCCCAACCAACACAAGAAAAGTTTAGGGAGTAAAAAATGTGTGAGGAACATTAGGGATTGGATGCAGCATTTAAGTTCATCCTCACGTTATTTTATCTTTAAGTGTACTACAGCCACGGAAAAGGGGAGGGAAGGGACCCATACCGGGGATCGGAGGTGAAAGTTTCAGAGAATTTTCGACAATCTTTTCTCATATGGGGCGTACTATGTCCCTGTTGATGTTCAAAAACATGATTTTTTCAGTTTTTTGTTCAAAATTAATTAGAAATTGCTGAAAATACTTCAGCAAATGCTATGGTTAGTCCTTCTTCCTCTGCAAAATATTTTCAATCTAAAAAGGTCTTTTAAAAGTAAGCAAAAGTATCTTTTATACTTATCTTAAGATAATAATACATCTCAAGCAACATCCCAGCATACATTCAGCTCATCCAGTAATTTGCTTATAATAAGCATACAATTTCAAACATCATATCTCTATTGTTGTGTTTTTCACACAGGTGCTTATTTATTTTTCATTTTGTAATACATGTACCAAGAAGCTTGCAACTCATAGAGTATTAGGACAAGTTACGGGATCAAATAGAGCACTACAACTGTTTATGATAAGACGTAAACTATACAAATGTATAAGACAAGATGTAAAATAAAAAGTCAGAATATTAGCCTTGCAAACTTATGACAAAAGAGAAAAGGACACAAATGTGCATGCTTGAGCAATACATCTTGAATAACTGAAAAAGGAAACAATGATAATAAAAAAGTAAAGGGGATACACAATCATTTAGAAACTAATTTCAGCACATACCACAGGTACTCCTTAAATTTATTTAAAAACATTTTAAGAGAATGAGCACACATCATGTCATAAAGCAGATCATTGTAAGTTTTTCGGGTACCAAATGGTTTTAATGTCATATCTTGTTGAGAGTAAGGTGTCGGCATGTATGTAATTTGAAATACTTAGGCAACAGGCAATATCGTATTACAATATAATTAATTTTTAGAGAAAAGAACTTTAATTGATGCTATTATTAAGCATACAGATATTCTTCAATTGAAGAGAAAACTTGATTAGCAATATATTTATGGCTTTTTAAACATTTTTATTGATAGAGGAAGTGAATTTTACAATTTGCTTGAACAATACTGTGGGATCACCTAATATAGCTATAATGTATGAATATTTATATGCCTATCATTAACTCTTCTTATCAACATCTGCACAAGAAGTTATAGTTATGTGCAAAATTATTGCTATTTTACATACCTGCTAAACGATTCAGTTAGTTTTATATATATTGTAATCTGCCATTTAAATTAAAAACAGAAAATTCGAAACAGAGAATAAGTTAATACTTTTAGAGAAAAATATATCTAAATACTTACCCAGCCCCTGAAATGAAGCTGAAGAAGAAGCCACCTGGGAAGGATTTATCATTGAATGTATAAACAGTAAGATAATCACATTCTCCTGATGTTTGATTCACAGGGTCATGGAATGGAAGATGAGTAAGAATGGCCGCATAGACATTGTCTATACAAATTTCCCCTAGCTCCCACCACTCTGTCACAGATGGTATTCCTTGAATTGACCCATAGCGTAGGTTTAGGGTCAGGTCTCGGAACTCTGAACCCTCTACATAACCATCACTATCAGGCAATCGGCCCCACCAATCTGCATTATCAACTGAAAGAATAAAATAAATAATTTTTCAGTAATAACAGTAAATACACAAAAATAAAGCCAAAATCTCTTATTTAAAGGATCTCACCTCCTGAGCCAGTTCGCCTCATTAGTTGAGACACTGGAGTTACTGTTCCCTTATTGGAAACTTTTAGGAACTTTGGAAGCACAGATGGCAAAATTACAGGAGCAACAGAAGTATTTCCACTCAGCATGGCTGCCAAACGTTCACGCATAGGATTTCGCTGAGCCACTTGCTTACCTCCTGAATCACACAATGATGAAGTATCTGATTATTAAATAGTCACATGAATCTTCATTTTAATAAGATCATCAATTGTATTATAGCAAAGTGCACTATCCCATTGGCACTTTCATTACTGAACATCATAATTTGGCAGTATATATGAAAACACTGCAATCCTTTTCAAGAAAGGAAATGAACCGTGAATGAAGGTGAAAATTAATGAAAGGAGAAATTAATCTGAAAACATTCATCAAAGTAATATTGAAATGTTCTACGCCTTATAATACGTCAGATGTAGACATGATAAGGATTATGACTTATTTATTACAATTAGAAGGTACCATCTGATAAAACTAAAAGGATTTGTTCATTGGTTTGTTCAAAAGAAACCACAAATATAGATTTTGTTCTATTCATGATATTGGTGTACCAGAATTTAACTGATTTTGATGACTTTGATAATTTTTAACTGTTTTCATATTATTTATTCTCCTTCATTGGTAATTTTCATATTTTTGTTCTCATTCCTTTCATATTTTCCATGAAAATATGTGTTTGAAGAACACCAGACCACTTCAAAGCTCCAAGCCCTAGGGCAGTGCCCTAGTTGACCATATTTAGTTCCACCACTGCACACCATACATTTATTCATGTGCGATCACATATGTGACCTGAATCTGTCTCAGTCTAGTCTGGCTCAAATGTCTTACAGTTCTTTATCCACAGTGATTATAGGAGGCTATTTTGAGAGACAGGGGTTTTCACTTAAAAACACTTTGAACTATACAATCATTAGTTTGGTTGTTCAATGTTTTTTGCATAGATAAATTTTGGGAGCGCTTATTCTGGAAACTTTAAGTCTGGCAAATGATGGCACTGGTACATCTTTAGAAATAACTATCATCAAGCATTGAGATGGATGAAGAAGGAAATGGAAGAATGTGAGCTCTGCATTATGGAGAAAAAAACGAAGAACTAAACAATTAACTGTCGCAAAAAATTAAAGGGCTGAGGAAACATGGGGGAAAGAGGAGTGTGAGAATCTGAGAGCTTGCGGAGAAGGGAAGTCTGAGGATGCTATTCAGTTTAGTGAAGAAACAACCAGGGTGTAAGAAACGAAATACCATTTACACTATTAGAGGGTACAAAAGGTAAAATATTAATTAAAGAAGAAGAGGTTACAACAAGACAGAAAGAATATATAGAGGAATAATATTATAAAGATAATAGGCCAGGTAGTTTAGATAGAGAACAGGAATATGACATTGCTAATCATAGCTTAGTGCCAGGAGTATATGACTAGGAGATAGAAAAGTTACTACAACAACGAAATTTGATGATTTATGTGGAAATAGTCATAACCTTGAAGAACTGTTCATGCATTTAGGAAAACATGGAAGGAAGAGTTTTTGCAAGCTAATTCATTGTGTTTATGAGGGAAAACTTTGGCAAGAAGACTTTGTTAAATCACTATTGATGCATCAAAAAAAAGGGAAAACAGTAGCATATGAGAACTATAAGACTAGAAATTTTGATTTTAAACCCAGCAATGGTATCAACAAAAGGATGGAGAAGAAACAGCCACAAATTCAATTATTCAAATGAAAAACTTACCAGACTCCTCGTAATGAATGAAAGGATCCATTGTAATAGTATGTGAATCTGTACTAATTCCAGAGGTGTCCTTTTTTGGAGGTTTTCGTGATATTGTCCATGTTAGAGTCACCAAAATTGGCTTATCTGGAAGAAGATAACATACTCAACAAGGATACATGTAAGAATGAAAAAGCCTATTTCAATACAGTAAATTATCAAAATACATGTATTATGAATAAACCCTAATATTTATTTACAGCATACAAATATAATAGGCATAAATAACTTAAAATAACAAAAGGGGCATCATCTGGCAATAACTGGAAAAGTTTCTAGACTACATACATAACACCCTATCAACTAGTCTGTTCTGAAATAACATCAATATGACCTTAATAAATACCATATCTGAAAAAAACCACTCTAAATAAAGTTAATTTTTGGACTTAGACAATCAGTCCATCTGGGCAATTAGTCAACAGTAAACATTGTGGCTGGTACTGAATTGAAAATCCACTATACTCATTAAATGAACACCCCTTACACATAATGTTTCCCCAAGCATGACCTCAAATAATTTTTGGAAATGACTACTTATGTCTCTCCTTCAAAAGAGAATCATTTATTCCAAGTACGCATTTGAAAATGAGATTATGAGATTAAGTGCAAAACTGAATTCATAGTGTGACTTAATTATAACAGCCTGGGAGCTACTTTATCAACTTCTGTTCACAGACATGACTATACTTTATATTTCCAGGTTTGATTGCTCATTTCCACAATTAATTTCAATTTCGTACAGAAAATTCTACAATTAATTTAAAATTTAAACCTTCCTTAATCTTTTCTTTCATTCAATTTTAATCATTTACTGCTAACTAACAAGACATATGAGCTCTTATGGCTTCACTTTAAAGTAAAAGTGGGAAATCTACTACAGCTATAAAAATTAACCAACATGGTGGTTATATTTTTATGGTTATAAGAGATTTCTCATTTTAACTTATCATTTACAGGTCATCATGATCTTTAAACAGATATTTCGCATGAAAATCATTATTTTCTCCACTTTTTTACTATTTTTCATATAAAATGTGAATTGAAGGATGGTAACCCATTTATTATGTAAAAACGTGCTATTAATGAAAATGGTGATATAAAAGCAATTCTTACACCTAAATTATAGCCCAAATGCCTGCAATAAAGACTGTATCTGATGTTGTTTACATGGAAAATTGATGTCATGCAAGGAATGTATGAATATATATAACATGCTCATTTTTATTTGCCGTTTCTTCTTATAACCTTGAATCAATATAATCAAGTGACTCTCTTATCTCTTATACTGAGAGTTCATAAATACAAAAGGCAAGGCTACAGGGAGCACGGAACATGTTAAACCTTTGCTATCTTACCTGAAAGAACTTCCTGAATCATTTGACTTTTGCCTGGAGGGGACACAGTCCATGTAGCAATGGAGCTTCCACTCAATTTGGCAACAGCCACATCCTTCCAGTCATAATTTGAAAGAAAAGTTTGAGCTACACGGTCCTTTTTGTAAACAGATCCAAATGAATTCCAGCTGTTTTCTGTAAACCTACAATAAGAAAAGTTTGAATTGAGTAAAGAAGTTTCTGAAATGTGAATTCAGAAAAATAAAATATTTATGCATGCATATTTTGACTCTATAATGCTAAAAAAATGATCAATGTTTTTCAACTGTTATGGGGAGAGTCATCAGGAGAGCAAAAAAAATTACAGATATCAACTCCTATTATCCAAATCTCTGTATTTTGTTTTACAGAAAAGGCAATCGAATCCTGCTCAAATTCAATTTATCACAATAATTCAACCAACAACAAAAATCAACAAACAATAAATGGTTCATCAAATGGTATAGGAGCATTATCCCTTTCCTTGATTAAAGTATTTGAATTACCAGCTAGTACCAATCCTTGTGTAAAGCATGACTGGGTTGAACGAAAAAGTGCTCTCCAAATTCTAAGAAACAACGGGAGATGCCGCAACAGTCACTTTTAACGGAGTCATCCACTATTATGCATTTCAATGCAACGATTTCAGAGAGTAAATATCATTAACCTTGACTGGATCCAAATTATGTTCACCTTTTTAATAAAGTGCATGCATTATTTTTTCTAAATGCAAAGAGATGTGAAGGTAATGCAGTGAATGACAGAGGCATTGAAAAGAAGATTTGAAATGGATGGGCTATCAATATAATTAGATGTAATTGTAAAGCTCTAATTTTGTAACCTCAGATGCAAGAGGAAAAAAATGGATTCTTTCTATCAAATGTAGAAAGATGGATTAATGACTCAAGCTTTAACTCACCACAATAGAGAATTATTCTGAGCTGACATTCGGAAGACAGGCTGATATGCACCCACTCGTAATTCAAAGGACACATCGTTCGGAAGGTTAGGTTCACCCACAGTGCCTCCCAAGGCAAAGAGGACGAGAGGAAACCAAATGATGGCAATGATTAGGATGAGTATTATCCCTCCCACTAAGTATTTAATAAGAGGTCTCTTCTTCTGACCCCTAGGCTGAGGATACTCCTTTTCAGCCCGGCGGTGACACTAAACCAAAATATAAACAGAGAAATTCATTTTAATATCTTTAATCAGGTACATACAACTATGGCTTCATTCAAAATGATGGAATCAGAACAGTGCTGACAACATGGCCATGAATCTAAGCATACAATCTCATTTGAAGAAGTTCCGTTCTCGTTATTCATTTCATTTTAGAAGAATACAACCCAGATTTGTTATGGATTTACAAACTCTTACTACTTGGCAACAATTAGAGCAATAGCATTGGGATTAAAGGCTATTCTATGTCCAGTTACTTCTGCAGAAATGTAATTTAAATTGGAGGCGCTTGTATTCTGTCAAGAGTGATGTAAAATTTTCTAACTTAAAATTACCTTCCAACTTGATTACTGATGTTGAATCCGAGTGTTTTAGTACAAAAATTAGATCCCCAAAAGGTGATTTTAAAAGATTTCTACCATATTTATAATATATACATATATACACGAGGGTCATCCGGAAAGTAGTACCCGTTCGTGAAATAAAGACACAAAAGTAAATATTAACAAACATAAAAAATTTTATTTGAAAGAGGATACTTTAAACTACTTCTCAACATAATCTCCAAGCAAATTAAGGCATTTGTCATAACGTGTGACAAGTTTCTGTATTCCTGCTGCATAGTCCTTCGCCGCCAGCTCATTGAGATACGCGAGGGACCCATCTTGCACAAATTTTTGCATAATGCAGATGGTGTTTAACAATTTCATGAACAATTGTTCGAGAAACATTGGGAAAATGCTCACAGATGTCATCAATTGTGACGCGCCGATCGTTCCTCACGAATTCGTCAACTGAGCTCACCAGTTGGTCTGTAATGACAGACGGTCTCCCCGAACGCTCATCGTCGTGTGTGTTCCCCCTCCCCATGTTGAAGTTGCGACACCACCGCCGAACAGACGACTCGTCCATTACATTGTCTCCATACACCTCCTTTAATTGGCGATGAATATCACATGGGCGAACGTTTCTTGCATTGAGGAATTTAATCACTGCCCTCACTTCACAACTGGCGGCGTTCTCAATTTTTTTAAACATTGTAAACAATCACAGAAACAACACAGGCAATGCTAGCGTCACGCAACTTGGCTCAGAGAAGGCAGACAAGCCACTGAAGCTATCTGACCTCGTCCAGCGGCTACTCGCGTCGTCAGCACTTCATGCGGCACGAACGGGTACTACTTTCCGGATGACCCTCGTATATAACAGCAGGGATTTATTGGGTCAGTTACCATTTAGGTTAACAAGGACAATGAAAACCTTAAGTATTTTATATTAGCATGTATTAGTAAAATATTTTCCATTGGTGATAACTACATTATTATTACAGTCATTGGAAACTTTAAAACATAATACAGCATTATTCTAATTGAAAAATAATAAGAGGAATTAAAATAAAATTGCATGATGCTTGAACTCCAAAAACTTACTTTTGACTGGAATATGTGAGAAAATATATCTTCTAATTTCAGCCAGTCTGAGAGGGTCATACTGGTATCTGTCCATATCCAATCCATTACAGTGCGAAGCTCAAAGAGAAAAGGGACCAGCATGAATCTTTAAAAAAATTAATAAATGAATATGTATATGAGATATTTTTCACAAAAATGCAGAAATCACATTAAAATAATAAAACAATTGTTGACAGCCATATTCTAATAGGTGATGGTCAAGTTTACATTTTACTAAACTTCATGGCATATGAAATTACACACAGTTACATTTATAACCAGTTAAATGAAAACTTCAATTGTGGAGTACCTTATTGCCCTCCATGAAATAAAACATTCTCCATCAAAACTTTGTGGAATTCCATTGCAATTTATTCATTGATGAAAACTTTTTGGCGCAAATGCATGTGTGTTTGACATGTGTAACCAGAGTGACTTTGTATGTGTGGTCTGTGAAAGTTTTCCATCGATCAATAAATAGTCCTCCATTACTTAACCTGGTATGATGCATATAATGATGCTCCCTACTTCAATTACGGATTGATGCTTGTTAATGCAACATTTTTACGGTAATTTATATGCAATTATTTTCTTTTGTTTTGCCTTTATCAAATTATGCATTGAATTCTTACAATGGCAGAATTTTGATGAATTTTGCCAGCTTTAAGTGACACACTCGTTTCCAATAATCTTGATTTAATGTTCCATACTACCTTGATCAAAAAGTTCCCGGAATAACCACCGTGTGGCGCTCCCATCGTTCCGATTTGAGTTCTGTTTTTTTTTGTTAAATTGGTACATCTGTTGTTGATATTCCCTTTAAATCTTAGTGTCATAACTTGACATTTGCAAAAGTTACGTAGCCAAGAGTACATCTATCTCTGTGTGTGTTGGCGATTTTTTTACAATTTCAGAAATGGATTTAAATTTGCAACAACGAACTTGTATTAAATTTTGCGTAAAAAACGGATTTAGTGGCGCACGGACGTTGGAAATGTTGGAAAAGTGTTTCGGCAACGATTCTCTAAAAAAACGGTCGTTTACCAGTGGCACGAGCGGTTCAGAAGTGGTCGTGAGTCAATCGAAGATGATGAACGCAGTGGCAGACCATCGACATCGAAAGTCGGTGAAAAAATTGATAAAGTAAAAGAAATGTTGGTCAATAACCGCTAATTAACCATCAGAGAAATAGCGGAGGACTTGAACATTGCCTATGGATCCGCCCAAGACATTGTGGTTAATGATTTGGGTTTCCGTCGTGTAGCAGCAAAGTTGGTGCCAAAAGACCTCAATTTCATGCAAAAAAGAGACCGTGTTGACGTCGCAAAAGACATGATTTGCGAGGCTGAATCCGATCCCACATTCATCAAAAGGATCATTACTGGAGACGAGACGTGGGTTTATGAGTACGACACGCAATCCAGACATCAGGCAAGTGAATGGCGTTCACCAAATGAGCCGAGACCAAAAAAACCACGTCGTTTTCAGTCAAAAGAGAAGGCAATGCTGACGGTTTTCATGGATTACAACGGTGTAGTGCATCATGAATTTTTGCCAGAAGGCCAGACAGTAAACAAAGAGTATTATTTGGGCGTTATGAGACGTTTGCGTGAAGCAATTCGCCGAAAGAGACCAGAAATGTGGGCAGAAAACTCGTGGATTTTGCACCATGATAACGCACCGTCGCACAGTGCTATCATTATTCGTAATTTTTTGACGAAAAATGCAACAAATACCATCCAACAGCCACCGAATTCACCTGATTTGGCTCCCTGTGACTTCTTTCTGTTCAATCGAGTTAAAAAACCATTACGGGGAACGCGTTTTAGCAGCCGAGAGGAAGTAATGGAAAAATCGCAGGAAGCACTGATGGACATACCGAAAACCGAATATAAAAAATGTTTCGAGGATTGGATCAAGCGCTGGCATAAGTGTGTTGCAGTCGATGGGGATTACTTTGAAGGGGACAATATAGATTTAGATGAATAAACTTGAATTTTTAATTTTCTGAATAAATTCCGGGAAATTTTTGATCAAGGTAGTATATCCCGGGATAAGACAGATCTTATAACATCTAAATCTGGAAAATTTATCCAGATCAAGTACTCTCTTGCATCAAATTCGTTTCAATTGTAATGTTCTTCCAATTGATAATCTCTGCATGGCTCCCACCAGAATCAATTTAATTATCCAAACTGATAATCAAAGCCAGCCAGATTCAACAATGCCACCTCAGGTTTCCCACTGGGCTTCTTTAATTGACTTTTAATTTGAAATTTCAGATAAGTTTTATAAAATAGGTCAAACATTTCTGAAAGTTAATGCAAATTTTAAGCTAACTACTCTCTGATGAGATACCAATAAGGAGAGGTGCACACCTATCTCCAACTCAAAAATTGTATTATTATAATAGTATATCATATGAAAGCATCCAGTAACTCTATACAAAATTTTCCAAAATCTCACAACTTTTGGGACAATCTTTTCCTTCGATTCCACCAATTATAATAACTTTGTTCACCAACTGAACTGCCACAGTGGGTTATCCATGCAATAATTATAGAAATACTAAATAAAAATCACAGCAAGTTTATCACAGATGAAATATAAGAATTTTGGCAATTGAAATACAGACTGCAGTCACAGATGGCAGGCATTGATGAGAAGTTAATAATGTTACCCTTCATTATTGAATATAAAAAACATTCCCCGAAGGCAATTCTTTTTTTTTATCTGTTAGAATATTATTCAAAGGCCTAACTTAAATAAATGTATCTACATTAGGACATTGCATAAATGATCACCTTAAAATTATTAGAATTGAGTACTTCAGAAAGCTCAGTTCAGAAAAAAATTATATCAACCATTCAGAACAAGTTATTTGAAAAAATTAGTCTGTATTGGACTTACCCCTTGAACAGGAACAAGTTGACATAGTTGTACTTCTTACAAAGGAAGTTGCCTAAAATTCTAGTGGGATATCCACTACGGATTTGATAAGCTGATAGGAGGAGGTATATGCATTTGACCACATACCATATCTGTGGTGGCAGAGATGCATTGAACTGTCTACAAAAATAAAAAACAGAGCCTTGTTAAGTACATCTAAGACAAATAATATTAAATATATAGCAAAAATATGTTTAGAAAAAACACTGACCTTTCAGTAACACCAGGTAGTACTATAAACATCCAAATGTGAACACCGACTACCAACAATATTTGGAACAGTATCTTACCCAAAATAAATTTCCTCAAGAAAAGTGCACGATCTATTACCATGAGCGCAAACTGAAAAGAAATGTTAAAAATCAACTTCATTGGAATATAGAGAAATAGGTTTACGATTTTTAAACAATTGCTAATAATTATAAAAATTAAAGAGTTATTTATAGCAATTATGTCAGAAGGGCAATTACTACTCTATGGGCAGAAAACAAAAAATACATTTGAAAGGTTCCTTTCACTCCTTTCAACAAACAAACATAGATAATCTTGAAGAAACACATAAACTTAAGGTTTATGAATGAAACTTGGGAAAAATATGAAAATCAGCTCAGTTTTTCCAAGGGGTGGTGAGATTTTTGTGACTTTCAATTTTATGAATGTAAATTCAAGGTTTTGATTGCATGGTGACTTGTCCAAATCATAAAAAAATTAAGTAAACTTAAGGATTACATGAATTTGGAGTATGGAAATCCAAGATTTCATAGTAAGCACAAAAAATTCTAATACCGCTCATACTAGAAGGTAAAAAAACCCTACACTATGACAATTTTGAATTTCCTTTTTACATACTCGTAGACAGTGATCACACTACTGTATTTTATAATCTCTTGTATTATAATTAGCTTACCTGAAGTATAAGCATAACAAGAAATGGCACTGGAACCTTATTTTCCTCTATATAAGCTGTCACCCCTCCATCTCCTTGTTGGGTCTGTAGCAACAAAATGATTTGATTTAAATTAATTCCTCTGTGAATGGTGCAATGTCACAGTACAAATACTACTATTTCTTTTAGATTCCTTCTCACCAAATATCAAAATGCAAATATTCTAATGTTATTTTATACCTTCATAATCTTGAATTTTCAAGAAAATTATGGAAACTAAATTTAAAAAATTAAATAAAAATCCAATGTGTCCCATACAATTAAAAAACAATGAACACCAATTCAATGGCCCTTTACATTAGGAAATTTGTCTCAGCAAATATCTTGAGTCATTCCACTTTAGAAGAAAAAAGGAAACCCTATGAAATAAATTCCTTACACCTAATTTAAAAAAATCATTTATCTTCATCATTTTAAAATAAATTTTCCTTGCTATTAATAAAATTTGTAGAGCTCTCCAAATGTTTATGAAATAGTTAACTTATTTTTCATTATCTCTGATTAACTAATTCAGTTTCTAATGATATTTAATTACAATTTCATTAAATAATATACCAGGGCCCAATTCCCAAAGAAACAAGTCAACTAGTAAGTCATATAAAAACAACCAAGAGCTTAATATAAAAATCTTAATATGAATATTTTTGGACTGCTGATTGCCATTAGAAGATTCTCCATAAACTGTTTACAAGGAACGTTTTGCATGGAAAAATGGGCCCTTTTTCTTTCCTCATTTGAAAAATAATTATACAAAATTTGATTAGCTAAAGCTTTTGATAGCATCAATCATGATTAATTCATAAGTAAACTCAATCATCTGATTTTAACCAAAGTGAATGTTAAAAATAATGATGATAAAAAGTCACTCCATTCATACTTTTTTCTATAACCATTTTTATGAAAACTTATTGTCTTTAAAATTTTGTTTCAAAGTTTCAAACAAAATATAACTCATAGTTCATAATTGGTTCATTTCTGATTCTCAATTTGTTTCTGATTCATCATATATTCTAAATTTATACATTCGTTATAAATGTATAAAGAAAGAAAGAGAGTCTGAACTCTTCCATAGAAATTTGATTGATGTCAAAGTTTTCAGGGACTTCTTATTTTCACATATGCAGAACAAAGTTGAAGTTTTAATAATTCAAATGACAATTACTCACGCCAAATGAAGCAAATCCAAAGATGACAACCACTATGTTGAAAAAGTCACACATAAACATATATGCATACACATCAGCTGTCACTCTTGTTGTGGGTTCCAGTAGTTGGAAAAGGAAGTACTTTATCGAAGAAAGATACTTGGAAGCCCTTTAAAACAGAAAAATTACCCAATCATCATCGGAACGACCAAAAAAGCAGAAGAAAATATGATTTAATGGATTCCATAGGCTATGTAGTCTTATCTCATACAATGACTTTCAAGTCCTCCCAGAAATAGACTAAGGTTATATGAATGTTAAAAGGTAGACTTGAAATGGACTTCTAAACAAATGATGGGAATTCAACTTCATCACTTTTTGTAAACACAACAACACCACCTTTAATCTAAGATAAGATAATAACTTCTCCTTTTCCACAATTCATTGCTTTACAGAGTGATTCTAGGCTATTAACCCAGGAAAATCAAAATTGTACTTTAAAGTTACAGCAAAAGTTGAGCTTTGTCATGTAGTACAAAAAATTAAGGATTGAGACAACAAGAACTCAGATTTCCATATCAATTGGCCATTGTAAATGAATATCAAACATTAAGACAACTCAAGCCAATTAAAAAAATTATACCCACTCACGCTAAACAAACAACACGTGGAAAATGTTGGAGATTTTCATGGACACTAGTGCGAACCACCATCAAGTCGGCACAACGAGTTGTAGGACCATCTGTTTCAGTTTCCGATAAAGTTGATTTTTCCAAGGCAGCAACAGAACCAGTAATACTTTTGTTTCTTGCATCAGTTATTGACTTGGATGGGCTATCAGTTATACTTGTTGTTTCCTCCCCAGCTAAAGAACTCTTGTCCATGTCATTTGTTGTGGTGCTTTTCCATAGTCCCAGTGACTTCAGCATAAACCTGGGAACAATAATTATTTTTTTTCATAAGCATATACAATGTAAACAATGGGATACAAATATAATAAGGTTTATAATTTTATTTCAAGCATACGTGTATTGCATTTTGGTTAATCCTCTGGCAAGTTTTAGGTCTACTATAGTACTTCACAAATTTCCACATATAAATCACTTAATAATGATGGGAAAATAGGTGAAGAAAAAGAACACTGACTAAGGTCTTATTTCTAATTCAAAGGCAATGAATGCAGCTGAAACTCACCGATGGAAAAACACCACAAGCAAAAGAGTAAGGTCATATATTGCATATCTTTTCTTTCTCTCAATGCCAATTATGCGGGGAGGGAAGAAGGGGACATTTTCAGGTACAGCTTGCTGATTCCAAGGTAGATAATCAAATTGGAACATACATTTTATCATCACCATGACCTGTATGAAAAGAAAATTGTATGAAAAGGGGGAAGCATTTCTAAGATACACACTTTTGCACCCATATATTTGAAATTCAACCTAAAGAGAATTTAAATAAGGCACCTGAGAATGCATTGCAGGTAAAAACCTAAGCACGGGAAATGCTCTGAACAATGGCCACTCATGAGAATACCACATTCAGTGAAACAATATTTAAATTCTAAATGCACCTAAAATAAGTTAAGAGCAATAAAAAATACTAATAAAGGGATGCTTAGAAATACAAACAGAACCAATAGAAACCTAAACTTTATGAACTTTTGCACACGCTTCTTCTTCTCTTCAATTAAGGTAAGAACTGAGACAAGCCAGAGACCTATGGTTTACTTGTCACAGGTATCCTCCCAACTTGCAGGGGTTTCACATCTTTCAATAATCCAATTTTTATATCTTACCAACATATTTACTGGTCCTGTGTTGCTATGATTTTCCTAGCTTTTCTTTAAAGTCCATTAGATTGCCACCACTAACTCAGATTCATTTAATATTTCTAAAGACCACTTAAATGGATATTCATTAATTAAATAAAGTTATGACAGCACAATTTTGATTATTTGTACAAAATCATCCTTAAGTTTTCCGGACTGGTACCAAGAAAAGCTTTAGAATAAGGTTACAATTTGAAACAAATTTAAATATTTTTAACTGAGTTAAATGTCACCAATGAACAGTTAGTGGCTTGGACAGCAAGTAAATCAAATGTTGATTTTACCAAGAGGGGAAACATTTTGCTGTTTTGCGAGTTAAGTATGGATGGATGGATAAATGGAATTTAAATATGCCATTACTTACTTACAAAGTCAGTAATGGCATAAGTAAATTCCATTTTTTGCATTAAGAAATGAGTTATCTTTTTCCAAATTATATCCTTTCTAGGAAATACAATACAATAATTTGCAAAGATGGAGACATAAGGAAATAAGATACTTACAAAGGAATAAATCATTAAGCTCTATCTTAGTTTCTACAAGTAACATTCCGTAGTATATTGGTTAGTACATTTAACCAAACAGTACAGGCTATATGTACTTCTCAAAGATTATTGGTGCATGAGGCTATCTGCTAAATTTGACAGAAAAGTTCCATAATTTTCACCATTTAACTTCAACAGTCAAATATTTTCTTTTTTCATAACATTTCATACTATCTAAAATGTTAAATACTATCTCATTATATTTCAGTATGAAATGGAAACACCAGATTTATTACAATAAGATTCAACAATTTTAATTCTGTAACCGAATCATTGCAGAGTAACATATGGACTCACCTCTGTGTATGCTATTATGGTGACCCAAAATGTTTTTGATGGCCTTGGAACAGATAGTGTTCCCCAGAGGAAGACCATTAGGGGAAGTGGGATTGAGAGCAATGAGGCTGATTTGATTTGATGCAAGAAGACTGTGAAGTAGCAAACAAGTTCTGAGTGTGATATAATGGCATACCACAGTGCAAGAAGCAAACACCCAATGGGGGATCTTGGCCCCCCTAGTGTCGTTGCTTCCTCCTGTGGCCCCTCTTCTTTCCTTCTTTCTTCAGCTTCCAGAGCTTCAAGGGAGACTAATGCAGGACTAAAAGAAAATAAGAAATTCAAGTATGAATTTTTTTACAGTACGTTTTGACCCATAGCAAACTGAATGTACAAAGAAATTAATGTGAATATTAAAAAAAACAATTCACATTTATATATAATGAGAAAGAAAACTATTCATCAACATTATGCTCATTTTATGTAGGTCCAGCAAATTTAAAAATACATAGCTATTTATATTTTTTGGACAACATGAAGTCATGATGTGGTAAAACTATTCGTGATTATATATCATGAAAAGAATAAAAACCACAGATAGGTAAATTTCAAAATAAAAAATAATGATAAATCAATGCTTAGGGCAATAGTAATTTTTTGCATGAGAAATTTTGTAGCTTAAAAGAAATCAAATTATTTGTCAGTGGGATCACCTAAAAATGTAAGAGCAGAAAAATAGAGAATTAAGCAATTCCATGATACCATGAAATATTACCTCCACAAATGGTAGTTTGAAAGGAAAATGCAGTTAGTATTGTGTAGCAAAAATTCATCTGAAAATATTCATCAACCATTTAATTACATTGGAAATGAAAGTTTATAATTGTTAATTAGACACAAATAAAGGTGTTAATTATACACAAAATCAAGAGTATAGTTATCACACTGCACATAGTTTCATGTAAAACCATTAGTTTTATTGACACATTTTAGAAGCAATTACATTCATATGACTTTTTACATCGAGTGCATTACTGAAAAGAGGAATCTGGAGATAAAATATTTTCAGTTATTAATGAGATGGATTAGCATATTACAAGTTCAAGATAAAATGAACTAGTTTATGTACATAGTCTTTTACAGAAAGATAACTACCATTTCTGCTCATGATGTCAAAACTGTACTAAATTTTCACTGCCACGAATATGAACTTTTTATTCACACTCAGCAAGCCAAAACTAGTTTGAATTTTAAAACTTATAAATATAGGAAGAGTAAAGTATGTTTGATTGGTCAGTATCTGTAAACAACTATATGAGTTCCAGAGTCCAAAAAAATATTTCACTTTTTTAATGAAGTAAGACAGTGTTCTATCTCCTTGGCAAATCATAGAAATCACTATATCATTACATATTTAGCATTGAATTGGAGGCATTTAAAATGTCAGGTAAATAAATTACAACTCCCTCAATATATACACTGTTTCACTTGACTTACTGCTTCATGGTTGTCAAGTGTGCCAGTTAAATAAACTCAATTATCTGCAATTTATACTTCTTGGCAAATGCATAGTGCTCAATTCTATTATTTTCCATATACTTAAACATGTACAGGGAAAAAATTCCAAGCTGAGGAAATATTACCTTTAAGAAATTTTTAATCCACGGCTATCATGACAATATAGTTACTGGTGGAATTTTTTCTTGTGATAATGATTCAAAGACAATTTTGCCGCAAGCATCAGAAATATTACATATATTCATTGGCATACTAAGGAAAAGGCATACTATTTTATCAGCAATGCACACATTTTCAGGGGACACAATATCATCAATTGATGATTGATGGCTTATAAAAACCAGCTACTAAGAACAATGCCCTCACTATTTCCAATTCTCTAGGGTTTTCCGGGCATGACAGTTACAAGCCAATTTGATTTGAACTGATCCATTGAAGTAGTTTATTCTGAAAGCTATAGTGACTGTAAAACAATAAAAATCTATTCACAGTCAAAATGTTACAAAAATTGATTAACAGTTCAAAATAAATCATTTTAACTGATTATTTCATCATTTAAAATTTTACAATATTACATCTTTAAATGAATTATCAGAAAATTCCAACTATGAACTTTGGCCACTTGAACACCTAAGCAATTTTCTGTCTTTCCATTAATGTTAACCACTCAGTCACATTTTAGATTATAATAGTCCAAGATTTTACTTAAATGTGCCACTTGTGCTATGTCATAGCAATTGCATTTTTGATTTCTGGGCATGATAAAAAATTATGGAAACCTATCATGTGCACTCCATGAGTGTTACCACATTCATACTTTGAGTTTTGCTGGTTCATGTATGTACCTACTATAGATATTGAAAGTATTCAGTTATAAGAGCTCTCTCTTCATAGCCCTTTCATTTAGCCATTTATACGATCCTAAATTTGTTGCAGCATTGATCTTCCATTTGTTTATTCTCTTATGGATGCATTAGCATGAATTTCGACATCATACTGGAACCAGTAGTTCCACATTTGCATTAAATTGCTCGCACAGATAATTCAAGTTGAATGGCTGACTCCTTGATTTGACCAGACAATTGAAGTCACTTCAAATTGCTACAGCTCTGGGCTTTCAATAAAATGGTATTGTGGCACATTGTAAGCTTTTATTTGGCCAAAGAGTTTTTGGATGGCAAAAGGATAAGAGTGTATCCCATTACATCTGGGATGCACTGTTACGAAGCCTTCATGAATGAGAAAGGTGCAGTTAAGACATGAAATGGCAACTGCTGAGAGACAATATTCCCATTCCACCTCTTACTGATGATTTTAAAATAGTATTCTTTACCAGAAGCAGCATCTGCACTAGGTTACACCACTAAAAGAGAGGCTTTCTCAAGAGGGAAGGAAATCAATCTTGAGACTAAGGCTCCCATGAATAGAAAATAAAGCAACCATACCTATTAGTGGTCATCGGAGCAAATTTTTCACTTTTTGAAAACTAGTCCATCATCTAACCTGTGTAAACAGTCACTCTCCCCCTCCTTTCACATGAGCCATTTCTACCCTACAAACTTAAGTGACTGCTTATAACTCGTACATCCTGTAGCTATCATGATCGATATATTGAAGGACCTTTTTAAGGTTATCAAGAAACAACATTCGCCAAGTTAATTAAACAGGTGGGCCAGGTGTAGAATGACTTGGAGCCCGGAAAATGAAAAGGCCTTGAGAGTTACTTCAGGTGTTAGAGAATGCAACAGTGCTTATTATTTTTATTTATTGATGATCAAACTTTTTACAATGATTTTAAAGCAAGAAGATATCCTACCAAAGCCAAATCATGTAATGCATATCATATATTCTGAAAGATGAGTGAAGATATGACGAGAGAATATGCTAACGAGAGGAAGAAGAAAATATCTGGACATAATCATACACATGACAGTTCAATGAAGATGATTATAGAAGGCTAAATGGATACGAATAATTACAAGTTAAAGGCAAAGTATGAGACCATTTATGAGAAACATCAATGAAAGACACTCTGAAAGAGTTAGAAGATTTGTTATGAAACAGAATGATCAAAAACTGCTATTGACTGTTTTAAGTGTATTTTGGTGACCCACGGCTTTCTTTTAATGGAATTATTCTGCTCTACTCTGCCTCTGCTCCGGCATCCAGCACATCACTTTTCAAATCTCACTATCTTTCCTATTTTGATCATTTTATCTTCTAAAACTTCAATCAACAATCTTTCAAAATCAAATTTAAAGTTAAAAAAGCCACCCCATTTACACTAAATTCGTTATGTCTCAGTATTGCCATTATTACTTACAACCATTGAATAATATTGAGAATTCTACAGATGAATTATGACCAATTAAATAATTTATGCCTTCATCGTGAACAGTTATAGAAGAGATTTTTTTCTTCTCACGGATATAGACAACTCGATTCTGTGAATGAGGATATTTAAACTGAATAATAGTTTCAGTTTTCACCAAGCCTTGAAAACAATATTTTTTCAACCTGTTAGGTATGCCATACACAAAATATTCTTAGCAACCCCCTGAACTAAAAGCAGAGTTGAACCAGTCAGGGTTTTTTTTAAGGAGAGAAGGATTATGTAATTCACAATATTATTACCTATATTAATAAGGAAGGCAGTCTTAAATGGGAATTTTACAAGCAGGGCACACAGACATTTATATACCACCAGTGATCTAGGAAATTTACAACCATCCCTAATGCCCCAGTTCTAATTGCAACAACTCTGGGTTTTCAATAAAGTGGTATTGTGGCACACTGTTAGCTTTTACCTGGTCAAAGAGAGTTTTTGGATGGCAAAATGATGTGAGTGTATCCATGGCTTTTACTGTGGCATTCACCCTTTGAAGGGACTGATAGCCCTTTGAAGGGTGAACAATATTACATTCCCTGCTAACTTCAAGTGAAGGGTTAAAGGTAAGGCCTGATTTTTTAAAATGGCCATTGACAGTTTCAGCTTAGTAAAGAATTATCTTAATTATCCCAGATGATGTTAACCGGTGCCCATTTTTATAGAAATAACAGCTTCTAGATAATCTATTCACAATAAGTTGGTCCTTTTTAAAATGGCTGCAAAATTCAGCTTTTGAACAATGTCAGGAAATCAAATTTCTGGTATGGGAGTGAAAGTTAATTCCAAAGAGGCATTATCTGATAGGAGAAAATCAATACAGACTTCAGATATTCTGATTACTTACTAAAAACTTCATCTTGTTTAAGTTGAAAAGAAAATTTAGAAGGTAATAACTCACTTTGAGGGGCATTCTGTAGTAAACAAAATCAATTTAAAGACAAAACAAAAATATCAGAGGTAGATGAGAATATGGTAAATTAAAAGAAAATAGTGCAAGAAGCATAGAAATTGCAAGTTGCATGCTAACAGGCAACCTAACCATTATATGAGCAAATCAGCATTATCGGCTGAGACATTCAACACACTTGTGTTCAAAAGCCACGAAAAAGTGCAACATAGCATATTTGGTGTGCACAGAAGCAATAGGGCAAGAATATCAGTTAAGGTAAGCCTAGAGAAAATAGGAAGGGAAATAAAGAATCCCCATCCTCCTCCCCCTCCTTTGGCCTTGAAAAATCAATGCAACAGGCACAGCAGAAGATAGGTGATCCTGCCCTGAAACCAGGGCACTGGGCACCCATGCTTGGCAACTGATTTACCTCCCTGTACCCTGAGAGAGGGGTGGTGGGTGATCCAGCCCCTTATCCAGACTGGCTGGCCAAATTAGAATCTTTGGCACCCCATCCTTCTCAATCTCCTCTTCCTCCTCAGTCTCCGAGATGACTCTTTGCCTGAATAAGGAGAACAACCTGAATCTGGCATAGGGTTCGAGGTGAAAATGGCATGTGACCCAGATTATTAGGTGCCCAAGCATATTTCATTCCATTCCTCTGCTGCCCTTCTATCCAAATGGTCATTCAGCAGGCAACATGGCAATCCAGCTTAATGCACCCAACTAATGATAGCATGACTACACTTTTATGGACTACTAGACTATAATGCAAAAGCCAAAATCCACACTAATGGCAGTATATTTGTATCTTATACATAGATAAAAACACAGTTCTATGCATATCTTTAAGCATTCACATTTATTACGACAAGACATCAACATTCGGTGTGGATATTATACTGGAATGACAGCTACATCAAATCCTAGAAGCTAACACAAGGCAAAGTGGTCTGGGTGTTTCAACAGGATGCTTGATGCACCATCAAGTAATGCTGAATAACAGCTTCAATTGTAATAAGAAATATTTAGGAAAGGAGTTCTAATGTGGAGGGATAAATCCATACTAAATAATAGCCTGAGCAAACCTCAAAGCAGGTGACAACTGAACACTCCATGCCAGATTGCTTTTAAGGGCAAATGTAAACGCTAATTTCCACATTTTTAGGCAAATTAGGTTTTGGAACTATGTAGTGTTTAGCTAAGACTAAACATGAACAGATATAAAGCCAGTAGAGTATGAAGTTTTTTTTTTCATTTCAAAGGCATATTAACACACTTGATTTTATCCACCTTATCTCCAATATGCCTTATTATTAAAAGAGCAATAATTTGTGTATTTTAACAAGAAAATAATTACTCAAAACTTTTACATTTTTCTTATGAATATTTACTTCATAAATTATCATTCATCTATCAGCATCATGTGCATAGAAAGAACCATAATCTTAACTAGGGAACTGTGAATCACTAATTCTACTTTAACTTGATTCTGAATCAAATTAAATTTACATAGGTATGACCTCTTAAAAAAAATGTTCAGTATGCACGAGAGTTCTCTACGTATTCTCATAGAGAAAGTTATTACAGCACAATTTCTATTATTAATTTAAATAGGATCTTTAGTTTTAACGACTGACACCCAGAAAAGCTAAAGAATAAGGTTCAAACTTGAAACAAATTGAAACCTAAGCAAATAAAAACACATAATATCAAAAAATAAATTAAATTAGGAAGTGCATTTTATGAAATGAAGTTACTTATCTTACTCAAGTAACCATGTAAGTTAAATCAGCCATCATTTGTTAAATAGTACATATAAGTTTTGAAAATCTTTTGAAAACCTTCAGTTTAACATTGCCTATCCTTTTTTATGTACTATATCAATTAATCATCACTATATTGAGCACAAATCAAACTTTCTGCATACATCTGGAAATAAGATTGTGAAGATGATCCAGAGCTGGGAATAAAGATAGAACCTGTCTGTAATGTGGCAAATACAATTGAGGTTCTGGCTAAATTAAGCTTAATCATCCGCAAACCTAACCGAATTTGTAGATTCCTCGTTGACTTTTATTCCCATCTCCAGTTCCTTTCAGGACATTTTTACCACTTCCTTCACATATACACAGAAGACCAAGTGTGATAATGGGCACCCCTATCATACTCCTCTTCCTAACACGGCTCATCCAAACTATTCATCTACCATTTGCACCTGAGCAATTTGACACATGCATAGGTTACAGATAAGTTTCCTATCCCTCCAATCTTCTGTAATACATTCATCAATTTGACCCAAGAAACCCAAACTGATCATCCCCTAAGTAATTATTTGCCCTCTTCTTCATTCTTTTATTAAATATTCTAAGTGCCATCTTAGCTGTATGTGAAATCAAACTTATTGTTCTGTAATATTCACATATGGCTGCCTTTCCCTTTTCGGGCATGGGAATTAACACTGATCTGACGAAATCCTCCAGCCAAATTCCTCTATCATGAATGCTATGAATTAGCCCATAAAAACCACTCCTTAAAAATTTACCTAAATCCTTTGGTAGTTCTGCAGGTATGCTATCCATTCCCACAGTATGCTATCCCATTTCTCAATTCCCATAATGAACTTTCTATTTCACAATCAGGTATGCCTGGTCCTAAGCTGTCCCCATCTATGCCATATTCTCTTTCTAACTTCCTGGTCTAATTATTTCATTATGCGTGTCCTCTATGCATTCTTTCCATCCCTATGAAATGTTTCCTGGTTCATTTAGTAATTCTCATGCCACATCTTTCATAGTGTCCATGGATTTTTTCTTCTTACTCCATGATAGAGCTTTCACCTTACTGTTTAGTGCACCTATTTCACCTTTCATAAACTCTCCATCTTCTTGATCTGCATCTTCCCCGAAGCTTCTTTCACTCTATCATAGACAGAGGATACAGAGGACTTTGCATGAAAGCCTTAATTATTAATCAAAATCAACAAAAGAAATAACAATTAGAATGAGAGGGTTTTCTCCTCGGTCCATCACCAGTGGGGACGATGCTTGGGGAATTTGTTAGAAAATTCATTAACAATATCACACTTTCTCTGGAATACAATGAATCATGACATGCATCTGGGAATAACGCAATTAAAATCTGAATAATCAATTATGAGACTAAAGATTCTTGAAGAAAAATTAACAAAAAACAAGGGTAGGTAATTTCACAGTGTATGTGAGCCAACCATCATAGTGTGAAACCTCAGCATGAAGGGCATAAATTTAGACAGAGCCAATTAAAATCATCTTCTTGGGGATACTCTACTACACGTAGAGCAGTAGTAGATGCAGGGGAGGCAACTGACAGCTGAAGTCATTTGCGCCATTAGGGATGAATGGGAAAGGAGGAGGAGTGGAGAGAAACCCAGAATTAGAATTTGCCCACCCTTAACAAACGGTCCCAAGGGGTTCACAATTTAACGTCCCATCCAACTGACAGCATACTCACTCACAGTGCTTTCCAAAAAGCACCTTAAGTAGGGATTGGGATACCACTGAAAAAGATCTGTTGTCACCAGCATTCGAACCTGGGCCCTCTGGGAGGGAAGCCAGTATGTTAGCCAACGCACCATCCCAAACCCCCCTCTACTACACATATAACAAACCATGAGTCAAGATTTCACAATAAACAAATTCCCAGTCTGAACATGTCCAAAATATTGTCCTAATACCACTACATATACCATTACCAAAATCAGTTATCAGACCACTTTACCAATGGTTAAAAAATAAAAATAGGATGATAATTTGTCACTACTATCATCATTGAAATAAAAAATTGCCAAAATTTAATTAGCTAATAACAGATTTAACTAAATAAGAGTGTTCAGCTACAAATAATTATATAGATAGCTTTGATTAGGCTATCATTATTAGGCAACATCAGTAAAATTACCGCTTTAGATATTACCTTTCTTCGGTGATATTATCATCACTCTCCCAGTCCAATTCATAAGCTCCATCTTTTTGATCATGTATCTTTGTTCTACTCCTTTCCTCAAGGTTCACCTTAGTTTCAGCTGTCTTTCCAGCACCCTCCTGGTAAATCCCAGACCTTAGGAAAATGCAGGCATACATGATGTGCAAAAATAAATTTCCTAATCATGCGATGAATCGCATGCATAAAGAAATATGTAGGTAGGTACCTCTAAAGACATCAATTTAATGCTTCTACCAAAACATGGCATCAAATTACTTGATAATACTGAATGCATTACTACAGTAATAAATATAAAATAAGGAGTGCAGACAAAAATATACATTTATTCCTCATCCTATTTTCCACTGTTGCTATTTTGAAATATCTAAAGGTAAAATGTACATCGCATGCAGACCAAATGAATTTCAGTGTATCATGTAAAGCAATACTTTTATTTTTAAAACTTTACCTCATAACTAAAAATAAGCACAAATGTATGAAAAAATTTTTCAGATCCTGATGATATATGTCACCCTATGTAGAGGAATTTAAAATCAGTATACCTATTAAATGTAAGTATAGCCTTTACTTTAGATACCTAGTCTCAAAAACTAGGATGCAGGTACGGATGATGGAAACAATTTCTTAGGTAGGTGACTAGAAATACAATGCTAAGTAACTCAATGTTATATAATGGCGATTCTTTCCTACAACTTCAATTCATCTCACCAAAGTAGTTTTCCTCGTGGCAATTTTTCCAACATTCACCACATCTTCAATATTTTTCCTGCTTCTAAAAATGGCTCACAAATCACATTAAAACTGGAAACAAATTAACCTATTCTTTTATCTCTAATGACTTAATTATGAATACCAAATTTAAATTTTAAAGAATATAATAACCCTTCTAGGTTATTCTTTTAAATGCATATGTATGTTGTTGGACAGTAATACATAATTTGCCTCTTCCTGTGGATAAGACAGCGCACATTACAAGGGATGATCACCACCATAAACAATTACATATCATACTGCTCATGTCCACTTGAAGCTATAACACCTAAGGGTAAGAATTGGTATAGGTAGGCAGTGTTTGTGTAGCTCATTTCTTAAACTATGATTTTTACTAGTGCTAGTTAGGTAGTTAAACATGTACCTAAACTGTTGACTAAAAATCCCCATTCAAAGAAATAAAGTCAACTCATCAGTTATATTATTTCAAAAATTATGTTTGACTTGATTCCAATGCGCTGGATTTTTTGTAAATGGAACTTAAACAGAAAAGCTATTGAAGCTCATAAATAAAATCTTTGACTAAATCAATCACCCTGAAGACACTTCTACAATCTCTTGACCATTTAGCTTATCAGTTATTAAATGCCTGCGACTTAATAAGATCTCCATCTAATTTCATTGACAAATTTTGGTCCTTACGGGGCTCTGTTAACATTGCCTCAGGATACCAGTTGAAAGCACTAGCAATGACTTGACAACTGTCTTCACTGTCCGTAACTGACATTTCCTTTGATTCTCCCTCCACCATACTTTACTATGCCATCTCATGCAATTTAAGGTTTCAAATAAGTCATCTACATCTCCTGATTACTCCTTTATTAACCAAAATCCAAGATCCAAGAAGGCCCATGGATCTTGGTTATGTTCTACACATTCCTCCTATTTGCATATGTTTTTGCTACTTAAATTGCATCAAGTTATCCACCCTCCTTCCTAAATAATAATTGTTGTTTTCCAAGGTAGTTGTTTGCCCTCATAATGCAATCTTTCCCTGATGATTCTCAGTACTACCTATGCAGCATGTCATATTCAAAAAGTTCATCAACAAATGGATGGGACTAGCAATGGCCCAACACGTTCTTTCATAATCTCATTTTTTTGTTAATATCGACCCATGATGATACAATGTACAGAAATATTAAAGGACTTGTGCTGCTTAGCCCATTGTAAAATTCTCCAACACCAAATACTTTTCCGAAAACCTGACAGAGATACCTACATTTATGACAATAGCATGTCATGTCTGTTCACTGTCTAGTTAATTCATCCATGAAGTGACAAATTCAAAATTAAATTTCTAAAATAAAAAATTCCTCCTTTCTTGCATTTCTCATGATATTAATAAGCTGATCATAGTAAAAAATAATATGTTCTATTCTGTAATTGAATCCTAGAATTTTCACTACACATCAATGCCGACTAAACCAAATAATATGTAAATATGGTAGTAGATTGGTATGCATATGCATACATATTGCATTTTTTCTAAAATTGTGAAGTTTATATCTGACATGTCCTATATTTGTGTACATGTGAATATGCACCAAATCTCTGGACAAATAAATGCATTATTATAGTCATTTTTAAGGGTAAGCATTCAATACTTAGAAAGATACACTGAAACTCAAAATATAAATACATACTGGGGACCCCATTGATATTGGACAGTCAAGGTGTTGTCTCAAGACTGTATATGAATGATGAAGGGTGTCCAATGTATGTACTCCAAACAGCATTAGACAAATAAAAGACTTAGATCAGTGAGCAATTAAAATTTAACAACAATGGTGGGAGTTATAATTTCAAAGCGGTGACATTACTACAAAAACCTAAACAAATATTGGCACAAAAATTCCAACAAAACATAATGATGATGCCACACATGAAATAAAAATATCTATATCGCCTATTTGTGCATATGCAGATAAAGAATTTTCAGCCGGGGCAACAACTAACAGAAATTCCTACAGAAATCAAAAGGTCAGATATTTTTGCAACATGCATACCAACCAAAAACATACTTATGGAAAACCCTATGGGTCCCAACAGGGCAAAATAAAAAAATGTCAAATTTCCCAAAATGAATTATTTCCAGGACACTCAATCAAATGCTTACACTTGCCATATCTGATGTGATTCAGTAGATTCAGTAGTTTCTTGGTGGTGACAGAAGTTTTTAAAGAAAACCTGGTTAGTGATATTACATCACGAATAATAACGTATAGTAACTAAGACTGGAGAAAATTATACAAATCTATATCAATTAGAATGATGAATATACTGATTTGTAAGCTGCCCATTCTGTAAGGAAGCATATGCTTAACAATTTCAAGTCATGCTTGACCTTACCATCTCTGATAAGGCTCAAGGGGCTATCACTTATTCCTCAAGTAGTGCAATTTCTCATGCAATTTTTATTCACAAAAGCTGTGCCTAAGCCAAGCCACACATACCATGTGTGTACCACATGAGTGGGGTTCCAAATGAGTTTCTGCCAGTTAAAGCTCAAAATTCTTAAATTTTATCAAATTTTAAAGGGGGAATTTTATTGATAAAGCCATACTTTAATTTCATAATCATCAATTACGTGGAGCAAATTTCCCATTAATCATGCCTTATTTCAAACAATTCGTTTTCATGAATTTCACTATGCATCACCAATGTCATAAATATTTTATCCACCAATGGAAAGGTTTCAGATTTGTTTTAAATGGACCGGAATCTTGGAAATTGAAACCTAAATAGGAATATGACAGATCAAAATACAGCGATAACTAAACAATATTGGTCATCCAATTTTCGTGGATGAACCAATAAAAACCAAAGTTATTTCAGAACATTGTTCATTTTGCTAATAACAGAAAACCATATTTATGTCAAAATTTGAGGTAGAGATTATATGAAACATCTGCCATATTAATTAACTTTGGCAGTATTAAATTTATTACATTTTTTCTAAATGCCACTTTTATTGAAACTTCGATGAAGTACTAAAATATAATTAAAAATTAAATATCAAAAATCAATGCAGCTATGCCTCACAAATTGTCTTTTGTCGACATTAGTTTGAAATAATTTGTTTAAAAATTTACATAAGATCTGTGACGTTGAGACGACTTGAGTTAAGCTTACATAATCAGGGAGTGGGGATATAGTAGACATAAATGTTTTATTAATGCTAATATGCCTCATAAAATTTAGCAATTTGAAAAAAAAGCAACTTAAACCTTACCTAGTTTTCCATGAAGCAACTACAATTGGGCGTGGTTCCCAAATCATTGCTGATCCTGTTCTCATTCCTTCACGGAAACCAGACTTTTCCTACAGAATGAAAATATAACTTACAAATAAAAAATTTAAAATGTATAACTGCAATGAAATCTCTTTTTAAAAAGATAAGGAATAATTATTAGACTGATCAAATTATCCAACTCTCACAAATGCAACACAACAGTTATTAAGCAAGAATGCCCTTTGGGAGTTGTGAATCTTGTTGACATTGCAGAACAATAATATTATTTTATAATTTTGACACAAGCTTTCAAATAATACATTCATTAATATATGATTGCAAGCCAACATTGATTTCCTTAAAGATATCAAGAAAAACCTAAACTTTTGCAAAAGAATTTTTCTCATGGTAAAGGATAGCAGTAGTTATGATAACTCAGACCTTCAGAAATGAGAAAACTGCACTATCTCTAATTTGAGAATAGATTATTAATCACTAATTCATTAATAAACATACAGGTGGTACCCTGAGTTACACACAAGGTATGCTCTTGAAAGCAGCTTTAGCTGGGCTATAAATGCCTGATTAACTATGTATAGACATAGTATTTCAGGAAAAACTGTAATCACAAACACAAAATTTACTCAAAAGTTAACATGAAAGTAGTGTGGTGTGTGTCCAGCCTAATAAATTACAGCATGAGACTAGTACTAGCATAAAGATGCTGGGCTAATGAAGTGCTTAAGATGTGTTTTTTACACTCATAAAAGAAAGAAGTCTCACAATTATTAATTTCTTATTATCTATTCATATTGATCAAACTATTGAAGCGACCCAACCATTCAACATCAGAATATCAGATGAATAATTACTGATTCTTCCCAGGGAATGGCACTGCCTCTCCTCCCGCCCACACTCAATCTCTTCTCGCCCATTTCAATGGTAGTAGTAGAAGGTAGAAAATAATATTAAATAAACTAGAAACTTACTCTACTAGAAAAGCTTCTTCTAATGCATTCAAGTCATTTACTGGTATAACTCATTTGAATATAATTATGTTATGATGAGTTATCATAAGTATTGTCCCACATTGATATGATATCAGTGGGTGAGTGCATGCTGCTTTAACTGACATTTGACCACTCTTACGAGGAAGGTATTTACATTTCCTTCAGAACAGTTGAAATAAGGGCACTCTAATTAGACTTTAAAATGATTCAGAAAACATTTACTGCATGTTAATTACATAAGTACCATAGATGAGGTTAATGGCACTGAATGTTTGGGGACCATCAGCATCTTTGATTTGTTTGAGCTTTGAAAGCTGGAAGGGACATAAATGGGACTAAATGGGGAAATTCCAGAGACCTTTTGCTTTTTGTAGGGAGGAAGCAGGCACTTAAATAGCATTACTGCATATTACAATTGCAGTTCATAACTAATATTAAGGAATTAGGTCATTGCATCTACATCAAGTTAGCCACGTACAGCATTGTTTACAGACTTTAATTTATTTTTTAGTATATCACAATCATTTTCATTTGGCTACATACCTATGCAATATTTCTCCTAATCATGTACAATTAGTTCCCTTCAAATTTAGCTTAATTGTATGCCAGTGATTTGCGGGGTGTATACATTTCAATGTTGTTATGCTGATTCTAAACAGAGTGACAAATATTACAAGGTAATTTGAAAGAAAAATGTTGGCTTACAATTGTTTTCTTAAAGAAATCACAAACTTACTTTAAGTAGTTTTTTCTCCCTTGTAAGGCAACGTGCTATGTAACGATAATCCCTAGAGAAGCGATTCAGCCACTGGGTAGCACTGACCATTAGGCTCTCAATGAGAGCCCAAAAGAACTTCATGAAAGTCCAAATCCTCCGGCCCACAGCTCCCTGAGCATCAGGATCAATGCCATCACCACCCCCATCGTCTCCATCATCTGGATCTGAATCCACAAATTGAAAAGTATTAATATTTAATAAGAGCAATGCCACTCAATCTAGGAAATAACTGTGTTTGACTAATGATATGAACAGGGCAAAGCAGTAACATACACAACATTTCTATCCTCCATAGATATATTCCATATTTCACATCTCATTTGTACATGCTTGTCCATAGGGGCTATCTATTTACACAAAGATCCAATGAGATGCTTCACCACCTTCATCAATAGATAAAACTCAAATACAAAGCAGATATGATCAAGCCTGTGCTATCTGGTCAGTAGTAGTGGCAAAAGGTAAGGCAAGTGGCAGAGGTCTGTTGAACTAATAGCATTAGGTCAGTAATTTATGTGTGGGTCCTTCAATAGGTCCTTCAATAGTCCAAGAGATGGTGCTTGTAGTATTGGAAAAGGCTTGCTTTTAGTGAGCCTCATCTCTCACTAGACTGGTGTTAAAGTTTCCGCTATAGCCATCGTGTGATTTTACTCTCTTTTTGGATTTAAGCAACACACTTTTGTATAATTAGAATCATGAAAAATGAGGGCATTGCACAAATGCTATAATTCTTAATAATTATAAAATACATAGGGATTAACCCTCTCTCCTAGTTGTTGTTACAATGTTTGTTTGAATAATATTCTCTACAAGCTTTCCTGAAGCCCATCAATTTACCTGGCTGTTCCCTTCCACCCCCTGGAGGCTCATCTTTCCCTGCGGGATGCATGACAGCAGTCTGGGCTTTCCCATGGGTTGGAGTACTTGTCGATGAACTACCTACTTGAGGCTCTTCCTCCTCACTTAGTGGAGGAATTCGACCAGACTGGAAACTGGATCGTACACTGACACTTGAAGATGGTTGTTGCAAGTTCTTAAATAATAAGATTTACAGATACAATTTAAACATGTGCGCATGATATTCTAATATGATTGTTCACATTGGGGCACTCAATAAGAAATTATTTAACCCTTTAGTGTGCCGGGCCAATATATCCGCTTTTGCATCTCAGGTAAAAAGTACGGCGAGCCAATATATTGGCTCAAATGTATGCTATTGTTCATGTTTAGTGGACTAAAACAATTACAATTATTTTGTAATACAATGTAAAATTCATTCATAAATATTGCCTGATTCAGTTAATATTCAATAAAAAAACTTCATAGAGATATCTTTAAAAATTACTTCATAATATTTTTTTCCCTTAGATGATTTGATTAAATTGCCCTCAGCACTTTTCGCTAGCACCACTGGCAGGTCACAATACTAAGAGGGTAAGGTAAGAAATGCATTAGTTGCATTTATGAAAGTGCATGCGACCTAATATAAAATCTACTACACTCATTAAATTAAAAGGTGATATTTTTCAAAACTGGAAATCAGCCGAAATAATTGGCCATCTTGAATTTGAAGAATTAAAACTGAACACTTCATGAAAATTCCATAGATATCTAAATTTACTGCAATGATGTCAGTAACAAAATGATGCACTACAAAGGGGAAACTTTAAATGTAAAAACTTTAAATTTACAGCAATGGAATAAAAATTGATTTAAAATTCTAAAAAATAGACTGTGTTCACAAATAAATTAAACAGTATGTTAAATGCATTATTTGTTAGGATTTGCTTTATTAAAAATGCCAAATTATTCAGAGATGAAAATATATTATTTCTGTTCACCACCTCTCCTCCACTTGAAAAAATTTTCCTGGCAAATGAAAAAAAATTACTTCCTCAGCTTTTTTGCTGCACTGAATAGAAAATTTTAGTATTCATGTGAAATGCACCCAATGCTCACATATAATATGACATGGTTTAGTAAAGTAGGATATAGTAATGCAATGCCATGAAATATAATACAGAATAATGATGTGCAATGTAATGCAGCATAACATAATATAATATTTGTTAACAAGAACTGATTTTTTTCACCATAGACTGCCCTCCAATCCAAGCTGAGGCTTGATAAATGGTATTTATCCAACATTTTCTCACAAACAGCTAAAATTTAATGGCATGATAATTCTCAAATTGATTTTATTGAATTTCTGACTTTTTACTTTTTTATCAAAATTTTATTGAAAAGTCTTGGATTTGAGGCACTTTGAATTCAAGAAATGATAAATAATGCTCCTACAACCAGGAACAGTTATAAGCAGCAGCCAAAAATGATGTAACCACAATTGTGAACTCACATGGTCAGCAGAGAGGCCACTGCTGCGACGAGATCGTAACCCAGGATGTGACCTCTGTCTAGCCAATCCCACACCATCAGGAACAACCCCCAAAGAGGTCTTCCGCCAACTTGATGTGCCTGGCTCATCCCCTGCCTCTTCCCCAACTCCATCATCGGCCGGTACCTCTTCTCCATCTTCTGTGTATTCTTGGTGTGACATCAACGCCATATCAGCAGCCTGCCCCACATCTGTCTTCATTGCAGAGCTGAGTAACTGCAAGAGTACATCTCTTGCATAATGAATGGGTCCCCTTTTTTATCAATTCTCGTTAAGGATGACAAACTAAATGAATAATATTTTTTGCTTCTAATGCAATTAAAATTCAACAGGAAAATGTTAGAGGATACTGTTTGTGCCCTGTATATCACAAAATGGTTTTAAAAATCAGATAAATATATTAAGAATGCTTTGATTATAAGATATTTGACATTTTAAATTGAGCAAAAATTAAAAAATTGATTTTTTTTGTAACTGAATCCCATTAAGTAGAAGTATTCAGCCCTAAGATGAAAGTAAGCTTTTATGTAAATTTCAATGCAATAGATAAATGAAACTATGCATGAAATTATGTCTGAAATCTACGTTTGCATCAAACCATAATTTGATACAAATAAATATGTAACCATTGTAGTAATAGGTATTGTGAAAGCAATCACCCAAAAAGTATAATTTTGGCAGAGAAATCAATGCATTAATTTGCAGAAGAGCAAATATAAAACTTGAAATTATTTCTATTACAGTACAGCAAATAGGCTATGGTTTCTCAGGCAAAAACATAGTATGGTATTTGCTAAATGAAAAATATTAATTTCTTTGAGGCATATACTTTTAAGTTGAGAAAGTGTTTCAACTGACCTAATTAAAGGATCTAAAAGGTATATCAAGAGCAATTACTTCAGAAAACACAAAAAATATAGCATATAAAAAGTTGAAAACCTGCAAAAATATGTTAAGTTTGATCATTTACGGTGACATATGGAATTCAAAAGCGTGAATAAATAAAAAGCAGAGGGATCATAATCAAACTTTTTCATCCCTGTGAGCTAATAATGACAGAAAATTCTGAATGAATATAAGGGAAACATGCGATAATGCATCAAATAATAGTAAGCACTCATCAAAATACAACATAAAAAGGTTATCACTTACAATCTCTTTAATAAATTGCATGTAATTTGCAGTAAACTTGCTTTGCAACCAAAATTTTGACTATTATGGTTCAAGGTGGCAGTGCAACCATGAACTTCATACTTACATAGAGAAAAATCGTAATAATTCTGATGAGAGCCATCATGAAAAGCTATATATTAAGAAAGATGAACAGAAAGGGAGCACAAAATCAATTATTCCACATGGTTCCAGTCGATTCATCAATTTTAAGATGCCAAAGAGAACCAAGATGTAGTTGATATGATTTTAAATGCTGTAACAATGCAACTTCAGAAAATATTAATTTCTAACCTTGCTTAAAGTGAATCGTCTCCTTCGAGTTTTAGAGCCATTGTCCCCATCTGCAACATCCCCTTCTTCATCTTCATCATCTTCTTCCTCAACAAATCTTTTATTCTGCCTCAACTCCATCATTTCCTCCTCGTCATCATACTCCTCAAACATGAAGTAGTCACCAGAGCGAATGGCTGAAGAAAGAGAAAAACTAGATTGAAATATTTCCACATAGTATATGAACAATAATAATTTCAGTTAATGGTTCATTTAAAAAATTTTTCATAATGTAATTACAATTTGTAAAACATTTTCCTTTTAATTCAATGGGAAAATTGAATCAGGTAAAGACTAATTAATGATATTTTACAGAAGAAGTACATTTCTTCTTACAGGCGATTTAATTTCATTTATTAGAAAATTTTGCATCCAATTATTTAATTCCAACTTTAAATCATTTCAATAAGAACTGCCAAAAAAGTTGCTAGAAAAGTGTTACAACATGTTCTTTTCAGACAAATTTCTTTATCATCCACATGAAAATTACATGAGTCATTCCAACTTTGTAAGCAACACGCATATTATGTACAAAATCTATTTACACAAAATGTATAGTTTCATAAACACATATCCATAACAACTAACACATATAGAGAAAACAAATATACAGCAAAACATTTTTCCATATTTTCAGCATTTACACCAATACCCACAATGCTAATGCATTAAAGGCCAGAAATATTTTTATAAACACAATGAAGGGATTTGTGGAGTAGTCAATTGAACAAATGTACTATAAGCTTTTCAGAAAGTTTCTAATCTATAGCACATATCATCTACTCACATTTCAATGTTAAATTGAAAATAGAAACAGCATTAAGTAGGACAAAAAACAGCTTTCAAAAGAAATGACAGAGAACCAAGATTCACCCAACACAAACAATCAGTAAATAAATTAAAAAAGGAAGAGGAATTTTATTTTACAGATTTTTCATGCTTCTTTCTTATTTATGGAGAATGCACAAGCCATATGCATACAAATTTAGACAAAAATAGTCAATAGCATATTTATCCTACAGAAACTAGATTGCTTGTCCCACCAAAGACTATACTTATAATTCTCTCAATACCTTTCTATACCTCACTCTCAAGGATTTTCTAATTTTGTTCTCTGTAGTCTCAAACACATCTAATTTCCTGCATTTTCTATTTTTCAAAATGCAGTCTAGATTTTTATTCTTGAGAGTAAAAAAGTCATGAGGATGTATACAATTAATTGTTATCTTGATAAAAAGTTTTTGAGCATATAGATTTTAATCATAACAAAAGAGAAAGAAAATAGCTTAAGTGAGAGCTGACAAATTAGGAGATTTGAAAGTTTTAAAAAACAGAAATTTAACTTATTGGCAGAGACTATAAGGGCCAACCACACTGCTGCAAAATGCTTTACTTTCAGTTTTTTTATATTTTTGTACCTTCACATAATCTATGAATTCTTAAAACCATAGAGTGTGCCACATAAGTACACACAAAACAGCAGCAAGCACAGAAATTGAGTTTACACATCTGAATCAAATATATGTACACTGAACCTTGAAAAAACACTTATTTTAAAAGTTCCATTAAAATCATTATCTGCAATTTCCATCCATCTTTTGAATGGTACACAAAACCACTTTTATGAACCTGTCTGATTCAATAGCTCTTTCGAATAGTTACCTCACTATTTCTGCAAAAATGGTCTCACTATAAACTACACCATAATCAGAGATTGCTTTGAAATTATGAAGCAAAACATGGTTTCAAAATGCTACAAACAAATGCATTAGAATCGCCCACTACGATGACTTCATTCATGCTTATAAATTAAACTATTCTAAATAACTAACTAATTCTGCATACATATTACTTTTCTACAGACAGCTTTCATTGTTAAGATTGAAGGAAATGCTAAGAGGGACTCCAAGTATGATGAAAGTATTGCCCCAAATTGGAAAGATTAAAAAAATTAATTATGAATTATATCTTCAGTTTAATTTCACCGAATCGTCATTCCTATTGCACATGCTGTGAAACCTTGAATTTATATTTATGAAGAGTCAAGTGAACAATAGGTAAAATTGGGTTGGGGAAAAATATTTTTGCATTTTCATGTTTTATGAATGAAATATTTCATATGATTAGTATAAAATAGATAATATGAGGCAGCATTTTTTTTATTTAATCAGCACACCTGATGGTGCCAGTTAAACCAGCCAGAGATATGATAAAGCAAGTTAGAATTGTAGATAATAAACTTTGTCGGCATGATATGGGGGTTTCTAAAATAAATTAATGCTTTATAGGATAACTCAGGAACAGCAATGTGAAGAGTAATTCCAAGAGGAAATTTTAGGAACAGAGTTAACTTAGGATATGGGCACTATAGTACAATATAGAAATGAAATGATTGACTTGGCAATTCCACAAACTTACAATGTCAATAATTTTATTTCAATATTTTATGTGAATTCCATAAAGTTACGCCCAAAACAACAAATATTACAGCAAAAGTTCAAAAAAGATCAGAACGTCTTATGAAAGTTGAAAAAATGGTTCATCTCCTTCCTTCCACCCCATGTTATTTCAATATGGGAAATTAAATAACCTTTTTGCAGAATATCTCTGTGAAGAAGAGTATACTGAGTTCGTAAGTAAAGAATCTTCATAATGATATATGAAATTGTGAAAGTTTGATCCATGCATATAATGAAATAGAAAAAACAGTCAGCTCCACCTCTCTAATATAAGTCTTTATAGAAATAGAAAAAAAATTGTCAATAATAAAATGTTTAACACAGTGAATTCACCTTTTCATCTCGTGATTCCCAATTACATTCAATATTTTGAAATACAAGATTCAAACATTTTTATCAATTTTTTGGGCCCCTATGACTTCATTATGAAGAGATTTTACTGTACATGGTTCCTACTGCTAATTTCCCTTCTGTTATCATGATGGCTTCTATCTCTCTTGAGGCATAGGACGGAAGAGTTTTGGTTAAGCATTTTACAGCTTTAATCTGAGAGAGCACCACTTCCAAATGATCCTTGAGTTACTTCTTCTAAGGAAATATCTTTATTTATTCAACGAGCATACATGTAAAAACATGATATAATATTTTAAAGATTACTAGCTATTACATAAAAATCATGCATAGATTTTTCCTACACTTTGTGAAGTAAAAGTCTGTGTTACAAAAACTTACATCCAGTGAGAGTGAAGGTGCTTCTAAATACGCTCCAAGTAAAATATGCTGCCACATTGATTTATCATAATAATCATAAATCAGGATTAGTAACATATGCATTCATACACATCAGCACTGATCAAGAATGGCATTATTACTCCCAAGCCAGCAAATGCTTCTATGAAATCAATTTCTAACTACTCATTACTTTAATTGAAAGACATTACATCTATGAAAAATCTTATAATACTTTGATCATGTAAATATTTAATGATGCCAACTGTGAATCCTTAGAAATGCCAATGGTAAAAGATGTGCCACAGATTCGGCTTGCTATCAGTATTACGTCATTAATTACGCATGATACAAAGAGGCACTCAAAAATATGAGTACGTACAGGATATAAAAATAAATGGTACTATTAAGTAAATCTTTGAAGATCAATTCAGAGAGATATATGTATCGCGGATATAAGCAATTTAGTGTTAATTGCATGAGAGAAAGTTTTTCATTCAAATACTTCTGAATAGATTCATTTAATGACAGAAATTACAAAATAAAATAATAACCCCACCTTTGCTATTTTGTTGAGTTTTCATGTACTAACATATAACATATTTATAAAAGCAGTTGGATGCCTAGCTATCATATTTATGGCACTATCTATTTGATTAATATAGTATGTAACATGAAGCACTGAATTAATGTAGAAAATAAAAATTTGACAGAGTATATATTTTCCAAAGTCTGACCAAATATCATTAGTTCATTTGTATAAAGTAGGAAACAGAGAAAAGATGCACAGGAGTTATGTTCAAAAACTTAAATATACCCAAATAATATAGAACATTGGCTTAATTTTATCATCTCTAAAATATAGGAAGGGTTATAGACTTTAAATATTCGCTATTTATTCCTGGTCCCCAGCAATTGAAGAATATACATTACTCAAGGAACACATGAAATATGTCCAACAATTGTAAAGTTATATCCCCATCCTGAATTTTACTATCCCAAGAACAATTGATTCAGTTTAATACTCAAGGTGAATTCATGTTTTATGCATTTTTCATTTTTGTTTAGGAAAATATCAATAAAAATTTTAAAAACCAAAGGGGCTTTATCCAGAGGTGGCTGAATCACAATTAGCCAAACATGTATTAAGTTTCCCAGCAGCACATGTGAGAATTAACTAAACTGGCTACATTGTAAACATTTAAAATCTGAGAATTTTTTTAGGAAGTTCTCTCAATGAAATATTTAAACTATGTTGCTTATTTCAGACTTAAAACAGTGATATTATCGAAGTTTATAATAAAGGCAACCATTTTCAATGCCAGTTGGGGGAGAAAATTACTTAATCGTATTTTTCTGGCAAATCGGCTAGTTCTTATAGGTTGAAGTTATACACGTATCCATTTGCCAATACGATGCAGGCTATTTTATGGTACATTTTGGAGTAAAAAAGGTGTCTTATGGGCCAGGAAATGCGGTAAAAATTTCATTATTGATGAATTATCAATGATAACCTTTAATACTCCAATGCTCTTTAAATCTCAAAAGATCAGCACCAACACTACTAAGGTGCAGGCACTCTGTAAAAAGTAAAGGCATACGCTGTAACAGATGTGTATGCTGTCATCCATGTTGGGCTAAATGATTTGTTATGATCTAGAAACAGAACAGCTAACTAGATATAATAATCATTCTATCATCGGTGTGATATATTTGATGATTTTTACTCCTAAAAGGTTAAAATGTTAGGATTTCCAGGCACTTTAATGGAAATTCTAGGTTTTCAAAACAAACATTTAATTTCCCCATTTTTTCTAGTTGAGTAATAGCCCTGGTTTCTTCATGCAATAACCCACTCTGAAAATCACTGACCACAGTGGTGTCATGAGAAGACACTAATGAATTTACATAGTAGTAACTCTAGGCAAATATCTTTTTGGACCAATTAGTTTCTATGATCCTTCCAATGTTTTACTGCTCAAATTGCATAATATTCCATCAACACTCTACAATATACATGTGATGTAGAGTATTAGCAGAATCCTGTGGTTTTAAGTAATGACTCCATATTTTTCTATAAATCACAAAAACCTCTAATTGACGATGAACTAATATCCCTCCATCATACTCCCTGCGGTAGCTCCCAGGGCAATACGGAGAAGGAGATATTTCACGAATTTCTAAAAAACCATGTCTGGCAAAACAGGGACATTTGAAACACAAAAGAAAAGGATATTGCATGTAATCAGTGAAAAAAAAAGTATTTTGAAAAAAAAAACATTTAAACTTGAATGAGCTCCAAGGATTGTTTCTTATTTTTTCACCGACTCATTATATAGTGAACTACAAATTATAGATGCACCTAACATATATTTCATGTACTATGTACAAGCACCATTTAGTTTTCTAAGCCAAGTATTATCATTTGGAAAAATTTATTAGCTTTACTGTTTACGAAGGAAGGCTCATTTTTAAAAAATTAACAATATTTTAATGTGATTCCATGCAATACTCTAGTAATGAGTACATGAACATTAAGAAAAATAGAAGAAAACCAAAACTTAAACCTTCCTTTCCTTATTATGTTATGCAGATGTATTAAAAGTCATACTTAAGTCACAGTACTTGATCTCATTTCAATTTATGTTTCTTTGTAACGAACTTCTGATGGTAAAGTTCACCGTAATTCACATGATTAATTGAAGAATTATAAGACATAAAGTAAAAGCGAAATTGATTATATAAAAAAATCATCACCAATAAATTTATTCTATAGACATACAGCATTAAGCTGTGCAAAGAAGCTGTTATTAGGTGAAAGCTCTATTACTACTTCAATAACTGGATTAAACTAAAACCTAATAGAAATCTATTCCTCTCTAGTACATACATATATCATCACAATGTTATACAGACATGCAATTATAAAACAACCTCAAAAAATCACACAACATGCAACTGCCACTAAAAAGCTGAAATGCTTACATAGCAGTAAATTACAGAGACTGAAAAGATATCTCAAAGTTTAGAAGTAGCAGCAAGCAACAAAATGCTTCAAGTAATGCACTGGTGAAGACACTCAAATACAAGTGACTTGCAAAAATCAATCAACAGAAACCGTATGACATTTTAACCATCGGAAAATTATGTAGGTAATCAAAGATTACTCTGAGACATCAACTACAATCTTTAATTTACATTAAATAATGAAATATACACAGCTGTAAATTAAGCTGACAGACCATGGGAAAGTAATTACATAATGCCAACATAGCTTTTATATAACACCTAATGGGACATGTTGAGTATTATTTGCTCTCATTTTTGTTTAATGGATCTGTATTATTTGGAGTTCTTCATCAGAGGAACTCTAATAAAAAAATCATTGGATTACATATAACATTTTGAAATTCTGCATTTTTTCCAATTCTCCAATTTCCAATTCTTCTGGCTTCCAAAGTGCACCTATATTCAATATAATGCACCATTTCAGTCTCTGAATCAATGAAGGAGATAACTATGAAGCATTCAAAATTGACATATTTCCAAATTTTGGGAATGATTGCCGACTCTAAAGCTATGCTGTCTTCAACAGCCTTCACTCAAGTTCAAGCACATTCACCTTTGCCAGAGCTGTTATTCCTATCACTTTATACACAACACCTAAATTACTGTTTCAGTCAAATAAATTAATTCCTTTAGTCAAAAACAAATTGATTTTAAAAACCATAATAAAAAAATCTAATATTGCTAACCAGTTTCAACCAATTTTAAATTCAAACCACTTTTCACTGACATTACTTCAATCTTGTGGCATTAAAAGAAAATGTAGGCATTTGGTGTGGAGTGGATTTTTCTCATAACAATTTTAAAAGTCTGCTCATTTACCTTCACTCCCTCAAAGATCCTAAGCAAGAGTCTGTTATTACAAAAAACATATATGTTTAATCAAATAAAAACGATAAATTGTAGAGCAGCCCAATACATAAATGCATGTTACCATAAATACAAATTGTTATGATAGAGTTTTTTATCATTAATTCTTATTTCAAAATGAGCGCAAGAATCCAAAGAAGGGTTTTGATGAGATATCAAGAGATCAAAATTTTTATGCCTGTGTTCTTTCATGAGTAAGACTACTAGAGACTAAACACACACTGGAAAATAAACCTCATTAAAACCATCCACTGTCTTTTAAAAAAATCCTTCCATTTCAAATGAATTTGAATGAGAGCAGTCTATTTCATAGTAGTAATCAGATTAATAAATTTTGCAACCATCAGCAACAATTTGAAGAGTAATTTAAAGGATATTCAAGTCACAAGTCACTAAATTTTTCAAATCAGCATAGATTTACATGTTTAAAAGAATCTCCTAAAAAGCACAGATTTTATCACCAAGAGAGCAGAAACTTAAAGAGGATTTAAAATAATACACAATCGAACAAGCACAAAATTTATTGCAACTACCCAGAAGAGGAATTCCTCAGCAGTATTTTGATGTAAGTTGCTCACATACATATACCTCCACCACAAGGAGGCACATTGAGCCATTGAAAGAACAAATTATTTTTTATGATCTTGGAAAAGTAAGAAATTATATTTTTTATCAAAATATTCCCTCATAATCCCTTATCTCTTCCTCCATATCAAAATTTTGTGGCAGATGTCGAGTGCAATGACCTGGCAGAGTATACAAAATTTTCCTGGAGTGCTTGGCAAATTTCTGGTTTTTGACATCCTTGACGTCAACATTATCCCGGAAGGTAAATTGTATTGTCATATTGAATCACATCACAATAAAACCAAAACCCTGGTGTAAAAAATTTGCACATCATACAGGAGTGAAGTCGGCTTCCTTTTTCCTCAATACTGTATGTCATATCATAATTATTTGCATATTTTTTGCATTCAAGTGTCTCATACATCCCAACCTTCAGCACAATTTATGCAAGTAAAAGATTGTATTATCACATGATTTACCCTCTCTTAACTTTACTTTGCAAATAAAATGAGAAACCATGCTATTGGTGCATACTGTAACCCTGAACAGTTTAATATACTATATTGAAGAAAGTGATGACTTGATATGAAATACTGAAGATCAAAGAAATGACTGAAAATAAAATGTGACAACTGAACTAATATATGGCAGATTTCCAAAAGTGCTGTCGACCAAAATTCACGCCGCTTTGAAACGTGCTAGGAAAACCTCGACATGTACAAACCCCCCTAACAGCTTGGAATCCCCCTCCGATTTTGTGGTTTCAACACCTCAAAACACCCCTGAAAGGCAAGCATTTTGGGACAATCGACGGGATCAACGCAGCTTACACCACGGCATTAAATGGCATTCTGAAGTAGGCCTACCACAACGCATTCGAGAGCTGGAAGTCCTGCTAGAACTGATGTATCAATGCAAAAGGAGCTTATTTTGAAGATTTTTGGGCACTTTTAACAAAACATTCAATAAATGATTTGTAATATATTTACTGAAATTACTTCAAGTACATACCTTGTTTATGTATGTCTGTGTGCGCATGTGCGTGCCAGTGTGTATGTATATGGCAGTCTGACATATTTAAAGAAAAAAGCTCCTTCCACTTCTATACTAATAAGGCTGAATCCTAATGGAAAGTTCCATGCCTGAGCAAACTCTATGACATAGTGATTGCCTATTCAAAAACTAACCTCAGTTTGCTTAAAATGGATATAAACATGTATTTCACATGCTTTAACATTTTAGTATAGGTAAGTTTGCATCTTAAGTATTAATAAAGCATGAATGAAATTCGGGAAATGTTAAATTGAGAAGAACTTGAAGAATAGTTAAAGCACAGAGTCTTCCATTTCTCCTTGGTTATGAAAATGAAGTTAGAGATAAACAGTACAGATATTTTAGCCTACCGTCCTGAGCAGATCCTCTATGAATTCTCTGTTGCCACATCATACATTCCTCCCCTATAAGATCACCTGGAGTGAATAAATTTATTGGAATACATATTTTATTAAAAACCATGCTAATTTTGGAAAATATATGAAAGTTATGCACATGGCTGATGACTGCTTTGTGCTAGAGACTCATATCCTCTTGGTGAATAGAAAACTTTAAAGAATTTCTCTTTGTCATGTGCAATTACATATCCAATATGGGCCAGAAAAATAAACTAAACAAAAGAAAATATCAAAAAGTAAGAAAATGTCCAGAGTTACATCATCACTGTGTAAAGAAGGTTATTATAATATTAAATATAGCTTATAAACAGAACATATCTATACACATATACATTAAATTTCCCTTCCAAAATATTCACAGTATTTTCATGGTTGTCACTTAATACATTATAATATCAGATGCTATTACCAAAGCTTGGGGATAACAAAAAGTCTATGATACTAATATGAAAAAGCAACTGCATATGTGCATCTCAATCTTTGAAAAACAATTTGCAACTAATCATTACCTTGGATTTCTAGGTACTAAAAATGGAGGGCATTTTTCAGTGCCTTAAAAGAAGCTTAAATATATACAGTCTAGCAGTGTACATTCTCCTAAAAATGATAGCTAATTTTCATTCAGTCATGTCAATCAAATAAAATATTTCAAAAAGCAATATTGTAGTACTTTCTTGAACTGAAATTAATTGAAACAAGTACATAAGGGGACAAGAATATATTTTCTTTTCCAAGGTGTGCATTATGCTGGTATAGGTCCAATTACAAGATCAAATTTTTGATCACTTTTAAAATTTTACTAGTCAACTTGAAAGTCATATGAACTAATAACTTAGAGAAACATTATCATCAGACTAGAAATCCAAGTAATGCTAATCACAACACAATGAAAAAAAGAGATGTTGTTCCATGAAGGTGGGGTTACATTACATGTATGATGAGATTGTGCTGGTGAAATTGAGAAGGAGTGTCCAGGAGTGAGACTGGCAAGGGGGGGGAGCCACGGGGGACCAATGGGTGGGTTGCTCACTGATCCACTGGCCCCCCGACTCCCCCTTGACGTGTGACCATCCCTCGGCCCGGCACAAGAACTTGTACCCATTCCATGATGGGGTACATCCATACCGATTGCATCATATGGAGGGGGAGAGAACACTGGAAAAGATTCATCATCCTCCTCTCCGCCATAGTAACCAGGGTCATTGGGAGGTGGGGGAAAGGAGGCAGGGCGAGGACGCCTTCGCCGACGGGAGTGCTGATGCCGACGAGGGGTCAGGGACAGGGGCAGGACCATGTCTGAGGAAAGGGGGGAGCTGATGGAGATACGTTGGCCTTCTAGATAGCCATCCAGAGATATGGTGAATGCAGCCGATGACGGGGTCGGAGCACCACTTGTGTTAGTGGTGGTGGTGGTAGTAGTTGCCTGTACTTGCATCGTCTGGGAGAGACTACGCCTGTGGCTGGATGGGACTGGCAAGCCCCCAAAGGGTTGAGAGGGCATCATGGGCATGGGAGGAGGGGGGTGAGATGGAGAGACGCTGGGGGTGGGAGAGGGTGGAGCCGTGTCAGTCCCATCATCCTCTATGGGAGTGTGGAAGCCTTGTGGACTGTGAGGCATTGCGTCTGTGGCAGCTGTAATTGCTTTTACATGAGAGGGGCAAAGGGAGGGGGAGGAAAGTCGAGATGAGGCCTGGGCTGGGGCAAGAGACAGGGGTGAGGTGCAAAAATGGTATCATTAATTTTTAAAATAGTTGAGTGAAGAGCAGAAGATGTGGTAGGTGTCAATGAACATACCGTGTGACAATTCACAAGACAAAACTACCATTACATCAAGTTAGTCTAAAAGGCACACACAAGGACTGGCCCACACAAATGGTACAAAAACAAATGTCACCAGAAAACAGAGAAGAATCCCATTTGCAGAATCAAATCCATTAAGTTCAATGATGCTTCTTTCTTTCTGAAAATATATTTCTGCAGGGAAAAAATTAAATGCAATCATATTTTAGTATAACTAGGTATGGGATGTTCTGATATCCAGCCTCTTTGTTACAGACTATGCATGGAAATCTCTTAATTTTTTTAACCATAGGACAACAACTACAAAACATACACATTAGTTCCTGTTCAATGGCCTACAATTTAGGCCATTCTAAACTTTAATTTAAATATTTTCCATCACTTTGATAGAGAAATAATATATATACTTAAGCATAAAAATTTGAAATTCAAATAAAACCATGAGCAAGGAGATGTATAAATAATATCCTCATTGTAAAAGAATTAACATACACAACTATACTCTGTTTCTAAGAGAAATGATTAAATTTCATCCAGATATGCATTCACACATTCATGAAAAAGAGTTCAATTTTTATGAAAGGAAGACATTTTTTTAAGTATCCATCATCATACAATTGGCATCAAAGCAGTTGATAATTCTTAGAAACCCTCTATGAAATACAATGCAGTCCACAATTCATTAACATATTTAATGCAAATTCAATGGCTAATCAGGCAATGTTCCGAACATTGAAATTCATTCATCAAGGCTTAATATTAAAAATCGACTACCTCATGGCAATATGCACTGGTTACACGACTGGTGATGCACCATTACATCATGCACCTTTGGCTACACTACTCAAAAACGAAACAGAGAACTTACCATCATAATGATTGGTTGACTCATGGAGAAAAGTTTCTTGCCTTCTCTGGTGAGTTGCTTTGATTCTTTCCATTTTGCGCTTAATCTTTTCCAAAACTTGATGCTCCAGATCTTGCTGCTCTGATATTTGCCTTTTACTAAGTTCTTCTATTAATTCAGCACCTCTGTAAAAATAAATTTAGAGTGATTACACTATAGACTACAGAAATGCATTATATGCTGCAAGATTCTATGATTTCTATGTAAATAAGGGTTGAAAAAAGTGCATAACATCAAACCCCACCAACCACCACTAAGGCACTGAAGTTTAAATAACAAATTACATAAAACTGCTTCTAATATGTATATTTAAATTCCATTTAAGGATGTACCAAGATAAATTTGGCCAAAATATTTAAAATATCTCATTTAGATTTTAAATTACTACTTGAGGTCATGAACTTTTATTACCCTTTTAATTTATGAACTTAATTTCGGGAGACAAGGGCTTTTGAAAACCTTCTTACTATTACACCTACATCATGTCTTAATATATTGAAAGCACTCTTAAAAAATTGTTTTCTCCTTAATTTATCCACTTACAAGAATTTACCCCATGCCACTCATGCACTTGTCTGAAATTTTCTTGGCTATTCAAATATCAGGGGAGTATGGGAGGTATAGACCAATAAAATTTCAGTTTTAAATTTCACAATTCAAAAGAATTGAGACTTACTTAGTCCCACTCAAGGGCTATGACTTTTATATTGAATTTAAACAGCAAGTCTCACTCATGGTAAATGCTAATGAAGTTAAAACTTAAGAAAAAATTAGGTACTAATATATAATCATACACAGAAGTAGCACAGGAGTATCAGAAATCACAATGAACACACCAATAAATTCAGAACAAAGTACATACCTAGATGCAAGAATGGTTTGTGCTTTAGTTTCATCCACAACACGAAGGAAATAGTGACTTCTAAACAGACGCCGCTGTAATAGAAGAAAGGCAAAGCAAACCCCATCCCAAGCAAGTCCTGTATCTTCTCTGGGAACAACACATTCTTTGGGATCTGCAATAAGTCAAATAAGATTTTCTTTAATATAAAAATATTGTGCCGAATGATACAGATGTAAGCTAATTTAATAAGATCATAAAATAAAAAGATGAATTGTGCCTATTTACCTTCAACTAAAAACTGAATGCACCCCTACTTTATGATAATAAACTACTACAGAAATAATCTTACATATTTTGAAAATATTATAAGTGAGCCTTAAGTTTATCACCAAATAGGTAATACACTTCACATAATCTATTTCATCATAAATTTGTAAATTTAATTTTTTTTTAATTTTGCATATTGAGCTACAAACTGAGTAGGAAAGTAAAGATGTTGGCAAATTAAATACTTTTTACAGCACACTAAAAACTTAATATGATTGCATGGTCTTCTTAAGAACAATTATGTATTATCTAGGAACAGTCAACTCCTATGCTGCGGGAAAACTTGAGGAATGCATTAAGGCAAAACCACATCAAACTTCCATATGCATCATCACCATGAATAAGGTGACTGATAAATTGACAGAAGTCAATACACCTTTTCTCCAACGTCTTGTTATTAAGAGTCTTTTACCTCCCTCTGCTCTGCCCACAGTCCTAGGCACACTGTCCTCCTCCACTACTGTTCTCTCCATATCAATTCATTGAATGCTCTAATGAGCCAGAATGTTTGCAGAAAGAATAGAAATTTGGGAGAAAGAGACTCTTTTGGTTCACTTTTTAAACTCAGAACCATCTCATAAGCAAGCATAATTCTCTATTTTTGGCACAAATTTATGAAGCTGCTCCAGTGAAAGTGAATAGCAAAGAGAAACAGCACTCCCAGGAGTAAGTGGAGTCTCATGATTTGTATATAATAATAATAATAATAATAATAATACATTTATTTGTCCGGAGATTTGTTGCATATTCATACATACACAAATATAGGACACGTCAAATATAATTTTCACAATTTCACAATAGAAGAGATACAATATATAATATATATATATATATATATATATATATATATATATATATATATATATATATATATATATATACATATACATACCAATACACTAGTATAATTACATATCAATTGTTTAAGCCGGAATTGATGCATTGCGACAATTCAAGGTATTCATTTACAGAATAGAACATATTATTTTTTAAAAGGTTAAACAGCTTTTTCTTGAAAACAGGTACTTTTGTTTCATATTTGATTTCATGGGGAAGTTTATTGAATAACCTTAAGCCCATTGCTTTGGGCCCATGGGCAGTATTGTGTGTCCTGACAAATGGTTGGTGCAGGTCATTGCAGGTCCTTGTGTAGTGACTATGGTAATTGTGGTTGGACTTATAATGGGAAATATTACCCTTTGCATGTAAGATGACATTAAATATATATATGCAAGGTACTGGTAATAAACAAAGTCTTTTGAAGAGAGGTTTACATGGTGCATCGCAAGGAGCATTGCTCATAATGCGTATAATCCTCTTTTGGATTTTGAAGATTATGCCCGCATGGGGAGAGGAACCCCAGAAGAGGATACTGAAAGTAACACGAGAGTAAAATTCACCATAGTAAATGGATAGAAGGACCTCTAAATTTACAGAATACCTAATATTTCTAATAAGGAAGCATAGGGAGCTTAACTTGCTGCGTAATTTGAAAATATGTTCCTCCCAAGACATGTTTTTCTGTAGGATTACTCCCAGGAATTGGGTACTGGAATTTTGGGGAATGCTCACACCTTCTACATCTACTGAGATTGCAGATGAAACTTTCTTTTTATTCGAAAAATAAATCAGGCTGGACTTATTTAAATTGGGCTTTAGAAAGTTATGAAGACACCATGCATTGAAAAACTGAGCTACTTCGGCTGCTCTTTCTGTCAAGCTGTTTACTGAGGAGGCTGATACAATGATATTTGTATCATCAGCATACAGTATTGGGTCTATCCCCTTAATGAGCTTAAGATTGTCTGGGAGATCATTGATATAGATTAAAAATAAAATAGGACCAAGTACAGAACCCTGGGGAACACCCAGTGTTACTTCTCTACCAGGGGAAACAAATTTGGAGCCATTACTTGAGAGCTCAACATACTGATGCCGTTCACTTAGATAAGATTCAATCCATTTGTAGGGCGTGCCTCTTATACCATAGCATTTCAGTTTATATAGGAGTAACTGATGATTGACGAAGTCAAAAGCTTTACTGAAATCGAAAAATAATCCTAGAGTTTCAGTTCTATTATCCAATCCTGAAAGTATTTGATTCACCATGTGATATGTGGCTGTTGTAGTGGACCTTGTTTTCCTAAATCCATGTTGAGATGTGGATAATAGCTTATATGTCTCAAGATATGATACAAGACGTTGATAAAAAACTATTTCAAATATTTTCCCCAGCTGGTTTAACAGGGATATTGGTCTATAAGAATTCATTGCCATTTTGCAACCTTTCCCTTTGTATATTGGCACAATTTTTGCTGATTTAAGAGGGCTCGGGAAAATTCCAGTTTTTAAGGATTCATTAATTAAGAACAGCAGCTGATCCTTAATAGCATTAAACGACCTTTTTATGACTATCCCTGGGATGTCATCTAATCCAGGACTAAATTTGTTAGGTAATTTATTGATTACGTTGGTCAGTTCCCTGGCTGAACATGGGAATATATATAATGAATTGCATGAGTTAGGAATATGAGAATAATTTGCTGGATTGACTGAAACTGTGGGATTTTGATGGGATAGATAGAAATCATTCAGGATGGAGGCCATTTTAGAGTAATCTGATATAGCATTACCAGCGGAGTCCTGCAGTTGAAGATCTTGTACATGATGTCGACCCTTTGATTCGTTAATAATTTTCCAAATCTCTCTAGATTTATTGTCTGCATTGGTAAGTCTAAGGTTGTTGAAAGATTTTTTGGCATGCTGTAAGGTTTGGCGATAACTTTTCTTGAGTACTGAGTATTCTAGGCGATCTGCTGGATTTGATTTACTTTTGTAATACACTGCGGCGTCTTTCATTTTCTTTGAAAGCCAACGAATTTCATCAGAGACCCACTGACTTTTGTAGTTAACAGAAGAGCTTTTGTTTTTTGTATGCTTCAGGACACGGGGAAAGCAGATTTCAAAGTAATGTAGATAGGTGGAATAGAAGTATTCAAAGCTAAGGTCGAAGGACTTAAAGGAAAACAAATCGGACCAGTCATGGGAATTTAATAAGTCACAAAAGGCGATCATATTCTGATCAGAGAAATACCTTTTGTAGTATTTTTTACTTTCTTTGGATGTAGACACAGCAATTGTAGAAAGAAGTGGGTAGTGATCAGATATGTGGGCATTAATGGTATTTGTTTGTACTAGATCAAGGTCGATATTAGTTAGTACATTATCTAAAACTGTTTGCGAACTAGCACTCACTCTAGTAGGTTCACTGTTGGTAGCATTGATGTTGAATGACGTCAGTAAATCCATGAATTCCTTTTTAGCTTTAGAATCGGCCATAAAATTACAATTAAAGTCACCTGTAATTATTATGCAAGGCTCATGGATTGACCTATGGATTATTTCCAAGAGTTTCGTCAGTTTGGTCAGGAAAACGCAAAAGTCACTCTTCGGCGAACGATAAATAGACAGTACATAAAAAACAGTAGTATCCATTTTGAAGCAGGAAACACAGCATTCAAATGATTGTTCTTCATTGAGAAATTCGTACGGGTAACCAATGGGAATATGGGAAAAACATTCAGACAGTAGGATTAAAACACCACCATTTTTGTGAACAGTCCGGCAAAAGGCACTAGCGATGACATACCCAGGCACATGAAGAGAGTCTAGTTCACTCGCATTTAACCAATGTTCGTTGACACAGATCACATGGGGTTGGTACTCGTTTACTAGAACCTCGAGGTCCAGTAATTTATTACGTATGCACTGAATGTTTATGTGCAAGAGCTTCAAATAACGTGTTATCCTTCCGGCGCTGGAGGGAGGCGTGGCTTCAAAAAAGAAAAATTTCCCACGAACACATTTTTAGGCCAAAAGGCGGCATTACTGAGGGTATCGCGAAAATCTTGGCGTATGGATACCCGAAACGATGTATAATTTCCGCGCGTTACCTTAAGTTGTTCGATCACCAGTTCCGTTGAGGTATCAATCTCCGGGATTTCATCTTTTACATAGTTTCTCAACTGGGTAACTGTTGTATCGGAGGTGAAGTTCCACACATGGAGATGGGAAAGACGAGGGATCCCCGAAAGAGAGCATTCTTTCGTAGATGTTCCGATGATTGGCGATTTACGGCGCCTACGTTTGTGGCTCACAGTAACAAATCCATCGTCTCCTTCTGCAGAAAGTTCTTCTACACCACCTTTCTCACATTTCTCGTCAGCAATATGAGGTAGCACGGTAGTGATTGAGGGAGTAACACAAACATTTTTCGAGATCGGCACCTGTTGCCCTATCAAGTCACTGCTAAATTTAGTCCGATTGGAGGTCGATTTATCTGAAGCAAAGTCTTTCTCTGGGTTGACTTTTACGGTTTTCGCAAATGATACACCCTTACACACGTTAGTAGCCTTTTTCGTTGCGAGAGAATCTTTTAAAATGCTCAATTCCTGTTTCAGCATGTCGATATCGGACGCCATGTTAGATAGTGCAAGCTTATTAGCACGACAGGAAAAACATTTCCAAAAAATATCTCTACATTCAAATACGGCTTTCAAAAAGAGATCATTCAGATTAGTGCATTTGGAATGAAAAAAGCGTGAACATAAGTCGCAATTAATTACTTTATCTGTAGAATTAAGGGAAATATTGCAGGAGCTACACTGGCTTGCAAAGTAAGCGGCCGCCATCTTGAAAAAAGTTCAATTGAATTTTTGAAATTTTGAATTTTGAAATTTGAAATTTGAAATTCAATATGAATTCTTAGGCAGGTGCAATAATTTCCACAATAAAAATGGCATACATAAAACACACTATGACATCTCATGAGATTTTGCCAACTCTGAGAGATGACAGTGCAAACAATCAACACAATAATGTCAAATGCACACTAAATAGCAATAATACGTGTTTTTAATCTGAGCTTATGAACTACAAAATAGTATAAATTACAGGTATCCCTAGTCAAACTGAAAAACTACATGGCTGAAATAATCAGAGTTGGTAAACCACTACGCACATGAAAAATAAGAGGTTATGTTTAATCATCTACATTACTATGGGACAACCATCACTCTCACACCAGTAATCTCTACACATAAATTAAAATATCAATGAAATACCATCTCCATCTTTGAGAGACATCTTTCATTTGATAGCTGACAGCAACATCAAAAAGACAAAGGAAGGGATCACTGTTTTCTATATTGAAATTCTGGTAATGAAGCCACTTGCTCATTCACTGCTAAAACTGCAGCAATGAATTTGAATTGCAGAAGAACAAGATCACTTCACAGAATAAGTATATTTAGCATAACATTATGTTACTGTGCCATTTCAAAAAGTATATTTTTCAAAAAAGACAACTGATTTCTCATTGCAGTTCGTGGCAACTTAGGGAACAGGATGGTGCATTCCCACCCAGAGGGCCCAGGTTCGAATCTCGGTGGCGTCGAATATTTTCCAGGGGTATCCTGATCCCTACTTCAGGTGCTTTGTGGGGAGCACTTCGAGTGAATACGACGTCCATCGGATGGGAAGTTAAACGGCAGACCCCTTGGCACCATTCGACTAGAGTAGGCCATTGCCAATGCCGGGTTTATCTCCAACCTTCCTTTCCCATTCATTCCTAATGGCGCAAATGACCTTAGCTGTTGGTTGGCTCCCCTAAAACTACTACATTCCCTGATTTGGAATAGCCCACAATGATATCTTCATCCAGAAGTTGTTTAGTAATGACTGTGGAGCTTTCTCTCTTGGTAACTCCTCTCTTTACTAAATTTCTTAAAATTACCAAAAGATTTTCACTTGAAATGACATGGCCTACTAAAGCCCATTTAATAGAAACTTCAAATTACGAAGATTATATTCCTTCTAAAATTCCATACCAAAACTTGCATCACATTCTCTGCTTCTAGAAGTTGATCACATGATGACACAAAATGTTTCTATATTGGCATTGATTTATCTTGGAACATAGAGTTTTTTGGTAATCAAAGACTAGGAAACATGTTGACATGTTCATACGCAATTATACCATACACATGGTAGCTAAAAATGTTTGAGTAAGATTAGCCATTGCTCATCATTTTTTTGGAAATGACTTGCCAATGCCAAATTATGGCCAAATTATATATATAGTCTGTAAGATGATTTTGTGCATGAAGTACATTGAAGTACATACAATGTGAAAAATTAACATATATTTTAATCTAAAAACTAATGTGCACCTTAATCACATATAGGGCAAACGAAATTATGTATAAGCCATGGGATTTTCTGATTTTTTCCCCAGGCTACCTTCTCTGAATCCAAATTAAAATGTAGTTAACAAAATAAGTTTTTGTGGGGCATCCTGTTTAATCACAAAACATCTAAATTTAAAAAGGACAACACAGGATAGCACTTTATTCTAAAACATCTCATGGTATCACTGATATTCTGAAATGAATACTAGGATCTTATACAAGGTTTTAATATGTAAAAACAAATTAACTTAACATACATATTGGTTCCAGAACTGATGTTTTTATTTTGATTCTAGTTCCAGTTTCAAGTGTTTCTGAAACCAGGAAAGAAATGACAGATCTGACCAATCACTAATGAAAAGCATAAAAATAACTTCATACCAACAACACCAGCCAGGGAAGTTTCATCCCGAAACTTTTTTATGCAAGCAATTCCAAGAAGTTGCACCAGCCAGCATGCAGACAGCTGCAGGTCTCGTATGAAAACACATCCAAGCATTTGAATAATACTCTTAAATAAAATGACAGCTACATTGTAGCCAAGTAACAAGTTCCACCTGAAAGAAAATAAACATTATAAATATTTTGTCCACACAACAGACAATTAATATGTTGATGAAGTTGAACAAGTAATGGAGATCATCAATCCCTCTCCTGTAGATGAAGAGAACACTTTGTACCCTCCACTCGTTAGTTGGATGTAATATACAATGTTCATCTAAACACCGAGGTACCATATTCAGGTAAAACACTTAATTTCAATTCCAACTTAAACACATAAATGTTCACAAGGGAAGGGAAGAATTTTGAGAGGGTGTGGGGCTAGATCAGAGTGACACCCTGTGAACAGATAGGTATAGCTTTGTAAGGAAGCTATGATTCTTTTCTGAAAAATTCCATACCATCTTTTGAAAAACTAGCATCCTGATGCTGTTGTAAAAAGCTGCTCTCAACTCTATCCACCCCATCAAGTACTCCTCTCTAAAAAATCTGAGAAGTGGGCAAGTCACCATTTAACAGTAACCTATGTTTCAGTGCTGTTTGCCATTAGCAATTGTTTATCATGTTATAAGGTTTTCTTCAATAGAAAATGTTTACTCTCCCCCTTTTTTTCTCAGATTGCTGGTGATACTTTTGCTGGAATAGAACATTCTTTCACTTTTTCAGTTGTGTTCATCTCCAGTTTACTTGAAAAGTAGCTTCCAGCTTCAGCAGCAGACTATAATAAGCATTTTACATATTTTTAGGCTGTACATTTTTAATCATCCCCTTCTCCATAGAGGCCATTTTACTTGCCAGGTCTTCTTCATCTTCTTAAAGTAACTATGCCATCTGCACACAGCAACATGAATATTCTTTAGCTCGGTAAACACATATAATTTGTTCCCAGCTCACGTACCACAAGAAGGCAACTATAAATTTGGCCGCCTACCCTCAGGTGAGGACAAAAGAGGCATTCAACTATGAAAGCTATAATAGGCTAAATCCATGATACTAATCCTGAAACCGATGACATGCCCTGGGGACTGTAGTAATGGAGGTCACCTGCACTATCAGATCATGGTTTTAAGTTACATCAAAGAGCCCAAAACCATTAAGGATCAAGAAATATGCATAGGTAATGGAACCAACACAGTAGGCAATCATTGCCCTCATCCACTAAATGAATCTGGACATGAAGGATAACTTGTAATGAGCTTCCCACCAGAAGAAGGCTAACGACACATACTAAAATTACGTATTAAATAGAAAATTAAAATACTTACCAACTAAGAATTGAGTTCATAGGACGGAGGTAAAAGTCATTTCCTTGCCATAAAAATATGAAGGAGCCAGCCAAGTAACCTAAAGCAAATAGGTTAACACGATTGGTCCCTGCTGAGAAAACAACTGCCAAGGAGATCCAAAAAAATGATGATAAAACCACTCTTTTCACAATGTCAAGCCATGACCTGAAATAAATATTTAAATGTGCAGTAGTTATTGGATAGAATATAATTCAATTAAATTTATAGTAAGTTCTGAGATCTACTTTAGTGGAATGTATTGATTGACTTGTTTCACTTTTGTGTAAAACAACACCTCATAAATCAAAATTCAAATATGTGCAATATAAACTTATAAGATCAAATATTATTATTTAGACCACTTCTACCTCTAACCCACCATTCCTCAAAGGTATTGGTTTTAACAGCATAGTGACCTTGACTTCTCTTTTGTGTATGTAATCCACCGACTGAATAAAAAACTTTAAGAGAGAATAAAAGGATTGCATCATAACATGATCAGCAGATGCTAGCAGGTTAAAATGATGCATTGTATATCTAATTGTATTATAATATAATTGACAATTGACCTAGCAAAAAGAACAAAGATTTGGGGCCAGAGATGGCTTCTGTGAGAAATGAGTACCAAAAACATTATACCATCATATTGTACATACTGAACTTTCTGGCACCCTAAATGCCATGTAATAACTCAAGGAAAATAAACTATGTTTGTGAATCATGGAACCAGAGCATGGTTTCAAATTTTGCTGTAGTTGCATATAAATCCATTCATGCCAAAAAATGCATATTCTTATGAAACAGCCGAGAAACTGCTCTTAGTTCCAAATTACGAAATATTCTGTGTTATGTAGGATTCAAATAATTAGGATTAACTGTACAAGGTGTGCTAAAAAAAAATACCAAAGTTTTGTAGTAGTGAACCAACCAGCACCCATTGTGATTTTGTTGATTCGCAACAAAATCACACTTCATTCCACAACAAAATCACATTTTGATTTTGTTGTGGAATGACCTTAAAAGAATAAATGATTAAATATTTCTTACCTAACATTTGAAATGAAATCTGGCACTGGATTTAATCCAGGGTCATCAACATCAAGAGAGGTTTCTCGATTTGAGCCACCAGGATGAGATATTGAATTAGGACCTCGTTCAGCACGAAATACTGAATGCTGTTGGCACACCATCAGCAAGAGAATAAAATCACCTAAAATAAAATTAAATACACATTAATGTGGCTCAAATTACAAGTCAATAAAACGTAATATATTTTTATAATTTATCGCATAATAATATTATTCAGATATTTTTCTGGAATTCATAGAGATTATGCATGAAATTGCAACTACTTTGGAGCCTTATTTCAAGACATTAAGCATATGAACTTACAAACTAATTTGTATGCCCGGGGTGCATGAACATAATCAGGAAGGAACATCCATTCTTGCAATCTTCTCAACCTTTCATCTAAATACCATGGATAATCTGTGAAGAGAGATAATGAGTGAATTATAAAGTAACCACATAAATATTAATACTAAGGAAGCCAATTGGCTTGATACTTCATGAAGTAGAGACATAGAGATTCTAAGGTCGACAGATCTCAAACATTCAGCATTTAATTGGCAAGGTTTTTCAGTCAGTGCATTTTTGTGCGTATAACTTAACAGGTTTTCAGATTAAAAGTAAATATTTTTATAAATAAAACATACCAACAGGATAATTTCTTATACATCTATTATTGTGAAAAATTATCTGCCATCATTGAGATTCACATGATCTCTAGGGGCACTTGTCCCTCACTCCGTTACCATTCACTATACAAGTCGTTAAAAAAATAACTACAAGACCTACTTTGCAAATCTTAATGTATAGATATTTTCTCTATAGTGGCTAAGCCTCTTGCTATGATTTTGTTATATTAATGTTCAAATTATATGGCAACAAAACGTTTTGGGAATTGAAGTAACCAGAAAATTTCTTATTGCAGAAATCAAACTGTAGTAATGGGTGCACTTTTGTCCAAAAATATAGATAATTACAGATATTATTGAAGCCCATAAAAAATTATTACAACCAGATGAATACCAACTTTCACTGGGAGATACATTGAAAATTAAGGATAATTAGGAGCAATTAGTTGAGAGACTTGTCACTTCTGTCCAAATCTTTCTGGTTGCTGTAGGAGAAAATTGATCATTCTTATTCCTTACTAAATATGTAATATGAATGAGATTTAGTAAAAATTAATTAATTTATTTAAAACTTTCTATGATAAAAATTGTAGCTCCCAACTGATTTTTTATTTCAAATGCTTAAACCATCACCACAGTTATCAATTCAAAGGTCAGTTTGATAGGTGAGAGTAAAGCTTAACTAGTACTAAGCCCAACAGCATGCGAAACATAAGGGTAAATCTTGGTATGGGCCTCATTATGCAGAATACAAATATTTTATATTTTGTTTAATTTTTAAATAAAAAATCAAGAATAAGTGTTTCAGACAATTAATTTTAAACAATTAGCCCTGAGAGTAAAACACAATTAGCTATGAGAGTAAAAAAGGGTCTTCTGGGCCAGGAAATACACCAGGTTATTTAGAGACATTACCATGCACGATAATGGGAGTTATCTGGGAACACCTGGAGCCTTGGAGACGCATTGACAAAATTTTCAACTCTTCCCAAAATATGCAAAAATTGTTTGCTCATAAAAATATTTTGGGACTCAATTTATAATGAATATAAACAGACATGAAAATACTAAACAAAATCTGAGAAGGTGCTCCTAGTATATTTGTGGAAATGACATGGAATGATCCATTTTATTTGCTTAGCGCTTATAAGCCCAGTTACTCAGAGAACTTGCAAATCAACATTCAAGATAATGAAAAGAATATTTCTAACCAAATGAATGCTCTCAACTTACCAATACACAATCCTGGAGGTAGGCCTACAGCCAAGATATATTGCGAAGGTAACAGGATGGCAATGGTGAGGAGAAAGAAAATCCATACTCTTGCTAGAGCTTCTCTTCCACCACCCCATCCAGTACTTCCAGCTCCTTTGGGGCCCCTTCCCATTCGGCCACTGAGGTAAACCAGACGACACAGCCAAATAGAATAAATAATTGAAGAAATATCCATCCGCGTACCAATAACTCCTACCGTTGTGATAAGGCATATCTGGTGAGGCAAAAAACAGAAGATGAATTAGCAAAGCAATAGACAAATCATTTCACAATCAAAAGAATTAAAAACACTTATTGCATACTTTAGTGACACTAATATAATTATTTTTAAAATAATTCTTTTAATGCAGGAAAACATTCCTTTTTTTGAAAGCTTCTTAGAGTGAATGCAAATTCTAGTCCTTCTAACTTTGACACACTAAAGTTCTACTGCATGTGTATGAAAAGAAAGTACATATTAGTTAAACTGTTAAAGACACTATGAAAGAACAATACCTCTACTCCAAACTTGTAAAATCCATAGTTAAAAAGAAATTTAATGCATGTACAGATGTCATTGTCAGCAACCGCTCTATCCACACCAGGAAAAAGTATATTTCTCTCCTGACGTGCCCAATAAGAAGATGATTCCATGGACACTGACGAGATTGGAGTAGTTGGAGGAGTAGGACCAACACCAAGAGCTCTGCGTACATGCTTTTGCCGTGTGCATACAACTGCATACAATGTGCAAACCAAGGTCAGGCCTGGAAAATATCAATAAATTTTTAAGTATTCAGTGATGAGACTTTTGGGTTATGTGTCCAGCCATTAACTTAGAATTTCAATACAAAATTTATTTATAGACAAAGAGAATCCAAGTTTCCTAAATCACAGTAACCTTTAATAACAATCATTAAGACATGTGAAATAAAAAATAGGGGTTACATAGCAGTTAATTCTAAGGTATGATGCCCATATCACTTTATTAACTAAAGTAGTGAGCGACAGTGATGTTTAAAGACTGGGAGGGAATTCTATACGGCAAGTTTATTTTTAAATAAAAGTGACTAATTCTACTGTAGGTAGCCTTTTAACTGGGAATTACAATATACATGTCCAACACTTTCAAAAATCACAACTGTAAATTTCTTAATACAGCAACTTATGTACAACTGTAATAAATATTACACTGGTATGTACTACATTATAACCATCCACATTAATAAAAAGGTAGGTAAAATTAATTTAAGGCTTAATACATACACATTTTATTGCCACAAAGGAAAATACTGGCATAATTGGCATTTATGATATATCTGACTAAAAACTAGAAATTATGAATCCATTAGGAAAATACTTAGAGAAACATTTAAATGTAATGGATATAGGAAATACTTGTGGTGCTCACCAATGTATCCTTTAAGTAATTCCGGCAAACGGGAAGTTTTTTTGAAGCCAATCCAATCAGCATTATTCATAGAGAACTGAACATTTCCCACATAGATGTTGGTAGAATTCAGAGATTGCAGCCCCTAAATTAAATTTTTAGGAAATTAATTACTTTTTATTCCATAAATTGTGAGTAAGGTATGATGGCACCTACAAACAAAGAGCAGGAAAAATTCTTGCCAAAACAATGGGTTGGTGATATGCCATTCATTTAAAATTCAAATTGATAAATAAAATACTTGGCTTTTCAATTTTCAATTTCAATTTGCAATTTTAATATGAATATTTTCCACCAAGTCATGACAAAAACTGTTTTATTCATTTAGAAAAAAAAATATTCTTAAATCCATTAAACTTTTATGGAGAATGGAGAAAAAAAATGTTGCCTTAGTACATCTACTGCTTAAACCTCATTGAAGTGCCTATGCATACATTTACTATACTTTTTAATACACATGTACAAGTTAATTATTAAATTAATTTGTAAAAACTATTCTAATGTGAACTTCCTTCACTAAAAATGTTAATTTGTGGAAAAAACAAACAGACAATTCTTTTACTTTGAGTTACAATATGTGGCCTAAAAATATGCATCTGCAACGTCCTGAGAAAGTACATAATTACTTTTGATGGCACTCCATATATAATGCAGTGTATTTATATGGAATGGTATAACTGCACTCTGGAATTTGTTTATTTTCAGTTCACCCAATGTACAATAACAATGCCTTATATTTTAAAATATATTTTTATAAAATTTGTCTAGCTAAGGTATCTTCTCAGTTAAAATTAGGGTGACACTTTCCATACCGTGCAGTTTGCTTCCCACTGTTCATGTCGGATGTATTCTATTTGGTATATCATCTTAGAAAGAAAAAGTATCGAGGTAAGCGCAGATGATAAATGAATGATAATTGTCTGGACTCTCTTCCCACAGGGTAAGGCAACAACGGAGAGAACAACAAATGCCAAGTGAAGCGCACATACCTGGAATCAAAATGTTATTGGAGATATTAATTACATCACAAAATCCCATGTAGCTCAAATTTATTTAATACAAAAACAGGTCTAAAAAAAAGAAATCAAACTCACATCATAAACAGCCATCAAGACAAATGATAGGAACACAATCTTCACCATGTGTAATTCAAAAAATTTCCACAGAAGTTCAATCAGTCGAGTCATAAGAATTCTAGATTTCCGTGTAATTTTCTTGAGTTTGGTAGTTGATATCTCTGTAAAGTATATGGTTTAAAGTGACAACAAAGCAATTGCAAACTTCAGTTAATGAAAAATTATTCTCATTGTCATCTTACATGTTTTAATAATCCCATTAATATAACAACTAACCCTTAAACATACTCTATTTTTAATTTCTTAAAGCCAAAAACCTATGAAATTAGTAATGTTCATCATAATTGATTAAAGCCCTTGATATAACGTGAACTAAGGACCTCCCAATTTGAACTTTCTATTCATAAGAATTGAGTTTCAACAACTTTTTTCAAAGGGTAGCATCAAACATCTAAGAACATAACATTGATATGGCAAGTTTTCTAATGTACCTAGCACAATTCATGACTACCAGTGAATGACATGAAAAGAGATTGACAATGGAAACTATGGTAATTTTAATATATTTAAATGAATGCATAATTTAAACTCAAAAGCATATTTGTAAAGTGAGCATAAACATAATTAAACTCAAATTTAAGGGATTAGTCAAATTTTCCATTCTGACTAATTGTCATTCATTGCCTATTTAATTTCCTTATATCCCTGAGATTTCTAACATGAATGCTAAGTGCTGAATATGCAAAAGCAAGCCCCTAGAGCTAATAAAATAATAAACACCAAAAAAGAAATATGAAACTTTGAACTGTTCCTGTAAAATTTGTACTTAAGTCATAAATTCAGAAAATAATAGCAAAGGCATAAGCTTACTTCTCATTTCCTTAAATGAAAGATTATGATCACGCTTCTGAGAGTCTGCCCTTTTCAACAAGTCCCGGTTCTTTTGATGCTTTGGTGTTACATTTGGTGCTCTGTTTCTTCTAGCCCCATCATCATCTTCATCGTCATCATCATCATCAGGACCAGTAGTGTTTATTTCTGGTGGAATGACAGGGTTTCTGCAAAGATAAATCAAATCATGTCACCATTTCCACAGCATTAATAAAATAGAGAAAAAAACAGACTCATGATAAAAACACTTAAAATAATTGGAATTTGCGCTTTATTAAAAGTTCATCCTGAAGCAATGATCCATGAACGATACTCAAAAACCAAGATTATTGCAGGTGCAAGAGTGTTTGTGTCACCATCAGCATTCTCAGGATTCGATGGGTACAAACATGCCTCATGTGCTGTTCAACTGTGACCAACATGTGGGTGGTGACAATGAAATTTTCTATATTTCTGATAGTGCTCTTAAATTAATTCAATAATATTCTGTCACAATGGCAGTGGCGGAGTTATTGTTTACTTCCACAAAAGCAGTGATTGGATCTCCAGGTCCACCTTCCTTGGAAATTGACTACCCCATGAGGAATAAGACAAACTTTGTAAGTTTACAAAAATTTATTACTAAAGTACTACCAGTTTCATCACATAGGTGACATCTTAGGGTGCCATGTGATGAAACCAGTGGTACCGTATTAATACATTTTCGTGAATTTACAAATTTTGTCTCATTCCTCAAGATGAATATTCACAAGGTTGAGCCCAATTTCAATGAAAGTGTTCTCCCCACTTTACACAGTTAAAGCCATCTTCTAAGGGTGACAAAGGGATGAACCAACTCCCTCCATTAAGTCTACTGCAGCACTACATAGGCCTCGACTGGTGGTTTGTCCAGGGGAAAGCAAAATTTCAATGCAGCATTGTGTGTTGCTTCCCTTATTATGCCACAGGCAAAGTGAACATATTTTAACTTTAAATTACTGCCAATGATGCAATAATACTGGAGTCAATTCCTGTAATTAGTACCATACATGCATCACACAGTAAGCTAACAATTGGGTATATAATTATATTTCTGCACAAATTAAGCAAATGAAAAATTAGTCCTCACTTTCTATTGAACAGCACTTGTACTAAGGGTATGCAGGGTTAAGCCTAAATGTACAGTGAAAACTACTGGATTAAGGTAAAGGCACAATCATGAGAGCTTCTAAATTTTATGAGCAATTATGGCCTGCTCCACATTTATCTCAAAGATTAGGTAATTCTGAGAGAGACCAACCTAAATATAATACATCATGCATTATTTTCACAAATCTTTCACTGATTAGGTACCCCAAAATCTCATTAATGCTGATTAAATTCTTGGCTTAATCCAATCCTTCAATCAATGGCTCATTTATTAGTACCTGCTCATAATTTAAGTCCAATTATATTAATAAGATGAATCCATATGCATATAATATGAATATACGCGCATAAGATGAATATGCACGCATTTTTAAGAGTGACACTTATGGCCCATCTCTACATAAAAAATAATTATACGATCAACTATACAGTTTTCACTTTACCTCTAACCGCAGATTAGCAATACATAACAATACCAACTGATTGTATGTTGTTATTAGATTAGAAAATACCAATGGCCATACATAAACATGCCACAAACTGAATAACTTCCAATATTCATCAATTCCAAGGAAATCAGTCTTTGCATCTTGGATTCATTGTCTTGTAAATGAACTCTCTAATAAAATGAATACAATGCTTTTGCAGGAAATAGACCATTTAAGATCCAGACCACAATCACTTAGGATTATGTACTAATTCCTACAATTATTTAACCCATTAGCTTACCTGTGTCTGATGTCTGAGATGGCCAGGAAATCTTTATGGAAGTAGTGCAACTGTATTACAGTTATTATCACAAAAAAGGTTGGTGTCAGCAGGCGTACAAACAAGGCTCCTGTGTCAAAAACCTCCAAACCAATGTCATGTTGGCTAGAAAAGTTATGCATATAATTTGATAATGATTTCATTGGTCATATTTTGATGAGAGCAATTAAAAATGGGAGTGTACAAGCAGAAAACCTCATTGTTTTGATCCTACTAAACGAATTAGTTTCTATAAGCTTAATTAAAGTCTTTGAGCAATCTTCAGTCAAATTCACAAGAATTTGCATCCATAAATAGTTAACAAATTTTTAGACATGGCCCAGGCTTGGTCATGTCTAAAACACTGTCTCATAAATAAAATGTCTCATAACCCCCAGCTTATCATTGACCTCAAAATCATTCAACAGGATATTGCAACTTTAAGCTATTGTGTATTAGCAAGTTTGAACATGCACGTGACAAGAGAATAACATTTGTTCCAGTGTTGCAATAGAAACATACCATATATCACCTGATGGCATTGATGATTTTCTGTTTCTGTAATCAATTAAATAAAAAGTATCTGCCAACTTATTTTTTCGATGTGACATGATAATGATATGAATTGAATCCTAATCCTGGTCAAACTTTGGTCAAAGTCCAGCTTCATTACTATTATTGATCCAAGGCCTAGTCAGAGTGACCATAATGTATTTTATTACAACCAAGATAGTCCCCTTGAGATGGAGGAGAGGAGAGAGTGAGGCATATAATATTGAGTGTTTGTATAAAAGCTCAACTCCCTACCTTTATAATTAAATGATTTTGAATGCCTACTTAAAAACTTGATATGATTTCTTCAACACAGTCCCATTTCTTATGACATACTGTGCACATGAGTTTTGATGGTAAGATTAAGGGACCATTTACTAACTTGAGATTCTCATATCTTTAAATCTGACGTGCATTCATACCTACTAATTTCTTGCAAAACTAGAACACACTGCTCAATTGAGCTTAAGTATCAGGTGGAACAGCAATTTGTGCAAGAGCCCTTTGTCAGGTAAAAATATGACTCATGTAATAACAAATAGTCAAAACTGTGTTACTCTTGAGCTTTGAGCAATGATAGCACTAACAATCAACATAATTAATTCATGTGTGCGCCATGACATTATATATGAGGTCCATTGCAATGAATAAGTTTTGTTGACCAGGATAAAATTTAGAAAAAATGGAGATCTCTAATCCCATAAGATGTAAAATTTCAATGGGTGTATGTAATCGTAATGTAACTCAATTTCAAATGAAGTCATGAGCTTCTTAAGAGAGCACATTAAAAACTGAATTTAAAATAATGTGAACCTATCATAAAGCAAGAACTCACTGTTATTATCTACAGCAAGAGTAGCAAAGGTAAATATTTAATTAGCGAACTAGTAACATCTTATTTTATCAAATAGAATAATTTGCATCAAATACTTGTCCACTGCCAAAAAAATTGGAAATTACTTACAGTTCTACTGGAATTCCTGTGTAATTTTTCCAATATTCTGGAAAGTTATCAAACTGATAAGTGTATATAAGAACAAGGCAGAGCATGGAGTAGACAATCACTGTCAGCCAGAAACCATACATCATTTTTCTCCAGGCCGCATAAGACATCTGCAATTTTGTAATATTTTAGAAAGTTACCAATGGACCTCAACAATTTATACAATTATAACAGAAAAAGAAAAAATATTACCTGGAATGTAAGAACAAATATCAGGAAGAGTGCCATGTAGACGATGCGGTACACCACCACTTTTGAACCACCAAGACCAATTACACACAACATTATGGCAACCACCCAAATCCAAAATTTTGTGAGAAAACTTTTAAGAAAAGCGCCAACTTTCTGCATGAGCCCATCTTTTTCTTCTGCCGTTATATCATTAGCAGTTTCAGGAGGAATCTCTGCAAATAAAGATTTTAAAACTAATATCTGGCTAAGAGTTCACATTTATGCATTGAATTACAGATTGTTTGAGAGCTGGGTCAACACCACCTTTCCTTGAATTTAGATCCTAATAACTTTAATGCACTGCAAGAAGCAATCCTTTGACTTTTGCTGAATCAAACCAATTAATAATGCTTAATTTGACAAGTAAGAGGGAAAAAACACCTTTAAAACTACTTTATTTCAAAGGAAACATTAACAAAATGTACTATATACATGTGTAATTGCAAGTTGATGCAAGTTCAGTTTACAGATTCCTGCTTCTGATGTTGAAAAATACTTCTCATGAAGGTGTTCATTCAATTTAAAGAAAAGAAAAAAGTCACATAAAGCTAAGGACAATGGGGAAGATGAGGTGTACATTTCAAATTAATTTTTTCAAGATAATTATGACTCCATAATGGGTTTTGCAGAAAATACTATGCACAAAAATCTCCTGCACAATTTTTCAGTTAACAACATATGTGTAGTACCAATGGAATTTTCAATATTGCAGAATATAACAGTTGCTTTTAAATGTGGCCTTTTGCAAATTCATGGTCGACAAGAATTTTCAGTACATCCCTAAAAATGACCAATTTACAGTTGTGCTTGCTCATCCAACATCATTCCCTGAATATTTAAAAAATTATATTAGCATAACATTTTCAGAACTGGGGTTTTTTTTTGGTAGTAATGATGCTGGATAAATCCATCCAAAGACTATTAAGGTGTGATCTCAGGATCAAAATAATGTAGCTAAGATTCATTTGCAGTGGTAACTTTCAAAAAACCACTCATATTCCAGTGACACCAACTTCAACTGTGAACAAACTTGCATGCAAAGGTGCTGTTGTTTCATTATGAGTAGTTCCAGTACCCACTGCGCACAACAGGTCTCATATGCAGGTCAACTGTAACCAACATGTGGGTGGTGACCGATGAAATTTTCTACATTTTTGATGGTGCTCTTAAATTAATTCAATGATGTTCTGTCACAATGGCAGTGGTGGAGTTAATGCTAAATTCCATAAGAGTAGCGTTTGGATCTCCAGGTCCACCTTCCTTTGAAAGTGATTGAAAATGAATTTGATATCCCCACTTTATACATTTTCAACTATCTTCCAGGAATATCATAGTGATGATAGGCCTCGACTGGTGATTTGTCCCGGGGAAAGCAAAATTTCAATGCAGCATTGTGTGCTGATTCCTTTGCTATGCCACAGGCAAAGTGAACATATTTAAACTTGAAATTACCGCTGATGACGCAATAACACTGAAGTTAAATCAATATAATTAGTACCACATATGCACCAACAGTAAGCTAATAATGCATGCAATATAAAATTAAATGTTTGCACAAATTATACAAATAAAACATCTTTTGGCCTCTTTTTATTGAATGCCACTTGTGCAAAGGTTCAAAAAGTCAAAGCAAAAACGTACGGTGAAGACTACTGGATTCAGATAAATTGCACAAATGGCAGTGATTTAAAATTATATGTGTGCACCTTAGCTCTGCTCACCACAGAACTGATCTTATCATAATTAGGGGCAGTTGGAAAGAAATAGGGAGTGTGAGGTGAGTGAGGAGTGTCCAGGGGCAAGCACACAAATACATGGAGAATGAATTATTAGTTTTATGTATGCATGTATGTGACCACCTTAAAATCAAGAGAATCTAACAAATTCTATAAATAACAGTTTTCATGATATAGACTTACTGATATGACATAATATGTAGGCATGAAGTTTTTTTATTCCTTGCTATATATTATCTACACTTTTTTTGCTATGCCATCCAAAATTTGGACATTTTTAAAATTTCACGAGTGGAATGCCCCTAAATAATTAAAAGGATTGGTTGAAAAAAAGACACTGAGGATTATTCAGTAATTAAAAAATTAAATCAGTAAAGTAAAAATTAAAAAATTAAAAATTATTCAGTAAAGTAAAAACAAGAACTGTAGCAAACAGAATCCAAAAAAATTATTCCAAATAACTTCCAACTATTTTTGTATTTTTTACATAGGCATCAAGCACTCTTCTCTTTACTCCCAGCTTTTATTGAACCACTTTCATATGCTACATTTGTCCATGCCAAAAAGGGTGTTTAAAAAATACCTTGACTGGTTGCTGTGGTAACTGAGATGACAAATGGTTCAGCGGTGACTCCTACCACAGTAGAAGCGGCATTTTTCAACTCCCATCGTTCTTGAGAATACTGTCTCAAGGTAATCCAAAACATGACTGTGTAGAGACTCTAGAAGTAAGTATTTATCATTAGTGATTATTTGAGACAGTATAAAGATAATAATTAAATATAAACTCAATTTCAGACAAGACTAAATGCTGCTGTCATTTGCAAAACATCAATTAATGATTCTTCTGAGTAGTGACTAAAAATTAATTTCTGATATAATGGAATCTAATAGACAATAGGCTCATTCTTTTTTAAATGATTTTGATTGCTAGCAAAAGAGCTACACCAATTTCATTAGAATAATTGTGCTTTAAGTCCCTGGCTTATGTGGATTGGCATTTTTGCAGATACACAGCCACATGGCATTAATGCACTACACTGTGATTCATTTTTCCCATTAATGTCACTGGCATACACGTAGGTTGTTTAATACATGGCACCATTTGTCCATTACAGAAGACAACAGGCAGACAAGCAATTAATGTATAATACTTTCAGTACAAGTAAATTTTCTGTTTACTTATAATTTATACCAGCTTTTTCTAGCCTCATTTATGATTATTGAACACGGTGACACACGAGAATAATTGAAATTGCACTCCAAAAAATGAATATCTCCCACTGTGGGGTTGCATTAAAACTTCAATCCTTTGGGTGAATGAATGGGGGGTGCAGATTCAATTGAAAGAGTTTATTTCCCATTCAAAACAAAGAACCCTCAACTGCACAGAATACATGCAATAGTAACATACAACAAATCAAGGGAACCCCAATAGAAGATTAGTCCCTATTCTGATGTAAGCTTTTCTTTTCTCTCCTAATAACTCTCTCATTGTTAGCAAAAATAGAGGAAATATCACAGGCTTGGACTTGGACTTTCTGTATTTATTACAAATGTACTTATGACTTCAGGGAATTTGAAGAGCAAAATGCTATCAATTAACTCATGAAAATAGGCAGGATTTTACAATTAAATGCCAAAACAAATGATTTTGTAACAGGGCTACAATTTATTCCGAGTAAATTACGAAATTAAAACTTGATGGAGCTGTAAAAAAAGCATGAAAGGCAAAATTTCTCAGGAAGCTGAGAAACAAAAGCCCAAACATATTCAATCCTCAGTCTAGGACAATTGTCAAATGTTTTTAGAAGGCACCCAGGGCAGCAAATGATGCTATTTCATGCTAAAAAACGATATATGTTGAGAAGAAAAGTTAGCATACAAACATCACTGGATGAATATGTAGATAAAACAGAAACGAAGATATCTTATTACCTATACACAAACGCCTGAATGAATTGTGTAGGTATTCGTTAGCATTTTCATTTAATAATGAACTACTTTACACATGCATGATGCATGCAATGAATACATTTCAATTTTTTCACATTTTGTTGATTGCTGTTGTTCTACTTTCTGAAAGAACACATCCATTTTTTCATTTAACAAAGTGTTTAAAATTTTACCTTTTTCCAGAGTCCTACCTCTGATTTATAATGGAAATGCAAAGCCAATGACAGCATCAATCTCAATTGATAACTTTATCACACGAACTTTGCACTGACTAGATTTGAATGAAGCGTTGAAATGATCTGTAAACAGATTTAAAACTAAAAAAATCTTACCTTTATTAAGATTGGTTTGAAGGGAAGATATTTAGGCTTAATGAAACCAATTTGAGCCAAATTGATTCCTTCCACAGAAGGTGGGAGTTCGTCATCAGTAAGATTCATTCCATAGACATACTGAGCAATTAACAGTAGCTCAGCATAAGCCACAAGAAATGGAGAACAGTGAAGCAATGATCTGCGCTGATTAGGTATCATCCAGAGAACACTTGCCCATAACAACAGCACAAAAGTGAGCCAACTATGATAGGTAATACTCCAAGCCTAGACAGGAATAAAAACAAATACATAATTTAATAAGTATTCAAATAATATGCATAAAAATATTTATGAGTAAAATTTCTATCACTGATCACAAATTTATGGACAAAATTGTTCAAGCATGAGTTTTAAAATTCAACATCCTATTTTCAGATGACAAATTTAATTAGCTAATATAGCAAAGCAGAAAAAATTAGGATTTTAAACCCTGAAAGAAATACCCCTCTATGAGGTACAATGGAATGACAGAGGGGATCATTTGAGGAATAGTAACAGAGAAATCTAACACAGAGGGGAAGAGAGGCAATGTGGGGTAGCAGTAGTATTTAACAAATGGTTAGGAAGATGAGAAGTAGAGCAAGTAATTGATCAGATGTTTTAGTAGATAAACAATAAGATCTAACGAGCTTGTTTCCTACCCGGGTTTACATTCCAAAAAGTAATTACAGGGAGAAAGAAGTATACTTGAAGTATAGAAGCAACTAAAGAATATGACCGTGGTCGTTCCTGGAAGAAAATACTTAACGATTGGGGAATGGAATACATTAGTGAATGAAGAGAGAGACAGGGTAAGTTGGGAAAGTATGATACATAAACATGGACTGAATTTGGAGTAGAGCAATGATAAATAGACTACAAAGACTCAAATTATTGAAAAACAGAATAATAAAAAATATCTATGGACTCTTATCTATCCCTTTCAAAATATCAATTATAACAGTTTTCTCCATAACAAACCTTATGCTTGGCGACCAGGAAGTTCAATGCAGATTATTAATATGAATCAATTAAGTCACTCACAAACCCTCTCTCGCTAATTGGATTGTCACGCCAAATATCATAAAAAATATCCGCAACAATATCTGATATTCATAACCAAAAAATTCGATACTCCTAATATTTATATCAAATACATAACTCATCCCCCTGATATAGATACCATTCCCAAACTTTATACAATAGTCTACCCGTGAGCAGCAAGCTATCATCACAGTAAACATTTTCCAAAAACAGCTAAAACAATGGTTACAGCAAAAGTAAAATTTAAATGAAGATTAATCAAGACAATATTCATAATACTAAATTGTAAATAAATTACCAGTATTCCAATTAATTACAAAATGCAAATGATTGTGAAAACATAGTGTAAGCGTAAATCTAACAAAGTCAACTATAATGTTATGGATATGACATTATGTAACTTCTCCAATAAATCCTTATTCTATGCTTACTTGACATTGCTGTATAAAGCTGTAAAACCATATTTTGTGCTGTATATCTCAATTTCATTATCTCCGTCAAAATTCTGTCCTTCGTTTGAAACCATATGTTGTTTACAGATAGCATTACGATTTGTCCACTTTGTGGTATCTTCGTACCTTTTTGAACTCTGCAACATTTTTATGAGCAATCCTACTAGAGCTAATGCCTTATTGAACATTTATCAGAACAGAATAAAAAATCAAATAAAAATGACTAGAAGAAAATAATATAGTTTTGCAAGAGAAATGGCTTATTATTGACTAACAACTGGTTCACAAATCACAATACCCATGGTTAAACATGGAAAATACTAGGAGAAATAGAGACATTATTTGGTTTATATTATGGTTAGAAACAAATTTTGGAACAGAGATAGTTCCCCAGGAGTGGATACAGATTAAGATCACAATTAGTGCTCATGAATGTGTAATGTCATATCTAGGAGGTTAAAAAGGGAGTAAGTGCTAGGAAATGAATGTATGAACTTGAACAAAACAATAATAAAGAGACAGCAGGGAGGAATTGATAATTGCTGAATGAGACCAGTGGATGATGGGTACATTAGAAGCAAGGTGGAGATTTCTCAGAATATGAATAATGAAAGCTGCAAAAAAAACAACTATAATGGAAAATAGTGAAAGGATTAGGAAGCCATGGATTACAGAAAAGATGATTAGAAAGATAAACAAAAACAGGAGGGGAAGAATGCAACCAGTACGTATTAGGAAGCAAAAGCACAAAGAGCTAAGCAATAAACTTTACGGCAGTTCACACAGTGCATTTTTCAATGAAGCTAGATGGCAACAGCTCATGCTTGCTACAAGGTGCTGGGTGCTAGGCTTGCTTCATTGATGGTTGCCAGCTCACACTGAGCTAGGGGTACAATGCACGAGTATTCATTTTCTAGAATTCAGCCATGAATAGGTGGTGCTCTGCAGAGGACTAAAATATCTCAGCTGACTTGCACAAGGGATTAACACAAGTATTAGAGACATTGCACTGTACTGAGCAGTGAAGCAATGGATGAATATGTTGGGTCATTACTATTACGTGGGTTTTTCTATTAGTCCTCGGGATAAAAAAAAAACATTATATTGGGTATTTTTTTATTTTTCAACATAATCTTCTTTTAACTTTACACCCTTTTTCCAGTGTTTTTCCAACTTTTTTCAAGCTGCTCAAAGATTGGAATTTCAGAAGGTTCTCACGATAGGTTTATGTGTTGGCTATGACCTCTTCATTCGACATGAATAGTGGAGGTGTCACGTTTGCTCTCAGTAAATAATAAACAGTTATGTGGTTAATTTGGAGGATAATTTGGTGCTTTTCTGTCGCAAACCTGCTGACGAGTTTATAGTTAATATATATATATACATATATATATATATAATATAATATATATATGTATATGTATATATATATATATATATATATATATGTATGTATATATACACCTTCTACGTGGGCGAATGCACGACCGCACTTTCCCTCCGTATGAATAACCACCGATATTCCACCAAATCTCCCACCTTTCTTAATTATCCCATCCCTACTCACACCGCTTCCCACAATCAATCTTTTGACGACTGTTTCTCCGTTTCGGTGATTGAAATCCTTCCCAAATCTGCGAGTATAATAGAGGTGAGAACCCGCGAGATGGCGCATATCTGGGTGGCCCAATCATTCAAACCGCCCGGGCTGAACCAAGCCCACTGAATGCATCATATGGCTGCCTACATATCCCCCCCACCCCCTTGTTCATTTCCTATTGGTCCCTTTACCTCTCCTTCCCCCACCTCTCCCCCGCACATCCTCTCCGCTCTTCCCCGAGAACGCCATTCTGAAGACGACAGCCGTGCTGTTGAAACGTCAAATAACAAATTTTGAGTGTCCTTTCTTTGTGTCTCTATATTCTAAAAATCTAAATCTGTGTTCATATATATATATATATATATATATATATAATATATATATAAAATATATTATATATATTATATATATATATAATATAATATATATAATATATATATATAATATATATTATATATATATATATATATATATATATATATAAGTTATAAATATTACAAAATCGACTGTAGTAACCAGATTAGTCTTCGAGTGACTTTATTTTACTCCCAAACTTGAAAAAATGGCTCAGCAGAAAACAATTCATTCTGGATTAGGAAGTCATCTCCAACACAGATGCCTATGTTGAGGGCCTTCTGAAATCCTGCATTTTGAATGGCTTAAAAAGGTTAAAAATGCTGGAAAGTGTATTGAGATAAATGGAGATTATGTTGAAAAATTAAAAATCTACCAAAAATAATTTATTTTTCTATATTTTCATAAGGACTTATAGAAGGACCCACAGAGCACCCATGAGTTTGGGTCACCACTTATTAAGAGCATACCCATGAATTTGCTAGCCACTGTTTTTACTTTTGGACAGTCAACTCAGCTTAGGAAGAGGAGGAAGTACCTAGGACTGACTACTTTCCACCAAACCCCATTCTGAAGCAAGCCTTTTGCAAAATATATGATAGAAATTGCATTCTTAGGGCTTGTAATCCTCATCATAATAATATTTATTAATATAGCACTTAAGCAATAAGAGGTTAATATTAATAAACAACACTGTATCAACCTCAATTTGACAATATGAGGAAGTTGTTCATAATATTCTCAACCATAAATAAAACTAACATCACTATGATGACAGCACCAGATGGGGTATGTAATTTAATATTTAAAAATTGACAGTAACTGTTAATTGACATGCACTGACTAAAAACAATCCCCAATATACACAGATATAAAACCTCAGTCAAAAAAGCCTGCATAGTAACCAATATATCCGTAAAAATAAGATAATGCAAAATAAAGCAACTTACCATCATTATAATATTTGTAGCAATGTATGATGAGCGAGTAATTATTTGGAAAACTGATATAATTGCATCAACAATTTGTTCCAGGGGGCTGGATTCCATTTCAATGTCCTCAATACCAGTGGCAGCTGTAACAGAAAGTTCTGAACTTGAACTTAAATATGTAACATGAATTTCAAATTGCAAAATCCAAATTTATCATTTTTTTATTATCACGTATAGTTATAACTAGTTAATATTTGTTCTCAGAGTTCTCATAGTCATGCATGGTTCTCAAAACTTTAATTAGACTAGTATAATTTATTAGACTTTAAAATTAAAGAAATAAAACACATCTATTAGAATTATCATATTTTTTAGAATTTATGATTTTTACACTTTGAAATTGCTGCAGTTTAATGCACATTAGCGGATGATTCCGTTAAAAGTTACTGCTGTAGCATCTCTTGCAGTTTCTTTGTATTAGAATTGAAATAAAGATTATTTATAATTACTTCAGTCATACTAATTATTTGGAGTAAAATCACCAATAGAATTTGCAATTTCACTGCATGAATGTTTAAAATAAACTTCTTAGAACTGATAGCTTTCATGAAGATTTGTGTGCCTACATAGAAGGCTTGGAAAAGATAACCAAAAAACTAAGTCATTAAAGTTATAGTTAGTCTAATAGAAAGTTAACTCACTTAAATTAAAATTTACATTAATTTTTCATTATTAAAGCTGTTTAGAAAAATAATCAGACTTAAAGTTGTTTCTTTTTTTATGCACTTTTATTACTAGCATTTGACTGAAATTTCAAATTCTTCCCTTTTTTTATACCATGAGAAGAATTAGAATTTATTGGTTATTATCATCACTGAAGGTGCAAATCTTTGATTTGTAACTAAAGCATAGACAACTGCTAATAGTTTCCATGAGTTAACTTCTGGCCATTTAAGAAATTGACAACAGTGGGTGGACTAAACTGAGAAACAAGGTCCAAGAGTCACAACAACTGAAATTTTCCTTGAAAAAGGTTGTTAATTATATTATTATATTTGGTAGTCTATTACATGAGGTAGGTTTTGGATGGACACAGGCTGGACATGCCTACATTTCAATGTCTTGCCTAACAAGACATAACCTGACACCCCACGCAGTTATTCAATTCCACATACAATTTGCTTATCTTCATTTTGTCCAATGTGTGTATCCTTTTCCTCCCCCTTACGCTCTTGCCTAATGCTCTCCCCTCTATCACAGTCTTCAACATCTTATTGCCAATCAAAATGCTCTCCATCCATCTTTCCCACCTCCTTTGGATTTTTCCAACAACCCCCTCCCTTCCCACACCACTTCTATGTCCACATTTCAAAAGTCTCCAATCTATGCACACCATCATGACCATGTTTGTATGTGATGCAAAACAACCATGCTCCATATTTAAGTTTTAAATAGTCTTTTCTTAACATCCTCATTCAACTCAATTCCCTCCTCCATGTGAAAGTTTTTTTCCTAATGCCATTCTTATCCTCATGTTCCTAATACTTTGACCATGTTGGTCCAAAACCCTTCTAAGATAGGCACTGGTACATCTGTTCTAATTTTTGCAGTCTTATTTTAATGATAAACTTAGCTTTCCATTTTCTCAAAAGCCATATAACCTTTGTTTTTTTCTATTTATTGTCTCCCCATACCTATCACGCAGATTTTCTTTTGTGTTCAGCATTGATGGTAACCCTTTGGCTGGCCGGATAACTGAAGCTTAAAAATCCACAATCCTGGTTTTACAAATTCCTCACTAACTTCCATTCCTATCTCTAATTCTTCCAATGCCACTGCACGAGTAACCATTTCTTCACACATAACCTGATAACATGGAGCAAAGCATGAGTGATAATCAACATCTCTTCTAACTCCTCTTCCTGAAATTGTCCATCCTGACACTACATACAACCTCCACATGAACTTGAGCAGTCTGGCACATTGCTGTTTCCAAAATATTGCACGCCAATAAAATTCAAACAAATATATTACAAAGACAAGGATAGTAATAGTAATACTGACTGTAACATTGATGAAATGGAAGACAAAATCCTTCCATGGCCTGTGATGAAATCCAAGGTTATTAAATTATGAATCTTTTACGAGTCCCTTTGAAAGAGAATTCCATGCTTTTCATTCAGGGAGCATTATCATTGGTGAGAGATAAATGGCATCGCGTCATTCTAAGATTTTTTTAAAGCTTAGGATATAAATAGGGAAGCATTTTTAATTCACTAAAATCAATATTATTCACTAAAACCAAATAGAATTTTTAAATACTATTAGAGTAAAAAATATTGATTTTAAAGAAGTAACAAATAATTTTATATTGTTTTGCAACTTAAAAAGATGAAATGATATCATATCCCATCTAAAATGCAACCCCACTTATAGTGCTGTTGTCATTCACTCTTCTTAAGTGTGTAGTGGTTTTATAGCTTCATCATATACCTCATAAACTGATGTGAACTTGCAAGCAATGATCAATACCATTGCGAAACAAAAGTTCATTGACTGCCCAAGCGGGCAAGTATAAACCGTCCCGGTGAGTGAAATCCCACCTTTACCGGTCATTGTACATAAGAAACGCATGGCATTGAAGAAAGAAACATGGCTGAGGTGGAAATGTGGTTTGCGAGAAAGTGAAACTTAGAACTAGGAATAAAATATGAATTCTCATTCTAACAAGAAAGGAAAGCCGACAGGGAACGGCTTTTTAAGCTTCACTATGGTATGACCAAATTTATAACATTGTAGCAATACTTGTGTGTGACTAAACTTCATAGATAACATTGGGTTAAAAATCTAAACACAATACAGCATATTTTTCTAGCATGAAATACAGAGAGAACTCTAAAAACACCTTGTAGATGTAAAACTTCAAAGGATGCATGAACTCATTATGTGAATTTTCAATCGTAGAGTAAATCATCAAATCCTTCATGGAGTACAACAAAAAGTGAATTTGTAGTAATATGAAGCAATCACAGCAGGGTCAATTATACTTTTAAAAAGTTCAGCTGAAATGCTGGCTAGTAAAAAAATCAATGGCATGAACAACACTGTACTTGCCTTCTTTGAAAAATGCATTTATTCTCAGGCATTATGAACAGATATGCTAATGAATCTTATATTCCACAGCGGAGATCCCAGACCAAAGAAGTATTTATTACCTAAATTATAATCAACATGACCAAAAACCTAAGATTTTTCAATAACATTACCGTTTTCAAATTGCTGCATGTGTATTTCTTCAGGGTTTTTATCCATCTCAAGGTCAGTGCCATCTGGGCCAGTTGTATGGGCCCAAATCACACTGCCTGTTGCATCTTGAGTCAAAGATGAGGTGTCTCCTTTTTTCAATCGAATTGAGGCTCCAGTAGCACTGTATTTGGATGCTGGGGGCTTTCGAGTCCCACCCACTCTCCCAACTCTTCCTGTATGCATCAACTGTCATATGCATAAGTTGTGCAAGAAAAATGAAGTCAATACAATTATACACTTTGCCAGAGAGCAAATTGCTTTTGATGGCTAGAGTGAATTCTTTGAAACTGTTATGAACATCATCAATACTTTGACACCTGATAACAGTAGGAAGTCAAATGAAATTTAGTCTTGCTGTAAATTATATTTGAATACTCATGAAATTTCATGCTAAGTGCTTTAAATTGTCTAAAATATAGTTTACTTGAATTACAATTACTCATAAATTTTAATCTACAGAAAATATCTAGAAATGCAGAGTAATTTCTAATTTGTTCAAACATTACTGAAGTGAATTATATTGCAATAGTAAGCACATCTTTGCAATGGTAGCTGAAAATTTAATTACAATGAAAAGAAAAAAGTAGACTCCACATACAGCAAGAGCCTTCATATCTTACTTCCAATTCTAACATTTTGTCTGAATATTAGTCTTATCCACTCCTCATGTTTGCAAAAAATGATTTCTATGATATTTTTGTCAAATTATACTACCTGTAAGGCAAAAAATTTATTCAAAAATTTAAATTGCCTAAAAATGTACTTAAGCTATGATGAAATTTTTAATCTTTCAATTTTTTTCATGTTACTTTATTTTAAGAATATTTTTATGTAGGACATGAAGACTCTTCCACTGTCTGAACAGGATGGTTCTCCCTGAAAATACTTCCTCTATTATCTCCTTTTTAGGATAATTAAATATTAATATTTTTAGGGCATCAATATCAAAAAGGTATCACATGCTGTGGGAATACTTCAATGAAGTTACATTTACTTTCGTGTGATTGCTACACTAATATGTAAGGTGCTCACAAGTTTACTCGCACAAAATGCATTACAAAAATAAGGCCAAATCAATGAAGTGAAAAAATTACTACATATTTTCTTTATTGTGAAATTTTAAATAATCAAACAAACTTAAGTACAGCATATTTTAAGGGCTAATTAGATGCAAGAAAATTATAATATTGATGATAACTTTAAAATACATTTAGCACTTCAATAATGATTTTTTAACATAATTTGATCGAAATGCTGTTATATTAGTGAGGTGACACCATTTATCTAAGTGACCTTGATTGAGCCAAGGAATAATTATTATTTGTAGAGAATTAAAGAAATTCCAAACCATCACCAAAGCAAATGTGAATGTTTTTATGTGCTACTGGTTGTGGGAATACACTCTTAAGGAATAAAAATGACAAGCATGCCACAAATACCTACTGGTGTGCTCTCATCACAACTGCAAAGGTGAGCATAGTCAGTCCCAGCCTGATATTCAATCTATAGATACAAGCAACCACCATATAGGAAAATAAGATAAAGCAAGGGTGCATGTCTGTAATTAAAAACAGCACAAGTACTTCATGCAATAATTAAACAGCTTAATATTATACACAGTCATCAACCATAATTCAGAGAAAAAATTAAAGGGATGAAACATAGCTAACAAATGCAAAATTAAATCAAACAATAGATAGGTAGATATAGGTTAGATAGATATCAATGATGAAGTACATAAAAACTAAAAGAGTTTCATCCATAATAACTTATGGAACCTTCACCACACAGATATATATGCTACCACAGAATATATATACATATAATTAGAAGCAGAGTTATTCGTAAAAGAATATCTACTCTAGAACATTACATAAATGTAATACTCAAAGCCAATATTAGATTAGAGATATCAAATGCTGGTTTCATAAAGTATTTGAAATATTAGCTTTACAAAGAAATTTACATTTTTCCATGCACAAGTAGAAAAGAGGTCAAAAATACAAGCGTGCAGATGATCATTACTTATCAAACCAAGAAAAAATGTACTTATATACATTAAAACATTTTAAAGTACTATTTTTAACAACTAAAGACAATAATTACTTCATATTTTATCTATAAAATATACTTCAATAACTATGAAGATATTCTATTACTGGACACACATTTCTATTACTATTTACACATACTGTAATAGAAAAAATTCTAATTTTTTTGTTCTTCCAACTGCAATCATTCACAAGCAGGATTCTCCTCAACCCGAACTACCTTAGTTTAATCTACCTTCCAGACTCATCAAATATGAAGCAATTCTCCTTCAAATAGTATAATTCCCTAAGGTTACCATAAGTTCACTGCAATAGATTCCTTCTTACCTCAACTTTATCTTCCCCAAATTCCTCTCTTTTGAGTTCAGCTATCTCCACCACGTGCCTTCCCTTTAATACATATAAAAAATATGCAGTTTGCAACAAAATTTGAATAGCAAAACATTCTATTGACTTCTGCACAAATTCATAAGACACACAAGGATAATAACTCGCTCAACTAATTCTTTGTAAAGGATAAATGAAGCCTGAAGTACAGATGGATTTTCTATGAATGGTAGAAATGAAGTAACCATGAGAAGAATGGAGATGGAAAATGATGATGCCCCAAATATAAATGCACAAACAAAAAATAATCTATAATCTACAACACATGGAAAAATAGGTGCAGCAGAAGAGGAAAGCATATTATTTTACATAAACTCTTCTTCTTGAACATCTACAAGATAGCAGAAATAAACAATGAACACTTACTATTTCATCTAATTAGGTACATTATTTGATTATTTACATTACAAAACATGTGGATGTAATTGTTTTATAAAACAGTATCATCAAAGTAAATTTCTTCACTAAATAGTTGACTGATCCAAAATGAATGATCACTTGTATTTAGTAACAAAGTCAAAATTAATAAGTTTAATTCATGATATATAACATTGAAAGTCATTTAAAACAAACTGTGATTTCAGAAGCAACAAGGAACATATGCAATTTTGTACAAACATCTTAACTCTCTCTACAAATGTAGCAGATGTATATGACCCTGTGCACAAACAATATATGGAAAGTGCAACAAAACTTTCCAACAACATGAACTATGTGCCAACATCAACACAAGGGAGGCTTGGACTGTAATGCAGTTTGGGTTTGCAAGAAGATAAACAAAGGGAGAACAAAAACAAATCATAAATAAATAGAAGCTTGATAACACTTATAGGAAAAAGCTAACATACTTAAAGGTAAGACAAATAAACATTTAAGAAGGAATCAAATGAAGAGACAAATAATCAGTGGCTCAACTGTTTTTTTCATATTCTTTGGAAGATCTCCAATGTGGTGCTGTCTAGAAAGTGGTTTCCCCCTTAATTTACTATTCTCATAGGAATATATGACAAGTATTTATGAGTTGAAATATTCTCAACTCAAAATACTTTTTAAACATTTGTGGGATTTCAATCACTTTTGCATTCACAACTAATTCACCACACTTTTGTGGGAAGAAGCTAATCCATTATAAAACAGTTGAGAAGATAAAATAGTGCAATAATCCATTGAAATGGATAAAAATAATTGAGATCAACCAAGATAATCGAACATACTCGAACCCTTATTGAAGCAGCACGAGACCATGGTATCGTCCGCCTACGTGAAAGTCCAGATGAAGGATTGGGGTGAGAGGACCGAGGTGGGGATGAGGGGGGCAGGGAAGCCGCAGCTCCCACCCCACCCCTCACAGCCCCATTCCAGCTCACTTGGCCCCTTTGTGGAGGAGATAGCGTTGGGAGAACCCCATCGTTCCCCCCCTGTGAGGCCAATGCTACATGTTACACAACACCAGTGATAGACATTAAATCTTCAATTACCCAAACCATGGAGATTATTAAAAGCAACACAACAACACTCAATAAGTAGCACCTGGGGATGTAACCATAAAGTCTGAATCAAGATAGACAAATGACAGCCAAACTAGTTGAGTAACTTGACTTTGATTACCTCATTTTCCAAAAACACTTCTCAACCTTAAAATAAAACATATCTTAAAAATCAATAAAAGCAGGAATATTTACCGTAACACCAATGAATGTCATATTTATTGTTTAAACATTTACATTTATTTTATAAGCATTAACAAAATGAAAAACTTGTTTTAAAATAGTTTAATGAAATAAGTATCATTGTAAATATCATGACTAATCCACTCATACAAACAAGGATTTTCAATATGCTATGTAAGCAAGCACGAGGAGTGTATGTGTGAAAAATTAAACTTTTCCAAAATAAAATTTATACAATTGTTACCACTGCAATTCTTAAAATTCAACTGCAATTTATCACATGCTAATAATATTTTATTAAGGGATGATTTCTAATGGGGACAATCTAAAAATATAAATGTTTACATTTTATCATCCATTTACTCTTAAATTGCTTGTGAATTTGTTCAGTAATTTCAAGCTTTTGATGCAAAAATTCATGCCATATATTTCTCAACAGTGAATAATATATGCATTAATATAGGTGGAGCTATAATTCCTTTACCTTCCTCAAAAATTTCCATTTTTAAAACGGAAAATGGTTGACAAAATATTTTAATAAAAATAATAAATAGTTAAGAGAAAAGAAGATAATTATAATTCCTTAAATTTTAGTCCACCCAAAAAATATTTGCCTGTTTAGTAGAGCACAAATGTTTGCTCTAATTAGAGAGATCAAAAAATTTTCATGACACAATTTAGTTTTACTGGGTGGCAACTATCCCAGAACAAGTTGACTTTAGACTTTCCTTTTCGCATTCTGAATTCTGGTGCATATAGAAAGTAATCTAATAAAATTAATGCCATAAAGATACATAGCAACATACCCATTTTTCATGATTTTTCATGATTTTTCATGATCGTCTGATGATAGCAACTCATAGTTCCAATTAAATAAATTTAAAAGAAACTTAGAAGATGACAACAAAGACAAATAAATTATAATTTGAGCCATTTTAAAAATTAATTCAAAGGACAACAAATATGGGTTAACTTTTCTAATGCAGCCAAGCATCACACACGTTAACTAAATTGCACACCAACAACTACCCACCAACATTCACTTTATCTTAAGATTCAACTAATTATGAAGGCATTATTAGTTGCATCTTATCATATGAAAAATACATTTAGGGCTTCAAATTGGAAAAATGCAAGAATAAATGCTTAAAACTAACATTGTAAATCACATTGATATTATTAGAATGAATGTATATTTAATTATTACAGAATTGCTTCAAAAAAGACAGGACCAAACTAGTGTTCGCCTCGGGCTAACGTGGATTCCGGCTGCCCCTCTTCCTTCCCATACAAATTGTACACATTTTTGCAATGGGGATATTCATGAGTGCTAAGCAAAATTCAATATGCAAACATGATATAGATGCATGGAAACCCCATTCACACCTCTACCACAAGTTACAGTCTTAACTGATAGCACACTCATAAACTCAATGTGTTAACATTATTGTATCATTATTACGTCAATGGTATAGCACTACTTAAAATAAAAGAGAAGCAATAAGGGCCAATACAACTATCTTTTACATGACAAATAGTCACTCCATTGGGCTTGCTAACTTAGGCAGAATTCAAGTTTGCCCCATGAAGAGTGAAATGCCTATATTAATTAAAATTTTTGTAGAGGGAGAGGGGGTTCATGGAAGTTAAAGCTTAATGTGAATAAAAGTAATGCAGAATTAGGACTTTTCACTAGTTAATCACGCCAATGATTGTCTGATGACATTTTCATCACCTGAAAACTTATTCTTTACAAATTCAATGACTAAAATGATCCTTGCAATATTTTTATGAGTTCATAAAAATAAAGTAAAAATAAAGTAAAAAAAAAAGAATAAAGTTTTATCAAGGCAGTATTTTTCACCAAAAACAGGGTCTTTAATGGAATGGATACATTGGAAAACAAAATAACATGTTTGCAATATATGCTTGATCACTTTGTATGCAATCAAAAATACAATTTCTATATGGTACAATGTCCGATGATGATTCCATGATGACCCTGCTCACAGCCTAAAATTCATTTCTGAAATGCAAAATTTTCTGATTGGTTACCTCTTCAAATGTTAAATGATTTACTAACATTGTGTTTTCTATGTTGACTGCTGGCATTTTTCAGTGCTGTATACAAAACAACAAAAAATTAAGGAGGGAAGCTAAAATTTCTAAAAGTCAATGAGAAATCCCATATTTTTCAAGGAGGCTCAAATCTAGGTATTTTTTCCAGGTATTGACATTTTCAAAGAATGTGTGTGACTGCAAACCAGGTCAGGTTCTTACCATATCTTTAATACTTAATCAATATGCTCTTCTGATGAGTGGTTTCAAAAAAAAACAGACATTGAATATCTTGAAGTGACTAGAATAAAGTTTTATCAGAATCTTTCACGTAACTCTATTATCTTTATCTTCAACTTCTTGTCTTCAAAATTTGGCATTCAAAAGCTATTTCAATAGCCATGGCCTACCTTAGCACCTTTAGAGAATACAAAAGCTATCCTTTATCAATATATTATTCCTCATTGAATATTTATATTACATAGCTACAGCACAAAGTGGGTCAGAGTATTATTTTTTTAACCTTCTTCTCTTAGAGTTACAATGTTTTAAAATAACCAATATGGATGCATACGAAATTACCACTCACAAGTCAAATTCAATAGGGAGAAAATAGTTCACATTCACATGATGGATGACCAACAAGTGCTTTGAACAGAACTCCCTTCTCAGAACCACTTCAGATATCGAGTGGAGATTGTTAGTTGGCCGAGGGGGAGGAGAAGCTACATGATTACTTGGAGTGACTTCCCCATACACCAAACAATAAGTGAACAGTAATTGTTCAAAGTTGTCCTCATGCGTGTCACATTCATAGGGAAGCACGTTCAATCCAATGGAAGAACATTGACTGCATATGTTGACAACTGCCACTGATACTACATGTCGCTTTCCTCAGGCATATTTTTACCACAGAGTAAAGCAATTCAAACAGGGCTGAGAAGTCTTCAAACATGAACATAATCCAGCCCATAATGAAGAAACAGTTTTTGAAGCATGTCAAAAATTCAGTGCGCTCATTAATTAGCATTCCAAAACATGTCACTCATTTCAAATGTTTATTGGTGCCTAAAAGTATTAACTGAAGATCTTGCCATGATGTTAGTAACACTATATTCAATAATCATCATTTTTAAAAACAAGCTGAAATTATAGGAAGATAATTACAGTAACAGGAGAAATAAAACAATAATTTGATTTTTCCATTGCTTCAAATGACCCATCAACCACGGCAATTCTTTGTTGAAAAATTTCACCCAGGAATTCTTCACCAAGGAATATATTCTTACACTACTTCATTTGCCCTATCCTCCAGGCCCTTCTCCTTTGCCTTTTCCCTCCATCCCGCAAAGAAAAACTGAGATTACATACAAGGGATAATGCTGGTTAAAAGACCAATATGGCTATGGCTAAATACCTCAGAGATCTCTCCATAGAAGATCACTACATGGGCCATACAATAGGTCCTTAGAAAAAATATAATATAATTATTCTCGGTAGGTTTTTTCTTTTTTGACATAATTTTTTTTAACTTGACACATTTCCCAGCATTTCTTCAACTTTTTTAAGTCGTCGTATGATTTTTGAAGGTCCTCAATATAAGTATCTTTATTGGCGATGACCTCTTGGTCTGCCGTTGTTTCGTCTGTTATTTTCCACCACACCATTTTTTCAACTTTGAAAACAAAACAAAGGCACTGGGCCCAAAATCTGGTGAATACCGTGGGCATTGTAATAATTCAAACTTTAATTCCATGATTTTCACCACTGATACTTCACAGACAATGCACCTGTGCATTGTCTTTATGGCAGAGAAATTTTTCTTTGCCAATTGATGTTTTTTCTAGATTTCTTAACTCAACCAACGCAATAACAATGCATATTGGTCATCATTTATAGTTTGTCCTTGTGTAAGTAACTGAAGCAGATGATTCCAGGTGCATCCCAAAATATCACCATAGTCCATCGGCCATCACCTAGTCATCTCCAATTTCGCCATATTTGCCTTCTTCAGAGCTGGTTGACCTTTAGAAATCCACCGTTTCCATTCCTTTGTCTCTGGACAACAGTAGTGTATTCATGTATCATACACAGTTATGTATCAATGCAAAAACTTGTTAGGTTGCAACAAAACTAGCCTCTGACGCACAATTTCATTTATTCTCTACTGAGAGCAAATTAGGCACCCAGAATGTTTACAAACACAATTTTTCATGCTTAACTGAAAACACTATACCTTGCGGTATGCCTGTGGCCTCAACTATTTCACAAACTTTTCATTCGCCAATTCATTTATTGCTGAAAACCATATTATGGATTTTGTCAATCTTTTCAGTGGAAGTCACTTCCACTGGATGTCCTGAATGATGTTCATCATTTGTGGATGTAAAGCCACATTTAAACTCAGTCACCCAACTGTACACAGTTGCAAACACAAGATCAGATGTGCCATGATATGAACTTCATCAAACTCAGTTAGGATCTCTTTATGTATTAAGCCTTTTAAATACAACACACCAAACTCTTCTCTTCATTCCTCTAAATAAAAAAAGTTTGCTGCTTCAATTGAATATTAAAGTGAAACTACATGATGGATATAACTGAAACTTTAACAGTAGTCTGGAGAGATATGAGGTTTACTAAAAGCAAACTTTAATAGATACAAGTACCATCTCTTGAATTTTCTACTATTATTGAACTACCCACACAGCAATGCCTCAAAAAGAAGAAAGCACATCAGGATACATACATTATAAGGATAATGTTTGGAAGGAAATAATTAATGTTTACTTCATAGGTTGCAAATGTTTTTAAACAAAAAGTCTGAGTACATATTTTATCTGTTCTTGCATTAAACAATTCAATACTTGAGGACTTGAGAATTGATTTTAATGGAAACTTACAATTTATCAGGATGTCATGCTGTATAACAAGTGAACTTGATGAACAACTGTCATTCAATCTCACCAGAATTACCAAAAAGAAGAAAAACTATTTTGGTCTTAAGAAAACATTGTTAAACCAAGGCTTATTTTTCATATATTTCTCAATATTTGTTTTTAATCGATGTTTTGTCAAAAAATTGGAGACTCAAAAATGCATATCCTTACTTGTAATTGCAATTACATTAACTATGCAAACCATCAGTAATTATTACACATCAAATATTCTGGTAGGCATTCACTTGGAGGGGTACAGACCATAATACAATCCTACCTATTAAAAGGTATTATGGATTTAATAATTTTTAAGGAACTGTCAAATAAAAAAATCCTGCTGATACTGCATTACAATAATTCTTGCATTCATCATTTCTTATCTGAAGATTAAGATCATATGATTTACAAATCCCACACACAAATTCGGTTAAATATATGTGAAATATGACGTACTTATATAAACAAAAGGAGGAATGTATTTCATTCCATAATAACTTACTGATCTTTTATATCTGGAATCAAATATTTAAATTATCTGTCAAAGGGCTTCATCAAGGTCAATGATGCAAGCCTGACATTAAGCAGAATGTCTCAGCATCACATAGGCATACTCTGTCACTGAATATGAGTATATGAGGATTGTTCAATTAAAGGTGATATTAACATTTTTATTTTTGTAATTTATATTGGAAAAATTTAATTTTGCTTCAGACTCGATATATATTCCCTGTGATGGCCGGCAGACAGCTGATGTGGGTTCAATTGCTTTCCCAATACCCTCCCACCACCTTCCCTGCCACAAATCACCCTACCCTAGCCATCCGCATTGGCAGGAAAAAGTCATTATACTTATTTTTGGGACTGATCCTGCAATATCTATAGTACACATTTTTTTCTGGGAGTTCAATTGTACTTGAATGAAAGTTGCCTGTAAAACACTGGGGTATAAAACTGGGGAATCTTCCTCACTTTAAACTGTGAATGCTGGATTCTGTACAAGAAAACTGCTTGACATCAGGTCCACATCAGTAAACCTAAGTCCTCTGATGGAAACTTGAAGCGGTCAATCCCAGGTGTGAAAGATCAGAAATGTATTATCATATAACATATCACAATCTCCAAAAATGGCCTTTAGACATTTAGATTGTTTGAATTTGATTAATTCACCAAACAACAGAAGTTCAGATCATATTTTTTGTACAGAATACAGCAGAATTTCTACTTCACAAACCCACATTTTCACAGATGAACATATTTATGGACCATTTCATTGAGCTAGACCTTCTGTCTTTATTCCACCCAAAAAAAGTTGAATAAAAGCACAAAAAAGAAAATGCACAAAGGAAAAAAGGAAACCTTGAAGAAAAATGAGCCGACCCAAATGAGTACAGTACACCCGAGACTGTCCGCACTTTACAACCAACAACTCCAAAAGGGTTTCACAAAGATTAGTTTCAAAAATTGTATCCATACAGCACTTAAGATAATCTATACAACAACCAAATTTTTCATTATCATTATAATTCAGCATACAGTTAAAATCTTTCATATTAAATTGTTCATGTAATATTGGTGGCTGAGAAATGATAACACCACTATCTTGCAATTAGGAATTAGGTAGATGTTTGCCTTCTTCAGAGATTAGTATCCTACACCACAACATTAAGCCAATTAGTCAGTGGAACACAGCTTTCACCAGTCATGTGACTAAATTAGATGATATAGCATGGAAATGCCCTTGATAGGGCAATTTTTTTATGAGTATGTTCAAAGATTTTATAAAGAATGTGAAAAGATGGATATAAAGAAATAGAGAGAGAGAGTCAACATTGAGATTCAACACCTGTTAGTGCACTAACGAATATATCTAGCATAAATGTGAACTGATTGTGAGACTTTATTTATTCAATGCTCTATTGTTGAAATTGATGGATAATGTACGCACACCCAAGGAAAAAGTAGTTACCTAGGTCTCACTCTGAAAAGGTTATCAGCAAATATTTTCATGTAATCCAAGCGGTCATCATAAACAATGTGCTACAGAAAGTGTAATCACAACAAGCCAAGGAAGGATGTGAAAGTGGAGAAAAAAGTTCTTGGAGGAGTTTCCTTTCCTTTCCTTTGATAGGGTAATGAGGAAAATCCTCATTACCCTATCAAATGTATTATATTTATGATTGTTGAAAATTTCACATATCGCAAAAACTCCCAGGAAATTCCCAACATTATTAAGAGACAGAACAATGCTTAGATGGTAAACTTCACCTTATCATAACTCAACAAAACATTAAGAATGTGTGGTATGTTCTAAAAGAAGTTTTTCCAGAAGAAAAGAGAAGACATTTATATTTCAAACCTGGACTTAATTTAAGAGAACATTAAAAAAATATCACTGCTGAAAAATAAACACATTAAAGTTTAATATGTAAGCCTAATAACACTTTTCTATTAAGAGAACTTCTGATAAACCACTTCTTTTTTTAAAAAAAACTCTATTTCATATATTACATACGTACAAAATATCCAAATGTAAAGGATTAATGTGTGCTAATGATGTGGATAATGTATGAAATTTTAATAACACTTCTATTGAGTTTCAATAAAATAAATCCAATATGCCAATTTGCACCAGTCTGGTAATACTAGCTAAATTACTTTCAACTACAGCCAAGCCAGAGTGATTTTAACCACTTATGTACTTTCCCTTCAGGGTTGTACAACATACAAAACCACAATTCCAAGAATTATATAATACACTTCAGCCATTATGTTAAAAAAAAACAACCACAGTTATCAGCCTGAAGGTTGGTTTGAAAAGTGAGGGTAGAGCTCACCTAGTACAATGCCCAATGGCCAGTGAAATTCACACATCAGGGTGATAAGGGGGTGCCAGTTCTTTTCCCTGTGGTTCCCAGGAAGAACTGGCACCCAAAATATCTCACACATGATGATGACGGTGACTAGAGGCATCACCTGGAATCGAACCCAGGGCCTCTAGTCAGTACCCCAGTGCTCTACCCACTAGAGTACCAATTATGTTAAATGTACATAAATCATATCATATATAGAATAATGCATGATGATGTAAACATATTTTTTACATTTTTCCTTGGAATGGTGCAAATTCATTCACGAAATGACACGGAAGAGCTTAACCCATTTGCTTGTGATACTGTGCATTATTTCCTGGCCCATTAGCACATTCTGAATGACACTCATGATCATCTAATGTGATTATATGTATATTTAATTTTTTTGGGAAATTTTCAATTAAAACTAATTATTTCAGGTTTTTTATACCATGCTCATTACAAGCTGTGATATAGATTTGATGAAATTCTGTTGGGAAATGTGTTCAATGACTATGTATTGTGAGATGTTCCCATAAATTTGTTCATTTTTCACATAAATAATTTCAAACAATTGTTGCCTGACATGAAATGCTTGCAGACTCAATGATGAAATGGCAGCCACGACATTTTGCTGAATAGAATGGCATGTGTCTGTATAAAATAATATAACTCTGAAGCACCACAGATGTTTATTAACATAATGTTTTGTTTTTGTTAGCCATTTGAGTAAAAAGCCACTAATATGCACTGATAACATCATTAGTTATCAAAGACTAATTTCCATGAGCCAGCAAACCCTTAAGAAAATGGGTTTAAACCCTTTAAACCTCTCAAAGTAATACATTACATCTGGCCATGTTTTATCTATTGCAACCTGAAACAAATAACTGTTATAAACTCAAAACTTGTGGTGATAGGTGATAAACTAATATTTGTAAGATGAGTTCTGAACATTAAGCACTATATGGAGGTATGGTGAAAATCAAGTGAGCCATTCTTATGATTGAGTGATGATCTACGGTGATTTCATTTGAAAGTTTTATAGAGACTGCATGATGTTAAAAGTACTGTGATATGAGGTGAGAGAAAGATCAAGGAAATGAAATTTGAGATGCAATAATTCTAGAATTACACTATTAGAATATCATGAGGATTTATGTCAAGCTGTGCAAAACCACAAGGGAAAATCTACCATTTTTAAAACACACCTTCAAATTTATTACAGGAATTGAATTATAAAGAACAGAGAGGCATCTTGGTAATAAAGTGCAGAGTATTGAGCAATTTGAAGCTTTTTGGTGTTTACAGCACTGGACTGTGGCAAAGTCCTGAAGCTGTGTGCACCCATGTCATCACTGAACGCTTCAGCCATTATTCAATGGTATCCCATAACATTAAAAGTTGTTACTTTTACATTAATTAAAAAAATACTTAAAGTCACTTTTTACTAATACAGCTAATAATGTGTACTTAAACAATGCAAATATTTAATTACACCAACAAAATACAAAAGAGAGAGCCTCTTAAAAATCAACCTGTACTTCCTCTGGAAAATAATTTATTTCTGTATAGGATCAAAAATCTTCTTATCTCTAAGCTTAAAACGCATTCTTAAGAGCATCAGTTTGACCCTGATGACAGTTATCAGCATTGTATTTTTGATAAAGATGATTTGAGATTTCACTCACCCCTATATCTACATGTTTACAAAACCAAAAATAAATACTCTGAAAAAAAAGCAGTAACCAACAGACATAAAATCAAAAATTGCCATGAAAAGTTAGTTTGGAACATTCCATATTGAAAGAAAAATATTAATTATTAGTGGGTTCAAGTTAAGTCACTCTCATATGAAAGTGGAATATTTACAAAAGACCAATTTATAAAATTCATTCTGGGTTAATAAAAGAAAAAAATCATCATTAAAATTAATTTTTACTAAGCCAAAACTACAAAAAACTTTAGTAGCATGGAGACCATATCATTAATTATTAAGAAGATGAAATTTTGTTTCTACTTCCAAAATGCTATTCATTAACGGAAAAATGTTATCAATTGAAGGTAAAAATTTTAGATTATTCCTTCCAATGTAAAAAAAATCCCAAAATGGATTAAGCGACAATACTTACATGAAGAGATGATGGAGATGAAAGAAGTATCTGTGATTCAAAAACTAATGAAAAGTAGAGCAGCAATAACAAGAATGGGTTGGCAAAAGATGACCACTCCAAGTCTTTCGAAAGTGTTACAGACCGAGGATCATCACAACTTGTAGTCAACAGAGCCGTTAAACCCATCAGTCTGAAAATAAACCAAAGAGAGTGAATATATATGCCCTTCAATCTTGAAATTGCTCTCCCAACTAAAACTGTTTTAGTTCAACATTAGTTCAAATACATTACAAACTGCAACTAAACTAAATAACCATTACTATTGGTTTTAAGCAGGGAAAACATAAATCAATGTGCATCAGGAATTTTTATATATACTATTGATGAATGAAATGAAGTCGTCCAATTGGTGGTCAATGCCTGACCAACAAGATAAAATAGCATCAGTGCAGAAACACAAAAAAAGTTTTTTACAAAAACATCATCGTAGTAAAAAATCTTTCCTTCAAGGTCATTCATAAAAATTTCTGCTGGCAAAGGTGAGATTGGTGAACCCATTGATAGTTAATCCATCTTTTTATAACATTTTTGATAATAAGTATAAAAAATTTTCTAGTCAACACTTTTAACAAGAAAACCCTTTCGTTAAAAGCACTAGATTGGCCATGGAGTTCAATGTTTCATCTTATATTACTTTTTAAGCTTGTTCTACAGGCCCTGATGCTTATAAGTTTGCAATATTGAATTATATTACTTAGATCTGTAGGGGGCAGAGAGAGTGGATAGTGAAGATCCTAAAACTTTTGAATTGTGTATACTGTACTTGGAAGCATATTTACTTAAATTTCGTAAATTCCACATGCAAGTTTATTAGCCGGAGATCCAAAATATAAACCACTGGAAGAAAGGGGATGCTGACCACAAACCATTAATAATAAGCATTTTTAATAATAACTAAGCATTTTTAGTAACATTAACATTATACCTGTGGAGTCTTTTATATAGGTCAAACAAGAAGAAGTTTCACATATTAGAGCCAAAGAACATTAACCAGAAGTGAAGGTCGGATGTATCTTTATCACTTTTAGTAAGACATCTAACAGATTCCTCACTTTCAACAAAGATTATTCCTGAAATATTACATTATGAAACAAAAGGTCAAATATACGATGTGTTGGAACAACTGGAAATGCCACAGCAAAATAAGACACGGAAAATTAAAAATGCCAACTTATGTCAACCATTCTCCCCCCCTGGCTCTCACCTTCCATACCTTCGATAAGAGCGGTCGCCAAACAAATATGGACACCATCCCTACCCACGCTACCTTCAATCCCTCTGAACTCATCTCAGCAGTACCTTCCCACCCAAATTCTGCAATATATATATACCACACCATGAACTTTTCAACTTGCACGCACCTAAGAATGATACATGAGCATTGAAATGTATTGTACAAAATAGATATTTGTGAAAAATTACAAATTTATTATTTTGCCTACATCATGACTGTGTCTCTTTTGCACAAAGTATAATAATATGTCATAGCTTAAGAGCGATTGAGTTAAACCTTCCATAAAAACCTGATATTTTGGGGTGGGATGTCTTTTCTCATTAATTACGTTACTGCTGTGGCTTATTAAGCTACTAACATTTAAATCAGTCCATACACTTGTAATTACCAGTTATATACCTTGCAATTTGATGATCAGGGGGAAAGAACTCTTGAGGCCATTGTGCTTGATATGCAAAGAGGACCAATATGTGAACCGCAACTAATGGTGCAAGGGCCACCTGGCAAGTACGTGCAAAGGCCTTCCCCAGATTCCTCTGCCAGGCCCACCAGGTGGCCCAGAATATGAATGAAACATAGTAGACTGCCCCGGGCACCGAGGGCCGTGCTGCACCAGCCAGGCACATTGCTGCCAGGACTATATATTTACCTAAAAACAGAGAAAATAGATTGAAATAATTGTAACATGTATGTTTCCATTACCTAAAAATCAGGACCTGAAGCCCTGAAGAAATCTAGTCCAGACACTGTTCAACTGCAAATCCAACCTGGAAAGCCTATCAAATCTCAATAGCTAAATCCTGGTATTTTTCTGGTCCTCAAGATTAATTTTCTCAGTGATAAAATAAATCATGAAGCCGTGAAATAACATTTTGCAAATTTAAAGGAATGAAATATCACCAGCCAAAATGCCAAGCTTCAATCAGAGGAGGGATTTTCTTTTAAATTTTGAAGAATTCAGTAGTTAGTGGTCAATATGCAGTAAATTTTTACACTGATATTTTTACATGCATTCACAAAAATTTATATAAAGTAAGTCAGCACATGTTTCCATTTTATTGCAAGCTTACGAAAGAGGAGTACCTTTAAGGAATGCGAAGGTGTCTACCTTTAATTTATACCACTGGAAAGAGGCACATATACAATATTTTAGGGGAATGTGATGTCATAGATATAAATGCATGACAAACAAGGACAAAGTCACACTTTCATATATCTTTTAAGCTGATGTATCTAATACACTTCTATAATTACATTTTTTCCTAACATGCTTTTTGATTCTCCATCAATTTTCAGTCGAATTTCACTCTGGTTATGGCCCACACCATATCTTAATTTTCTTTAATTGTCATATAAGAAAAATGTATTGGCCATGTGAGAAAACCTGAAGCATCAGAAGTCAAATTATAAGCATTGGTTTTGGTTTCAGGGAAGATTTTTCATTTTTAGAGCATTTACAAAATATCAGCTGATGTTTTAAAAAGTATTTCTACACATTCATTCATAATTTCTGTATTTCTATGTCCAGGTATAGTTTAGATGGAGGTGTAGAGGAGGTGAGTTATAGCTGAGAAAGTTTCCTCATTCAATTTGGCAAAAACTGGCTGGTTGGCACTTTCTCGATGAAGTGTATTTTTAAAATGAATTCATTTGATACAGTAATCACCTAGTCATGACACAAGGACTCACCTAAAGCTCCTAAAAAATGAATGAACCTTGGCCCAAAGATGGCTCCTTCTGCAGGGGAGGAATTATCAGTTCTGGATCCCACTGCAGAATTGGACGGCTCAGGCAGTTTGGTGAAAACAAGATGAGTAGCAAATGATAAAAGCACAACAAGGACATCTGGAAGGAGTAAACGAACACCATCCTGGACACTTATCCCATCAAGTCGTACAAGGCCCAAATGGCGGAGTGATTGTTCTAATGCTTCACCTGGAAAGAGTCAGTCCCACTTTAGATAGAATGAACAGGAAATAATTCAACATCCGACTTCAGTAAGGCCCTAATAACAATTTTGAGCAAATCTAAGCACTAGGTAAATTATAAATGCATTTCATCAATTTGATAATTTGGATGAAACAGAATTTCAGGGATCAATATGATACTTAAATAGGAGAACAGTAGAGAACAATGCATTTATACATCAGGACTCTATTTTTCTTTCACTGCTGAATGCACAGTACTCAGAATGATTCTTCTCAATTCCGTTCATTAAGTTTTATATCCCATGATGTTAATTTTAAACAACAGAAATAGAATACAAAAATAAGAACATTAAATTATAATTGACACTCCACTTTAGGAAAACTCCTCATCAGGGTATGCTGAACAATAATAGTATAAAGCTAGCATCAGCCTTATATTCTTCTTTACTATTTCTAAATCTGAACCTACATGTGTACCCAAAAATGCTTATTGGTACAAGGCATGGGGTGCAAGCACCAGTGGAAAGGGCTAAGGAATGGAAAGTATATTTAACGGGATAGGTAATGTGATTGGTTTGTATGAATTCCTATGCGTATGTAGCGTATGTTGCTAAGGTAATTTGATTATTAGTAACGAATCACTTCCCTGCAAATCACCAATAAGATTTGAGTGAATTACTTGTGCATGTATTGATGCAACTAATATTTTTAGTTCATTATTGTGTGATATTCAAATTCATGGCACACATCATAATGGCCAAAGGAGTTTCATTTTTATGACTGTACAAAGGCAAAGTATGCAGCAGCTCTTCACCTCATACTAATTCAGATATCATATTCTTTGCATTTAAAACACATATACTCAAAGTAATACCTTCCAATTTTGTTTAGATATAAGACCAATCTAAGATGTATTTTTTAGAAATGTACATATCTGTTATTGGGATTTAATGGATGCTACAATCCATCACCTCAGTTTTCACTCAAGGGAAATTCAGCCGCAAAAAAGTTTCTGGAAAAATTCAAAATTCTATGTACTGCAGCACACTTTGCTGAGGAACAATTTGTTTAAAAAATGCTCATTCCTGTCCTTTAACTTCATTAACTGCACTCTTCCTACAATTCCCTATTATACATTACTTGGTTAGATCTCAGGGGCACTAAACCACTCCACATTTCATGATTTTACATTCTACAATAATAAATTTATTGCAGTTATGTGAAATCAGAGTAATTAACCCAAAGGTTGGTTTAATATGCAAGGGTAGAGATCACCAAGTACAAAGCCCAAAGGCAATTGAAATTCACAAATCAACAGGGTATGGAATGTCAGCTCCATTTTCTGTGCTACCTATGGTTTCCCAGGAAAATCTGATATCCAAAAAAAATCACACAGCTGGGGTGAATCTGAGGGTGCCCGGAAGCATCACCTGGAATCGAACCCATGCCCTCCGCTCAGTAGCTCAGCACTCTACCAAAGAGACTACCATGCCCCCCTTTTAAATGAAGGTAGAGTGATAAAATAAAATTCTTTTAATTTATCACTTTTCCTAAAATGAATAACTCTGAATCTAGACTAGCAAACAACAAAACTTAACTTTGCTTCCGGGAAGTGATTATTGTTGGTCATATAATACTCACAGCTTTTCAGAAAGGAACCATATGGATGTAAAGAAAGAAGTGTTATTTGGAACACCAACTGGGCTATTGAGATGGCCAGACTTAATACAAGGACTGCCTTTATAAATCTACTAGCATGGCCTGAAATCAAGAGAAAGAAGCATAATTATTTTTCTGCTGACGATGACATAAGAGAAATTTTACATAAATTTTTTACCTACAGCCTAAAACACAAATACTGCCAACATTCTAAAGAAAGGTCTAATTTTAAGAATACATAAATAATATTTTAGTAACTAAGGATATATTAAATCCAAGACATCATTACATAAATGCAATCAAAGGCAATTAAATAACAAATTAAATGTTTAAACAACAAAATAGATAGAGTGAAAAGGAAAAATATTAAGGGTATAAGAATGAAAATAAAATATTGGTCATGATGAAAGGAATTTTCACAGGATTTAAATTTAAAACATAAACAATCAAAAGCATTAAGTGTAATTGGTTATTTAAATACAAATTCTTACCTTTATGAAAATTTGTGGATGGAAGTGGAATTAGTGGTGAAATGAGGAGCAGCAGGAGGTATATTAATGAAAACCCATTTTGACGGAGGGCAGCAGCTGTTTCCAAGATTGACAGTGCAGGTTCGGGACATGAAAATAAAAAAAAAACCACAATGAATTCAGCACCAAATTTATATTGTTTTTCGAAACTTTAAATAGCTCATCTTTTTACATTTTGCACACACCTATGATCACCTGTGCGACCCTTAGGGAAGCCAATTATGAATTGCTATCAGGTTTCCCAGAGGCTTCACCACCAAAACTTGCATAGCACTAAAAAATGGGCAGTGGTCTATTTTATGGCCTCGGTTTAGGAGCATCAACCACCACATTAACCCAGCCGATAGAGAAAAAATGGCAAACAGAAACCTCAACTACTAAAATCTTGATCCACTTCAAATTTCTCCTAAATCTGTGAAATTTACCTAAAAGCCTTACCTCACATCTCAGAGAGGTTACATTTTTCAAATAATTAAATTTCCAGAACAAAAATGATTGATCTACAAAAAAAATCAGGGCCAATGAATTCATATTTGTGTTCTATGCTGAATGCATCAATTCCCATCATTGGGGGAAATTCCTGCATAAATTGATTTATAACCACACTTTTACAGTAGAGTGGGCAGAAAAATCTATTTTTATGAGATGGATTTGTACAATGTGAAAAAGCTTTCAATTGCTGATGGCCAAGCAAAAATGTTTGGTATTGGTTAATATTTAACCAATTTCAAATTAAATCCTTAATCCACAGGAGTTTGACTTATTAGAAAATTCGGGTTCAATTTACTATAAACTTGCTTTAAGAGGTTCATCTAAGATTACCTGACCTTAATTGTACATGCAGATAAATTTGGTTGTGAGCTCCAAAACAACTCAGCAAATAACTATCTCCTCAATTTTCAAAGTAATGCATTTATACGGGATGGATCATAATACTCTGGTGTGGAGGGATGGATGAAGAATATTTAATAAGGAAAACAATTTTTTTTAGCTCTTAACGACCCAAAAATTGCAACTTTTTGCCTTTTGTCTCATGTCAATATAACAAAGTAATGTTGTTTAATTTAGGTGTTTCAAATAATAATCTTACGTACACATTTTGCAAATTGGAATGGGCTACGGAATTCCTTCATTAACTTGGCTCATTTGTGAGTTAAAAGTTAATCAGTGAAATCTAAGGTATGCCTCAAATTGCTGACATGCATATATAGTTATACCGTGTTATGGTCATTATTAATAATTATAATCTACTGATAAAAGTACAGTTTTGGATGGACAGAGCCTAGATAACGGTAGAATGATGCATTTACATGCCTCTTCTACCAAAACAACCCTAGTCTACAATAAACCCCTCCTAAATAACCCATACTTCCTTCAATTCATCCAATATCCCAAATCTTTTCTTTCCCTTTCCTCTCTTACCCAACCTTACCCTTCTCCCCTCCAAAGTCTTCGATATTCGTCGAGAACTGAAAAACAACGGACAAAATCTTCGTTGTACACTCCGAAATGGTTTTATTGATCCCGTAGCCTTCTCTTTAGAATTATTACAACTGTTATTTTCATAGCCTGTAGCAAGTGAATAAAATCACCATCATAAATTTCCTCAATTCTCTTCGATTTTCATGTTTGCATTGGGTTTTGCAAGACAAAATTGCAAAATGACTACCAAAAAGTAATGCATTTGTTGATGCTATTTCAGCGATGCCATTATGTCACAGGCTCAGCAGCCCGGCACTCAAATAGCTTCCACAAATGACATTGGTGACTTTTAAGGCATAGCTTCTGGTGCCATTTGACATAGCTGATGCGATAATGGCACCCTTAAGCAAATAGCATCAGGTGCCATTGCCAGGAAATAACCCCCAGAATATTCAGCCAGTGGCAAAAAAATGTTACCACAGTCTCCACCGACTTTTAAATTTTGTTGACTTAAAAATTGTAGAAATCAAAAAAGAATGGTAGAAATTGGCAGTTGCGGTTCTAATAAAAAAGTCGAAGAGATGTTTAGAAGTGGGCTTCACTTGTCAAGCAGGCCAAAAATTATAATAGCAATACATAAATTTGTTATTAAAGGTTAATTCCGAATTTTCACAGATTAATTTTGTTTGGGATGTATGATATTTGATATCACTTACAATTAATGTTGGAACGTTTCATGGAAGATGAAGAGTTAATGGTCCTGGTTGTGAAAAAGTGAGGAAGTGAAAAGTTTATTAAATATACTGCTTTAGTAAGTAATATTTGTGCTAAATTTTTTAAAGATAGATAGTAAGGCGCGGGGATCGAGATGGTGCGGGGGCTAGCGTACTGGCTTCCCGCCCAGAGGGCCCGGGTTCCAATCCCGGCGGTGTTGAATATTTTTCAGAGGTATCTCGATCCCTACTTGAGGTGCTTTGTGGAGGGCACTTTGAGTGAGCACGCCGTCCGTCGGATGGGACGTTAAGCTGCGAACCCCTTAGCGCCTTTCGTAAAGAGTAGGCTAATGCCGACGCCGAGTTTCTCTCCACCCTTCATCCTTTTCTGTCCATCCCCTATGGCGCCAATGACCTCAGCTGTCGGTCGCCTCCCCTAAATACTACTACTACGATAGTGAGGCGCAATTTAACCGGTTACACTTTGCCTAGGTAGAAATGAAGTCAATCAGAATTGTGGTAATGCCAATGCCAATTACAAATTTTCATTTCCATAGTGCGACATGAGCATCAGTATCGTCGGACCCAGGTTTTTTCCAACTCGGGTGAACGAATTCCACAAATTCACTACTCGCCTTTCCCTACAAGCAAGTTCACCCAACTTTCTCAACGGATACCCCGAACGCGGGAACCAAATCTAACCTATCGGGCGGGGAAGAGGGTGGCTTTCCGAGGCTTGGGAAACCCGCAGATTTGTAAGACAATCAGGTTTTTAATAGTCCTAGAAAGTATACGTCGATAGGAGAAGGATCCTTTCACGAACAATTAGACCTTAATTTGAAATTGATTAGATGATTCCTTAAAATGTAACAATTTCGAAGTGTAAAAATCTCTTGACAGGGATTCGAACCCGGATCCCTTGCTACCCGGTCGAGTGCTTTATTCAGTTAAGCTACCGAGGCCTCCTCTTACACTCCAAAATTTTGGGAGAGCTTTGAATTTGTAGATGGTTCTTTAATGAACACAGTTAAGTGGGAAAAATACTATCACAATTACATTCTGACATTTTACACTCCTAACTACCCTTCGCTGATTTAGTTTAATTTCAATAAAACTTGATGAAGATGGCGTAAATGTTCGCGCTTCGTCAAGACATGAATTATGGAGGAAGAGATGAGAGGTGTCTTCTTCCACATTGGAAAGACTATAATTCACGAACATATTTCCCGGTGAAAAGACGAGCTACGCAATGATAATATGTACCATGAAAATATCATCAATGGCATCTTCAGGCGATGAGCTTTGCAGCCAGCGACAATAACGCGTGTAATCCTCTCTCGTGGGCATTTCTTTTCCCTCGAGCGTGCTGCTTTCCGAGGAGGCGGTAAAAGGTCGGACGAGGGGAAACTATTAGAGTGGCGTCCACGGCGAAAGCCGTAATCGTTCCGGGATTAACAACTGAGTTCGCGTGCGACAAATTCATTCCGATTCTGTCCCCGAGACCGGAGGCTGTTACTTCACGCCTTAAGGGGGACGGTTCAACTAATTTTTACGACGAGCATAATCTAAGTCAAACTAATTCTCTGGTCCCTTCATTCCTTATCTTAAATGGCTTTCCTTTTCCGGGATACTAAACGCAGAAAGTAAACAGTCATAAAGGTAAAGAGATCACAACATTGAGATGGGTGGGCTTGCAAAAGGGTTACTCCATAAAACCCCAAGACATCGAGGGAAAAAATCCAAGAGTGTTTCCGGCGATTCCAGACCGTTGCCGATGAAGAATGTTATCTTCATTGCTGGAAGGGTAAGCCGTTCCCATTTAAAGCCGTCGCCTCTCTCACGTGGAGCCCAGGGTTACTCCCCCTCGGCCGTCACGTGGCGTGTCTTTCGTGCGGGAGGGAGGCGAGAGGGCTTGTGGCGGATTGGGGATTGAGCGGAGGGCGAGCGGGGAGCGCCCCGAAAGGGTACCGGGCGAGGCGGAAGGGTATTAGGGCGTGAGTGAAGAGTGGGAGGAGGGAAAAGTGGAGCAGGGAAGGGTGTGGTGGCGTGACATTTCCACGGGTGGCGACGATTTCGCCTCCCCCAAGCCCAGAGTACGCGTGCCCATTCCCACCCCCCCCCCTATACACCACCTCCTCATCCCCCACGCGAAAACCAGCTTCCTGCTTACGCGTGGCACCCCAGTGTTTTAAACCGCCAACACCGGAGTGCACCCATGTCTGGGCCCTGCGCAATTGTGCGTTCAGTTCACCCAAAGTTGGCAGGTACCGCCCAAACACATACTGGAATCAGCCCATGCCACACTACGGCCAATCCAAGCAAAATGCGAGGAAAAGGGGGAAGGGTCAGTTGTCTTTATTTATTTATTTAATGATTTCATTGGGGCGAGATTGAGACTTTACAGTCCCTTCTTCCACCTACACCTACATGTACGTATTACATTAAAGACAATAACAAACCGCATGCAGTTACTGCAAACATGAAAATGAACTCAATATGAAGAGCAAGGAATAAAAATCTTACAAGAAAAAACATTTGAGGAATCTTTATAAAGTACGCCAAACGATCAGCATAGGTCCGCTATGGCATCCTCATCGTCATCATCAGTAGCCCATCACGTTACCCTAGGGTACCATAGTGGAGACCTGCGAGGAGAGCAGGCGCAAGAGGGGATACTGCTTTGGATCAGTAATATGGATATTTATTTACGAATGTGCCACAGCCTGGATTTTTGAATTTAAGAGCTTTCAATTTCACTGCGATTTTTAGCATAAAATATATTTTGTTTTGAGAACATGGGAAATGGCATGTTGATAATAATAACCTCTCTTACTAGATCATGTCTTTAAATGATCTTTTATTTAATTTACAGGTTATGAAAATGAAAAGGGGAGATCCGAAAGCATTTTTTCAATTCGCAAATACTCTGAAATCAAATTGTTTTCGGAAAAGTTCTTGTAAACTCAGAAACCAGAAAAACAGTCTAAAAGTGTTGCCTCGTTTGGTAGATAGTGGAGCACCACCTTACTTTGCAGGAGCATCTAAAGGGAGGGCACTCGATGGGAGGAAAACATTTGACTGGTAAAGGGTGATAAGAAGAGGGGCGGAGGGAAGGGAGGGGACCCATTGGACGATGAGGAGGAGGAGGGAGGAGTGGGAGAGGAACCAGCTGCCGAAGGAGGGGGAAACACCTGATAAGTCGGCCGACCACGGGGACATGTGGCCGGCCACGATTATAATACACGAGCCTTCCTGTGGTTACTCATGCGTAGTGCACTTAAGTGCCGCTGATAAAGAGAGCTGCTCAACCCTTCCGTCGTCATTGGGAGAAAGCTGCTACGGAATCATACGAGTCGTATAGTACTTTTGGGTCCGCCGGCTAGTAGTTGTCATTGTAGTATCCATGTGGCCTTTTTTGCCCATCGCTGGGCGAGGGAGTAATAGCGAATAGATAAGATTTATGGAAAACAGATTCAGTGAATCCGAAGTAAACATTAAATTAAGCTGGACGAAAGGCGTTCGGGAAAATCCCCTTCCCTCGAAGTCGTGTTCCCGCATGACATTTACGCACGTGGGGACCCGAGCACCGCTGAAAAAACCAGAAGTGGGATTCGGCGGGGGAAGTTGGTACACCGATTGAAGCTGTGTCATCGCTTCAATCACTTCCGCTGATGAGGGCTCAGCTTAGAGAAGGCTCACGGCTCATCTCTTGGCCGCGTTGAACTGGCACGCGGTGTGCAAACGGGAGGAAGGGGGAGAAAATGTAGAGGGCATAAAACTGAAATAATTTTCCATGGCCGTTTTTTCCAGTCAACTTAAAACAATGAAAACGCCAAAAACTGAACTCTGGTTTTATTATGAGCAATTATATCAGCCTAGTCACTTTGTATTTTAGTCATTACCATTTTGGGGAGGCTTGTGTTCCAGTTTCAAATTCTGCGTGGATATCGTCATATAAGGGAGTATTGGACAGGAATTCCGTTGCATACGTCATTACACTCGACGACAAAACTCTGATAGCGACTGAGTGAGACATTTAATACGAGCAGATATCATAGCGTCCACTGGCTGGTGGAATATCTTTAATGGTGGTGGAGCAAGAATGAAATGGAAGAAAACGGGCTATTTCAAGTGAACCTCGTATGCCAAAATGTAAATCAATTAAATACTAGATATAATAGAGGTCTAACATAGGTCAAAGATTATTTTAGATTTTGAATATTTTCCGATCACTAGATAATATGCAAATACACTATTTAAAGGGGAACACGAAGGGCTTTATATATTTCCATGCCTGCTCATTTGATTGCATATACTCGAAGGCATTGTGCGAGCATAAGTTTACAACTTTCCTGAATTTTTCATCACTTGGCATTCAGCCCAGCTAAATCCACTTATTTAAAAAATCGCTAATTGTAAGGACAACGTACATTCAACACCAGAAGTCAGTACCATCACTCCGAATTTTATGAAACACTCATTTCCAAAGCATTAAGAATCTTAGTTCTTCAAGAGCTTTGTCAAGCGAGTCATGACTGTCAGGTATTTCTATGCCAAAGACCTTATGCCAGATTACCCGTTTTAGAATCCGCCAACCAAATTCAGTTTGTACAAGCACTTAAAGTGAAGAAAAAAACAAACGGCTAAGTGAGGGAGATCGTGAGTGGAATATTATTTCACATCAACACTACGTGCATATACGTCACTAAAAATTTCATATAAATGTGCTCGATATGAAAACATTTCATTCACCGTTTATCGAAGGCCGATTACACATCGTTATATTATCGTCCATATTTTATTTATTTGTTAAGTAAAATGAGTCCGGACGATATACTACTGGTTAGGACTTCATTAACGATAGGGGATCATAAAAACATTGCTCGACCGCGGTAGGGTCATGTTCGGGTAAAAGTATTCTGATGTGTATTCACTCTGGCGGTAGTTTGCAGGGTATGTATAAATAAATAAAATAAATGAATACAATTTAATAAGGCCTAGTACGCTGAGAGAGATATGAGGGTTCCTTTGCTATCCTTACCTTGACGCTCAAAATGCCGACTGAATGGATCCACATTATTAGAGGTATTCCCGATAGGAAATGACAGTTGATATTTCTTGTAATACGGAAAATGCATCTAATTTAGATATGTGTATCGTCAAAAATTTGATAATATCACTCGTATGAGGATGAGCATTAGGATTTTAGAAATGCGGAGGAGGAGGGAGCAACCGACGTTGACAGATCAATGCTAAGGGTAGGTGAACTGGAATAAATTGCTCAATATGAAGTATATACATATAGTATGAATATTTTGGGTACGATGAGAACTTAAGAAATTAAAATCGAAGGTTTTAAAAAATCGTGTACACTGATTATTGACCATTACTTGTGTGTATAAAAGCGGGAACATTTTAGAAAAAAAATGTTATTTCTTACATTAAATCTAGTGAGCATTCAGCAAAATAACTTGCACCCGAATTTCACCGAGTCTTCTTATGTGTTGCATGCAAGTGAAAATATAACCGCGACTCGCGTAGAATGGTATCTCGTTGTTATCGTAAGTTGCTTTCTTCAAAGCAACGTGTATGCTATGGCTAAAATTGGTTCAAGCCATTGTGTACAATGCAATAAGTAATGGGGTTGCTGTGTTTTTGTTGTTTATGCATGAAATCTGAGCGTGTCAAATGCTTCATGAAAAACGAAACCATTAATGCCACAAAGCCTAGAGTGGAAATCTTTTCAATCAGAATACCCCTATGTACCCCAACTTTGTATGTGTAGTATTCTTATTGCAGCACGCGTGGATTTTTAAAGCATCAATTTATGACGTTAACAAAAGTTCATTGTTCCACATTAGAGCAATTAGCTATTTTTAAAAGTTGAAATGAATAACTTAATCACTGAATAATCAAGATGCCAAAAACCATGGTATTCGGCACAACCCAAAATAGTTTCCAGTCCCCGGTCCAAATCTTTGAAAATTCAACGGATATCCTCAAGGATCGAGCTGATCAAAGAAAGCGAATGCGGATTTTAATCACAATACTAATGAAGGAAAACGTTTCTTCAATCCCTTCACGCTGAGGGGGTAGAAGTAGTGAGGGGGTGGAAGGCCGAGGTGACCTCGTCCAGGCATCCAATTCGGTGCCTCTTCCACGAGGCCATCGGTCAATTACGTCATGATTTCCGGGGAGGGAATTCAAACTTACTGTGACGAGATGGGAAGCTCCATTTCGATAACGCTGCGTCCTTGGTCTGGAGACTGAACTAAATGAAAACATAGAGTGACGAGGAAAAGGATGAAACATTACTTTAACTTGACTATCAAATGTGGAAAAGAGCTAAGACGACGACCCATGAGAGAAATATCATCAGGTGGAATGATTGATTTAATAATATCACGACGCCTCATTGCAAACAGATAAAAACAAGATTAAATTATTCCTACAGAATATGCTCGTACTCAGGAGTCACTGGACCCATTCAGGGCAGGTGGAACTACGTGCGAACTCGAAAGAGGGGGTAAAAAGGCCGGAGGGAAACCCAGCGTCCAACCTCGGACGCATCCCTCAACGGGATGCGTCCGAGGACCCACACGTTAGCTCTAGTGTTTAAACGTCACCACTGGAGAGCTGTGGACGCAGGGCACTTGAAATGTATACAACAGAGGAGCCAGGGATGCCACAAAAACAGAACATCGATAGAATTTCAACCGGAGGCTTCAACGCGGGAGGCCATTAGACTAGTCACCCCTTCAATCCCATTCTCGGACTCTTGGAAATGTTCTTAGCTTTGACATATCAAATGCAAACGAAAACAAAGGTCGTGCAACACGTTTCAGTGAGGTATCCATGGGAATGCATGATGTTTCAAACTCCCTGCAAAAGGTTCACACTTATTGGCATGTTATATAGGGCCCTATGGTATTGTGGATCAGCTCGTCAACGGGTCCAGTCAAGACGACGCCGGGTGTATTGCGTGGAAGAGAATTATTCTTTCATTACACACACGCATTTGAACATATCTATTTATTATACCTAAGGATTTAGAAATTTCATTTATACTCTATTATATTTTTCTGTACAAGCCTATAATGCATTTATTTCCACAATCCTACATAATTTCATGCATATATCTATAATAAGTTATTTGATTTAATAATGAATGGGTATTTTCCAATACAGGTAAAATATTTAAATATATTCCTGAACCCTTGGTATGTCGTTACAAGAAATAAACAGGAACTACACTTACATGAAGTAAACTTAAATGCACGTAAATGTATTTTTAGGATCGTTTATCTTACCAATTCACCTGATAATACCACTTGGCACACGATTTTTTCTATTTCAACTTTCTCCATTGTCGAGAGGCGCAGGGGATTTTTCTAACAGAGATAAAAGATAGAGGTGTAGTGCCACCAAATGCATACACTTTCTGCCCTATGGAATCTATTAATATGTATCGTCAACATCTATCTTCCACACTGGGATCAATCTTTTGTCAATGTAATCAAATAATGAAGAGACAGTTCCCAAAGATCACCAACGCTCATCGTTTTCTCGGCTGTAGTTATTACGAAAAGGGGGTAGTATTAGGAACTGGGTCACTTTAATCATTTTATTGTAGGGATCGACACACAGTGAAATCCGTCCCGTTGGCCACTTGAGACAGCCATTCCCGAGAAGCTAAAATGACATGTTTCAGTGGCAAACGATCATAGTGGTCATAAATATCCAACGAATTTCATGCAAAACGTAAGATAGACGTACCCTTTGTTTCAGTAGTGAAGTCATTGAGGTATATCATATCCTGAAAGTCAGGGCGCGTAGCAGGGGTGTGTTAAGACACCGGCCTTGAAAAATATACGTGTAGAGTCGAAAATGTGTTCCACTAGTTGTCCGTAAAATAAATGAAAAACATGGGGATATGGCCTATTTAACGTGTCACGAAGTGATGGTGTACGTTAAATAAAAAATGGTGAATATGCAGCTAAAGAACCACTGCTCGTTAGTCACATGAAAGTGTCAAATTGCCAGCTCTTCATCGGAAAAGGTCGCTAATAGTTACTTTACATTACTATTCCTCCTAACACTTCATTTTCCATCTAATAATAATGTCCAGCTAATAACCTATGAAAGGCGGACTTTATCGGGAGTATTTTGAAGCGGTAACAATTATTATATTTAATATTAAACGGTATTTTTCTTTTTGTAAAAAAATAGCTATATTTTTTCACAGTAAAAAATGAAATGGACCGCACATACTAATTATCATTCAAATGAGTGTCATGACCATCAAGCATTGTGCACGAAAGGTCGGATTAAAATAAAACTTTTAGTAATTCTGAAAAAATTGCACCAATTTCAGCCTTATTCTCGTCCAGAACAAAGAATTGTTGCATACAATACAAGTCACCGGTCGCACAATAAATCTTATCTAGCGGAAAATTAATACTAAATTATTTATTACAGTGATTACGGGTTTAAATCACATTTGTAATTATTATGTCATAAAATTACAATGTACTTTGTGTGCTAAATTAACCGAAAGTCAAACTTTAGCCCAGCTATGTACAAACAAAATATAACACTAGCATTTAGCCTTTCATTCCAATGAAGCAGTCACCACCATATACGGCATTTTTTTTACATGAATGATTTAATGAAGCAGAAAGCAAATTTCAAAAATCCTACCACCATGTCGATTCGTTCTAGATAGCAATTGACACTGACAACCTTGACGTTTCCAAATTCGGATTTATAAGTCTTCCATCCAGTAATTACTGCTTCAAACTGTACTATCAGCAAATTCCAGCATTTATATCTACGCTCGCTATGCTCTCTTGAGCGGAATGAATCCCTGGTATTTATACATTGGGGTTAATGAAGGTTATTCCTTGTTGATTGTATTGCGCATGGTTTACACATATTATAGTCCATTTCTGCTCAATTCTGGGTTCATATGATTATTTGAATAGAAAGGAAAAGAACTAGAGCAACTATGAAAAGCGACACTAATAACAAACGCTCAACATAATTTTTTTTTGTTTCACTTATTGCGCGTCTTAACGCATAGAATGATAACAAATAATCCCATTGTTATTTATTCCTTCGCTCATACCCATTGGCCCTAGATAAGAATTCTAGTGTAGTACTTCCAACTTCCAACATAAATAGGCTTTTGAATAAAAACTGCCCTATTATTAAAAAACATAAAAGCATTTACATTTAACTTATCACTGATTTTATTGAGTGCCATATTTGAATGGACTTCAACAAAATAAATGTCAATTCTCAAGTTTCGATCATAAAGGAAAGATTGATCAATCAATCAATCATTATAAAAAGGTAAGCGTAGTCACCGATTGCATGCGTTTAGTACTTGAACGGAGTTCTGCAAAATTGTTCTCTTTATTTTGGCATTAAGTCTTCAATTGGATCTAGCCTTTATATCTTTATCTCACCACCGTAGTGCACTACGCGAGTTCGTTATTTTTTCTAAATATTTTTAAAGAGCACCATTTTATTCACTTCATGCATCGCCCTAAGGTTTCCGCTGAAATAAAAGAAGCAACATTAAAACCGAAAAAAAAACCTAAATGAAATATTACATGGCTCTTAAAAGGTTTGAAAACAGCACAGAGGATATAAAGAGGAGCGATGGGAACGAAACTGAGCCAAGAATCAAATCAAATAGGGCCTATCCCTGGTTCATGATTAGTATGCCAAGGTACAGTTGCCTAAAACAGAGTGAGGGATAATAAATAAGAACCGCCTTTTCACCAAGCTCCTTCATTTGATCGAGTAACTTGGACTTGAGACATTAAGAAATAGGTTTAAAAAATTGGCAGTGATGAATTGCTAAGAACTCTGTCGGAACATAATGCCAAGGAAGAAAAAATAGATCGAAGGAGTCACGGTTTTTTGTTTGCTTTTCTCGATAAGGAGGCCTCCAAGGAGCAATACGCCCGAAACAAAGCGGTCGCTGTTGCACAAGAGTCTCGTGACAAGACAGGAAATAGAACACTGTGAAGAGGCTGATAACCAAAAAGAATTTTTTCATTTATACTTTTACTGCCCTGTCAACATTATTTTCATGAATGCTTACGGTGACGTTAAGGGAACACGAGTATCATAACACATCCAAAGTAAAAAGGTGACAGGAGGTGGCTTCAACGGTAACAGCACATTGTTCGTTAAGCCATTGCACAACTGTTTCACGCGCCGTTTTTCGCGAATAAACAGAAATCAAAACTCCACGATTCGTAAAATCACGGATGTCATGGTACAAGTAATACAGTAAACGGTCGAGGAAATCAAGTCTTGAGTGGAGGGTGAAGGAATGGCCAAGGGAGTTTCATAAAAGAGTCTATGAAGGCGGGAAATCTTTCCAATTAAAACTTTACCCAACGAATCTGCCTGGATTGTTAAAACTACGGATTACTCCCCATGACCATGACCAATGTGATTCCACACCAACAATAGTCCAGGCAGTCGACCATTACCAGTCGACTGCTGCTAGGGTCACGCGGTTTTTTTTCTCGGCTCAGGGGCAGTCTTAATAAGTGTCTCGATAGAGTTCGCTTGACTTCACTGGCTCATAGTTAATGTTAAATGCCTATTAGCTGCCATGGCCAAGTTATTCGATGGAGAAAATGGAGACTTGGCGCATCAACCGACATTAAAAGAAATTGAGCATTTTTTCAAATAGAGAAATATCTCAAATTTAATAACATCTTAGCGGCATGGGTTATAATCTTCAAAAATAGCATTCTCTATACGCGGTACTCTCCTTTACGCCTTGATACGCACTCAAGTCGATGGACTCGATTTGAAATCGTGAGTTTGCTCTCCCACATTTTTAATCTCCCTTCCTCGCTTCCCGCCCCAACCAAGAATGAATTGGCTCCAGTATAGGGGGTTATCACATGAAAAAATGACTACATCTATTTCTCAGAAATGACACCGGAACATAAAATGTTCAACATCTGAAAAAAAAACAATTAAGTAATATTTTTTCAGGGAAGTCACAAATATATGAGATAAAATTCTGCATTGACATAATTCTCATTGGGCGTTGGGCCTGCATAGGACGATCAGAAGCATCTACAAGAGAAATAGATTTTCCGTCGATAGCAGCATTAGAGATAAAATAATAAGAGCCCATTACTCCCTCACATCGGTAATAACGGAGTGACTCTCGGAAAAAAATTCTCGCACGCAACGAAGGTAATATAAAAGCAGACAAATTGAAATCAACGACACTTTCGCATGTCTCAATATCTCACCGTCTGAAGCGGAAATACGCCGAGGACGCAAACGATGACTTTCTCCGTTTTTTAGAGCTCTACTGCGAGCTTCAGCCATAACCATATTCGAGAGCTGGGGCAATAAAAAGAGCCAACGACCTAAATGGAAAAGACTTCATTGGTTCGATAAATTTAGAATTCAGATCGAAGTGGGCGCTTTGTCGAATTTCGAGCGCTCTGACTTGATATGAAATTACTCACCCATATCGGCCAATATGAGAGAGAGCGCAAATATGGAGGAACATTCTTTCACTTTTTTGCTAAATATTCAGTAAGGGTAACCTATGCTGTAGAATTAAACTCAAAAAAGAGAGTGGTTACTTAAATGAATACGAAAATAAAAGGGCAATCCCATTCCTTAATACAGTACTTCGTAATGAAATTGTATTATGAGACATTAGGTCTGATATTTAGACGCATAATGGAGGAGTACCACAACAAAAGAAAATTGTGAAGTAAGGATATTATTTCGCAGGCTCCTTCTACTGATGAAAGACCAACCACTGATCCTCGAACTGTTCGTTGAGTTCACAAATTTCTGGCCACCCCTCTCTCAAACATTTTGCTCAATTTCAATGTTCAGTGGATTCGCTAAAATTACAATAATACCAAAGAAAAAAAAGGTTAGGTCAGTCTCTCAGCTCATTTTTCAATCTGCATTAGTGAAACCTTTTAAGAATAGTGGGTAAAACTCGACAACTGCATTTATATTTTATTTTCTAATAAAATACAAGGGAAATATCGTTTAAAATACAATATTATACGCCGGCAGAAACGTTTGCTAAGACTAGTCGCTGAAATCTTCTGTAGAAAATATTGCCAATACACTTGCTAACCGTGTAATGACTTACTCCGTTAATTTATTTCGTTTTTTACCCAAAAGGCGAATAAATGTGAAATGAACTGTCGGCGTATATTCCCACTCACATTTCTACAGGATAATGTAATGTCTATATGAACAATCTCATGGTCATCACAATGAGCCAAGTGTTGCCAACACAATTCGGACTTTCAGCACAGCCCTGTACTAACCGCTATTGTAAAATATCGCCACAGTTCACGAAATGAGTGCATATTGTGCAGGAAAGGCATTATGAACATCATTTTAGAGGAACTCAGCATTCAAGTTTTAATCAAAACATTATGATAAATATGGAAGATGCAAAATATGGATTTAATTGGCATGCCCACGTATTTTCGAGGGAAACAAACAGAATATTGAGGTCGCGATTTAAACACTGTAAACCGGCCCCTTGTAGCATACGCTCTGGTCGGCATAGATGAGAAGGATTCGAATTCTACGGAAAAGGTCACATCTTAGAGAAATATTTTGAAGAGAGGACGAGAGCATGTTAGGCCAGTGGAAATTCTAGTTCAAAATTCATATTTACGACCTAATTCTAAAAATGAATTCGAGTCACCTCTCTCGGATAGCCCACGTGTGAATGTGGCCGGGGGGGGGGAATACCCGAGGAGGGAAAAGGTTGGGCTGTAGACTGTCTGTCCCCTTGGATGCACAGCGATTGCTTATTCTCCTTATGGATGGCAGGGTGGTGGAGGACGGGAATGACAATGTGGCTCTCTGAAAGAAAAAAAACTCAGTGGAATCGTAAAGGGCGAGTGATACGATGCGAGGAAACAATTTTTTCAAACGGAAGACGAGTTCTTTCTACTTTTTTCCTTCGTCCACCTGGAACGTATACCGTAGTCATTCCTCATGACAAGGATGGGAAACCTCCTGGAAGCGGCTACATTTCATGTGAACCACAACAAAACTTCAGATTCGTAGTGCATTTGCATGACCGCTGAACTTTTCTTGCCTTCCGGGTGGTTTGATGCTTAAGATAAAATTATTCCTTTACGCATTTAACAGAGATCGATTTCTCCTTTCCCTTAAAGGAAGAAAGCCCCAAATTCCATTATTACAAGACAAAATGTCTCAATTATTTTCTTCCAATGCGGTCCAAGCTTCTTTGCAAAAAAATGCCGCCAAAAGGTTCTTGCTAACGAATGTGCGCTATCGTGCAACAAATGTTCTTGCAACATTCCTTCAGATTTCGCCTCCGATCATATTTTCCAAGTCAGCAATGGTTGTTGACTTTGGGACTAAAAAAATAGGCGCCAAAAGGCACAATTTTCAACACGAAGCTCAAACTCGAACTTAAAGAATTCTCTGAGATTCCAACCTTGACATTAAGTTTTTAATTAAAATACCTTCCTCTGCTTCTTTGTTCTATAAGGGAAGTGCAATAAAACTTAAAATGAATACATTTTTACAATAATACATTCATGTACGTTTTATAAATATGAATAGTGATCCAATCCACTATCATCAAAACCTATTCTCCTCTAGCTAGCGCTCGTAGCACGGATACTTTCACCTCAGTGACGCCTGAATGTTATTTATTTATCTTACGGAAACATTAATAAGGCCAATAAATTTTATGATAATAATTATCTTTGTCCTAATAATTCCCCATTGAAAATTTTCTTCTTCGAAAGCATAGCTCACGGTGGAGGAATACACAGTAGACCAGAATTGGTGTCGTAGGCTATTGAGAGAAATTTACGGGGTTGTTCTGAAGAAAAGCAAAAGAAATACACGAAAATGGTAAGACAAGTTGGCCAAGTTGCGTAGTGGACGTCACAATCGACAAGTAACACGAGCGCTGAGTGCTCGCGTACCGCTTCGCCCCAGGGAAATAACTCTGGTGGCCCGTACCAATGAAAACCCCTAGGAGGCAATTGAGGACTGAATACCACCATCTTCTGAGCTGAACTAGCCAGTATAATATAGTCTCAAACTATATTCAAATGCCATCCATTGAGCGAGAATAATAAAAAATAACAGGCATAAACAAAAGTCTTTAATCATGTTGACGAATTCGGATTTCGATACTTTAACCTTACGTATATGAAATGTCGACCATCACAAAAAATGTACAGGACCCTGTTGCCTTCTGATTGGTTTACTTCCAAGCACTGACATTTGCGTATACCAGCATAAAGAATCATTTACTACGACAATATTTGTATGCAGTGCATATTAACTTGGTATTGAGGCAGTGTGGTGACCCAGTAGTCAGCTCCATCGACTATGGAGCGAGAAGCCGAGGGTTATACTCCAGGTGATGCCCCTGGAGGACAACTCCAGTCAAACTTTGGCGTTTTCCCGGCACATGATGACGGTGAAGTCTTCTTGGGTTTTCCACTGTGTCAGTACATCATCAGCCGTTGACATTTCGATGACGGAGTTAGTCATCGGAACGTCGGCGTCTGATATCCTGACAAAGGTGGAAAACCCAGGAAGACTTCACCGCAGCTCCATTCAAGTTTCGTGATTCTCTTACACGTACGGTTTCCCAGATTTTACCGAGAAATTGTATGTGGCGAGGGGAAATAAGGTGGCACCCTCTCCCTAAAGTGCGAATTTCACCCTGGTATGGCTTGGTATTAGGCTAGGTCCATTTAAACCAACCAAACTAACCTTAGATTTTCGAAAGGATTATTTTTGTTTTTTTCGTCACCACCAATTTTTAGCTTACCTAGGCGCATACATTAAAAAATCATGATTGCTTTTACAATGATGCGTTAAAATTTATATAGCTATCTTTAGAATCACTCTTGCCCCCCATTTTTCATAAAATATCGATGACTGCACCCAAGGGCAACCTCCATGTTTGAGATGGAAAGATCGCTGCACGGATTCGGGTCAGATTGAAAGTGCAATTGGATAGGATAAGTTTTGACGGCTTTGTAAAATCAGTTACTGAGAGGTGTGAATATTCGCCAATGAAAATGAACAAGAATAAATACTTGGCATTTATCTGTCGTTTAGCAAGTAGCACTGATTGACTAAAACAGCGGAGAGTCCAGTAGCTGGCACTTAGTACATGGGGAAGAGGGAGACTGGGAATCCCTTAAAAGGAATGGGGGCAGTGGCCTGGGTGTCAGGTGATTTGCTTCCTAAGGGACGGAGAAATTGAGACAGAGTGACAGTCGGGCGTCCCCGTATTTGGTGTCAGGTATACTATAGTTTGACATGATCCCGATTCTATACTCTTTAGACTACACGGAATGGGCGCTATATTTAGCCGCAAAGTCGGCAATAGCGTACGACCACGAGCTACGGAAGGCAAACGAATTGCTTATTCGGTGACGGAGTTTACCACGGCACAAATTCTCGTGATCTCGATTCCACTCAGTCATTAACGGACATTTTCTAAGAATCTAACGCAGAAACAGAAATAATTAAAAATGTGAGATTTACAGACCTCAATTTAACATTCTAAAAATTTTGAGCTACTTAAATAATGGCTTTTTCCTCCTGTGTATATTTGCCAACAAATAAAATTTGCATTTTACCGTGGTAACATGAATATTTCCTGGATAATATAGAAGAAAATTTTAGCCAAGAAAATTTCCCAGAAAAAGACAAATATAATAGCAGCAAAAAACCTCACTCCACGATACGGGCGAGATACGAGACAAAAACTATCTTCAGGTTCCCTATTGTTGTAATGATAACTACTGTTACATCAATACATACACTGTTTGATCAATAGTTGCGCCGCTGCGGGAGAGTGTAGAAGAACCAACTGTGTCTAACGACGTCCTTCGAAAAAAGAATAATGTGGAAAACATGGAAAAGGGAACCCATCGTACTTATCTTGAGGCAAGACTTACGAAGTATCGGTCTGTCCTGTTTACTAAAGACAATGGGCACGTTTAACACTTTTTAAAGTCCATCGTAATAGTTAAAAAAAAGTCAAGACCCTATCTTCCTGTTCGTCAATTTGTTACCTATTTTCCTACAAATAACCTTTTACATAAAATCGGTTACACAGATGCTTCTTCACTGTCTCTCATCGGAACGCCTACATCGATCCAATTACGAAAAATCGCGGAAAAAAGCCATTTTTTCAACTTTTACAAGCTCGGAAAGTCTCTCAGTCCTTCCACGATTTTAGTAAAGACTAAAACAACTATATACAACACCACAAAGAAAGAAAATTTTGCTTTTATTCATCAATCTTACTCACAGATCACATTAATTCTAACGGTACAGTGAGCCGTACTGCTGTGCCGCCGAGGGGAGTGGGTACTCGACTGCTGCGGATATTACCTCGTTTTTCATTACATTATGCCTAATTTTAATACATTATCTTCTCGTCTCACCCATTTCATAGACAAATTAAAAGGACAGTTCACGACTGCAATACTCTCTCAGTTAATCTTCATCCTCAGCACAAATTAACTTGACCTTTTAATACTTTTGAACTGTTCACATCATCACATAAAGCCTGATTTACAGTGCTAATAGAATTTTCACGGGCCTATCACACGGTACTAAATAAATAGCCCAAAACTACCCTTGGGCTTTGCCACCCGTGTTTCCACCGTGAACGTGGAAAATTCCGACCGAAACGAGTGGGCGAAACGTGTTGCACTTTTATTTCCCTCGAACCAGAAGTGAGGGACTCCTCCCAGGCGTGTGCTTGGAAAGTCGCATGGAGTGAACGCCCTCGTCGGGCCACCGGAAGCGATTTTCATCACCCCCCCCCCCCGCATTACATTTCTAGGAAAAATACGGAGGGAGTATTAGGACCCCATCATCTCCATTACTGCTGTAGTTGCCTTTAATGATTTGATAAAGGCAAATCTTTACGGAAGCATTCAATTTTGCCTAGCACTTTCCACAGTATACGCCTGTGTTGTGCTGCACACCCAGAGTCACTTATTTCTCCCAAAAATTTAAAAAAAACATTACACCATGAGATACAATTGCCTAGGCCATTTTATATTAATGTTATCCATTTTCAGTATTCAATTAGCGCTCACCGTAAGCTTTTACATTTCAGTTAAGATATTATAGAGTAGTAGTACTTGGTAGGCGAGGCGACCGACAGCTGAGGTCATTTGCGCCATTAGGGATGGATGGGAAAGGATGAAGGGTGGAGAGAAACCCGGCGTCGGTATTAGTCTGCTCTTTACGAAAGGCGCCAAGAAGACCACAGCTTAACGTCCCATCCGACGGACGGCGTACTCACTCATAGTGCCCTCCACAAAGCACCTCAAGTGGGGATAGGGATACCACTAACAAATATCTGCCACCTCTGGGATTCGTACCCGGGCCCTCTGGGTGGGAAGCCAGTACATTAGCCACCGCACCATCCCGATCCCCTTTTATTACATTATGAGTCTTCACTAACCACATTTGGATTTGAAATCGAAGTCCGACTCAGCAACCATGGGCATAAAATGTAAATAATAAGATACGATTCACCTGAAGGTTATCGAAATGTTTATCGAAACTATGATAAAGTGGAAAGACTTTTTAAAAAATTCCATGTATTTGCAGGAATAACTAATAGGAACATTTTATTTTCACGGAGATGAGAAATCCAAAATTATTAAGAATAGATGCAGAACGCAAAATTATTAAGAATAGATGCAGAACGCAACGCTTTTAAGCAAATATACGAAAAAGTCGCAGCAAATATCGCGTTGCAAATTTATCAGAAAAACTTTTGAAAGTAAGTTGCAGCACGAAATGAAATTTCCTTCACCTGTGTACATATGTATTCTTTCCTCGCGGATCTGGTGAGAATACAGGATTGTACATCACTTTCATAGCAAACCATGGCATATTTTAGGTTTTCATATTACCATAATACTAATTGTTGCCATAACTGCAGTTATCCTTGCTCAGATCTGTCAGGAAAACGTTCTCCGGAATCGAGCGAAAGAATAAAGCAAAGAAAAACGGGATCTTCTCAGAAAATAAAATACGAGTACTTTGTTCTTCCACATATATTTTGTCATACACGACCTAGGTTTCGACTTACTAAGTCATCATCAGGTGAAGTACTGAGGACACACAGCTTGATATACTAGACAGAGAAGAGGAGGTGCTGGTAAAGTGGGAGGAGGAGAAAGAGAAGGGAAACTAGTGTGTGCATGGGGTGGGAGGGGTAGAGGGTGGTTGGATATGGCATCAGGGCGGGAGAGGGGCTGTAGAACAGAGGAAGGTCCGGGAGGGGGAGCGGGAGGAATACATCACGTCATTAACCAATATACCCTTGTAATGAGTGTCTGGGAAATTTCCAAACGTTCCAAGGCATCTACTTTTATATCTTTCTTCTCCAAATGTAAAATCTCAAGACCAAGTCCCTTGTGTGGTTATTGTCCAGTAGGTGCTTGGCAAAATGGGCAGAGGGATTTCTGTTTTCGAAACAGGCGTAATGTTCTTTCACAGGTTCACGGAATTTCCTCCCGGTTTGTCCAATGTAAATAGCAGAGCACTCACAACGCAATTTATACGTACACTCCACTCTTTTCTATGATGGGAATTTTGTCCTTGCTTTTTGAAAAAAGGTTCCCTAAGTTCCATTCATTATAGAAAGCTGGTTTTATTCTGTTCTCTGGAAAGGTTCTGGTCACTTTACGAGATAAATTCCCCACAAGGAGAATTATTTTTTACTTCGATGTGTCCTTCTTGGGGATGGATTCGAAAATGGATGTGACTGCTATTTTTTTAAATTTTTTCTGATACAATTTTTCGACTTATTGGGAGCAGAAACCATTCTTTGGCTTCTTCTCGCTTTAAAATATGTAGAGCGGTAATGGGAGCGAGATGGATAACGACTGATGGTGGTTTTAAGATGCCGCTTCTCACACCGCAATGAATTTAACAACTACTTGTATGTTATTTACAGATCTACTATCAATAATCCTAGTCAAACAAAGGAAAATAGAGTTAAAAATTTCAGGGGACCGACATTTATGTTAATATATTTTGGTTCTCGACCAGGTAGTCCCGTGGGTCAAACGCTAGCCGGTAGCTAATAAATAAAATATATCTATCTAAGCTGAAGGTATTTATTCGAATTTCGATCAGCTCGAATCGGCCATGGGCGCTGTTTCATTCCATTATGATTTGCCAGTTGTTGACTTAACGATGCAATATGACCGAAGCAGTTGGATCGCTTTAAAATCCCCAAAAACTGCTACGATTATTTTGGTTAATAATTTGTTTAAAGAATTGTCAATTGTAAGAACATCAGCATTCAAACACTCAGTTAAACTAACGGCAAAATCGGATTAAGAGGCGTAAAAATTATTATAAGCATCACTACCAAGGGAAGAAGATTCCTTGGTGATTTAAAGACAATGAAAATCCGTTGTTAAGAAACAAATAGAGAAAGAGTGAAGTAATAAATGTAGAAGTCTGGGATGGAAATGTAACTCTCTTTACGAAGACGGAATAGGATGAAGTGTTCTGCGATAAAAAATGCTTCCAAAGTTGGTGACGGTCAAGCAGATATAAAAGTAGCAACTATTTTAAGTGATCTAGATGATAACGGAATGACGCTGCTCGGCTAAGTGTCACGACTAGCAGGAACTTCCTACAGATAAAGAAAGGTCTAGCCAGCAAAATAAATAAATATGGTGGCACGTCAAAAAAACATTCTCTGTTCAATCATCCTTTTTTTATTATCACATATTTCATGGAGCCATGAAGGCCAACGCGTACTTCTCAATCCTCCCAATGCCGTCTGCAAAGTGAGCAAGAGTTAAAGTGGGAATCATGTGAACAAGGATCGACACTGCAAAAAGGACACAAGCCTTGCACAGTGGCCCAAAATCGAAAAATCAATACATTTTTCATCTCAAAATATTATGTAACCGTAATAGTCATTCTTAAGTTCGGTTACATTTACGCTTTATTCTTCTAGTTTATGAGAAAGGCATTGATCGACGACATTTCAATTAATTGATTGAAAATAAGTGGACATTTATTAATATTATTATTTTTATTAGTATTCCACCGGTTAATGCAAGTTTGGAAGGACACACACTATACAACGGCACAGCGATGCTAATCCTTGCCGATCCTAACAACTCACAACGCGCCATCCGACATTACAACAAGCCCCCCATCAATTCCACACACTTCCTTCCACCCTTCATTCCCCACAATACGTACGTATATTCACACTCCTTCCTCCATCCTCTTATTGTTTATCCTAAGTACCACTTTATCTGCGTGAGAAATCAAACTAATTGTTTCATAGTGCTCACGTATTACAGCCTTTTCCTTTTTTGAGGTGGAACAAACGCTTATGAGGAGAAATCTCCCGGACAACATCCTCGGGCATACACGTAAATGCTACGAATTAATCCATAAAAACTCTTCCTCCCATGTTTTCCTTAACCCTTTAGTAGTTCCGAGCAAATCTTATCTAGCCCCACTGCCTCTTTTGATTTCAATTCCCTTAATTCTCTTTCCATTTCGGAATCAAGTATTCCTGGGGTTAAGCTATCCCCATCTAAGTCAATTACGTATCTACGTATATTAATTGACGAGAACCTACTCCTCCGTGGAGGAGGAGGAAGTTCTCGTCGTCGTATGTGTATATATATATATATATATATATATATATATATATATATATATATATATATATATATATATATATATATCTTTTCTTAGTTCCTATTCCGAAAAAAGGTAAAGGCTACATCATGTGAGGACTACAGGACAATAAGTTTGATATCCCACACAGCTCAGCTTGTTCTCAGGATCATAAACAAAAGGATAGAGAGTAGGGTAAATGATTACTTAGGGTATGATCAGTTTGGGTTTAGGAAGGGGAGAGGTACGCGTGATGCCACTGCAGTAATGAGATTATTAATCGAGAGGAATATAGAACACAACCAGGAGGTATTTGCCTGTTTCGTAGATTTCGAAAAAGCGTTGGATAGAGTGAATTGGGAAAAACTAATGAGTATATTGAAGAAAATAGGAATAGATTGGAGAAAAGGGAGGCTAATCCGCAACCTGTACATGTCTCAGACTGCTCAGGTGCGGGTGGGGAACGGGGAGTCCGGATGGGCAGTGTTAGGAAGAGGTGTGAGGCAGGGCTGCCCATTATCACCGTTGCTGTTCAACCTGTATGTAGAGGAAATGATTAAAGAGGCATGGGAAGAACTCGAGGTAGGAATACCAGTCGGCGGGGTATTCGTAAAATCAGTTAGGCTCGCTGATGACCAAGCTTTAGTTTGTCAGTCAGCCAAGGGGTTGAAAGCATTGCTGAGTGAATTTGAAATTCAGTGCGACAGGTATGGGATGAGAATCAATATTGATAAAACAAAGGTTATGCGATTTTCCAGAAAGACAAAGGCTAAGCTAAACATTAAAATAGGAGGGAAAAAACTAGAGCAGGTAGAACAGTTTACGTATCTCGGTAGTGTTTTGGACCAACACGGTCAAAGTAGCAGGGACGTAAGGAGAAGAATTGCGCTAGGCAAAGAGGCTTTCACAAGGAGGAGGGAGTTGATGACAGGGACTTTGAGTAAGGATGTTAAGAAAAGACTCGTAAAAAATTTGATATGGAGCGTAGCTATGTACGGTGCGGAAACGTGGTCATTGAAGCAGGAGGATAGACGTAGACTGGAGGCTTTTGAAATGTGGGTGTGGAGAAGAATGGAGAAGGTGAAATGGACAGAGAAGAAAACAAATGAGGAAGTACTTGGTATAGTGGGCGAAGAGAGGGGTTTTTTGGGAGAAATCCTATGGAGGCAGGAAAAGTGGATGATGGGGGTATTGACCGGCAGTGGGATGTTGAAGACTGTAATAGAGGGGAGAATGTTGGTCAAACGAGGAAAGGGAAGGAACGGGATAGGAATGTTGGACGGGATGAAGGGAGGAGGAAAGTACTCAGAGATGAAGAGGTATCTGATATAGAGTAGGATGCTGGATTTTTAGTTTTGTTAGGAGTCACAAAATATTTATTTGGTAGCTGTGCCCATCCACAAACCTACCTTACCGGTAGATTACCTAATAATAATATATCTTTTCAATCTTTCCCTCTGCACTTAATAATTTTCTTTTCTTTAACAGCATGCATCTTTAAAAGTATGCATGACTTTTGCATTCCTACTCTTTGAAAGTGCCTTCACCCTCATGTATAGCGAATCAATTCCACCCTTCCTTTGTAAACTTTCCAAGTCCTCGCGCCGCGACTTCCACCACGTTCTTTCTCCTTATTAGTCTCCCGCCTCAGCTTTTTTAACTCTTCATAATTTCTTCTAATTGATTCAGTTCTAAGAAAATGCCTTCAACCATATACACATACATAGCTTGTAAACGGCCTGGAGACCGACTACAATTCGTTTAAGCACACATACTTTCAACAAAAGAAAGGGATGATTTACCATGTGGTGTCAAGATACTGAAACTGCCAAGGACCGGGAGGGTTGAAAATTGGCGTATTTGAACCTTTCTTTGAATAACGTTGATCGTAGAGGAATTACTGCGTGGAATTGCAATTGATAACCCAATAGCCTAATAACCCAATTAATAACCCAATCGCCTAGTTAATTTTTACTACAATGGTTTGGAATACATAGAAAATATAATTATAGTTTTCGATTGGGAGTCCTGATCGTAACAGAGCGCTGACTTATAAAAGAAATAGAATTAGTTATGTGACTTGGGCAAATTATCACGAAGTTATCTAATTCTTGGGACACTGGAGTCCCGACCGGTTTCACCGGTGGAAAAACCCGTCTACGAACTGTCAAAATTAAGGCATATTTCTACGCAAACGAAAATATTTTCCAGCGATTAACTCTCCTCGACACGCAAAGTTGATAAAACAACGCCGGACAAACTGTCCTGCTTGACCGGAGGGGCGGCCCTCCACCAGGCATCAATGAACACCTCTAGCGGAGGAAACTCGAGCGCACGAAGGAACAGAAGAAGAAAAAAACATCACCATTCTCGAAATCTCCCGGAAAAGAAAAATGTATGCTACTATAAATCCGACTCGAGAAATATATTCCAGAAAAAGAGGCGAACACGAATGGGAGGAAACGCACTCGATTTAAGGGATTTTTTACAGGGTCTAATGGGGTGGGAGGAGGTCGGGAGACGGATGACGGCAGATGAATGGCGAAAATTGGTTCGTTCTATGGAGGTGGCGCCCCGATGTAGGAGGGAGGGGATTTAGAGGAGCGGAGAGGGAGATCGCTTGCACTTCTCTGCCGCGGACACGAATTTCTGACCCCGCCCAAAGAGCCCCCCCCCTCCTGCTGCCCTCACCACACGCGCTTCCTAAGAGGGAGAGGGGTGAGAATGAGTTTCTCTGGGGGAGGGGGGCAACGGCCCGGAGGGGTGGCAGCAGTTCCACCGCGCAACCCTCGAAGAGAGAGGGAGGCCCTGTCGGGGGAAGGCGGGGGAGCCACGTTGATGGGAAGGGTTCCTGCCTCCCCCCTTATCTTCGTCCCCCCCACTCCCTGCTCTCCCCTCTCCTTAAAGGTGCTCGAGGGGGGGGGAAGGATGTCGCCCCCGCCATAAACCCTCCTTTCCTGTGCCTCTTTCTCCCAACACCCTTATTCCCTGCCCGCACGCCCACCCTTTTACCTCAACACCACTCTCCCTTCCTTTGGAGCCTAAGGACTGAGGGCGTGGAAGGAAGGCGAGCGGTAATGCACAGGATCCGATCGTCACGATACAGAATTCACTCCCGAGGTACTCTGGTCCTTTCTTAGTTGAAGAGGTGGACTGTTCCGAGTGTGGACAACCGATCGTTAGGTGGGAAGCTCAGTTTAGATGAGGCAAAAGGCCATATAATTATTGTGCTTCTCTCTCTTCATCCAGTCCCTATTTCTTCAGCGTTTCATCCTAACTTGCCGCGAAACGCCCCACCCCATAAGTACGCTACGTAGGTACTATATTTATCAAGTCAATGCAGGGCCTGGGCTCTGGAGTACGATGAACCCTCAATATACGAGAAAATTACAATATCAAAGTAAACGTTCATTGCATTGATAATTAGTGAGTTTGAAATTGTGGCTGACATATACGTATGCATGGACGGGATATTGCAATGAGTACTTTTATCAATGTAAAGTAATTTCAAAAAACAGACATGGTGTATGGAATCTATAACATGAATTGAGCGAATTTCTAGAGGAGGCAAAGCTTCCACAAACGCTCGTTTTTCTGAAAGGGGCAGAGGTGGAAGCCAAGGTGTTAAGAGTAAGGGCCGTTGAATTTATGACTCCAATCAACTGGCGTGGGTTCGTTACCTCGCCTAGAACATGGAAAGCTGTACGAATAAAACACACTTCCCTTCACCAAGGCGAACCTTTAACGGTACCGCGAGCACGAAGAACCTTACCCGACTCAACTAAAATCCTTTTCAGTTCACCTGCAAACTTTAGTTATTCCGTCACCACCGAAGTCGTCTCTTGGATAGCCGATGGAATTATGGATTGGGGCTGGGAAAATGCTCTCTTCAACAGCGATTTCGGACTCAAGGACAGCGCATGAAAGCAGGCCAAGACTTTAAAACCTTTGACTGAGTGAAAAACGGCACTTGTCTGGAGATTTTTATGAAAAAGGTTCTGTATCAAGACTTAAATTTCGAAGAGAATGAACCGCAATGTTCAGTTCAGTATCACCAGGCATGGGAACCTCCATCAAACTACTCAGCTTCAAGAAAGAGGCTTGATGCATACAAAGGTATGCCCACACTCTTTTACTGTGTAACGGATGCTAAACCTCTGTAGCATAGAAGATTTCACGATTGATGATGAAATCGGCAACCCTTGCATTCATTAAAATTTACTTGGGAAGAAATTTTCCCTTCACCAAGGCGACGCCTTTGGGTGAGAAAGAAACATTAGGGCGACTGAGAGAATAATACTAGGTCAAGAGTCATAGGCGACGATGTTAGAGGAAGTTCCCCCCGCAGGTCTCTAAGCCTCTCTCTCTCAGCCCTGAAAGAGCACTTCATCATTAGCACTCCCACATAATAATCGCGATAAAATCTTCAGTGTACACGTACAATGAGCTTCGGGCACTGATATATTAGCCAAACTTGACTCAAAACGAATACGACGAACATTCAACTGTGTTTGCCATGTACTAGAACCAGAGAAAAAATTATTTTGAAATTTTACAACAGTTCGTCACAAAATCTAAATAAATATTTGAAACTTGATTGTATTAATTTAAAATATAATGTCGAAATTTCGTAATGAATGAGCAAAAAATTAGGCAATTCCAAGCAATGAAAATGAGGAAGCAAGACCAACGGCTGGAAATACATGCCTTTTCTTACGTTCTTCTGCAAATACGTATAGTAATTTTCAAATATCGAAAAAATGTAACCTGAATCAGCAATATACCGAATGAAAGACGCTAAAAGGTAATGAAAGTCCTTTTTAAATTGACTGGTTTATGACTGAATTGGTTTATCGATATTAAAAACCAAACTCGAGGACAATATATATTGTATACATCGACAATTGGTACTGAGCATTGTAAGGCGTGAAGTTGTGCAAATTTTCCTGTGGGCTCCTCGTCAATCGGAATTGGAATCGGAATTTATTCACAAAAAGGAATGATTTGGAGGCAGCTAATAGCTAAGACAGAAACTTAGTGGAAATATATTAAATGGTTAAAAGTTGGTAAACCGCAGTGATCAACCCGATGATTATTTTGTGAAGTGAACGTAGAGCCCATCTAATACAAAGCCCTACGGTGAGTGAAATTCTCACATAAGGGTAGGGGGACCAGTTCCTTTCCCTATGCCGCCTGTGTTTTCCCAGGAAGATCTGGCACCCGTAAAATCACGCAACTTAGGTGATGCTGAGGGTGCCCAGATACCCGATTATTTTTCATAAAATTTGCAATATAATAAATATTTTAAACCATTTTAAATAAGAGGATACAAAGGGGATAAACGGGATAAAATGAATGCTTATACTAATTCATCGCACTAATTAATAATTAAGTTTCAGTCGAGCAAAATTCGTCTAAATAATTCTTTTATTCTTGTAGTAAACAATTTAATTATGTTTATATATTTAAACTAAAACATTTTTGACCATATAATTTACTAAATGGTATGTGACCCCACCTAGCGAAATCAAACCTTGAGAAATTAGAAGAAACGCTGAAGATTTCACCAAACGTTATCGCGTTACGACCGATTTCATCACGTTTGTGACATCGTCAGCTGCCAGGGTGCTTGAGGATTGCACCCGTGATCAAACCGGTCGTGCCGCATTAAAGTTTAGTGAGATCTACAAAATGTTTCTAATTCCCCATATAGATCCACTCTAAACAATTTCTGATGCAGATACTATAGTATCTGTCTTGGAGAAGGTATTTAGGATTTTAATAAATGAAGCACCATAATCTAATGAATTGATGCCAGAGACATGGTTGAGTTTACAAGTTACCTCCTTGCAGCCTACCGGACTATTCGCTTGGAACTTTCGCAGACACGTTTTAACAACAACAAATTTTAGCGTCACACTGATGACCTTTGAATTCCAGAGTATCATATGACACCGTAATGTAGGTAGATTTCACAGTAGCTATATAGTTCTCAACCACCACCTGAAATCTTACATTTGTTTCAAATAACTCCTTAGCCAACAACCAATAGCCAATTTTCACAATTAACAAAACCACGTCCCGAAAGAATTTGATAAAATACAAAAAAGTGTATTCTAGACCCTGATTTTGATTACCTTAACCCACATTTTGATTCGGGATTCATTTAAAATCTCATGGGTAATGATATAAGAGTATGCGTAGTTTTGACAACCCCACTGCTCAAGAAAAAAGGCTTACATAAATTGAAGGACCAGAGCAAGAACCACTTCCCACCCATCCCCCAACCCTCCCTATCCTTGCGATGCGAGGCCAGTGTTTCTTCTTCCGAGGATAACCTTACGAGATGAATGGACGGTATGCGTATATCGCGTTTGGTTCTGGGAGAGGATGACCTCCAGACAGCAGTCTTACACATAATTACTTTCTAGTCATTTGTGTTCGGTTCCTTACGAAACTCCTCCGATTTATCAGATCCTAAATGTATTTGCGCAAGGCACATTTTTAAAAATGATTTCTAAATTCACTAATGTGTATACATTATTATTCGTGGGCGAGCTTGAAGCCATCGAGTGCGTCCACCAGGTTGCGGATGGTCACTCGGCCTCCAGATAAAGAGGCTAGCTGCGAAATAATCGCGAGTGCTCGGCGAATAAGCACGGAAGCGGACAATTAATGGCGGTACTCGAGATAACGTGCACGCAGAAGGCCATACTTGGCAAGTATGTCCTAAAATTATACGAAAGCCCATGAAGGTAGAGTTACTTGACGAGTGGCTGCCGCCAAACAATAGGCCGGCATTTACCCAGAGGAGAGGGAAGCAGCCCTCCTTTAAATGAGTGAAGGTGGAGACAACAGTGGTCTGTACAAAGACACTCGTCTCAGTGAAGGATGCGGCACTGCGATGCGGAAGGCAACGGGAAACAACCACATCACTATCCCGAGGGGATGCAGCTCACCGAATCCTCTTTTTATTCTTTATATTTAATAACAGATGGGATGGAACCCTCTCGACTGAATATTCCTCTGACGACCCATGCATTGGAGATTACAGCAAGAATAATATACCTAAGAATGGATCAGCAAGCAGAGGAATATTTTAACAGAGGATCAATTTGCCTTCAGAAGAAGTAGAGTAACAAGAGAAGCTATCCCTGCTCTCTAACTCATCGCAGAGGAGAGAATGTAGGAAGATCAATTGACTCATGTCGCATTACTTGATCTGGAGAAAGACTTGGACAGCGTGGACTGGAATACGATTCCCTTAAGGAAAATGAAATGAACTACAGCGTCAATAGATAATGACACGCTCTCTAAAGAAGTCGGGCAGTGGCGATTACAGTCGGTGAAAATAGGGAAGAAGCTAAAATAAAAAAAAAGCACTAAGGCAGGATTTTTCATAATCGCCATTGATATGAAAATGTGTTAATTGAGAGGGCAGTTAGCGAAATCAAGGGAAATATGAGGTGGTGTACGAATTTAAGGAGAAAGTATACGTAACTATGCTGAGCTTTGCGGACGGCATATCTGTACTGGCAAAGAAAAATGAAGACCTTATCGGGATATTTGCTAATATAGAGAAGGGAATGAAAGTGGACAACCCCAAGATAAAGACGATTACAACTAAAATCATGGCATGAGGCAATGTACGTAAGATAATCTCTAAGTAAGACTCGGGAAATAAGTCACACTGAAACAAGTGGAGGAGTAGGGCTATTAAGGCAGGAGGATCACTTAGTACTGGAAGAAGCAAGAGGGGTGTATTAAGCAGAATAGGAATGGCGAAGAAGGGTTTCTATTATAATTCACATGTACTAACGACACCAGGGGACGTACGAGTACCAGCGTAGCCACCAGGAAACGATTTAATCAGAGACATGCATGGAGTCTCTTTTCTAGAGGTCAATGGGAGCAGCAGAGAAAATGAGACTAGAGGCGAAGGAAATGAGATGACACCGGAGAAAGCTGAAAATAAAATCAATAGACAGAAAAACAAATGAAGAAGTACTTCGAAGATTGGGTGAAGAGAGAAGCCTATGGAGGACACTCTCAATAAGAAGAGGGACTTTGATTGGACATATCCTGAGGCACGGTCATTTACTGAAGATTGAACGAAACATGAATGAGAAAAATTAAAGATGACTGCCTTGGATGAACTACGACAAACAGGTAGCCAGATGGAGAATGCTGATACAAACCAATCCTCGGATTGATAACCCGTTATGATTAGATTGCATCTGAAAGGCAATGAAGATGCTAACTGATTACAGGTAAGTGTATATACATACGTCCGCCAATGATAAAAAATAATCACATTCCTAACGGAGCAAAAACTGAAAAACTAACACCGTCCAAACCTACCAAAACTCTCAATTGGAATGACAAGAATGAAGACAATTTATTTCCACTCAGCCGAATGAATATCAATTAGAGCTGACCCTTTTCTGTCAAACCACCAAACAAAAAGGAAACACTTCGCACCCAGAAAGGCGTAAATCACTCATGAGGAAACGTTAAAAATCAGACACTGCTGTTTACAGAATTGAGTGAATTAGCACGATTAATTAGGAGGATTGAACGCCCATTGCATCGCTCCCAGCGCGACATGAGTCATCGCGCCCGCGGCGACAGCGGCCGGAAGGAGTGAGGGAGGACGCCCGGGGGGAAGAGGGCAGCGACACCGCCACGCGGGAAAGGCCCCGGGTGGATATTAAAGACGGGGGATTATAAAACTTAATATTCAGAGGAGTCACTCCTCCTTCAATAACCATAGCGATTTAAATATAATCTGCCCTCCCTTTTGATCAATTCTCTAATAATTCCTACTCTCTTCGAAGTTCCCCACGTAGCCACCATCCATTTCGCAGCTGTTTCACGTACATAGTCCTCGGCATTACTCCATTCATGTCAGTACGACCTCACGCTTCAAAATTATGTCCCATTAGTGTAACCCTGCCTCTGGTCATTGGCTTCATAGGGTTCTTGTCTCACCATGTCCTGAGTGTCATGTCCATGGGCTACAAATCATGTGTTGAAAAAACAAATTCCGAAATAATGGATGTAATAATCATAAATATATGATATGCACGTGAAAAAATGAACGTAATTATCAACCGGAAACTCCGCATAAATCACATACCCACTTGTGAGTTTCCAAAAATTCTATTTGATATTTTAGTACCCTGCAAGCCACCGCTACGGTATGTGGCAGGGGGTGAACAAACAACAGAATAATTTTGACCCGAATATGACCCTACCGCGGTCGGACAAGGTTATTCTTGTCCCTTGTTGTTCGTGGAAAATATTACATCTTAGATCTATCTGTTATACACTTTATTTCTCTAATCGTATTTAGATGATCTCTCCTACGTCGTACGATGGGGGTAATAATGCATCTTCAACATCACTGATAAAGAAACATCCTTCCAATTTATGCAAGAGATTTAATCTGTAATTTAACCTTCGCTCCTTGAATGATTCCCAGCCTACCGATTTCTTTCCGGCGAAATAAAAAGCAAATACATGTGCGGTAAATCTCTTGCTTGGAATTCTAGACCATAAATATTCCCTAAAAACGTTTTACTGGCTTATTTTAATTTTTTTTTAAATATGACCCTAAGTTTCAAATCAAATGCTATTGAAACAATGCCAGGCATATCTTGGACATTTAGGCCAGGATTCAATGACTTTCATTTACATCGGATATTCCGTACTCTTCCCTTGATTTTCTAAGACAACCGTTGTAGTTGCCTCCGATTCCACCACAGCCAATTAATATTTTAAAAGGGGTAAATGATAACGCTACATTTTAAATTTAACCGGCTGTCATCGCGAGTCATCTATCTCGCACGATTGCGCATACTACAACGCACTCTTTCCCGTCACTCTAGCATGACTCCAACCGCAGTCCACACTCGCACGAATGACAGACACATCCACCACTCCCAGTTTTTATGAATGCTACTTTCCCACACATGCAACTCACTGACGGGAATGACCACGGTGCTTGAATCATAAAAATCCAGTATTTCGGCCACAACTCTCGGCCACCAAGTACAACTGATTATGAATTCATTCGACATTCTCCATCGAATGAACTAGGTTCCATGGCTGCAGCATGAGGTGGAAACCTACATCTTTGACGGACATATAAACAGTCGAAAAATTAAAATTAAATTATTTTAACAATAATTTTAATCATTCAAAGTGCTCAACCGCCTAACAAGCTTTAAGTGTAACTTCCCACGGGCATGAGGATTTGAAATTTAGGTTTTCAGAAAAGATACATACCTAATTAATCCTTCTTCTTCAAATGAAAACAAGGAGGACTGATACGACCAATTGACGTGATTTAAAAGACAAAAATTGATCAAATGAATAACTGATCGTAGCACTTTTCCACTTGATAATCAAGTAAAAATAAAAATAACTTATCAAGTGGAAAAGTGCTACGATCAGTTATTCATTATGTTCGACTTCCACCACATCACGCCTGAAGCTACTCAATTTATTATTACAAAAATTGATCATTATGCTTCCAAAGGAATCAATACTAAGAGGGTTAGAGAATGACGGGAGTCCGATGAACCGCCGCAACAACTTAACCATTCCCACTTAATTCCTTTCGCCGTTGCCCTTTCCGAACTCATTGCCAGACTAAGTTTCTGCTTCAGAGATCGAAAGTGGCATGGATAAACGGCACATGGCACCGGTTGCAAGGACGCTTGATATCTTTCGCATCGCATCCCTCATCTCAGAGCAACTTCAAAGGGAGCCAATGTTGTCGGGGGCATCGGCCGTGGGAGTCGAGACAGCGGGTGACCTCACCCGACACGGGCGGTGCCCTCGGTCCCGAGCATGGTTAGATGAGTACTCGAGGGAAATCCCAGAGAAGAATGAGGTCAAAAGGTCTAGGAAATGCAAGACTCCTCTTGGCAGCCATGCACAGATTCCATTTCACACATTCACGCATGTGAACGCGCTTTCCTCGCCGCTTCCCCAGTGCGATTGCTTGGGTCGTAAGTGGTTCACCGAAGGTTGAAAAATCAGAATATATTTGTTCCAAGTAGCATTTGCTTGGTTGACAATCCGTTAAAAAATGGTGCACTCAAGAACAATAGACCATCAGCATGCTAAATTTTCACGTGGACCTTTTGTAGAACTTCTCCATCGGATATTATTACGGACATTATAAACAGTTCGATGAAAACTGTTTATATTCATTACAATATTTGGATGAATAAAAATTGTAAATATTCGTAAAAACGTTACAACCCCACTAACTTCCAATGACGGAATACAAGATAAAAATTTGAATGACAACGATGAGAAATAATTAAATGTAGTACTATGAGGAGTTGTAAGAAATGTGCTCCAACTCTTTGTCGAGTTTTGTCGTCGTTCTTCATGCAATTTCAAAATAAATAATTCGAAGAATTTTTGAAAAAAATTTAAATTAAGGATGTAAATTCCATCTGAGTCTTTATACAAAGACTCCTGCCGTTTGAATGCGGAAAGTCCGCTTATTACTGTTTATAGATCATTATCATGGGTAGGTCATAGGGATTTAAGGTAGATTGTGCAAAAGCAATTGCACTTCCAACCTAAATTTGGTTTGCCTCGATCATTTCCTAGATCAGCTCTTCATGCTTCTTAATATCGTTTTCACCGTCCAATAAGCCCTTTACACTCTGCTCCTCGCTAACCCAACACTACATATTCATTGTGCGTGTATGTAAGCCTTAATATATGGCATTGTTCCAATTTTTCGTCAATCCACATTTTTCTTCATTGAATTTCCCTACCCTACCCGCTTGCCCTAATATATTTTAAACCCTCCTTTATTTGCCTTTCTCTCTATGAAGCTTATATTTTTCTATTCTAATCTCTAACCCTTTCACTATCTACGCTCATTTTCTATACTCGAAGTTAAAGTTTCGAAGCCAGACCCAGAACGGATTCCTTCTTTACGCTAACGAAATGCCGATGAAACTTCCGATGCTAATAATAAGATACGTTTATTTGCCGAAGATGCAGAGGTTTACAGAGACGTCCACAATCCTGCGGATAAAGTAGCTTTAGCAGATTACCTAAATGTTATACAAAAACGGGGCGACGTTTGGCAGTTAGATTTAAGCTTAAAAATGCTTAAAATTAAAAACTTCGCCTTTAAAACTTAAAAATAAACTTAAAATGTACCCTTCGCATTTGCCAAATCCGTAGAGATGAATTTTTGGAATAAGAGCCACTCCCTCCCGAACACCTACTGCATCAGGAATACCAAAATAGAAAGTGAAGACTCGATTAAATTCTCAGGCGTTACACTCGCTGACGACCTCTCCAGGGTGAAACATATACGGGGAATATATGAACAAGCTAACAAAAAATAGGATTTAATGGAAGAGTGTTAGGTAAATATGATGTAAAGTTTAAGAAGAAATCTTAAAATATCGCTTGTTACGACTCATTTGGAATATCCTGCCAGTGTATGGAATCCTCATGAAGTTGGATACAAGATTGTAGATTGCCGAATTGGGTCGAGTGCAGCGAATCAAAATGATTAAGAGGAGCTAGGCTGGGAATCACTCACGGAAGGAAGGTTATTTTACAGATCAAATCTCTTACATACAGTGGAAGGGTGTCTCTTGAGCGATGGTTTTGAAAAGTATTATTAGCCTCATCGTAATACGGTAGAAGAGATCTAGTAAACGGAATTAGAGAGATTAAGCGTAGAACTGATTGATTTAAGATGCCATTTTTCTCACGAACAAGAAGGAAACGGAATAGCGTTGTCCGACCGCGGTAGGGGGGAAAGGTATTTTTGATCAAAAGTAGTCTAGCGTATAATTACCCTCTGCCATACACTATAGTTGTGACTTGCAGGGTACTATGTAATAATAATTATAATAACAGTAGTATCTAATAATCTTTACTGTTCCAAAGAAACTGCGGGAGATGCCGCAACAGTAACTTTTAACGGAGTCATCCGCTAATGTGCATTTCAATGCAACAATTTCAGAGTGTAAAAATCATTCGCCTTGACTGGGATTCGAACCCAGATCCCTCAATATCCGGTCGAGTGCTTTAGCCACTTAAGCTACCGAGGCGTCCTCTTAAACTCTGAAATTTTTTTTTTTCGGATGACTCCGTTAAAAGTTACTGTTGCGGCATCTCCCGCAGTTTCTTTGGAATTTGTCAAAGTGAAAACACCATAAGTGTTTAAAGTTGGCTTTAACCTCGTGGACTGTGGCGCCTCGCGCACGACTACGAATGCCTGTGACATTGTATGCACGGTATTTCGTCAAAACATCTTGTTCCTTTAAAAGCCCCAAAAAAATTTCAGAGTTTAAGAGGACGCCTCGGTAGCTTAAGTGGCTAAAGCACTCGACCGGATATTGAGGGATCTGGGTTCGAATCCCAGTCAAGGCGAATGATTTTTACACTCTGAAATTGTTGCATCTTTACTGTTCATATTCTTATAAGACCGCCAACCTTCAAACTCTCCTCTTTTTAAGTACGATGCCTCTTTTACCAGAGGAATTCTTGCATAAATGTCTAAATGTCATATCCTTGCTTTCTTCATAGTACCATCTAAATGGATGAACTACTCCACATGCTTGAGGTTATACTGTCCTAATTCCACAAGAAACATTCTTTCGGTTATTCTGAATCTTAACATTATGTTTTCTTATGAAATTTTCATACCATAATTCACACGTGTGAGGCTCTTCATCCCTTCAAACTACTCAAATCCCCCAGATGACTAACTAATAGTCAATCGGTTATCCAAGACAATTTTCCTTCCGTTTTTAGCTGCATGCCGCCCGACATATACTCCGGTCTCAGTATTGATTTCAATCTCTCACCAAAACATGTATCTAAGATGTTGACTTGAACGAGACAGTACACCTAATTAAAACAATAACTAAAACTTATTATTACAACCTAAAAGTTAATTAAGGGCTCTCTTTTTACTCAAAGTACTCCAACAACAACATGCGGAAAAAGCTTTCAAGAGATCTAGTGAAACACTGATTTTTTCCGAAAACGCCCTTTTGACACGAAGCCATTAATTTCAAACTTACGGAATACTAAATGTTTGTATTATTAGAGTAGAACATCCGAGTTAATGAACCGAGTGCCGCCTTATGGCACCGACGTGGAAAGCTACAGACTCACGCGTGGATATGTTAGCACTCGGGTTACCTAAGCCAATGGAGAAGTTTACACAGGTGGCGTGCCTAGCCAGAAGCCACAAATAAACCCATTTCAAAACCAGCGTACGAGTGGGAGCAAAATTATTGAAAATAACATATCACGGTATCACTAATCAAAAATTACAATACGATGACACAGTTATCCATTTGCCAATAATAAAACTTATAGGTATTTTTTTCTGGCAAAAACACAAGTATTACGACACAGATTGAAATGCAAAAGAAGCCCAAATCCTACCGTTATTTGCTTAAAGTAAGTTTTAAAAAATGTCTTTCCTACTTGCAAAATGTATTTCGAAATTAAAATGTGATTATTAAAATTTTGCAGTTAAAAATAAAATCTAGCTGGTTTTTTCACGTTAGTTTAACAAGCACCGACCAGTATTCGACACTGCGCGCCATTACTGGCGTCTCTATTCTGATTTGGGTCTACAGAATTTACATATGTAATAAGTGGAAAGAGAAAGGAGAGGGTGAGAGATGAATGGCTAGAAATAGGAGAAAGAGCAAGCGGGGAGTAATTACATTCAAGCAAGATGCGGAAGATAGTTAATGCAGGAAGGACAAATACGCTAACCTTTTGAGTGCGAATGGCCAACGATTAGGGAATTGATATTTGAGAATAACTGGATTTCGGAAATTTAACGATTTTTACAATATGCCTCCAGTCAATCTTTTGCCAATCTGTTCTAAGAAAGCCATCGACGGCCCTTTATTCACTAAGCAGAAAATCAGAGGTTGAAGACTACTTGAATGCACGCTCTTTATAAGTATATAAATATATATTAAATACATTTTTATCGAAGTTACCCTGAGTTCCCATTCATTACATAACTGTAACGATACTGACTGTAGTTAATAAATGCATTTGGTTTGCGTGTGTGCTGTATTCTGCAACTCGACAAAAATTCCTATCAAATGAAACTAAAGAAAAAGTTTAACGGATGATCCACATGGTAGCATTCCACCAAATAAATATGATACCCATTTATGGCAAGATCCATTCCGATAAAAACGAACAATTTTCAAAACATTACCATCGGTAATATTTTTTCACATTTTATAAGTGATTTCACTGACAGTTACGTAATTTCAAACAGCGAGCAGGTTTTGTAATGGTGAAAAACGGGGTTTTAATTCGTCTAATATATTGAAAACCACGTGAAAGTACCAAAATTTTAAAATAAGAAATTAGACACTTAAAACACTAACTAATTATCGGTTAAAGAAAATTCGCTTATTTCAGCCAACTAAAAGCTGTTTTCAGTAACATCTTTTCATTATAGCTTTGACAATTCATTTGATCATACATTTTCTTTAAAAGATGTAACAGGCAAGCCATTAAACCGATAAAAACCACCCCTTTCACCAAAATGAAGCCCACCTGGTGGGGTAAATTATCAGTTTGTAAATAAAATTAGATGCATGGCAAAAAAAATTATTCCTTCGGATAAGAGCATAATCGATCCACACTTCATGGACAACTTATTTTAGGAATTGTAATTACATTAGGGCGAGCAATTTTATTTGTGTGCAGAAACTTCGCAATTTCTAAATTCTATCAACTAGTTGAACTGACAAGGTTCAAGACACCACGCACCGTTGAATGGCTGCGATGGCACATCCGGGTTTGCTAAACATTAGTGTCACGAAAGACACTAAAATAAATTTAAACCAGTAATTTGGCATTTTATGCAAATGAGTAGCTGTGGATTTCTTTGAACTACTTGTCACCTAAGCCACTTAAATATAATTATATGTTATTTCAAACTAACGATAAAATATTTGGTCACATATATACATGCGCGCGGACACACATACAACATTGATCATAAAAAAATACGTCGAATACAAAGTTGAAATTCCTTTGGAAAAAAAGAAGTCAGAGCGCCAACTAAGAGGGTTACGACATACTTTTGAATATTATTGGAAAATTAGCTCGATCGATTTCTATCGGGTGCCTTCATCTCTTTCCCAAAATTCCCTAGATTAACATTCGACTAGCTTTCAAACATGACATCTGATAAGCGTCACTGACTAAATTCAACAATTTGGCGTGCAATGACGTCACGATCAATTGTGTCATTTGGGCACAGAACGACGCCTTATCCTGACCAAGCATGCAAACCTCTCGAAAACCACCTGGAAATTCGATACAATTCGTTCTTGACCCTTTTTCACATGCATGATTGCATTAATTTGAAATCGGCATTCCCGGTCACACTCCAAAATATACCAAAATATTCGAGGTGTCAACGCCCGCCTGTACCTTTAAATAATACTTCAATCTATTTTTAAAATCCTATCGACGATAACCCTTCCAGGTAAAAAAATACAGTAAGCAACCAGAAGGTTAGTTTGATAAGTGAGAGTAGAGTTGACCTTGTGCTAAGGCCTATAACGGCCTGAGAAATTCACGCACCAGCGCAAAGGAGCGATTCCCTTCCCCTGGACCGCCAGCGGTTTCCCAGGAAGATCAGGTACCCGAAAAACTACACGTCTTAGGTAACCAGAGTCACCTGGATTTGGTTTCTGGGAAAATGAAATTAAAAATTTTCAGCAATATTTTAAAAATTACGTGGAACCTCCAACATTTTAGTGTTTATGATTAAGTACGCAATATTTTCTTAACAGTAATGTCCTCCAGTCACATCTTGCGCGACTTAGTTTTCTGAAATTCCTAATCCTGGACCGAAAGATAGTTCGAACAGATAAATATATTGGATCATGTCCAACAGTAATTGAATTCTCGGTTTTGGAGCAAAAATAGAATTATAAGATACATGAAAGGCGAACTGCACGCATGGAATCACACAAATTCCTAGTTTAGAGACAATATGCACGAGTTTCATTCGGGTATAGTGGAAAAAAGGAAAAAAAATGACAATAAGTAAGTGTGCACTAGCATGGCAATTGAATTAAAGTTCAATCACGTGCGCAAAGAAAGAATCGCTAATGAATCCATGGAAAAAAAAGCCATGTTGGGTGTGGATCCATGCATCCCAGCACGAAGGATCGTGACGATAAACAACGACGGAACAAAAAGGAATGAAAGTGGGGCAAGCGAAGGCAGAGGAGAAGAGATTACGCGTGCCGCTTCAGGCATGCACCATGGAAACGGAAGGGCGGAAAGTGAAGGATAATAATGAAAATTTGCGCATGACAGGCGCGGGCTAAAGAGATTCACGACTATGTCATTCATTAGGGAAAACAAAAGGGATAAATGGACGGAGGAAGGAAATGTGGTCTGCGTAATGGCGGCTTCCACGCAAGTCAGGTGGGGCGGGTCGCGCCTCGTTCACGGTGCCTCCTCCCTCCCCACCACCTCATCCCCTGACCCTCCGCGAAGCGTCGTCACCAGGGAGATGAAGAGGAGCGAGGGATGAAGGCAGTCAGGGTGATTTGTCATAAAATACCTCCCCACCCCCGCGACTGCTCTCTGGGGCGGATTCATAGGGTGTTTGTGGAGTCAACAGGAAGGATTTCCGAGGGAATATTCCGGATAACAAGGGAATTTATCCTAATCCCAGATGAGGTTTGACGCGGAATCTACAAAGGGGACAGAACCGTAACAATATGAATGGTTGCTGAAGTGGAGCCAATCATTTGGGGCAGGCCACAAGTTGCAGCGGGAAATAACAAGAAGAAATATTTTACACTATAAATAGGAACTTCAACGATAACAGTAATTGTAAATATTGGGTTAGTTATTTTGCAAATGATCATCAATAGTCGTACGCGGTACGAGTGAGTCGCGTACGCAACATGTAACGACATAATGAGCAATAATTCAGGATCTTAAAATTTAATCTAAGTAAGTTTTTAGAATAGGTGGGCAATGATACAAATATTTCACCAGAATCCACCATAGTATTTTACATATTAGAACCGTCTGGACCCGAGGGTATTGAATTGGAACAAGTTTACAGGAATTGATGGTTAATTCTCGACACACGTCTCATTGCATGCCACTATGATTCAAATAAAACTTACCCAGCGGTAACTTTTTAGCACTCTTCAATTTGAATTTATTGCCAGAATAACTTCCACAGAACCACAGGAAGGTATTCGTGGAACCCAGGTTTCAATGCTTTAGCGCCGTCATCAAGTGTTAGGTGGCAGTAAAACCTCTCTTACACATGTAGTAGCCACTATCCATGTCCTTATCCTTGTCTAATAATCTCCCCTTCCGCTCCCCCGGTTCCCACCTCATTCTGCTCGGCCTCCTCTCCTCCCTCCCGCCACATTCCCGTGATTCTACTACACTACTATATAACAGTTCTTTTACTGCCGCCAAATTTTTTATGATGGTGCTAAAGCATTGGAATCAGGGTAGCACGGCTATCATCATGCGGTTCTGTAAAAGTTATTCGGACAATGAATTCACTTAAATTTACCGAAGGAGCCACAGTAAAATTTTCTCAACCCAAATGCTATCCATTAATACACTAGATTGCATCCATGTCGTATAATGAAGCTGAGAATACTGAGGCTTCATCCCGGACAATATCTTCCTCACTTTGTTATTTATTTCCCTTAATTGCTATTCACGCCATATATATATTTTCCAAAGTGGTACTATTCCTTGCAAGGATCGCCGAAAAGCGAATACTGTTCCGGTGAGTGAATTCGAAACGCTAAACCAGGTAAATACGGTTGCAGAAAGGGTCGCGTAAGAAAATTAGCCGCTACGATCCGTGGCGGTGGTTGATTATCCCAACAAGGAATTGGCGAGCTCGAGTCCTCCCTTGGTAGTGGATGTTGCGGTTGAGCTGTCGAGGAATCGACCACGTGGAAACTACGACGATCCCGTGAAACCTACTACGAAGGGCCAATTCCGGAAGACTTGAACCAACAGAGACGCATGGCACGGTATTAATTTGGATGGCTATTTAAAAAGTAACGCCATCAGCTGCCATTGACACGAATTTATCAAGTTTACACCAGTTTCGTGCCACTCGATATTGTTTTTGCGACTAGCTGCTGATCAAATGGTTTTTTTTAACCCCCACCGCATTTTGAGTACGTAGAGATGGTAATATCGTTTATAACAATACGTGAGGGAATAAAAAGTATGCCGATATGAGAATAAGGAGGCGTTTGAATTACGTCGGAATCATATCGGCTATAACATAAACTTAATTAAGAAGCACCGAAAGGTGTGAAAAGTATTCGTACATAAATCGAATTATTCTGAAAACCAAGTTGAACTCGTCAATGAAGAACAGTTTGAGTGTGAAGGGCGTATCTTGAGGCGCTGGTGACCAATCGTGATCCCACGGAACACGTGATGTCAGGAAAACAGAAAATAAGGAGAGGAAAGCATAATAATTCTGAGCGAGTGGAATGCGGCTGTCAATGAGGGTGAGGAAGGAGAGACTCGGAAAACGCGGAACGAAATGAAAGAGGAAATCGACGACTAGAGTTGCGCAACAAACATCGAATTGCAGTGAAAAGGTATTCGGGGAAACATCGTTGAGAAAGATGCGGACAAACTATGCCATGGGGCAAATGGGATCCCAAACCGGCTAATTTTGGATTAAAAAAAGACTTCCAAATCAAGATGAATACTGCATAATCTATTAGGTATAAATATCTCAGCTGTAAGTCGAGAGGGAAGAATGATTAAAAAATAACATTGATAGGAATACCAGACAAGCAGCGAGTGTGAAAGTTCAATCGGCTAGTAGAACCTGTAATCCACTTACAAAGGAAGCCAATGAATGCAATGGTATTCTGAATGAAAACGACGAAATTAGCAAGAAGATGAATAAAAATTGAGATGGAAGGAATGCCAAGAGAAACGCAGGGAGCTAAACAAACAAAAGAGTAGTTGAGTGTGATTATACTGTGCATGAAAGTTAAAAGAACATCCTATATTGACATTAGAGTTTAAAGCTACAATGCCGGACGAGATGGGGAGACCCCAAAAAATGACGACATCACCAGTCCATTGCCACTGCGTTCCTTTATTGGGGAAGTCAACAGACAGAATTTTGACCGTTGCAAATGAAAGACGAATGGCTGATGATGACGAAAGAGCGATTTGCATAATGTATGGTAAGTGAAATGTGCAGTTATGAAATGGGGCTGTAATACTATGACGCAACAGTAAATTAAGGAGAAGCAAAATTACTATTTTTAGACCAATTACCATCGGTAATTAAATAAAAATATTAAAATCAACGATTTCAATGGAGTGAGTTACTCTGAGACAGGAAGGTAAATTGCTTGACGAAAGAATTCTAACTAATAAATAATATATGTTAGCCAATTTCTATATTTAATCCACTCACGCAACAACTAAAACAAAAATCGTGATGATATTTGCCACAGGCGTAGATAGACACCTTCTCAAATAAACAAGCGCATAAATTTTTAATCCGTGGTCCGGGTATATGCGAAGAATATGTTGGGAAAAGAGAGGAGAAATTGAGGACTCAGGCTAAGATGGCGAGACAAGTTTGAAGAGAACCTGATGTTGGGAGTATGGGGAAGAGAGGAAGCCCTAAATGCGTGAGGAGATATGGAGGAGAAGAACTAAAGATGGGAACACCGACCTCATATTCACGGGGCAAGGCAAAGAGAAAAAAGAAGAATATTAAAATCTTCAAGGATTTCTATGGCAGAAAAAATGATTAAATAATGGATGGAAGACTATAGTAGAAGAGCTACGGCATGAAGGTAAATTCGGAGGAAATTGTGAGTAAAGCACGTACAATTGCATAGTCTTGAAATAGATTTCACCTGCACGCCGATTATGCTATGAAGCCGGGGAAATGAGAAAAATGGCATTTGATGCTTCTTTCTTCTTGATAAAAATAAAACCAAAAGAGCATGCAATGCGATATACATTTCAATCCTATTAGGGGATTTATTTTCAGAATAAGCAAAACCCAATGTAAAACAACACAACTTTTAAAGCTGCCTGCGCCTTGACGAAATGTCAGCAACGACTTAACTACTTGTTCATCTTAATTTGATCATGTGAACAAGCTAGAATATCATCAAATTATAATTAAGTGCTAGCAAATTGCGGCCGATGAATAGTGAACATATATAGTAAGCTGGAATAAAGCTCACTTATAACCTCTTTGACGTTGCTACCATGATCACATACATCGTCGTAAATCGACACCAAAAAAGGAAACTTCTGAAACATTAGGGATGTATAAAAATACAGGTGTATTTATATCACTAATATTCACAGCCACCAAAAACTCATCATTTGTTGACTGAAAATTCGCAGAAGACGGTAGTCATTCAATGTTTCATCTAATACGATGTTTACATACTTTACCCTTTCAGGCTTCACTTCGTGGAATTGTTTGATGTCCATATTGAATGAGTTTGTAATGTTCCCCTTACTTATGTGGAAAGTCTGCGGAAAATTACAAACTAATACGATGTTGTTTTTTATTTTAAAATTATGAAGAAAACAAATATTTTAATATTAATAATTCAAAAAATAAATTTAAATTATCAATCCAATTAGTGAAATAAATTCAAACGATTGATTGGAACTTAGAATAAATGAGCATGCCATGACACATAATAAAAGGTTTTTATCACTTCAATTTCTTTACTTCAAAAATAATTGGTTTTGATTAATAATCCTCAATTACGATAAAAGATTTTCACATATTTGCTCCTACTTATTCGTTAGTAATGCGATTTCCCTTCGCCCTGAATTGTATAAAGAAGCATATCTGTCAAAGCATTAAGGAATAAATCAGTGTCAAGGTTAATTGAGCAGTAAATACTAAATCACTTACCGCCTATACTTTTCCTTATCTTCTCACTCGTAATTGCTGTCGTTGCAAATATCACTCGGAGTGAAGTACTTCTAATCCGAGCCATCGCATCCGAGGTTTAACTTTCTTTTTCCTTCTAGCAAAACCTTGATCCATAAACTGCAGCATTTCGCAAAAAGGAAACCAGGAAATATTATAGGCGCAAAAGTGTTAGTGAAGAGGATTCGAATATTTAAAAACCAAGTAATAGATCTACAGTATGAGGGGTCCGTTAATGAAGACAGCCTAATCCTAAGAAAAGAGATGCCTAATGAACGTTAATTTTTCTCACATACCATTTTTTTAACCCGCCACACAGAAAGCAAGTATTCTAAGTAATTTTTATCTATTAAAATATCGTAGAGTACCTACGGTACCACTTATTCCAATTATTCTATTAACAAATGTCATTGACGAGAACCCTACTCCACAAGGTACTTCCACGGAAAAAAAATTCTAAGATCAATACTATGGTATCACGTTTATCAGGTTAATCATTTACGTCTGAAAAAAACAACCTCATCATAACGGTGATTAAGGTTTCGCATAAATAATAAACGAAACTAATTACTTCAAACCGTTAAGATTAAAATTTGGTTGGCAGAGCAGCTTTCGGAGTGTGGTAGCCAACCTATTGGGCATTCATTTCGGCGGCGACGGCGGGGGATGTTGAAGGGTGATGAATGGCGACTATTTACAAGGAAATGAGGAGGGCGAAGGCGATGCTGTGGAGTGCGCGAAGAGAAAGAGCCATTAGGACGGCTTAATTAAAACGCCATGAGTTTTGGACGCGCGGTATTAAGTCGGCTGTGCTGAAATTAAGGGCGGAAGAGAGAGTGGGTTGAGAAGGGAAGCATTTATATCTAATCATTCAGCGAAAGCGTTCAAAAGTCACCGACCATCGGTCTTTTGAAATTTGTCGTCGAGAGCCTTCATGACTGATAATTAGAAAGAAGAACAAAAGGAGCAGAGGCGTTCCCCCTCCCCCAAAAAAGACTCAATAAAGCCAATATAATGCTCCTGGTGTGTAAAACATGTGTTAAACAGGCCGACAACTACGGCGGCGGTTAATCTAAGCGATCCAAGAGAAGATGAGGGTAGAAATGCCGACGGGGTAATGGAGAGGCAGCAAGCGGGTGATTAATGTTGGGAGATTAAAGTGCGTGACGGGGAAGGATCCCTCCGCAATGGAAGGGCAGTGTTGAATCAAATGAAGATGGATGACGCTGCTTTGAGAAAATATGAAAACGAATAGTTTGAAAAGGTATCATTTAGTTGGGAGACCGCTCAGGCCACCCTATAGGTTAGAAACTTAGATACAGTACATTCTAATCGGACAAACATGGTGACAACGCAATATGAGAGTTCATATTTTCCGAGAAAATGCAATCAAGAATCAACAATTCCACAGTTATTAAACATTGGAGAACTTCAAGAAAAAAACTCCCCCGTGTTCTGTCGACATTCTACGCTTCCAAAAAGTTTACTCAACTGGTATTCTTACATTAAAAAACGCCAATTACAAACCTATTTAATGCAGAGGATTTTTTTTCGTCGAATGAGTCTGAGAATTATGAGAGCATACGTGTATGAAACACATTTAAATTAATTTACGCATTCTTTTTTGCAGTGTTGCCGACATTCGATCCTTGGCCCGAAGATAGGTTCCCTCATTCGGATATTTGCGGAAAATAATGATTGGCACTGTAATGCAACAGTTTTGATGATCCAATCAGAGAGGGGCACCAATTACCGACAGGACGATCAAGATGATGAATCCAGAATGGTATCAAATTAATGGATTTCAATCGCTTAAGGCGCACACCTCAATCAAATCGCTCTACAGTGGATGAGCTTTCAAGCACACGTTTAAATAATTACGCTGCAGTCTGGAGTTTTGGCGCAACTGGAATAAGTTTCTGAACCCAAATATCTCAGTAAGACTGAGTAAATTAAGAAAATGTATTTGCGTAGGAGGTATACCGTAATGCGATTTATGGACAGCAACATTATCATCATCAGTATTTCAATCCTAAGATTGGTTTACTGCAGCCCTCCATTCTTCCCTATTTAGTGTTAACTCCCTCGCACACTACTAGGTTCCCTGTTTTACGTGCCCTATGTACTTGGCTCTTGGCCTTCCTCGCGAAATCTTTCCTTCTATTATGTTTCTCACTAATACATTGCGCCTCAACGTATGTCCAATACATAAATTTCTTCTTTGCCCTAGATATCACCAAATGGTCTTTTCTTCTTCTGCTCTTCTATATACTATACTTCCTCGTTCCTTTTTCTGCCCATTTAATCTTCAGCATTCTCCTCCAGCACCATGTTTCAAATTCTTCTATTCTTCGTTAGTCCACATTTCCAACGACCCATGTCTCCGATCCGCAGAGTGCCATGTTCCACACGAACGTTTTGACGAACTGCTTACTTGTTTGCAATCTTATGTTCTTTGAACATAATAGTTGTGGATGCGGTTGCGGCAAGCAACGTAAAAACAACAAAAATCACTTCCAATGGCAGCTGGCGCATCAGTACTATAAAAGATACTAAATAGTCCGGAGAAGGTATTAAGCCAGAAAAAAAACGATGAACAAAGGGAACTTCTTCAAGTAAAAATATTCAATAAATATTTGATCTCCGAGTAAAAATAGAAACAAAACCAGAACATAAACGGTAAATTTTAGGAAACGCTACACGTTCTCACGTGGAATATAATTACCCATGACCTATTTTACCCTATTTCCTTTTATTTCTATTTAATTAAAGCATTATTCGATTTATACTAAAACTACAATTGACTTCTTAGTTTCAGACAGCATTAATAATATTATATAAATTACCGCTGCTTTACCACAGAGCGATGTCAAGTTTTATTTCATTAATTTCAGCGGATAGAACCCTAATAAGTCCTGACAGCGGTGCAGCCAGTATAATGGGGTTAAGGAAACAAATCAAACCAACGTTACGCACCTAAGAAGAAGTAAATCTTATCGTCAAATAAATGCATTATCAATAATTCTCCGTTCAAAATTTCTGACTGATACCCTAAAGCCATTGCTTATTCAGAAGGCATTTTCAGTCACTAGTTACGTATTACCAAATGGCTTAAAGAAGGAAAACGTTAACTTCATAGATCGTTTTTTAATAACATTTTGCAATGAAATAATATATTTAAAACAGCGCTATAATAGTGTATTATTAATAAAATGCAGTGGCGGTAACCATAAGATAAATTTAATATGATAATTATTCTTTCATATTTCTTCTTCCAGATCGACAGGATAAAAACTCGGCAAAAGCAAAAACTTGTTTGGGAGGTCACTATCGCAATTAGCCCGTGTCGCGAGTAAGGTAGTGCTGGATCAGCTCGGGCTCGGAGAAAAACGTAATGAATTCATTTTCTGTGAAATACAGACAACACACACGTAAAGGCTTAATTAATTTTTTGCGTCAACGAGTGAGCCGCATGCCAAACCCTTCCGCAAAAAACTAGGTTGGCACAATAGTTGCATTGTCAATTTGCGTCATATTAGTATACATGGGTTATAATACGAGATCGATGTATCCAGGTTCGAGTAATGACGAAAAAGAATGAATGCGGCATTGCGAAATTCTCGTATTGTTTATAACATCTGCTGAAAGATAAGGGAAGTCCTTGACCTCAATATTATATCATAAATATTTTAAAGCGACAAGTTAAGCATTTGAGCCTGTGAAAATTGGATAACCTAAATCATAACAGTTTACAAAATGCACCAATAATTTCCTCAACTTTAGGAAGAGTAATATGTCTTTCTACGATCTGAAAGTAAATATTTCTTGGGAAAAATATAAAAATAAGTTTGAAACATTTTGTCACACTGAATCCGAACAAAAAAATCTTGATTGGGATAAAATACAACTGATTTTCACTGCATTCAATATATAAATTCAAAGGCTTTCCGCTATAAACATGAGCCTTTGCAATTGACTTCTTAACTACCACAGTACCCAATCAACGCGGAGAATGGTCACGATAGGCTGACGTCGAGCGAAGCTTTAGGACGCGTGAAAGTCTTTATGGGTGATGCCACAGACAGCAACAAAGGGGAGAATGTTGAGGAAGCGAGGGAGAAGGGGGATAAATAATAGAGAGAAGAAAGTACGCAGAGCTAGAGAATGAGTAGTTGTAGCATGCAGTATCCGATTTAAAGATATTTTGTGCCCTCTACTGTACTGCCCTGCGCACTGTACTCCTTAATTTAGGGCTTCAGGAGTGCAGTAGTGACTTTAGGAGTTCCTAACCCTGTAGACTACCACTAATAATAAAATGTCAAAAAATAATTAACGAGGAGAATGAAAGAGACGCCACAATGAGGCATTCCACGTGTGATCCATATTGGCAGTTCTGTTTCCTCACATCCCGCGTAGTAACTTATTAGTTTTTCGACAACTTGTTTCCACCTTTTTTCCTCAAAAAGCGACACTCCGTAATCTACGAGGGTCATCCGGAAAGTAGTACCCGTTCGTGCCGCATGAAGTGCTGACGACGCGAGTAGCCGCTGGACGAGGTCAGATAGCTTCAGTGGCTTGTCTGCCTTCTCTGAGCCAAGTTGCGTGACGCTAGCATTGCCTGTGTTGTTTCTGTGATTGTTTACAATGTTTAAAAAAATTGAGAACGCCGCCAGTTGTGAAGTGAGGGCAGTGATTAAATTCCTCAATGCAAGAAACGTTCGCCCATGTGATATTCATCGCCAATTAAAGGAGGTGTATGGAGACAATGTAATGGACGAGTCGTCTGTTCGGCGGTGGTGTCGCAACTTCAACATGGGGAGGGGGAACACACACGACGATGAGCGTTCGGGGAGACCGTCTGTCATTACAGACCAACTGGTGAGCTCAGTTGACGAATTCGTGAGGAACGATCGGCGCGTCACAATTGATGACATCTGTGAGCATTTTCCCAATGTTTCTCGAACAATTGTTCATGAAATTGTTAAACACCATCTGCATTATGCAAAAATTTGTGCAAGATGGGTCCCTCGCGTATCTCAATGAGCTGGCGGCGAAGGACTATGCAGCAGGAATACAGAAACTTGTCACACGTTATGACAAATGCCTTAATTTGCTTGGAGATTATGTTGAGAAGTAGTTTAAAGTATCCTCTTTCAAATAAAATTTTTTATGTTTGTTAATATTTACTTTTGTGTCTTTATTTCACGAACGGGTACTACTTTCCGGATGACCCTCGTATTTGTGATCGAACAAGGAATGGTAATTTTCATTTGCACTGACAGTCACATCATCATGGGGTCATGGGTTATGATTTCATTTGGAAATTACCCTAATTGGTCCCCATTCTCTTTTAACCAAATTCAAGGGTGGGTTGGTTGGGAGGGGTGCAAGGTAGATTCGCAGCCAGATGGGAACGCTGACAGAGTCACACGAAAGGACAGCACTTCGGTCTCCCAAGAGAGCCTCCGCCTGCCTCGGTGGCGCGCTCCCCTCACTGATACCATCTCCCGCAACGAGATCGTAAAGCATGCTTTTCATGCGCAGCACTCCAAATCCAGAGAGTGGGACAAGTTGTAAACGAATGGTGGAGAGGCAAGGTGGGAGCGCGTGGAGAGGTGGAGAACCGAATACTTCACTCGGGATGAGATTGATAAGTTTACCGGCCAACTCAATCCCTTGTCAATAAAAAGCTCGTTTCACCCTCACGACATCAAACCCAAAGGAAGTAAACAGCAATTGACAGAAGAAAGATAAAAATCAAGTTAAGGAGAGCATTGAGGTGACTGTGACCTCATCTTTTATTGGATTATCTCATTGGAAGAAGATACCCCGCCCCCAAACTGGAAGGCAGCGTGACTCTTATCACGACTTAAATCCAAAGATAAACCAAAACTCTTTTCACGACAGCTTAAAGCTCTTTCGCTTTCCATAAATTCAAATCCAAGTTCTTCAATCCCTATCCTTTAGCTCCCGGCTAGTAATTCGAATCTCTTCTGCTTTTCTTTCGAACGCCATTCTCAACTCAAAGAGCACACTGAGCAGAGAAGCAAGAAGGTGGTCCTTCAAAATTTCAACAATCAAAAAAGAGTGATTATCATATGATAGCAACAAGTGGGACGGGATAGCAACGGAACACCCGAGTAAGGGCGATGCCATATGAGGTATTGATGATTATGATGAAGTATTAATTGTTTTTACACGATATGAAATAATACTGGTATTGCAAGCCAGGGAGATACTTCTTTTAAAGATGCCTTGTAAAGTGTATTAATAAAGTAAAAGAAGGGGGAGAACAGTCGAAAGCCATGAGGCGATATTTATGGACGAGCCTTCAAGGTTTTATAATAGAGGAAATTATGCCAACCTAAGTGACGAAAAAATAAATGTGATTCAACTATGATCTCTTTTTCTTGTGCGAAAGATGAGCGCTGCTGAATAAGGAAAGAACGCTGGAAACAACAGGTGAAGATGCACGAGAACGAAGAGTTAAAATGGACAAGGCGAATCGATAATGAGGAAATATATGAGCGAATAAAAACTTGAGATGGGTGGTCGCAGAATTAATTTTGGGGCCACAACAGCTAGCAGGAGAAAGGGAAAGGATAAAACAACAAAGGAAGGTAGAGTGCGTAATGAAAGAAGGATTTGGTGCCTGTTGTCATGGTGAAGGCATAGAAGTTAGAAAAAAATGACGCGCTAAGCGGAGAAGATAATGAACTATCATTATGACAAGATAATGGTTGATGAATTATTTGCTTGAAAATCACACAGCAGAAAAAAGATGAGAAATGTCTGAGGTCAATTCAAAATATAAGTGAAAGTGCTCTGAATTTAACAGCCATTTCTATTTATTACTACAATATCACTATAATTATGAACATAAGGACCTCCAAGTAAGAGCAAATCTCACAATCCTATATAATGCTAACTTCAAGATAAACTGAGTTCTGCATCCCTATTAAAACACAGAATTTCCCTCAATGGTTTAAATATTAAAGAGAATACAGATTTAGTCGGTAATTTTCCATTCGGAAATCCACCAGAGTATTCGCGGCAAGCAGCATTAGCATTTTCTCTAGAAAATACCAACCACATTCACTATTTTAAATTAAATAATATTTTCAGTTTGTTTCAAAAACAAAACGGTCAATTCCCAGGAACGAACGGATTGTTTTAAGGCAAACAGCTTAGGTATTTCAGTCAATGATGGCACGATAATAGCGTGCGCCTGTTGACCACTATCAATGAATAAGTTCCCTTAAAATCGCAGCATCCTAAATCGTAGGTTGGACTGCGAAAGTTGTGTAAAATATTCTCTGTGGTTTAAAATTTAAGTGAGCAAATAGCAGTGAGTTCACATTCAGCTGACTGTATCAGGTAGGCACCCTTTTCACATACTTTTAAGTTCCTATTTGAGATGTTCCGCTTGTCTTATTGCTACAGGCCATTGAACTGTACGAATAGAATAGGTACTATGATAAGGAAGTAGCAAACAACACAGCAAATACGCAATAAAAAGAGCAGCATTATTTGGTGACTATTTATCATTAAACCGTCATATTTCTGACATTGGTTCTTTTACTATTGCACCTAAGATGTAAATACCTCTTACCATAAGCATACGCGGGCAAACTATTACTGAAAAACTCGTATATTTTTAATGCCCTAAATTCATATTTTAAGTTTTTTTCCTTGAACTAGGGAACACCTATGCAGAATATGCATTGAAAGGAAGAAAGTAAAGTCCAGGATCGAGAAGAAAGGTGGAGAATCCTGCCGTCGAGGTCCATCCTTAAAAGGCGTGAAGTATCCCTCCCCATTTCCTGATAGGAAACAACGCGCCCACAATGCGATACCCATGCAGCGCCCGGAATACCACAAGGAACACTCGTTTGTGTGAAAATCGAACCTGGACCATTGACTCTTGAAGTCATCGCACTAGCCAGAGACTAACTGAAACCCAGGACGCTGAATCCGGTCGTTGATGATGACCACCTCGGGGGACTGCGGAGTTCGTCCATGTGAGAGACTCTGAGAGGGGTCGGGGGTGGCGGAATAGAAGGTGCAGGAGGCGATGCGATAGCGAGGGGAGGATGGGCATGGGGACCGGAAGGGGGGAGGGTTGCGCGGAGGGCGTGGCTTTAACGAGCCCCCTGGGTCCTCTTGTGCAATCGCGGAGTCATCAACGGCGAAAGGGGTGAGAGGAGGGGCCACGCGAAGCCCTCCCTGGGCCCCGCGCTAGTTTTTAATTCCATTAACGAGGCGGAGATAAAACAAGTTGGTGGAGAGTCCGTCGAAAGAAATGGCCGCTTTTCTGGGCTCTCCATTCCATTAGCATCACCTTGCCTTTCAAAGAAAATTACTGGCTAAGTGACACATAAAAAATAAATATTTATGTACATAAAGGGTCTGGCGGGAGGAAGAATAAGGGGCGTTTTGGGATCACCTGCCGTTAGCACGCCATGGGGAGGATGGAAGGGGCAGGAATAGAAGGATGGGGGCCCAGGAAGGTGGTGGGTGACCCGCTGATCCGCTGCTTTGTGAAGAGGGGCGCGAGGAGTGATTTCAACAACTTCGCACAAAAGATTGATGGGATCACAAAGAGCCCGCTGGTTGCAGAGCAATGCTCAACCGCCGACTACTGCACCGAGACCCCTAGTTCAAACGCGAACGCACGCACACACGGCATGCGCACGTCATCCCGGAGGAGGCGACCGAACCGAGCAAACGAGTCTTCTACCAGAAAGGTTGGCTTGATAGGCGAGGGTGGAGCTCACCTTGTGTTAAGCCCTAAGGCGTGTGGAATTCATAAACGGAGGAAAGCATCCACCTCTTTTTCCTGTTCCACCCTGATTTACCGTGATCTGATCCCTAGGATATTATACAACTCCCCTTGAGTCTATCAAGGGTTGCCCAGAGGCAATCAAATGGATTGGAATCCTGTACCCGAACGCTCTGATCAATAGCTAATGGGGACTTTTCGATTTATTAAAAATTGCAGGGGATCGAGATGGTGCGGGGGCTCACGTACTGGCTTCCCACCCTGAGGGCGCGGGTTCAAATCCCGGCGGTGTTGAATATTTTTCAGAGGTATCTCGATCCCTACTTGAGGTGCTTTGTGGAGGGCACTTTGGGTGAGTACGCCGTCCGTCGGATGGGACGTTAAGCCGCGGACCCCTTGGCGCCTTTCGTAAAGAGTAGGCTAATGCCGACGCCGGGTTTCTCTCCACCCTTCATCCTTTCCTGTCCATCCCCTATGGCGCAAATGACCTCAGCTGTCGGTCGCCTCCCCTCAAAACTACTACTAAAAATTGCATGCATCAATCTAAATACATTAAAATGGCATGCTTAAGAAATCCTTGTATTGCTTCCCATAGTAAAATTACTAAAAAATCGCCCTGTATATGCAACGCTATGTAATATGAACCGACGAAAGAGGTAGAGAAGCGAAAAGATTGACCAAAATAAAAAAATCACTCCCATACACATAAGATATACGCATGATATGAAGCAAAAATAAAGAAAAATCAAGGTATAAAACAAATCAACGACTGCCACAATAAATCGTAAATAATCCAATTTAATTCAATTAAATGAATTACAAGTTTCCAGCATTCATATTTCCCTAGGGCCAGACGCGGCAATAAAATAAATGGCTTAGAAATCCAATTCTCGAGATTAAAAACAGCATCTAAGCCAAAAAAATCATCGCAAACAAAACCTTGCGTGACTTGGAAAACTTTAAGGAGCAAATTAAGTGATTACAGAGCTGCATTAAAAAAATGACCTAAACAACGACATGTCATATTTACACGCGTGCTCAGCCGTACCATTGTAAACAAAAAGTATTCCCCAGTTCAACCAACTTAGCCATTTTATGACCACCAATGGCCCTAGAGGGCAACAAAGGGAGCCGGCTGTCTCGAGAACCTAGTTTTTAATCATTAAAAATAAGTAAGAGTAGTACTCGTAATGATGTTCACCTATTTACTCTTTAAATAGGTTCCAAGTATATCATTAAACCATAATTAATTTGGACAGAATATATAAATTCTCGTTATATATAATAAGCCGCGGTGAATATTCCTTTCAGAGGAGTTCCTACAGAATGCCATCCTCAGATCCTATCCTATTAGTCGGAGAGAATTAGGCCAGGGCAGTGAAAAGACATTTATTAGGATTAGATGGGATTCTGAGATAGTTGTACATGACATTGTTCTACTTCAAAATTTGAAGATGAGGGTCTTCTGCGTATTCCATATTAAAATTCAACAAAAATTTACTTTGAAAAGAGTGAATATAAAAGCTCTCCGTCGCAACACGGTTGGCATCAATCCAGAGTCAGGAGACGAGAGCTTTCAACGAATGTAATTTTAGCATTACATATGCTACTCGTTGGATATTAAAATTTTAATATTTTACCCTTTAAGTATGTAAATATTTCGTTACTTAATCAATGCCACGAGTTCCCAATTCGAGGTTTGCATCCAGCCGTTGGTCACCCACGAGCTGTTCAATGCATATAACACACGTTAACAACCGTCGTCACATGACAAGACAGAGCGAATACTTGGTTTTCGACAAAACGCATACCTTATCCTCAATCAGCTGATCCGATGCAGTTTTTTTTTATGGAATGGAAGACTCGAAATAAGAAAGCTGGGTCTCGCCGTTCAACTTGGGACTCAGTTTCACAGAAATACTCATCGTTATCGGGGAATAGAATTGATGAAAGCAAAACAGGATGGAGGTCCGAATTTTTTTAATGAAAAGCATCAACATTTTAATATCCCAATCTGACTGAAGTTCAACAACGTTGTATTAACATCCTCCAAATCAGGAAAATTGGCGACCGCTTTTGAAAATGTTTAAATTATGTTTTGAAGCACTACTTAGAATAACATTGCCTGACTGCGGTAGGGTCATTTTCGGGTCAAAATTAGTCTGGTGTGTATTCACCCCCTGCCAAACAACCTGGTTGTGCAGAGTAATAACATATCAAAATATTCCTGGGATTGACACACATAAAAAATACCCACATGCTCAACGAGTGTTATTCACCGAAGTGCATGTCGACAAACCAAGGATACCTGCGTTAATATTCAAGTTAAATATTCCGTTTTCGAGGTTGCGAACACTATTATCAACAGAAGACGACATTCATAACCATTCACCACAACGTAATCAGTTCCCTATTCGAAAATATAACAGTTAAATTTTCAGGCTTATAAAATCGTAAAATGCCCGCCAGATCTGCTTTCGGGTGCAACAGACGAATTAATTGCCCCAATAGACAATATGACCTGAGATACTCCTACTTTATGTAGTCCTTTCAATGCATTTGCTTATTTCCATGAAAAGTAACACAATAAAGCGGGGAAAAGCAGTCACGTTCCTTCAAATGAATGAAATCAGTAAAGCGCAATGTAATTTTTTGCTTTTATATCAGGCAGACTAGACCGCCAAGAAATTTAGTCCCGGGACTGATTAGGGGATCGATCGATCATAAACACGGCGTTGCATTCATGGTATTGATTTTTACAATTCCCACTACAATTTACAATTATGTTTCGCGAAAATTAAATAAATAAAGACGCACCAAGGTAACATTTTGGAATATCAGCTATATGACTAGCCGATTCGTAAGGTTTCTCTCGGAAAAGAAATTCAAGTTTCTAAGATTGAAGTACTTAGTCTACTCCAAATATAGCTCCTTTTTACACTAAACTTTCGGTGTGAATGATTTAAAAGTTAATTAAAAAGTTTCAAAGAGTTAATAAAAATAATATTCATACGGCTTGCTGTTATATAATTAGTTTGAAATAATATTGGTTGATAAAAACAATAATGGTAATATTAATTTATATTAAATGGAAATACTGACGCCCTCTTGTTAAGGGTTGTTATGTTTACAACGTGATTAATTTTTAGAGGCATTTTTCTTACTCCAAGGTCACGTTATAATTCCTGCTGCGATTATATTCGCACTTTTCATCAAAATCTGATCCACTACGTCGAATATTATTAGTGTTGGCAAAGGTAATGTGATATTTTTTTCAAAATATAAATACATGGAAAATATTTAAATGCTAGCAAGCATATAAGCGAAATAAAAATTAGTTCGCGGTTTATGTTTCAATCAATGGCTTAAGAAGGAAAGATTTTAGTGCTAATGGAATCAGTTTCAAACATCGATCACTTTTTAGCGAATAAGTTTAGTACTGCAAGCAATTAAGCATTTCAGAAAACTGAGACCTCTTTAGTAAAAAATATCACACCGGGGTATTTTTGCAGCGTAATAAATTTTGCATGAAAATCCGCGGAACAACATACGTATTCTCCGGTTTCAAAACCCTCCGAATTCGATTCCGTGGGGCAGAACAGTATTACCGCTGATTATTTTGTGGCAAGTATTCCGCGAGTATTTAGTAGGTGCTCAAAAAGCATTATACGTCCCACAAACTCGGTTGCCAATAAGAATAAGTGTATTTTGTCCCCCGATTAAATGTATTATTTCATACTTTACGTGTACATGGCTTTATGATAGGTAATCTATTAGCTTTAGGTAGTTCACTAGATTTCTTTATGATTAGCAAATTTTATATAATTTTGCATGCTCATGTAGATATCGTTTTATAACCTTTTGCACCACTGCGACGCTATAACACATACATTTCCATTTACTCTCATCGAACGGAACGACCTTGGCATATGGTCATTCGAATGCATATGATTCCACAATTGAAGTCATCACCTTGGTAGAACGACAATTCACAACCAGGCCCCACAATGCAGCTGCTATTGAAGGAATAGCAAATATTTTGAGAAATAATCCCTACGCAATAGCCCATAGAAATCGAAGAGAATAATATGATAAAATCCCACAGCATTGCACCTACAGTAGTAGGCAATGTCAATATTGGCTCACTTTGCGAGATACAGTGGGCGTACTCTGACAGTAGGAGAGGAAACCCGCTCATTGGCAAATAAGGTGTACAAGGAAGGCGCGGGGTGATAACGCACGCGTACCTACTCTTCAAACTGCGTATCCTGTTTACTTCCTTAAAATTCGGTCGGGATAAAGAATTTCATCACATTGTTCGTAGTCGGTAACCTACTCGAATGATACTCCCAAGAGTGCTATTTACATTTAGCATTATTTACACTAATCCGCGAAAAAATCTAATAATATTTGCCAATATACGCGCTAATTTTTTGCCCATCCATTAATTACAACGCGATTTGACCAAGAAAATACTACAGCTGAAAGAAACAGAATACTTAATTTATGGAAGTGCATAAGAGAGAGATCCGCAAGTTAAGATCATAAAAATAGGAAACCGGACATTTTTCTAATATTCATTCGCAATTCACAGTGTTGTGGCCCCATTCCACATTAGAACCAATACGAAAAATTAGGCCAGATATTTAGTCACATACTTTTCGTTCAAAATTGAAGGTTTTAAGAAATGGTTTGCTCAGAAAGTTATTCGAAAAAATTAAGCATATTCCTATGTAATTGTATTATTTAATAGAGGTCCGAGAACGATTTCTCAATAATGACTGTAAACGACGTAATGGCGTAGAATCTGAAAGATATTAACTACTGTGTGACTCCTGTGCTACTACGCAAGGACCATTTCCCTCACTTTTCTGATGATGTTTTACACCAAAGGGTTCACGTACTAAAGAGTCATAAAAATCCTCAATACCCATGCTTTGCGGTTATTCTTGATCTTAAGGTTATCCCAAAGACTTACCCGAGAAAAATTTTGCATAATTAAAATTGCAGCATATACAAAATTACTTTAAAAATATATCGTCCGCATAACTGTGTACGTTTGCTCAAGAACATTTAAAAAACACGTTTATAAAAGTCAAAGTATACCAGTGGTGACAACGCTGGGCAACTCACTGGAGATGGGTTCTATTCGTGGTGATGCCTCTGGATATGCCTCATCTTCCCCCAAGCCGTACGATTTTACTGGTAGCAGATGTTCCCCGGAAACCATAGATGCCACAGGGAAAGGAACTGCCCCCCCCCCCCACCTCTGACGTGCGTAGTTCACACACCGTTGGACGTAGTACAATGTGAACTTTATCCTCACCTATTAAACAATCATATTGATTACTGTGTTTTTTTATATAACTGTCGAGAGACTGCCGACGCGGATATATGGGACCTGGGTAAACTTATGTATGATAAATTTCAGTAGATTCGAATATTGCCAAGCGTTAATTGAATAAATCCAAAAAAGCTCATTCACACAAATTAGCCTGAAGAATACAAACCGAATGGCTACAACATTTTTTTGAAAAATGTTCGGCTAAGTAGGCGCTTGAAAATGCCCTCCATATATCCGACAATTAAGGTACCATGCCAATAAAGCGTATGCCCTTCGTATGTACAAAGCATCAAGATATCATTATATATCTTTACCAGAAGGTGGATAAAACGCTACAGAAGATGCGAAAATGATATTATTAGGGAGGGCTAAATGCAATGCTTAGATGGACTATCAGAGGTTACGCCATTATCAATTAAGTTTTAACTATCGACTTTTCCCATCCCATCTGCTATGGAAAGCTTTAATTTTTACTGATTCAGCTTCAGTTCCAAGAGCCATAAGAACTACGTAAGAGCGAGTTCCAGACATCCGCACCGCTGCGTCCTTCCGGCATGTTCAACGGCAGCGAGTACAATACCGCAATGGCACAACGAAAGTAAAAAGAGATAAAATTCAAGATGGGAAGTGAAAGGAAAAGACGAGCAAGGAAGGGGAGGGGGGGAGTGGGTGGGAGAGCTTCGGAAGGAGGGCGGGCCGAGGTTAAACCGAGACGCGAACGAAAATGAGGGGAAAGCCGGAGAAAGTAACTGGAGAAGACGCACCAATAAGGGGAGCAGAGGAGGAAAGAGAAGAATGGCGATGCGGGATCCAAAGAAGAAACACCAGCCCTCGTGGATCACAGGGCGTCCTCCGATCGCCCCGATGCCGACATCGAAGGATTCTACCGCGGATCTTTCATAATGGGCCATAAAGCCATTCGAGTTGGGTGAATGACATCTTGGTACGTTTTTAAGCTTATGGGATGGTCGTGTTCGGGTACCTATTTAGGCCATTCGCATAAAAATGATGAAAATATAAAGAAATTTGAACCTTTCACGACCCTTAAGCTATCAGCGCAGAAGGATGTAATCAACATCGAGGAAAATTTTCCCCCGTTCGCCCAGAAATGTGTAATATACATACAGGATGCGTTCATAAACTAATGCTATTGAATTTTCCGCGCCGCTCCTATTGGTCGGAGTGGGATCGAACCACTTGGAATAGGTGGAGGATGACCCTAAGCTTTGCCAAGAAACCGGTCTCAGAGCTCTCCAAGCTGTGGAAGCGGCGGAATGTCAGTTATTTTAAACCTCTGCGCACCGACCGTGCGAATCCACGATCGAGCAACGTTACGCGATCACTAAATTTCGTGCTAAACTAAAAAATTCTCTTGGGGAGACTAACAAAGTGATTCTTGAGGCTTGCGGGGACTCTGCTCTATCCTAATCACAAGTTTAGAGGTAGTTAAAGGACTTAAAGGAGGGCCGGGAAGAGGTTCACGATGAACAACGCTCTGGGCGGCCGTCAACCAGCAAAACCGACAACAGTGTGTGGCTCGTGTTCGACAATTGCTGGATTCTCACCGTCGATTGAGGATCAAGATGGCTGCTAATGAACTGAACTTGTCGTCTGCTGTTGTGTTTCGCATTGTTACTGAAGATTTATCGATGGGGAAAGTGTGCGCCAAGCTGGCGCCCAAGGTGTTTGCCACAACGCGCTACGAGTCCGCGAGTTCCAGGCCAAACACCAGGTGCTAACGCTGCCCACCCCCTCCCCCTTATAGTCCTCACTTCGCCCCAGCAGACTTCTTTTTGTTCCCTCGGATTAAGGCAGCTCTGAAAGGAACCTGTTTTTCGTCCATAGAAAAGATCCAAACAGCCGTAACTAAGACCTTGCGAGAGATAGCCGAAGACGCCTTCCAGGGCGCGTACCGGTCATGGCTGAGTCGTTGGAAAAAAATGTGTAGAGGCCCAAGGGCAGTCCTTTGAAGAATTTTAAATGTTTCTGAAAATCTGTTCAATGAATTACTTCAAAACAAATAATTGCATTACTTTCGGAACTCACCCTGTATCATAGAAAAACATTCATGTGAGTTTAAATATCGGCAGGACTTACAACAATATTAAATACATCGGTAGGAAAGGGGGCTGCCGAGGTACTGGGCGTAATTAAGGAGAGTTGAACAAGAAAGGGGAAAGCGGGATGCTGGTTATAGGGAGAGCTGAAAGAAATATTTACTTACGAGGAGTATATGACAGCATTATGAAGATTTGCTGCTTTCCCTCCAATTAAATCGCGGATGTTTTTACAAAAGTAGAACGTATACTTCGCTCTCTTCTAAATTATTCATAATAGGGAAAAACCCAAATGAAACAAAATTATCTTCATTCGGATCCAATTCACGGCCCACCGTAAACCAACAGGTTTCCTATGGAGTAAAAAGACCGAAGGAAACTGGGAATTCTGAGTGTGAGCACAAAAACGAAGGCCTCGTGATAAAGGCGACATAGGTTAACTAACCTCCTGAAATCCCTCTTTCCGCCACTTCGGTGACAGGTCAGCTGTACTTCAGCCCGGAAATTATGTTCTTTGAAATGGTTCATGATCATTTGTGGAAAATGCATGTCTGCATATAGCATTTCTACTTTACATATGCTTGGTCGAGACAATCTTCACGGTATGACGTGCACTCGACTTTATACTAGAATCATTTGTCGATGGTGGGCAAATATTCTCAGAGGGCCTTGACCACATGGTTCGTACACAAAGAGTTATTGCCTCCGAACTGTCCATTAACATCAAACTGATAACTAGATTTGGCCTCCCAAGTTCAGGAAAGTCAACAGGGAAACTAGAGTAAAACGGTATTCCACTTGTTTATCAATGGAAAGTAGATGTGCGGGACAGATCTTGCTAAGAGTCCTCGAAAACGTTTCAATTTATGTACGTTGAATGCTTCAGTTCATGTATTTCTTTTTATTCCCAACGACATGACTGTACACTCTTGAATCAGAAAGGTCAAACTAGGGGCGTATTCTAAGGGAGCTGTGCACACGAGTGGTCAAACACAGTCAACATTATGGCAATGACACAATATCTATGGACTCATTACTTGAAAGAACAAACTCACTAACTGTATATTTATTCTTTTCTCCTCTTGGAGAAAAAATTTCAAGGCTAAAAAAAACAAGCCAAAAAGTGTTTATTTGAGGAATAATAATAAAAATGTACTATGCAACAATTTCAAAGTGTAAGAATCTTTCACTTAGACTAGGGTTTGAACCCAGATCCCTCAATGTTCGGTCGACTGCTTTAGCCAGTTAAGCTACCGAGGCGTCATCTTAAACTCGAAAATTTTGGGCCTTTTAAAGGAACAAGATGATGCGGCATCTCCCGTAGTTTCTTTGGAAATTTGTCATGGTATCAACAGCCAAAGTGTTTAAAAGTTGGCTTTAACCTCGTGGACTGCGGCGCGTCGCGCACGACTACGAATGCCTGTGACATTGCATGTAAGGTATTTCATCACATCTTGTTCCTTTAAAAGCCCCAAAATTTCAGAATTTAAGAGGTCGCCTCAATAGCTTAAGTGGCTAAATCAGTCGACCGGATATGGAGGGATCTGGGTTCGAATCCCAGTCAAGGTGAATGATTTTTACACTCTGAAATTGTTGCATTGTAATACAAATTAGCGGATGCACTAGCTGATGATGAGTTAAAAGTTACTGTTGCGTTCTTTCCCACAGCTTCTTGGGAGATATATGTACTATGATTTTCGTTGTTATCCGCTAGCGATTTCATTCCTCGCCATAGTTATCTACTGAAAACGTTTTTCCAACAAAAATACTTATGGCAAAGTATTTTTTCTATAATCTACGTTTCTCTGACGGTATAACTGTAAGAAAGAAGTAATAAGCAATTTTTCATATTGTGTGTAGAATAAACAATAATGCTTTAAGGTATCTAACAGCCACGGCCAAATCGCCATAAAGTCAAAATCGCCAAAATTCTGTTTTGAGGTTACGTTTTCCAAATTCACCTCCAATGACGTGGACGAACGCCACACGTCCTGTATTCAAAGCAACACGAACGGCACTGAAAGTAATCACTCGATGAACAAATAGCTTAGCCTATCCGTCCGTTGAAATGCCGCTAGGATTTGCTTTAGGAAGAGAGAGGTGAACATATTCTAATAAATATGGAACATTTCAATGTAAGCTATTCAAAATGCATTAATGTGTTCACGCGTTAATTGGTAGTTTCCCGTGAGAACTGAGTACATGCTTAAATAGCCAACGCAAGTCTCACTGCGCCACTGGACTGCCGCAGTGTTTTAAAATTCTAATTACTCAAACTAATTTGAACAATTTATAGCACTTTAGTCAATTTCAGCTGTTATTTTCAACATCATTCGAATAACACTCCTCTTAATCCCATTAGGGATGACACGGAACATCATTCAACTTTACAAACGCCTTTCATCACTGACCGCGTGATATAATTAATTTCATTTAAACACTTAAACTGCCTTCACGGAAAGAGGCACGTGATTAACTGTCGAGGATATGGATTTATTCTGAGAATAACGACTTGCTTCGATATATGATAGCCAGAGGAGATGGATTCCTGCTACCAAAACATCGCATTCTAAGAGAAGCCTACAAATAATGCCACAAAAAATAGGAAGAAAACTTTGAGGAGTTCAATGCACTCCATTACAATTTGAAGCACAAGGGTAATAATTTACTTTATAAGCTGTCATCATCGACACCCCATATAATTAACACCAGCTCCATTTTGTCTTAGCCTTCCGCGGAATGATATGGACGAATATATTATGTCCGGTATTTCACCCGCGTATAATGTTTATGGCACATCCTCCAGATACGGACTGTAGAAACGCTCAAGAAACCAATAGATACAGCAGTAGAACGCCGAAGAAACCTATGAACTAAAAGCATTACACGCAAACGACATCTCGCACAGAATTGTATTAATTCAACGAGCGCAATTTCTTCGTTTCGGTATATGCATACCGCCCGAAATGAAATACAATGACAGTGAGGGAAGTAACTTACTGAACAAAGCTATAGCAATATCAATGATAAGTGCACATTATTTTATTCAGAGAAGTAAAAGACCCAATAAGTCGGAAACTACGGACTACATATATTTAATTTACTGTCATGACGTTGTTATCCATCCGGTATCATAACGTACAGCCCGTGGGCTGGATTGGAAAGTTAGGATAGAGACGTAAAACTATCATGAGTCCACGTAATACTTACACTGCTTCATCACTTACTTATCTGACGCAATTGCAGGACATAGTCTTAAGGATCGGGTTACAATGGATGGGAGAATAATACCGTTTACTTCCGTGCATAGGAGGAATAGTAAGAGTTAACATTATATTTTGATATCGTTAAGTCTTTCAAATAAAAGTTTAAAAGGTTTAATATAAGCAATTAAAAATTAGGGAACTACCAATACCACAGAATCGCAAGCTGCTCACTACTAAGTCATTTAATCGACAACAGTCATCTCCATTGATTCCGGTACTTATGGATTACATGCAGACTTCAAAGTTGAAAATTAACAAGATCAATCACATAATTGGATCTTATTCACTGCATAGAAATTAATCACTGAACTGGAGTTCGGTCTCAACAAAAATTAACTCCGACAGTTGCTTGATGTCATGGCTCCCTACTAGAGAGTATGACAATCGGTGCACAGAAGTCCAAATTTACGTGGTTTTCCGCAATGTCAACGGCTTAACAACGAACAGTCAGCTTCAGGCACGGTGAAGCGGCATTCACCGTACCTGAAGGGCCGTGAGAATAAATGTTACCATGAGTGTACTCACCCGCGGCGAGGGCCAGCGGCAGGGCCAACCTTAAGAGGAACAAGTTGCCGGCGTAGACGGCCATGTTGTAGCCCGTTGGCTCTGGCCTCGGCTCGGCCCGGGGGGCCCGGGCCTGCTCCTCCTCCCCCCCACCAGCGGGAGGTAGCGCCCGCGGAGGATCAGGGTCCGAGACTGGTTCGTCTGCAATGGAGAGTACGTCAAGGCAAAATGATCAGCGAATCTGCTCCAATTAGGAACTCCTAGGTATCGCATCCACGATTTATAATATTTTATAATGTACATAGGTTTCTATCTATAAGTATTTCCCACCATGACTTTTCCAGCGTCATTCCATGCAAAAAGGTAGCATCAAATATGAATTCCTGGGCGAATAATTTTATTAGATTTCCAGTTCAATAATTCCAAATGTCCATCTTATGAGATGGGAGCCTATGAAATCCTTCATAAATTAATTGATAGTAGAGAACAATGGAATAAGGTCTTAGCCAAGTGGACCTGGAATTTCAAGTAGGTAAACCACTTCTTGATATTCAAAAGGGGGATCTCCCCATCGAATTTCCCCTCAGAATGTAGATATTAACTTCAACGGCAACACAACTAGCTCTCTATAGAGTTAAATTGCATTCTCTACGCATACAAGAACCTAGCTGTATTTACATAGCTACTAAAAAAATTCAATATTTCGAATATTCACGCAGAAATTTAAAAAAAAAGAGTCAAATCATAATATAGGGAATATATTTTTCATTGGATAATAACCATTAAAATTGAAGATCAATAGCAAGCCTCCCCATTTCTTATCGGAGTGAAGGATGCGTCAACTATTACTAATCTTGGGTTAGAGTTCGTCATATCGCGATAACCCCGAGATGAGAGAAAAAGGGGAGTGGTCCTGGGGCTAAATAACGTGTATGCTACTAAGTCCTAATGCACATCAACGGCCATTCCATTTGTTTGGTCTACCATTCAAGAACCATCCACAATGTGATAAGTACATGGATATTTTTCACAAATTTCGAAATATTACTTCACACTTGTATTTGCGGAAGCTGTGACTGGACGATCACTAAGTTCACCGGCTCTCAAAATTGCGTAATGCGTAAAGCTGTTGATAGTGTCACCCCAGGTATTATTTAACATGGTATGTGCAAAATGCCCGATAATTTATGAATGACTGTACATGGTGTTAATATAGCATACTTAAGTCATTTTAATATCGATAAAATCCCTAATTAACGTTTATACATAAAAACGTAAAATGTGCTAATTAAGTCAAACATTTACATATTATTAAATGATTGTGACACATTTACAAAGTAAACAGGTGGTTGGAACATACATTGCAAATATGCATTTGAAACCCTTTGATTCAATAATAAAAAGTGAAGATCCATTAACAGAAGGTGCATGCAGGTAGACAGTAAAATACTTGAATTGTGATGCAAATGTCGGAAGAGAAGGGAGAAAAAAGCAGTTTGAGGAACATAAGAGTTGGTGAGAGCAAAAATCAGTATCCAATTATCTAGAGAAGCCTTTAATTCAAGACCACACAATTATAATGTGAATAGCCAACCTTATCGACCCGCGTCGGAAGTCTAGAAATGAATTCGTTCGTTCGCTTACAAGGCCCCATCAATCCTCAATGAGTTTGCTCGGCTCTCATTAAGTGACTACAAAGATTAATTTACTTTATAGTGTACTATCGCATATTTTGTTGATTTTTCTTTGGCCCTTGCCTATGATTAGATAATTTGATGATTTTTTATAGATTAGCCTAGTTTTAAGCTCCGTGGATAATTTCATTCACATCATTAACACTATAAAAAAGAAAAAAAGTCCATCATAAACCCCACTTAAATGAGGAATATTGGCGGCAGACATCTATGTATATTATGTACTCCCCATTTCGCGCACAAATAGAAAAAACCGAAGGCCTTTCACTTTTTTCACTACCCACCCAAAGTTGTGGGCTAGTTTTAGAATTTCTAGAAACAATTGAAGATCTTGAATAACAAAACAATTAACCCATATAACGTATATTTTTCAGTATAACGAGTAGTATTATATACATATATATATATATATATATATATATATATATATATATATACACACACACATACACACACACACACACACACGCACTAAGTCCTAAGTTAAGCTGTCAAGCAAATTGGTTACATTTTTATGTGATCAAAAATTCTCGTGCAGTAACATTCAATGCTAGCACAGAACAGGAAAGAGAAAGCATACAGTATTCCAAGTAAAATGAATGCTAAAAAGGGCATGCAATGAAATATTTAATGAAGAGAATAATTCACAAAACACTCACGCAGAGAGGTTATTGTAAGTCCAGCACATCCATACCACAGGGAAGAGCACAAAATGACACAATGATGAAAATTAATGACATTTGAAAAAATGAAGGGAAAATATCTTAAACTGAACAAACATCTCAATTTCATTGAGCTTTATTGTTAAACATTAACTCGCATTGTTTTTTTCCCATTTGGTCACTTGTCAATAGTTAAGTACACATAATTTCACAGTAATAGAAAAACCAAGAGACAACAGGAAGTTTGGGATTACTAGGGGAGATTTTGGGATTGATAAGAGAGGGTAGAGCAAATTTCAAAGCAAAGAGAGCATAGAGTGCAAATTTCAAGCCTTGAGAGGCATGAAATTCACATATTCCGGGTAGGGGGCAGTAGCCTCCCCTATGGTTAGGTTATACACAAAAATATTATATGAGCAAATTCTGGTAACAAACAATTTGGGCTTATTCTGTTCAGATAAATCTGGATTTGAGTCCTTTAAACTCCCAAGTCATTATCCAAACGCCCCCTTCCATGATGAACTATAATGCACAAAAACGAACGTTGCTCTCACCTCCTTCCTCACACCTCACCTCCTCTTTCCTCTTAACCTTTGGGTAGTAGAACTTTTAAATACTCGCATATTCAAATCACTTTATTCTCATATGCAACTTAAACAAGTAGACCAACAAAACACCTGATGATATAACCTAAATGATGAATATAATCCTAAATAAATAACAGATTTATATTATCGTCCATCAAATGACTCCGCAGACTACATTATTAAAGAATAACTTCTTCCGATCTGATTAATGAAATTATTACCATAATTAGTGAGTACTACTCTATGATTGCAAAATTATTAAGCTAAATGATTAGATTTATTATTATGTTCCAGATTCGTACATGAGATCTGGAAAAATAAGGCGTCATTCGCCAATGCCGAGAAAGCTCTTATCAACGAACTCGTGAATATTAATGCACATAGTGTAATAACAAAACTTAAATACTAAAAAAAAATCACACCATAAACTTTCCTTCCATTTCATCGGTAGTTGTTGGTGAAGGCTTAAGAAAATTGAGCTATAGTAAATGCTATCACAAGAGAGATTTACTTTCCATAAAGTAGGCATCGATCATAGTCATCGAGAAGTCTTTCTGTAAAGAAAAGGATTTGAGCACACGGAAAATATCGAATACACCCCTGTTTAACAAGCTCTCTGGTAAGATGAATCGCCTCCTTTCCGGAAAGCAAACAAGATATCTCCCTTGGGTTGACAAGAAAGATACGAGAACGTTATGGAAATAACTTCCCATTAAATGAAATCGCGACACAATATTACATTGGAGGGCAAAACATTAAAAATAAAACCTTTAATTCTATAAATGGAAAAGCCATGTCCATAAAAATGCTTTCATAAATCTAGGTTAAGAATAATATTAATTTTCTACCACTATTGCGAACAGCACATGCTAAAGAAAACTATGGAGTAGGTACGCCAGTACGATCTCCAGATTTTTTTCAACATTGGATCATCAGGAATTGTGATAATAACTTTCCATGACTGGATTGTAATTTTTCCAGCCCCTAACGCAGGCAGGAGCTTAAAAACAGGGTGATCGCAATTGGCTCAGGCGTGATTAAATCTTAAACTGGACCTAAAAATTATTAATCTGTACGCTTATTTTAAAAATTATTACCTCTTAGGTGTACAAGGGAGCTTTTAACTGCTCCAGATCAATACCCCAAATGCGTTCGTTACCGAATAAGAGATGAACCAGGAACCAGCGCTCACCACCCTACCTCATCAAGTGAAGACTTCATAACCTCACCTATCTCTCTCTCATGAAGTCCTCTTCCCTCCCTAAATCTCCAAATTTGCACGACCAATAAAGGCCTGTGATGCCATACCTCCTTAGTTACTTTAATCTAAATACCAAAGATTAATTGTCGTATTTAGCCATAAAGACATTTATAACTGTTTAAGGAGTATTCGCAAGGGTTTAGGGAAACTCATCGCGAAAAAAATCGAGCAGAAATTGGCCAAAACGTTCCATGTACATCGGGAATTTTATATCGTGAAATGAATAGCGATTTAGTTAGCGAGGGTTCGTACCCTGAGTTTTATTTTTCCCGCTTAATAGCCATCCTATCGTGCAAGCCGATTCCCTGCTTTCCGTGTTCCCCTCCCCTCTCACCAGCCCGCTTCCTAGAACGCCTCATACGACTTTGATATTGTTATATATCTATCAATCTACGTGATATCCTGAAAGCCACCTAAAGGGTGTGGCAGGGGGGGAGTACACACCAAACTACTTTTGACGCAAAATACTTTTCCAACCTAGTGCGTCTGGATAATGTTTTTCTGATCCCTTATCATTCGTGGGAAAATAGCACCTTAAATCAATCTGTTTTACACATAATCTCTGTAATTTTATTAACATTATCTCTCCTACCGTAGCACGATTGGGGTGATAATACATTTGCAACATCATCGCTACTGAGATATCCTTACAATTAACGCAGGATATCTAATCTGTAATTTAATCTTCGCTCCAGGAGCGAAGGTTAAATGCGCTACTCAGTTTATCATAACAACGTGTTGCCAATCTAGCTCATCAACAATGCACGCGATCTATTTTGGCAATCAATCCAACAGCATTAGGATCCCATTTACTAGCAGAATATTCTAAATGAGTCATAACCAGCGAAAGATAAAATTACTCTTTCACCTTCTCGACACATTTACCCAACACTCTTCCAATAAATCCTCATTTATTGTTAGCTTGTCCACATATTTCCCGGATGTGTTTCACCCAGAAGTTATGAGTGAGGGTAATGCCCAAGTGTTTAATCGAGCCAAAACTTTCTATTTCGGTATTCCACATGCACCAGGCGTTCGGGGGGGAACTGCTCTTATTCCATAAATACATCATCAAGCACTTTTTTAAGTTTGATTTCAATTTCCAAACGTCGAACCAACATTGTATGGCGTCAAGGTCATTTACTAACGCTAATTTATCCTGAGGACTACGAATATCTCAGTATACCAGTGCATCGCCGGCAAATAAACATATCTTACTCTTAACCACGGAGTTAATGCTGTTAACATAGAGAAGGAATAAAATAGGTTCGATAACATTTCCATGGGGAGCACCTGGAGTGACTTCTACTGCATTTTAACGAATACATCTTTGACTACCCTTAGTACGCTATCTTTCAAAAAACCGTTAATTCAGCCCAGGATATTTTTATCTATACCATAAGCTTCCAGCTTTGTGAGCGGTTTACTATGGTACTATAGGTACTATGTCGAAGTTTTTAATATCTAGAAAAAAACCCGCGTCCACTGGAACATTGCTCTCTCCCAAACCAAATATGTCATGAACAAAAAGAGCAAATTTGAAATATCAATACAAACAATAGGTAAGGTGAAAGAGCTTTCTATAAAAATCACGTACACGTCACCACTGCTTATTTTAATGCAATTTATGATATTTTCCAACCCAATGGACTAAAGAGAATTGACTTAGTCCAGGAGCTTACGCTTACGGATCACCTCGAGAGCTGTACCAGCGGAAGCATTGCTCATTGCCCTCATCCTTGCCGGATGAGGGCGATGAGCAAGGTTTATTATAACCAGATTCGTGAAAAGGTAAGTAATATAAAATAGGCTGAAGGTAATCACCGCGGCGTCCGTATTTCAGTAATGCGATAGCATTGATACACGCATCTGAATTTAGAGGACCGACATTTAAATGATAGGGTTACGTTAAAATACTTTTGGGGAATATATAGAGAAAATCACCTAAATATTCCCCCAGTAAAAACAAATAATGGAAAACGGAAGCATTACAATAATGAGTCCGCGTAACCAAGGGGAACAGCATTATAGGGACGGTGTCGCATCTAGCAGTAGGGAGAGGCAAGATTTCCGCGATCATCACAAAAAAGACTGCTGCTATTGACTAAGCATAGCTTAGTCAATAGCAGCAGTAAAAAATCGAGCAGGACTGCAATTGTTATAATTGAGGCATGGGATGATCCAATCCTAACATGATGCTGGAAACATTGTAGTTAGAAAATATCAAACAAGAAAGTTGTCAAAGAAGCAGTGAGGCTTTTAAATATGCTACGACAATTGTGAAGAGAGAATGAATGAAGTGCAGACAGTACTACTGGAGTTGAGTTAGTTTACAGATTGTAGGGGTAAAAGAAGATAAAACCAATTTAAAAGTAGAGTGTGTACGCCTCTAGTATACGATCAACTATAGGAAATACTTGAGAACATCACTGAAAGAAAAAAACGACGCTGAGGGGAGAACGGACAGCATTTGTGGACGAAGGAATTTGATGAGAATCGGGTAGGCAGCACGTATCAAAAACGGGAAATGATTGCAATGATTCAAGTTGGATTTTGCAAGAGAAAGGGTTTAATAATAATTAACACCAATTTCAAACAAGAACACGGACGTTCGTTTGCATGGTAAAAAACGGGATTTACAGGACGATAAAAATTGAAATATATATTAGTAAACATGGATTAACAAAGCGATCCATCAATTCCCTTGTTACAGAAATTACGCAGACTAGGATCGTAATTTTGATCAAATGCTGGATGAAACTCATGCGGACCCTAGAGGAGAGACGATTCGAAAGCGGAAAACAGAATATGTACCAGGGCAACGAATTGAAATACATCAGAGAATGAGTCAACTCATACGTGAGTGTATGATGTTGACACTAAGAAAAAGTGTGTTCCAGGATGAATATATAATGAGAACAATTACAAAAGGAAAATATAGTTGCCTTCCTGGACCCGACAGACGCTCGAAAGATTAGAGTCTGCAAGTTACTAGGACGAGTTACTAAGTTAACACATTATGCAAAAGATGGGAGTGGACTGGAGGGATAGGCGACTATTTCGAAACTTCTACGCATATGGATTAGAATACACAAGTAGGATAGCGAAAGGAGAATTTCGGATGGGCAAGGGAATACGGGTTGTCTGTTTTCGCCTGTTTTTGAACTTTTAAACAGAGGTATGGTATAGGAATGGTGAGAGTTCGAAAGAACGAATGAAGGCAGACGGGAGCTGAGCCAGTCAGTTACACGAGTATTTACAGCTGGTAAAGATTTTAGTCCGTCAATGAATGGATTTCTGTGCCTTCTGAGGGCAATACATAAGACGAAAGGAGAAAATAAACTTTAGAGAGAAAATATTAAAATAGAAAAGAAGCAATTAATTGGGAAAAGAAAACATTGGATGGACGAGATATTCAGAGATAGTGGTATGTTGAAGACTGGAATAGAGGTAAAGATGTTGGGTAAGCGAGGCATACAGACAAAGAAAACAGGAAATGGACGGGGAAAGTATTAGGAACTGAAGAAGGAAGTAATACCTGAAGTGCGAGACACTATAACCGGAAACAAAGGAGTTGACATTGGTCATATCATTTGGTGTGTATATCGGTGTACCCACAGCAGTCATCGCCCTATTTACGGAGTAGCAGTTATGGGCAGCTAGCAATGAGAACCACGTTACACCACGGGCTAAAGCTAAAAGCATTATCTATAAGAATTTCTTTTCCCAACCAACTATATTTTCAAATTTTCATTCTTCGACTTTGCTAACAGACAAAGGAATACCGAGTGACTAAGAGCTGGTGGGGTGGTGGGGGAGGTGAATAGACATTTTTCCGTGTGTATAGCAGTTTCGGAGATTAGATTCGAGAATGTGTGCGGCACAAGAGCTGATTTGCGTCGAAATTAATCACTTTGATAGCGCATTGGATACTAGAGCATAAGAAACAACTTGGCCAAAAATGAAATTTCCTGAGCCAAGACGTACGTCAATATTTATTTATCCACACGTAGAGACCAACCAAATCATCATGACTAAATTGATGAAGAGTGGATGACAGCTTAAAATTTTCGCTGAATACGAGGATAATACTTTTTCAGTGAATACCTTATAGGGCCATCCGGAGAACAAACTCACCTTCTCCTGTTTATTTTCGAAAATTACCACAGCTTGAATGCCTCTCGGAAGTCTTCCCACAACTTTTCAATGAAAAACGCCACCTCTAATTTTTTCCAGCTTCCAATTGTTGCAAATGCCACGATGCGGAAGCTCTGAAGTTAGCTTGGATAATAAATATCTTATGTAAGCAGAGATGCTTCAATGACGTTACTGAGGCATTCAACAAGTTTGGAAAAAAACTGCTACAGGATAATTTGAAAAAAAAACATGTTTTTGACCTAGGTTTTTTCGAATACATTCACTTTTATAAAATGTTATCCGCTAAGTGTTTAACGTTTCATCTATTACTTAGGTAACAAATTTCAAGAATTCGGTTGGCATGCAAAATTCGTGTTTTTCAGCTAATAAATTCATAGATATTCATTTCTTCGAGTTTAATTTGCAGGAAATCCACCTTAAAAACTAATTTTAATCCCAATACATATCTTACATGACGGTGACAGAGAACGGTACCCATTCTACTAAAATTTGAGACACGCAGCAAGGTTTGCATTTTTGCTAATACCATTACCGTGAGATATGGACCTACAATTCACTTGAATATTATTCCAAAACGCACCATATGGCAAGAAACAACGTTGGGTTCCACCATTGGAAACAGATTCGCCGACACTGTAACTGTTCCCAAACGAAATGCCAACACCGATGGTAACTGCCGATGCACCCCTTAACACTACGCGGGGCCGATGACTCGATTCACCCAACCAAGGCGACGCAATAAAAATATGCATTACACGAGTAGCAATATGGACGACAGGATAAACTGAAGTTTGAAAAGTCGTACTTCGCTATATTTGCGGGACATTAAGACAAAATAGAGCAATTTTCAATTTATTTTAATTTTCTGTAGTATATAATGAGATTGAAATTAATTGACGAGTATGTTAAAATGAAAAATAAATGCGGAAAGGCAATGTCTACGAATCATTCCAAATAACAAAACCTAACTGGAAAAATTCTTGCACTAAGGCTTTTTAAACAATTAAGACTTCTCTTCGGTAACATATGTTAGATTTTCACCATTGAACGGCAATGATAAAAACGACGATATTACCCGCTTTCTTTCAAATATAAGAGACCAATCCATGATTGAACCGTTTAACGAAATTCGACACATTACGAATCTATAGAAAGCAGCCGGTTTGCGGAGTGATGAGGAGGTTGAGTTATCATCAAATTCCGATACTCTGCTCGCGGAGTAAAGTTCCCACGCTAAATAAGTCAGCCCGTGTCCCTCCCGCTCCGTCTCCCCTAGACGATGCGGAGTTTGGTGCGAGGGCGCGCGATCGATGCCGCCCGTACGGCCGAAACGCCCCTGCAACGGAATTGAACCCTCGGACCGCACACGCGAGACACGGAAATAACACACGCCAATCGCATTCCTTCCGATTTATTCCTCCTAAAATAAGGGCGATGGAAACGATAAATAGGTCCAAGCGCGAAGAAGCGAGCTATTAGACTCCGCCAGCGGCTCTAAGGCTAACGGACGCGAAATACTGATTGACGCACGTCAGAAACAAAATTGGCGACAGATGACAGACAGCGGTGTCTTGGGGAACGACACGCACAAGATAAAAGAGTCAAAAACCTCTCTCCGGAGGAGCAGAAACGTGATTTCGCACGGAAGAAGAAGGTGCATTACGCATGGACTTGAGGGGTTCACGGAATAAACTGCATAAAAACGCTTCAGACAAGATAAGAACGGTCCTCGTCAAAATTCAGGTACACCGTGGTGAGGATGTGGAAATACTGATCTTAAAATACAAGTTCCACCGTTACTATAACCACACCTCACAATCATCCTTTCTATTAAATATATAAATATATATATATATATATAAACAAGCTTTCCCCCCCAATTGGGAGCTCAAATTACTCTCTTTGGAGCGACTGCATATATTTCACCACAGATTTTACACGCCAGACAAATCCGAGAAACGCGATTCTTGACAGTAAGCTGCGAAATCCTAAACAAACGATAAGAAAACATCCTTTCGTAACATACACCACAGTTTCAAAACAGCAAATGCACGAGTCACACTCCAACAGAAGTGGAAGATAGACGAAAAAAAGAAACATGCTGCGGCGGTCGTTACCCATGGTCGTGAATTCGCCGCAAGGCCTTACTCTCGATGGTCCGTCAACGCATCCGCGTCCGCCGCGGCGGCCCCTGTCAGACTGCGTGGGTGGAGTGCACTTCGCCGGCCGGGCAGGTCAGGCGACAGGGAACATGTCTGGGCGGGGGAGGGGGTACGACGACGGGGTAGGGGGCAGAATTCGAGGGGAGAAGAAGGAAGAAGCCTCCTAGCCGAAGAGAGGGCGGCGGGGCAGGTTCTAAGTCAGTGCTCCGCCCCCAGGGGCGAGGGGTTCCCTGCCCTCACACAGCATCCGAGACACCGAAAACGACTTTTGGGTTCCTCACTGAGAGAACTCGGGGAGCAAGGACGGCGGCCCCCGCATACTGCGGTCACACACGCGCAACAGAACGGCGGAAGATGGATTTGCGGGTGGACGGGAGGGAGAGAGAGGGGGGGTCGCGTGGCCGGAGGAAGAAAAGGGGGCGGCGAGGAAGAGGGGTAGTGGAGACGGGGACCCTTCTGGGGGTGGAGTATCGGCTGTGAAGATCTCCGAGGAGAGAAGAGTGGCTGCGTCGTCAAGAACGTGCGCGACTCAAGCTATGAGGGAGGTTCCTCCACTTCCTGCCCGCAAAACCCTCGCCGCGGACGTTTTTTTCTTGGAGTAAGCCGTGGCCACACTCTCAAACACACTCGGCCAAAGCACTCGCAGGCGTACTTTTTTTAAATGGGCAACTCCGAAACACCGGTGCGAATATCGCAGTTTGCTAATTCATCCGTACACATTCAACAAATTCGAGTGCCGCCAGAAGTGGCAGGAGCGTCATTTTAAAATGTTCTCTTCGGACCGGTGATACTGCTGTTTCAACAATCTGCAGAAAATATACCGCAAACGATACGTACACCTTGGTTGAAAGAACACGGCACGACGTGTCGACGGCTTGCGAGAAAAGAATTTACGAAAGAGAACGACTGCCGACTTGAGACAGAAGACCGCTCGGTGATTCCGGGAATGTTTTCTCTTACGAATCGAATCCTCTCGCACAGTTGAAATATTCCTGGCACTCAGCCACGTTCCGGCCGACACCCAAAGGCGAATGCGAAGGACGAAGTACCCCTTCGCCGTGCAGGGGGGGAGGGTGAGCGGGGAACGCGGAGGGCGCGCGGGCGACTGGTGCGAAGTGCAAGGGCCGCTCGCGACTCCTTTCGCGGGGGGAAGCGAACGATGCAGCGGTGGGGAACAATCGACAGCCTGTGAGCGCCGGGGAGGGCGTATCGTAGGGCGGAGAGGGTGGAACGCTGATACTCTCGCTCCGCGATGGGATGAACACACAAGACACTCGCTAGCGCGACAGTCTGCCTTGGAAAACACGCACGTTAGCCAACCACGTCGCCCCCCCCCTTTCCCCCAAAGAAATACCTGCCGCCTTCACATCTCACTCCCCTCCGCAACCACGTGACAATCCACGCCCCCGCTTCCTTCCCCAATCTCGCATATCCCCTCCACTCCCCGCTCGCTCGCCCTTCCGCACGCTCTTCCTCGGGAATATTACTCACTACGCTTCCGTCGAGGTGACATCAGCGAGCCAGCACGGCCACGTCCCCATCAACGCGCAAGAGCGGATTGAAGCGTGGCGCCAAATACGTAAGCCACAAAACGGAAAGGGTGGTGCTAAAACATTTACGGGGCAATCCACGATGGAACAACAGCGGTTTATGCAGACATAAACGCTCAGGAAAAATGCGAACTAGGACGTAGTGTCAAGGAGTCACTCAAAAGTTTTAATGAAGCGATGAAAATTTAAGGATGCACACCTGGACTCTCCTTTCCAATAGTCTAAAGCCGCATGGGGCTCAGTGGTCGACATTGCTCCCGCGACAGAGGAAATTCATCCAAAGCAGAGCCCGATGGAGCCACTCAAAGCAATCGCTTGTGTGATATTTTAGAATATTATTTGAAACTTGATATTCGAGTACCCTTCAAGCCATCGATAGGATGTGTGGCAGGGGGTTAATACACACAAGACTAATTTTGACCCGAATATTTTTACCCCTACCGCGGTCGGACAATGTTATTTTGATCCCTTATCGTTCGTGGAAAAAAATGACATGGGCCATTTGAAGGCCATATTATCAAATTTCGCTCTGACACGACTCCTTCTACTTCCATCCGCATCGTCCTAAACCATAATTGTACTAATACCGTGTGTACGTGGTGGCTCGTCGTATCTAGGTGGAATTCAAGATGCCATTTTTTCCACGAACGATAAGGGATCAGAATAGCATTGTCCGACCGTGGTAGGGTCATATTCGCGTCAATATTAGTCTGATGTGTATTCACCCTCGGCCAAACACCCTAGCGGTGGCTTTCAGAGTACTCAAATATCAATTTAAAAAAATTCTAGGTGCAGGTCCCATTTCAAATGCAAAACTAGCGATGTGAATATTTCCTCATGTTTAATCATGAATCCTGATAACTGAAATAAGACATACTTTACGATAGAATACAAGATAGTAAAAATATAAGAGAAAATAATTTTCAAGGTAAAATGATTTTATAAGGTAGCATTCCAGTTATTCCGGGTAGATTTAAACTCAATGGACTCAAATTAACATGCTGAGCGTGGAAAACGTGGCCAAAGAGGAAAGAATGTTCGCCTTGTCACGACAACGCCGAAGAGGCATCCGAGGAGCGAATACTTCCCAGCACTGATAACGTCGTAATCGCCAGCCCGTCTCCCAAATTCGCAGCCTGTGGAACCGAGACAGACCTCGCTTTTGTCACACGTGGGACGCAATCTAATTTCCTAAGACCTTCTTCAACGGCAGTGTTACGAGAGAATCTATTTCTCTTTCTTTAGAACTCGTATACAACTCTCGGCTGCGTTACGGTCTTATCATGAAATTTATTTTTGGGGTTATAAAGTGTTCAAGTATACACCTATTATCTAAATTATTTAACCTAATTTATGCATGCAAACCACAAAAACTTGACATAAAATTATTACTAGGCCCTCATGAAAAGGCAGCCCACCATCTTAACAAAGAGCCCCGATGACATTTCTGTTCGAGATCCGTAATCTTGTTTTCCCAAAATCACGTCAAGGAATGTGCGGGACAATAATTAGGGGACAGGTTTGAATAAAAATAATGTTAAATTTTTATTGTCAAAACAAAGAAGATAGCGATTAAAGCAAATCTATCAGACGGAAGAAACGTTGAAGACGATAGAGACTGGAATATGAGTACAATACGGGTGGATACACCTAGGAGGTAAAGGCTTTTTCACATGTGCTATTCGCATCAAATGCGCAGTTATACTTCGAAAATAGTGTTACTTGCGTACAATTTTACGAACCTTTAAAACTGAAGTTGGAATGTAAATGCGTATACCCAAGTGAAAATATTTTTGGGTAAGAAATATTTTTTGTAGCAAGAGTTAGTTTCGCCATTCGGATCAAAATTAGTCTCGTGGATATTCACCCTCTGCCACAAACCCTAGCGGCGGCTAGCAGGATACTAAAATTTAAAAAATGCCTTCCTGACCACCACTGCTCAAACCTAGTTCAACTTAAATGAGAAAATTCTCTCATCCCTTTTTGTTACGAAGAATTTTAGTATGAAGCATTAACCAGTACGCTGCGCCGTATTTATATATAACATCATTATGAAGTTTGCAAACCCAAGCTTGATATGTTCGACATGGTTATAACGTACCATTATTGCACAAACCATTTAATAAACGCACGATAGAGCAGAAAACGGCTTAATTACCATGTACTCCTGGAAAAAAAACAATTCGATTGACAGAGTTTAAATTATAGACAAGTATAAATAAATAACCCAGCTACAGCAATAGTCTCTACGAACTCTTAGCTTACTGCTACGACAGGGATGCATCCTAAGGCGAAAGGTAAGGGCATCCAAATAACAGTAAGGATTCAAATAACGATAGTTCACTTGGTTAAGTAAGATAAAAGTGGACATCCTAAGAGGGAGTATTCTGCTCACGAGATACCTTCGTGTCAATCTTCAGGACTGTGGTGACCGCAGGCACGGGGCAGAGGATTCGATTTCATCGATGCGCGTCGCAACTTCATGCATGGAGTGATTTGCACCAGTGGCAGATGGCTGGCTCCGTGTGAGTACACGCTGAAGGGAGGAGAGAAACCTGGCTTCCTAAGCCGCAACAGACGGCGTCTCTATGGCGAGCCTCAACGCCCATATGTCTCTCCACCGACTGCAGACGGCAATATGTTAAAATTTTAGATCAATGAAGCAAAAGAACCCAAAAAAATTATAGGTAGTACATGAAAGACTCGTTGTACGCGTTAACTTTCCCACAATATTTCATGTACAAGGATTTACGATACCCATTCGCATTAGTTTTTGCTTTTAGGAGATACATACATCTCGGGTCTATTACTGTTAAATATGCATACCCAACTCTTTTGTACAAACGAATTTTTCTTCGTTACAGTCCGTTACCTTGGGAAGTGAGTTACGCCCCTACTGGTGAAAATTTAAAGGAAGGAGGCAAGATTTAAAAGGATAAAATTGCAGGAAGTCAGCAACACAACGAACAGTCTGTGTTCGCAGTACAACTAACAAACATCATTCCCACAAAATCGGAAAGCGGGCGATTAAGTACCATTTTAAGCGAAGGAAATACCAGCCTCATGTATTTCGACAGTGACCAATTTAAAAAACGAAATCCTGATTATTGAAATAATTCATAAAACGCATACTGTGATAAACCGAATTAATCACTTTTGTGTCGGTAGCTAAGTACCCTTTATTTAAAACACACTGATAATTGTAATGAACACACCAGCAAACACAATTAATAAATAGCGTGCTTACGCAATACTAAAATGCAACAAATACCCTCATTATGTTGTCCTGTGTCTACTGGCAAAACATGAAACTCCTCATCTTAGTTTGGGAGTTTTCAATGAATCGGAATGCACAGTTTCAGAAAAGGTAGATTCGGCGAGACACAACTTGCGCTTTTTGTTAGTGATATTCTTATTTCAGGAGAGAGCAATGTTACGGAGGACACGATTTTTCTACATCATTAGAAAGCTTTCGATAAAGCACCTCATAATAAACTACTCGCATAGCTAGAAGCATATGGCATAGACAAAAATATTCGGGGTTGGATTGAATACTTTTTGAAAGTCGGGTTCAAAGAATAGTGATAAATGGAGTTATGCGGCAAGTGTATGGGGTCCCCATGAAGTACGATTAATTACCCAATTGGATCGCGTGCAGCGTAGAGGAGCTAGATTTGTAAAATATTGTTATGTTTGTAAAGTTTAACTTAGTAGGGTATTCAAAATATTAGGGCAGCTAGGCTTGGAATAACTAACGGAGCGAAGGTGAAATTACAGATTAAACTCTAGCATAAATTGAAAGGAGGTCTCTTTAGCAGTGATGTTGAAAATGTCTTATTACCCCCATCATACAGGTAGCTACTACTAGCCCTACCTGTACTACGGTAGGAGAGACCATGTCAATAAAATTAGAGAGATTAAGGGTAGAACAGATAGATTTAAGATGTCATTTTTTCCATGATCGATAGGGGATCATAATAACATTGTCTGATCGCGGTAGGGTCATGTTCGGGTAAAATTAGTCTGGCGTGTATTCACCTCCTGCCACACACCCTGGCGGTTGTTTGCAGGGTACATAATAAATAAATAAATTAATGAAATTCGAACAATTTCAACGTAATGATAAATCAACATTTATTAAAAAAACCAACCTGATCATATTAACCTTGCAATTAAATCGGTCCCTTCCCATATCACGGTCATATCCCTCTTAGTTTGCCCACAAAGTTGCATAGAAAAACGTTCTTCAGCCATTTTCGTCCTGATTTTTCGTAATGTGAGGCTGATTGTCTATCGGTAAAGAAAATATTGAGAAATGTGGAAATATAGGAAGACATTTTGCATAAACATGAGTACGGTTACACACTACGATTAGAGAGATTAAGCGTAGAACAAATAGATTTAAGTTGCCATTTTTTTCACGAACGATAAAAGATAGGAATAGCATTGTCCGACCGCGGTAGGGATAAAAATATTCGGGTCAAAATTAGTCTGGTGTGTATTCACCCCCTGGCACACACCCTGGCGGTGGCATACAGGGTACTAAAATGTCTACGATAAAACTGCTGGCGAGGTTCATCCACTGAATTGTCTCTGGGCGCTGACCTCTGCAGTGCGGGGTTTTGGCGTTCCATAATACGCGTTTTGTCATCATGGGCAGGACTCCCTGAATTTCACAACGGTGCCACATTTCAAGACAAGAACCTGGAAGGAGAAACTGCAAGGCCTTCAAGAGGTGACATAACTTAAAACTCATTTTAGGAAAATATCAATGCCTAAAAGGCACAGCGTTTGTTTGAAAACAGCAAGGCACGGAAATTGCCCTTCAAGAGTGCAGACAAAGCTCCCGCAGAACCGGTTTGACCATTACACCATGAGTATGCTGTCCAAACTTCACGACTGAGTGGAACCTCCGCTCATGAGAAGGATTAGAGAAAATATCTGCTCGATGGGCTCGCAATGATGCGAGGGGAGAATGATGGGGTGGGGCGGGAGGGAGGAGGGGTTGGCGGTGGGGTCCGTGGCGCACCCTTTCCACTTTGGCGCAGTTTGCAACGGAACCCGAAAGTCGGCAGTCACGAGAAAGACATACATAAGATCTTAAAAAAAACGCAAAATAACTAGATTTATTTTTTAGACGTTCATTGCTTTGATTTTATATACAATGCAAAGTTTGGTATCAGAGATGAAATAACACGAAAGCTCACCCCACGTTATAATCTCCATTTCATGTCAAATTGTGCCATTACCGTATTGAATTCCAAAACAAAGCCGTATGTAGATACCACTAAAATATGTTTCACTTAAAGAATGAAGAATTCACTATTCAATATATTATACATGAATTACTAAGATTTTCGTTTTTTAAGTAATTAATACTATATAATTTCAGCCAACATTATTTAGTAATGAAACAAATTTAATATTTTAGAAATAAGAAACTTATGGCTTAGTAAGCGGACAGGATGCCACCAATGAAAGTTTATGTTCAATTACTTCATTTATGTCCTCCATTCGAATGTTTGCAGTCAAAAAAAGGCATCAATAATTGTTCGCCGATTGACTGCTATCCTTTAACTGTGTTCCCTATTGTTAATATTTCTTCACATTAGGAGCCAGATGGTTTATCCACGGTTAATCGTTATTTTTCTCGTTCACATGGAGAGTCAAATGGAGTTCCTAGCAGTTAAAAGATAAAACGTTTTAAAGATAAAACGTTTTAAACTGCAAAAATAGAGTCGATTCCAAAAACATTTACACTTTATCTTAGATGCACGCATACGCAATTGGTATCTCATTTTAGCACCCAAACTTTTAATAGTTGGAACTGAAATTAACCAACATTCACACTTGTAACGCGATTCCATGCCAAGTCGTTCACGGACTAGAGAACCAAAAAATTAAGATTAAATCACTTGAGACGAAGAGGAAATGATAAGTGTCGGAAGACGTCACGGAAGAAAACTCATCAATGACAAAGATGGGCGATGTTTACGGGGGGCTTTATCTTGGGCGACGCGCAAAAAACTCATTTAAGCTCGCCGTGTTTTGGTCGTGGCGAATGTCTCAAATGGTCCACTGCCGATCAATATCAAAAGCGTAGATGACTCTGGCGCTTCTCTACCGCAATTTATTTTTGTTGGCCCCTTTCACTGGGGAGGCGGAACGGGCGAGGGGGGAGCAGATGAGAAGGAACGGGGTTGGGAGGGGGGGAAAACCCATAAACCGAATCCCTAAGACATTGAGGAGCAAGGGTAGCGGAAAAGGAAGAGGAGGGAGGGACCTGCGGCGGGTTCAGCCGATCAAAGGCGGGAAATTGTAAAACGTGGGCTATTCGCTGCGAGCCGAGGCGGACCAAATTGAAACGGTGGGAAATACACGCAGGGTCGAGGAAAAGAACCCATGCATGCAGAAGTGTTAAGGAAAGGAATGAAAGTGCGATCATGGTATCAATAAGCAAAACGAATACAAAATAAAAGGTAGGGACCGAGGCCCATCATGTCACCCTTACTCTCGTTCAAGAGAATAAACACCTCTTTCCAGATTATAAACTCGTATCGCCCTTTTCATAAACTTCTCTTGATCCATAACAACCGATACCTCTGCTCTTGGAATATTTTTCTTCGAAAAACAATTCCAATCTCCTTAGCACCCAAAGCTTTGAATTGACAACTCATAGTTAATATAAACGTAATTATTAATAAATAATTGGCATGTAACTAAAAATATTTATACTTCTTAGACTAAACCTGATTCATGATGTGTGCTGGATTATTTACACAAAACATCGTGATATTTTATTTTGGTACTTAAGTAATATTCCCCGAATTTCACTTAGGAGAGGTCGTGACTGAGGGTAACACCTAAGTATTTAATCGAGGCTACACATTCCATTTTTGTGTTCCCGATGCAGCAGGTGTTCTAAGGGATTGCTCTTTTTACAAAAATGTATCACTAGGCACTTTTTTAAGCTTGATTCTGATTGCCAAGTGCCTCGCCCACGTTGTATATAACTTAGATCATCTGATAAAGCTGTTGCGTCCTCATTATTATTCATATCTCGGTAAACCACTGCATCGTCGACAAATAAATAGAATCTAAACATCTGATGTGACCAGTACATTACTTCCTACATACGGTTTTCTATCAAAAGCCAAAGAAAAAGGGCCCAATTCAAAAACTGATCGTAATAAACAGCGGTTCTCGGGCATATTAAAAAGTTTCTTTGTGCCCCGGCAATACGAAAGGAAGAGCTTCGAAATCATCTCCTCTTATAATTATTCGTAACAACAGAGTTTTTTTCTTATGAGACAGAAGGAAACGCAGAAGTCCCTTTTCCACAATGGTGGAATGGATTCGCCATTCAGGGAAATGAATTACTCAGCACAAATAATGGAGCTCTTACTGCCACCACTTTCAAAAGGACCGAAAAACACCAAAAACTCCGAATAATATGAATGACGGTTTTAAAAGTTTTTACTGCCAAAATTTTAAAAGAATAAGAATACGCTATTTAAACCTTAAAAACGGATAGTGGATTAAGTTCAAAGATATCAACTAAGTTATTTGATATTTGAATGACAAATTTAAAATAGCGATTCATGGAAATTCACATCGGCTTTAATAATTTCTCGCCTCCCTCGCTTTCTTAACATAATTTCTTGAGAGCAGTTTTACTTGCGGGCATACACCGACAAAATCTAATCTGATCGTCTATCTCTAATAAAATTATAAATATGTAATAAAAATAATACAATGTTCACAATACTTGTAGTTTCTGAGCTATCTTGTGCACGTAAACCTATCATATACACACAAACACAACATAAGGTAACTGTGCGAAGAGGCCCTCAAAATATATTGAAATTTGAAAGTCAATTTTTTTCTTGAAAACAAATATTTCCTCCATAGCAGACTGGGAGGAAGAATAGTCTTTAACCTCACAGTTTAAGCAAAAAACGAAAATTTCAAGTGAGACAATTTAGGTACCAGGAACCGTCACAAACAAAATTTTCTTCCCAACTCACGAGACCTTATGCCTTCCTCTTAAGTCCCAAACTAAAGCGCCGAGAAGCTTTTCTTATCCGCTATGTTCCAGTCAGTTGGAAGGTCCTGGGATCCCGTCATTCACCCTCTTTCGTTTGCTACACAATGCAATTTTATTGCACATCATGCGCTGCCTAAAGATCACAATGAGGTCATGAAAGTGGAATTAGTGGTGTCTTTCCAGAGATTTCACCGGCATATGCTGAAGTTTTATTGCTATAGGTTTTCGGTAATCTTGTCACCTATAAGTCCCAAAACCAATCATTTGATCCAAGAGTGCTTCTTAGTTGATTCAAAAAAGAAATTAAGACAGGAAAGAATTAAAACCTCAATCACGAACTGACAAGATCAAAGAATACAAAAGGAAGATGGTCTGAACATTTATATCGTACGTTAGAAAGCAGACTTAGGCAGCCCAGCCCAAAACTTAAGAGGGGCATTGGTGGACCGATGATAAGATGTGTTTTGGAACTCGCGGACTATGGCCTAAACTCACTCACGATCTCCCTTGGGTGAAACACTTAGGGGGAGTAAGTGGACAAGCTAACAAAAAACTAGAATTTATTGGAAAAGTACTTGGCACATGAGATGAAAAGGTCAAAGAGAAATGTTATCTGTCGCTGGTTACGCCTCCTTAAGAATATGCGGCAAGTATATGGGATCCTCACGAAGTTTGATAAATTGCGCAATTGGATCGCGTGCAGCGTAGAGGGACTAGATTTGTAAAAAGGTTGTTATAATAAACTTAGTAGCGTATCCAAAATATTAGGGGAGCTAGGCAGGGAATCACTCACGGAGCGAAGGTTAAATTACAGATTAAAACTCTTGCATAAATTGGAAGGGCGTCTCTTTAGCAGTGATGTTGAAATGTATTATTACAACCATCGGACTACGGTATGAGAGATCATGTCATGTAAATTTCGAGAGAATAAGTGTGGAGCTGATAGATTTAAGATGTAATTTTTTCCACGAACGATAGGACATCATAATAACATTGTCCGATCGCGGTAGGGTCATGTTCGCGTAAAATTAGTCTGGTGTGTATTCACCCCCTGCCACACACACTAGCGTTGGCTTGCAGGGTACATAAATAAATAAACTCTGAAGTGCTCTTCTTCAAGTGGGGCAACTAAAAATGCTCTCAAGACGCCACCAACGACGAATATGTTTTTCCAGGGGTGTTGCAACTATTTTTGGAAGGGGAGTGGTCACAATTAGAAATTTTCCATTCATCCTTGACCATGTAGTAAAATTTCAAACAAAACCTCATGGAGCTTTGGAATTGAGCGAAAGAAAAGAATAACAAAGGAAGACGATTAGGTAAACGACACAAATAATGGCAGACTGACAGCGAATAATAAACAGTATGAAAAAGTTACCATATTACCCGCCAAAACCATTGTAATTTTACTATTTCCATACTACATGTTTTTTATATTACCTTCTCAATATTGCGATATGGCAGTTTCGTATGGCAATATTCCATAATGCCATTGAGGAATAATGCTTTTACATCAAAAACATATTTATCGCTTAAATAATAAATTACCAATTTTAAAGATATTGAATAATATTCTTTCACGCACAAATTTCTGGGCTTTCCCATATACGGTTGTAACGATAAATCCTAGTCTGCCAATAACGACGCCGAGTTTGCATTTCTGCGACTGACTGATAAAACGCTTCCGCCAGTGTTTCCGCATATTCCAGCGCTCCAAATGGCCTGCCCCGACGCATTGGCAAATGATGCGTTTTCCATTATTTGCGCTAGCGTCATTCTGAAAACTTGTCCGGTGCTATTAATTAGTAAATTAAACTAATTACAATTGAGAATAGAGCACTTTATATGAGAATGGACACCTTAATGTACAAAGAGCTACGCATAACTTTTAATACGCTTCTGAGATAGCTATGTCTGAAAAATGAGGCGATCTTAATGAAAACCTAAGTTATACGATAACTATGATATGCTGAAAAGTACAGATTTGCACGGCGAAAATAATTTGAGAACAAAATTACGAAAATTATTTATGACCCAATGGAAATTCAGTACAAATGCATTGATTTAGAAATTCCCGTAAATTGAAGCGTCGATTCCTCAACTTATTTTTCAAACATTCTGGCGTGGAAACGGAGGCTTCTTTGAATAAAGTCTTACCACAATATTTGTGATACACGAGATTTATTTCCATAAATTATTTTATCAGTTAACCAAATTAACCTACGTGGTTAGTAGACAAGAAATTTCAAGCGTTCCACTTGAAGATTAAGGAAAGGAATATCAATCGAGCAGGAAACAACGATATGACATCACTCTTTCGAAGAGTAAGCAAAAACATAAATATACGATTTAGATAGCCTTATGATTCCTCTTATCGTGAAAAGAACTCGTATTTCCACCAAGTATAGCTTTCAGGACATCGTCATTTTTTGCACACGCCCGAGGCACAGTGGGAACTCAAATGGCTCCGGCAGAAGGTCGAAGAGATCAAAGAAATGCATACAGCAGCGGAAGCCAAAATATACACGAGTAGTAAATGAATTTATCAGCATTGGTTCCTAAACATTTTTTGCTAAGAAACCGCAACTACCTGCTGCTACTTAATACAATACATTGACCAAAGAAACTGAGTTAAGACGGGAATATCATTAGTAGTAGGCTGAGGGTAGGTTTTGATGGGCATTGGGACTACACGCTACGGTACTCTTAGGCCACAAATAACATGGTAAAAAATATCGGTGAAGTCCATGCTACACGTAACTATAAAATTCACTATTATCCCAGAGGATGAATATAACCGCCGCCGCCGCTCGCGAGCGACGACCTTAAGCCGCATCGAAATTACGGGTTTCCCCCAAAATCACCAAATTTTGCATCCATAATACGATATTCATAGTCGGTGTTTTTCTGCAGTAGAAGTAATATAATGATACTTTCAGTCTAGTATTTTTCTCAGTTAAAGTCAACGCCGGAATAGATGTTAAAATAATTGCTGATGGTAACCTTCATTTGGGCTTTGTTTCATAATGAGAAAATGGACATTGGGAGTCCCGGCGAGGACAAGTTTAACTTTTTAATTACCCATTCGAAATAAGTGCAGGAGTCAGATAACGATATTGTTGTGTGTGTTTGTTTGATCCATACGGTGGTCCTTAGCGTTTTCAGAACACACATTCATGCGGTGAATATTGTATATCCTTTATAAATGGACGGTAAGAGGAATGTGCCTTAGGCTATATTCGCTCAGATCAGGCTACTAATGGGCCCGACTAGGAACGAGGTAATTCATACGGATTAACTACGAGGGCGGTTCAATTAAGAGAAATCATAATATTTTATTAGTATAATTAATCATTCAAAAATTTTTATTTTTTATTTTGTAAGCCTAATGCGCAATGGTAGAAGAGTAGTATGCAAGTGTAGTAATGTAGAATGGTAAGTGGTAGAAGATTCATCCAATAACTCCAGTATTGCGTCAGCGGCAGCCGTTGTAATTTGAAACTTTCAGTTCGCCTAAGGCAACGATGAAGGTAACATGAGCCGCTACATTCAAATCTTCGCTTTCACCTCAACAAATTGTCATCCGAGGACTGTGTTATGCTATATGAGGCTTATGAACAGGCTCTTCTTCCCTACACAACGGCTAGAAGATGGCTTTAAGAGTTTAAATAGGAGAGACAATCAATTTTCAAGGAAGGTGGACCCGGAGCCCCAATCACTGCTCGGACGGAAGTCGAAATTGATGCAGCTGCAATCTCGGGAGATTACCTTACGTTATTTACCCACTGTGCGACGAAAAATGGCTATACTAACAGCACCAAAGCAGTATTTTTCAGTGGCCAAGTAACTTCCTCCGACCCACGTAACCTATATCTAGTGATAGACAGCTTGTGACGCTATTATTCATACGAACTATTTCAGTTGAACCCTAATGAAAAACTAAATGTTTGAGTGAAAATTTGTTCTCTGAAATGAAATAATGGGCATCATATGCACAGAAAAATAAAGAAAAATTAAAGGAAATCGAGAACACCATAACGTGACGCTAAATATGTCAATGATACAGGACTTGGCAATGATAATGATCACGATATCCATTCACGCATTGCCTCTCTGTTAGAAGGATTTTCATTTAAAACTATTTTCCCCTGTGCACGTACGGTATGTCCAGGTACAGCGGAGTACCCGAGCAATATGCTATTTACTCATTTGTAATGCATCCTCAAGCCAGTTCTCATGCCTATGCAACGTGTAACTACAGATCTCAATCCCGCAAGTAAGCAGCGCTGCCCACGTACATTAGTATTGGGTACGTTTGTACAGCATCTGTTACTCAGACAAGATATCTGGCACAGTGAGCAATGTCCTTAACTCCAAATTCGCAAAAAAATATGAAAATACAATAAACGAACGAAAGAAGACCAAACAATTTGACATTCGAATTTCTAGAATGAACTTTCAAAAATCAAAATCGAATATTTCCACTCTGAAAATCGTCTTCAGTTATCCGAAATATTCATGAATCGAATAGCACCAGCCGTTATTCTAATCAAATGGGCGAAGGATACGGGATCATCATACGACAAAAAGCCCGAGAGATCCTGAATTAACAGGGTCAGTTATTTAGCGGCCCTTAATTGAGGGATAAGCATTTTGGAAGATTTAACTCCACACACGGTGGCGGAAGCGACGCCCTCCTCTGCCCACCCTCGCTCGCCCCCCGCATCGACACAATCGAAAATGAGGAAAAAGGAGGCGCAAACTTCGAGGGGAACTAATTAGGCGAGAAACAACTTTCGGTGGCCCAGTTCCCCCGTCCCCACGCCCCCTCCCCCCCCCCCCACTCCGCCCGCCCCAGGCACGCGATGGATGGCCTACCACGTCAGAGCGACGACGCCCTCCCGCCTTCCCCTCCCTCACCCCACCCACACCAAGCTACGCCCCTCCCTCCCTCGCTCACCCACCGCCGCCGCTCGCGAGCTACGACCTTAAGCCGCATCGAAATTACGGGTTTCCCCCAAAATCACCACGACACCGACGAAAAATTGCTCGGTTCATTTTTTTTTCAGTTTGATCCCCCCCTGACATTTTTACGACGGTGAGCTTCTGAGCGAAGCACCCCGGAATATAAAAATAAAAAGTTTTCCGAATGGAACTAGGAATTAAACTGACATTCCACAGATTTTCTGATATCGTCATTTCGGCGGTTGCGAATGTCAAGTGCGCCATGACGCCATTTTGCTTGAAATCCGTCTTATTGAAGAAGTACTAAAGACGTTTGAATCGCAATCGGATTGATGGCTTGTATCGTAATGTCAAATATAAAGAATTTTGAAAGGTGACATTGAAACGGGAACCCTGTTTCCGGATTTTTGAGCGGTTTGAATGGGAAGTGATATTTACATGTGCACCTGTACGTGATCAAGGTATCAAAGGAGTGCCGGTGCCCTGCACAGCACCTCTCCCCAAAACGAGGCGATCAAAGATATAAAGGTCGCAATAATACACACAAAAAGTGACCTTGCGGCCGCGCAGTGACCTTATTCCTCGGTCAAATTGGCTCTCACGTTTTGTATACTTTCACTCGAGGGCATTACGTTGTTCGCACAATTTTTCCTCAGCCTAAAGAGTCCAAACCCTGCAGTTAAAAACGGTCGTGTTCAGAATGGTCAAAAAGTCAAATATTTTGAAAGCCCATGTCCACTTGGTACGCCAGCCAAATTTTACGATTTAAATATGGACAAATAACAAATTATTTAGCAAGAATGAGCAGAGTTACATTTCTTAACATTTCAATGATGCCTCTATAAATTATTAGACTCGAAATCCTATAAGCCAGGTCGTATTCAAATAAAAAATGTTCTGACGTTTTTCGTTCATTCTTATTTCCACGATGAAGAAATCCCACCACCTAACGGCAGGTGTGATTTTCTACGGATAATATCATTACGAAACTTTTTATTTACACGAGCATATTTTGTTTAAGACATTAATTAGTGAAGTTATCATTTAAATTTCCGGAGACCAATTATTTGCCATCCATTGAGAGGGAGAAAAAACAGTAGCACTTCAAATTGAGTAGTGTTATTCCAATTTAGTTGTTTTGCGACCCTACCTTGAATTACGCGTACATTCTTTAAATATTCTTTGGATACGTCTCGGAAGATACACTAAACTATATGTTTTTAATCTTGCAGTGTTCAAAGCGCGCCTATCAGACTTCTGTACTATTCGATGTACACACCAAGTTCTATAGTCATAGACTTTTCTTCAGAATCAGCTGTCCTAAGCGTTCAGCACCGCAACTGCAATAAAAAATATCAGAAAATACACCGAAAAAAAAATCAACTTTGCTACGCTCGCCCTATATCGTTCTTAAATCGTTTCTGCTGATACAGAGGCCAGCCACTTTGAACTAATTTTCCTCTTATTTCCGTTTTCTTACCATTTGAAATACAGAAACAGCCACAATATCACATAGCCATACAGCTAATACTTTCCGTATTCCAGTCTATGACATCACTGGCACTTATGCATAACCCTTAACTGTAGTGTTTCACAGTTCTTTGTTTACCCTATAAATGCCAAAGAAGAAAAGGCATTCCGTTTCCGAAGCGAATTCAAAAATTAAAGTCGTGTATACGACTTTAATTTTTGTGAGCTTTTTGTTCGTAAGAATTACTGACAAATTAATGTTCCTGTAACGTTACTATCGGCAACATTTCACGACAATAGCTGCATACGTAATACTATACTCGGTGGAGGCCCTGAGAATACTCGCATCGCTTTTGTATTCGAACACAAGATGTATTATTACAGGAGTTATTTCCAACATATATTTTTATTTCATACGCACGAATCTATAAAATCTATTCCATTTAAATTGATAACAACACAAGCCGAGTAACTATCGTGTATACGACAGTTCCCCCTTAGATAGGTACCGGGCCCGATCCTCGCTTCGGGAATAGCTGAGGTTTAAACTCGCTGTGGTTCGGCCGCTGGGAAACATGATGTCAAACGAAGGCTTGGCGGAATACGAGAGCTTGACGTTTCGTCAGCAGAGGCTTCCGCACAAAAAACTGTATTTGGCCCATAAAATCTTTCTCGCCCTTCTTCAATGCGCATGGGGTAGTTCGCCAAGAGTGGACGCAGCAATTTCATTACCTAAATTCATAATTTAATTTTTTGACAAGAAGATTTGTTATTCAACCTTCGAATAAACACCAGATAGCCCAAAAGGAAAATAACCGTCCAGTTAAGTGCATGCACGCCCAAATGAAAGCAAAACGGAGTGCTCATGTGCAATGGTGAGGGAACCTCGTGGGATCCATCGATAAGATGATCTGCGACAATCCAGCCTGTTGGGCTGATATAAAAGTGTGGGCTAGAGGAAACTAAGTCAACGAAACGAAAATATCTCATCGCTTCGTCTAAAAAGCAGGGAGTTTACGAAACGATATTATTCAATATTGAATGGCCACATACTGCGATTTTACGCGTTTTAAGTTAATTGAGCACAAATATTTTTTTAACATGGCAAGTAAAAACTTCTGATCATTGCGTTTTTAACACGCCAATGATTATTTCAATGACAAAGATGACCTCTATCTTTGGCTAAGAGTTAACACATGCGCCGCTAATTAAAAAAAGGGCAAGGAAAATATTCAAAAAACACCGCGGGATTGGCGTGACAACACCAGCTGGAACCATTTAAACGGTGGATTTCGGAACAGAGGGGAAATAGATAGCATTTTGCGTGAACCGCAGCGAAAGCGGAAGAGAAAATAATTTCGGTTATATCCCTTCAAACCATCTGCGGGAGGCAGCCCTGACAATTATGGCGTTCGAAACGAAACGGAAACACGGCGGGAGAAGACCATAATACCATGGCAATGGAGTACATTTCAAAATCTCAGAAACTCCTAATCACGAAAACTGTTATCTACTCATTTAACATACAGCCGAAAATATCCTGTAGTTATAACAATATCATAGTTTCAATTACGACGGCCAAAAATACCTGTCACCATCTCCCCGTCATTTCTTTACCATATTTTAACTTTTTTTTAAATTTCAAGTAAATAATTTTGGTGGAGTGAAGGCAAAGAATACGAGCGACTTCAAAACCAAATGATAGAAAGGCGCTTTGAAAACATTAGCTAGTCCCAAAATTAAACAGTTTACGACAATTACACCATTAAAATAAAAACCTTATATATTCAACGGTCAAAGAGCAACGCAAGATATTCGGTCAACCTAATCAATGTCTTAACTAAGCGAAATGAAATCCATTTACTGAGCAATTAAATCTTACATTTACTTTCCAGTCAATTTTTGTCATAAATGTAAGTCTAAAAATATGTTTTCACGTAAATCCCAACGTTATACGATTCGAATTTTATTGCATTGATTCTCTCGAATTTAGATGGGCTATTTTTAGACTGAGGCGGCAACATAAAAATAACGGTGATCGTGCTGCTACCTCGGAATAGAGTGAGTGAGGGGAGGGAATAATGTGAACCTCGACGTGACCACTTTCCAGAGATGACGCTCATGAATTATTCTGAACTAGTGTAAGCGATCGCTAAAACGTGGGGAGTGGGAAGGTCACACACGCGCAAAAGAAAGACTAATTGTATCGCTCTCATCAAATTAAGTACCATACTCAAATGTAAGGCATATTAAACCATCGAATACATGTTCACACATTTCAATATTCCATGTTCATTATTTAAGAGGTCGAAATATTTTTTCCCGATCACGTCACTCACTTTCATTTTCTACTCTAGACCAATAATTTTATAAATATCAGTTAACTATGAAAAAACTGAATTATTATCCGAATTATCGGTATATTCTGGAAACATCTTCATTCAAAGTATACGACTTGATTTAAATATTTATTGACATATTCCTAAAAACATTTATAATTTAATTACATTTAATCATGAGAAATATAGCCATAAAGTTTTAAAACTCTGATGAAAAAGCGTTAAATGTGAATTTCGACAAGTGATTTCGCTAAGTATAAATAAGAAACTTTCATACATATACGCGATATTATCAGAGTGCAAAAGTTATTCGCCCTGAACAGTATGGAAATCGTGTGGACCGAGCGAATGAGCGTTACCCTGTGGGATTTTCGCATTTGTGCGCGCAAAAGCGGGTGACTCCACCTAAGTATTGTTGGGGCATTTCCCAGCTTCTTCAGTATTAATACTATAACTGTCGCATTGTTGTTCCTAACTTTAACTGTCGCATTATTTGTAGTGCATTATAAAATAATAGCATTATCGTTCTAGGCTTTACTTTTAGTTTAATGCTGTAATTCTAATAATTCAACTGGATACACTTATCGTGTATCCTTTTCAATAAAATACTTTGGAAGATTTAATTAGTGAAATTAGTAGAGTTGTAAGCAATAACAAAACAACATTCGCTCGTTTTAAAATAAAATAATATTCAATATAATAATATATATGTGCATAATAAACCACCAAATCAGAATAACTGAATTGGTCGCATAAAATATATACTTAAAGGCATATTGTGGAATTAAAAGGTCCTCCAGTAGAGCAATAAATAAAAAAGCAGCACAAATTACGTGAAAACGGTCGTATTAACCAAATGGGTGAAAGCAATAAGACTCCACATTCGTGTACGCTTTTTAATTTTAAACGTTTTCATTAAGAGGACCTGGAAAAATCACTTTCTCCAATTAAAATGTGCACAATCAATTGCGCATAAGAATTTAGAAAACGCCACTATTTAACAGCGAAGAAATACCAATTAATGAAAGCGAGCCATTGTTGAATTGATCTTCAGTCAGAATGTACTCGATTTCTTCATAAATCATCGCATTTTATCGTAGGCCCCAGAGTTGAAATAAGGTAACATTATTAGAGATACACAAAAATGTCATAGGATTTGCATTTTTTTACTTTTAACGTCTATAATTTAGCGTATTTTTTCTACTTGGCACTATCTGCTCTATGCACCCGATTCAGATGCCTTATACAAGCCGCGAGTATCCATATGTTTCAGTTGTAGTCAACATAAGGCAGAAAGGATATGAATATTGGCCGCTACATTTTGAACAGTGAAAATAAAAGAAGTTAAGAAGAAGGTGCCACCAGAAAGACCTATGATGGAGACGCCTATTCCTAGGAAGAAGCGAGAGGTACTCAACACGTAAGCCAAAATGGCCAAAAAAAAGTATAGCAGCTGTTATAGCAAGGGGCAGCACAACTGTCAATTAAATATTACCACGGAATAAATTTTCAACCAGCATGGATTTTTCTAATTCGAATCCCTTCAATTACGAAAGGAACCATATTGTAGTTATTTTTTTACTATTTGGGTGATAGAAATTGGGAGATACCGTTTAACCATATTAATCGGTTAACTTTCGAAAAAAACCTATAACAAATAAAAATTTAACAATGTTTATGTATATTGGACAAGGTGACGATAAAGGCGAATGATTTTTTGCAGCGAAGATCTCGTCTTTGGGCGTGCATTATTCTGTAAGAGCTCTTCAGTTCCTTCCACGATATTTCCCAAATTTTTCAAGGAATATGTAAAATTAATCTATTAACAATATCCGAGTGTTATCTACTCAATTAAATCATTTTAATGAGACTAATGCCTAAACGGATTAAATGTGGGTTACCAATTGAAGCAATGCTGTTAAATTGCTACCATATCTTTGATAACAGGAATATTCTTAAGGAATCTGTTGATTATAAAATTAACTACATCACATCGCATACAAAGATTTACATAAATTATCCAATTTGCCATCCAATAATATTTTATGGAGTTGTGCTTGTCTTTTTCCTTCGAGAGCTCGGACATGTTTTAGTATGTTATTAGAAGTTATTAGGCGAGTCCACGTTTTAAGTTCATGCTGTGATCCACATTATTTTCCCTTGGAACGGCATGTGCCGTCAATAAAAATCGTAAGTTTAAACGCCTGTGAGTTGCGAACGAGACTAGCATTAACGATCTAACATAAAAAACGAACTGCAGTAATCAACCCGAAGGTTGGTTTCATGGGTGAGGATAGAACTCGGACACGATATGTAACCCAACGGATCGTGAAACTATCACATCATGGAAGGATGGTCAGTTCCTTTGCCTCTGCCTTCTGTGGTCCCACGCCCCGGAAGATCTTGCTGTTATCATTATTATTATTAAAAGTAGTCTACCGGGTTAGGGTTGGTTTCTGGTGGATGATGGCACTACACACAACTGTAATCCTATGCCCTAACTGGCATGACATAAATACTCTTAAACACCATATCTAATATTACAAAAAGTCATTATTTATTTCTGCATGCTTTCTACACCCCTTAGGCCACTCGAAAAATCACACAGCTACGGTGAAGTTTTAGAGTGCCTAGAGGCGTCACCCGGTATTAAACCCTGGTCCTTCACTTCGATTAGAACAGTGCTCTGCTCAATGGACCACCACATCCCTCGACCTAACTAAAGGTACTTAAAAAATTCATATTTTAATGTTTTAGCTACTGAATTATTATTACGGGACCAATGCGTATATGAATTTCAATGATTGACTGCACAATTTCTGCATTTTGAATTCTTCGGGCACAGAATGCACATACGAATACCTTTATGCAGGCGCATATCGCGTGTTGAAATGCATATTAAAATGAATGAAGCCAATGAAACGAGTTTTATCATTAACGCGGGAGTTATACACTGAACTTAAACAAAGCTATCGTGTTTACTAACTCATTAATAATTTTAGCCCACGTCGCCACTAAACTCCACATACAATTCCTTAATTATGCTCTTCGGGAAAATTCAGATCATACATGCACTAAGTAAAGTAGCTTAAGTTAACGAAGAGGTTCTACAAATATAAAGAGATAAGAAAAGTTTGATGAACTAATGAAAAACTTATCGGGTATATTTCGGGACAAGATGGCCTCATTGAGACGGCCGCCGATACAAAGTGAACGACGAGAGGAATGACCAAAAAGAAGAGAGCACGGAAGAAACAATAACAGGCGAAGAAGGCAATTTATGCAGCCACGAAGATGTCTATCAAGAAAAAAAATGAGTGGTGACCTGCGTTCGGAATATCAAACCATTAAATAGCACAAATTTTCCACACGCGGACGGTTCTCACGTGATGTATCTGCATTTAAAGCCCATTTCACCTACAAGATATGTTTTTAAGCAGATGAGTATTGAAGCGTGAGAAAATTTGGATGCAGAAGGAGTAGAGGAACAAGATATGCTACATTATTCTCGCACTCATTGCAGAGAACAGGATACAAAAACTTCAACCTTCAATGACCTGACATGGACATGAATGGAGAAGATGAAAAAAACACAACCCCAGGAGAAATGAGATAAAAAACTAAGAGAATATATATTCGAAGAATAGATGATAACCTGAACGTAAGACCCATAAAAGATAAACGGGGACAAGAGGAAGCGTTTTGCTATTTAGACAGCAGGATTACTCGCGATGGAAAACGCAGAAGCAAATACCTACACTAAGCAGAATAGGAAAGGCGTTCTATAAGAAAAAACAACTACTAACGGTATATAGACCCGGCATAAGCGTTACACGGCCATTAATTAAAAGTTACGTACATGTGGAGCCTAACGCGTGGATGATAAGCGGCAGCAGAGAAATCTAACGCGAACAAAGCTATACTCGTATCTACCGAAATCCAGCGCTATCACAATTATTACTATGACAATGAAATGGATATATAAAGGGGTGTATGAAGAAGTACTTCGACGTGGGTGAAGAGAGAATCTCACAGAGGACAAGAAGAGAGACACCAATTGGACACATCCTGAGGCATGATGGTTCACTGAAGACCATGACTGAAAGAAACAGGGAAGAATTACAAGTTACACGAAGACGGAAATGGAATATGCCCGCGGAAAGAGCTGTGAGGGGATGAAGATATTGGCAAGTAACAGTATGTACAGCATGGAGAGCTGCTATAGAAATCCTGGAATTGATAAGCCATAATGATGAACCACTCAACTAATTAGTGGTATTTCATAATGCTACTTTTACCTGAGAATTATACTCAAGGGGGAGCGGATTTGTTCATCGTAATTACAGTTACTCATTGAAAGATACTATTACAACAGGTACAACAAGTGAAAGGATTTTTCTTAGTACCAAATCTAGCAGTCAAATTGAATAAAGTTTTCTTGCATTTCCTGTACATATCGCTCGATGCTCGACAATTATTACACCACACTGGCGCCAAGTCCAGTGGGGAATATCAATACGGAGACTAACGAGTCCTAAGGAGAACCTCCTCCTAGGAGGCTAAAAGAAAGCAATTCCACAGGGCCCCTCCATCCGGGAAGCCGATACGTTTAACAGAATGAGGCGCCGACGAAAACGATCGCGGCTGCCGTCACGCAATTGTTAGGTGATCACGAAGAGCGCGGTGTTAGAATAGCACGCGGAAGCAAAGGCCAAAATCAAATAAGATAAGTATACGTAGATATACCCTATAATGAAACAGTAATGCCATAAATCTACACGAACTGACCGAAATTGATTAATTAAAACAAGGAATCGACTTGCCGAGTATTTATTTGGGCAATCTGTGTTTTAACTGGGAAAAATGTAAAGAATATTTGATTAACAATGAAAATTGTTTTCTGGTTTTATATTTTTCAAAAGATTGAACGTACAAATTTTACAGAGTTATAAAACAGTACAGAATACAGTATAACTAAAATAGTTTTCGAAGAACAAAAATATGATTTTCAATTGCTCTTAAATTATGTTGATATATTAAACCAACATTAATTTTGCGCCAGAATATGACATGCTACAAAGAAGCGTGCTACAATGAGTTGGTCTTGTTGAGAGAATGGATGGGAGTGGAATCACCGAATAGATGTTACGATGAACGGAGAAGCGCATCAAAACTATTAGACAATCTAGATTGGGATTCACCCTCGGGGCGAAGGTTAAATTACAGATTAAATCTCTTGCATAAATTGTAAGGATGTCCCTTTAGCAGTGATGTCGTAAATGTATTATTACCCCCATCGTAATATGGTAGGTGAGATCATGCCAGTAAAATTAGAGAGCTTAAGAGTAGAACAGATATTTAAGATGTCATTTTTTCCATGATCGATAGGGACATAAGATCGATATAAGAACATTGTCCGATAGCGGTTGGGGTAAAAATATTCAGGTCAAAATTAGTCTGAAGTGTATCTACCCCCTGTCACACACCCTAGCGGTGGCCTACAGGGTAATGCAAATACCCTGTAATATAAATACGAGATAATAATAAAATATACGAGATCAGAGTAACTGGTTCGAGAGGAAGTTCTCGACAAAGACACGACTTAATGTGGTCGATACAGAACAAGGATATTTATACGTATCAGGAATGAGCATGTATGAAACAATATGTGAATATGTAAGGTATAACGTGTACTGAAGCAATTTGCAGAAGGGAGCAAGTTTTCTATGCCAGGCTAAACTGAGGCTTTTCGACTTCGCGTAGACAGTAAGGGACCGGCACAATGGGCCCTATTTATATAATTTCTTACTATTTTCAAAAGTGGAACAGTAAGAGCTCCCCGGAGTATTATTTTCGCATATAGTTTAATCCCGTTATTCACTTGAAATTTTAAATTATATGTATATACGTAAAAGCCTACATTATTCGGCCTCTTCGTCCATCCCGCGGCTATCTCTAGTGAAGTTCCCCGGCACTTTGTAGGACAGGCTAATCACACCTGCCTGGTCCATGTATTCATCTCTCGTGCACATCCATAAGCACACCGAACGGCTACAGTGACAATAAACGCCACTGTTGCTCACGACAATTTAATTCGACTAGTCACTCAAGGTCGTGTTCACTCTTACTCTTTGACTTGCTATTTTCTTAAATTGCTTTCAAAGCATTCGGCAACTTCTAATTAATTCCATTTTCTCTCAAATATAACTCTCCGCGAGCAAGAACAGGCGAGTTAACCTCACCAACCTTAAGCAATGCCCCGTACTACGACACGTTTGTGTCTAGATCGAGTGCATGCCTCCAAAGTCGCCGTCTGGACGCAGTCTCTTAAATCAACTACGCGGTCTACCGACACAGCTCTCACTATCAGTTTCGCTCCAGCTTCCGTGCAGGCACCTAGTACGGCTGGTGAGCTAACTACCCCACCACACACCCTGGCGGCGGCTTGCGGGGTATTATGTAGATCTAATGTCGAGAGCGTTTTCGCTACAGTCGATTTTCAGCTTGTGGGAAACTTTAACTCGAACACTATGGCAACCCGTCTTGGGACGAAGGACGAAACAAAAAAAGCAGATAACGATAAACGAACACCCTGAATTGTGGTATACGTTATCAGAAGATTACAAACATAAAATAAAAACCAATTGCTGCAGCAAAATAAACTTTGCATCAGATTCAGAAATTAATTCTACAGAAGTGTCAAGGGAAATGCGTACGAGATAACAACAATAAATTGTCTTAACTGAGGAAAGGTTCAGGAGTGCATGGCACCGGAAAAACTCTTTTCAACAGCACTCGAGAGTTAATCGATGCATTCCAGTTCATGATTTCTTTCTCAAAACGACAGGAAACCCAGACCAATTACGTTAAATCTGTGGATGCATTAAAAATATACTTCATATTTACGGTTTGACGACAAATTGTCGGTCGACAGAGTCGATAAATTAATGTAAACGCAGAAGCTAAAGGACCCCATGTAGAAACGCATGCTTGCATTGTCATCTTACGCGCATAGTGTCTTCTTAAGTATGGGTTCAAACTGACGATCTAAGCGATTCAGTCTCTTCTCTGTCCACCTGCAGCTAGCCAATGCATCAAGTTCACAATGGTAGTTCCACGAATAAGAAACAATGGCTGCTCTCGACAACTACCATGATGATATTTCAATCTGCGTATCTGTCAAATATACCTGGACGTGTTCATAAACATGGGAATTCTTGGTATGAAGAAAAATATGTAAAGCTCATTATCAGTGGTGAAAGGAGCAGTTTCCTCTGAATTATTCACGACACAGTTCTATAACGTCTTCTCTTTTTTACCAACGTGCAACCGCGATATTCGCAGCCAGCGCACGTCCGCCCCTCACTATTGCTCCACTCCCAATCAGATGAACACACTATCGCGGAGACAATCGGTAGACTGCTCAAGCGACATTCGTCAAAACTAGTGTAGAACACAGATCTAAACATTGAAAAAATGTAGCACGTGTAGATTATAGAGACAAACGTCAACACTCGGTGCCGTCATGTAGATACGGCTACACCTGCCTCACTATTTTCGTCCATCGCACCCGAAAACTACTCAATCACACCATAGTCTTTGAAAAACCTTTAATGACTTTCTTCCTTAACCCCGTCGCACGCCTTCACCATCACAACGAACTTTCTTTGGCCTCTCCAAGTATTTCTGGATTACTCGCAGAAAGGGCCAGTACATCCATTGCATGGCATTAAACTATATTGTACTCCCAGTGACTTATCCGATGTCACCGTACTATTTCAATCCTTCAAACTTCTCATGACTGTTTTAGCTTGGTACACAAAATTCGAATTCCCTGCAGGCATTTGCACCATCGAATGTAATTTTCTTACTTTCGTACTGCACACCTTTGCTAAACAAATCCTCCAAATGCTCTCTCCAACATCTCTCACTTCCAATACTACTATATCATACCATGGAGTCTAACGACACCTATAACTTTTTCAAATGCAACGAAACATCGGAATATCGATTCCCCATTTCTATTTTTCTTCAAGAGGATTTCGATCAGTCTTTTTTTCCGATTGGGCATACGCATTCTTACCGTAGGAACTAGTATGAGGCCAAGCAAACTCCCATGTTACATTTCGATATTACAATACAATAGGTGAGAAATTGGATATGGACGGGGTTTTTAACTTTAATTTTTCGAAAAATAATCTCATAGTTATTCTTTTTCAAACACACACACACACACACACACACACACATATATATATATATATATATATATATATATATATATAACACATATGTATATATATAACACATATGTATATACTACCTTGATCAAAAATTTCCCGGAATTTATTCAGAAAATTAAAAATACAAGTTTATTCATCTAAATCTATATTGTCCCCTTCAAAGTAATCCCCATCGACTGCAACACACTTATGCCAGCGCTTGATCCAATCCTCGAAACATTTTTTATATTCGGTTTTCGGTATGTCCATCAGTGCTTCCTGCGATTTTTCCATTACTTCCTCTCGGCTGCTAAAACGCGTTCCCCGTAATGGTTTTTTAACTCGATTGAACAGAAAGAAGTCACAGGGAGCCAAATCAGGTGAATTCGGTGGCTGTTGGATGGTATTTGTTGCATTTTTCGTCAAAAAATTACGAATAATGATAGCACTGTGCGACGGTGCGTTATCATGGTGCAAAATCCACGAGTTTTCTGCCCACATTTCTGGTCTCTTTCGGCGAATTGCTTCACGCAAACGTCTCATAACGCCCAAATAATACTCTTTGTTTACTGTCTGGCCTTCTGGCAAAAATTCATGATGCACTACACCGTTGTAATCCATGAAAACCGTCAGCATTGCCTTCTTTTTTGACTGAAAACGACGTGGTTTTTTTGGTCTCGGCTCATTTGGTGAACGCCATTCACTTGCCTGATGTCTGGATTGCGTGTCGTACTCATAAACCCACGTCTCGTCTCCAGTAATGATCCTTTTGATGAATGTGGGATCGGATTCAGCCTCGCAAATCATGTCTTTTGCGACGTCAACACGGTCTCTTTTTTGCATGAAATTGAGGTCTTTTGGCACCAACTTTGCTGCTACACGACGGAAACCCAAATCATTAACCACAATGTCTTGGGCGGATCCATAGGCAATGTTCAAGTCCTCCGCTATTTCTCTGATGGTTAATTTGCGGTTATTGACCAACATTTCTTTTACTTTATCAATTTTTTCATCGACTTTCGATGTCGATGGTCTGCCACTGCGTTCATCATCTTCGATTGACTCACGACCACTTCTGAACCGCTCGTGCCACTGGTAAACGACCGTTTTTTTTAGAGAATCGTTGCCGAAACACTTTTCCAACATTTCCAACGTCCGTGCGCCACTAAATCCGTTTTTTACGCAAAATTTAATACAAGTTCGTTGTTGCAAATTTAAATCCATTTCTGAAATTGTAAAAAATCGCCAACACACACAGAGATAGATGTACTCTTGGCTACGTAACTTTTGCAAATGTCAAGTTATGACACTAAGATTTAAAGGGAATATCAACAACAGATGTACCAATTTAACAAAAAAAACAGAACTCAAATCGGAACGATGGGAGCGCCACACGGTGGTTATTCCGGGAACTTTTTGTTCAAGGTAGTATGTACCTTGGATGATGTTTTGTAAACGAACCCCAGGTGCAGTTGAACGTACCAAACAGGGTTCTGGTGGAGAGGGCACTGCCCCTCTCTCTGCGTCAAAGGCTCTTGCTAGTAGTAGCAGTAGTTATGAGGTTAGGCGACCGACAGCCGAGGTCATTTCCACCAGTAGGGATGGACAGGAAAGGATGAAGGGTGGAGAGAAACCCGGCGTCGGGATTATCCTACTCTTTACGAAGGGCGCCAAGGGATCCGCCGCTTAACGTCCCATCGGACAGACGGCGTACTCACTCAAAGTGCCCTTTACAAAACAAACACCTCAGTCAGGGATCGAGATACTACTGGAAAATATTCAACACCGCCGGTATTTGAACCCGGGCCCTCTGGGTGGGAGAGCTCTTGTTTCTATTCGACGTGGATTATAATATGCTTTTAATTATAGTTACTTAATACCGCTTCTTCTAATTTAATCTCCGCTAATGCTTCTTCAATATTTGTTTTATACTTATCTGTTCGATTTTTTTATCGGATGTTGTCCCTAGCCTATTCGTAAGCCAAGCTCCGGGAAGTGTTTACCTTCCGGGCGGTGGGACGAAATATTTCGTTTGGAAGTGGTTTTGGACTGTGGCAAGGGTGTGCGCGATTGGTTTGATACAGCTTAGTGAAACAGTTATTGTTCTGCGAGTTATACTTCCTATTATATTGGGGGAAGAGTAAGGCCGTCGATGCGTGTGAGCGATGGCTCGCGATATTTCACCGTCCGCTTCCTATCCACGGCGCCCTCATTTCAAGGTGGGGCGCCTTTTTAAGGTCAGGCGCCCCCGTTTCTGAGCCCGGGCCCACCCGATTAATGGAATCGGGGGGGAAAGAATGCGTCGACGGGAAATTCCCGCTCCCTTCGCAACCCCTCCCGCCCCCAATCTCCTCTCTCTCCGTGGACTCCCGCGTGGTTTGCTCCCTGTAATTTGGTCGACGCTGCACTAGGATAGTAGGTAGCCAATATTGCTGTGTAGTTCTAGGAAGTGCCTCCGAAAAAATGTTGATAAATTGCTATGAGGAATGTCCGCCGACGCAAATACTGGTCCGAAAATCATTCGACATTTTTTGATGAGGCTGGATGTGTGTCAATTATTGTTCGGCGTCATGTTTTCTGATTGAATGAAAATATGTTCGCTACTTTTCATGTATTGTGCTTTACTAGCGGAAAGAATTCTATATTTAGTAGCGAATGGTTAAATATTTTAAATGGACAGTTTAAATATCCAGCGAAAATTTTAGCTTAAGGCGTTTATTAATGATCCTGCAGTAAAACATTTCTAAGACATTTCATAAAATGAAATAGTCTTCTTATTTAGAGTAAATCAAATGAAATGACTCTTTTCGGTAGTAGGCAATAGACCTATTTATTATCGGGGGTTCGATGTTTGCGCGATGAATTTGAATTGGTGAAATATAAAATTCTAGTGGTGAGAGCATGGTAAAAATTTGGTCGGAAATTACAGGAGAAATGAAGGAGCTAATTGGAAGTCAAGAGGCTGAAATACTGTAGGTTTTCTTTATTTTTTTATTGATGTTCGCCTCTTGTAACCCCGGTTCGAAACACATGCAACTATATGTAAATAGATGAACGGTGCGCAATCCCGATTCGTACATACGAGTAAATTTGGTTAATAACTGTGATAAATTATTATGCGTGTGAATGTGGATAGGTGAAATGGATATGCCATTTCCGATCGAAACCCGCAGCCTTTGTGTTTGTTTACGATTTCGCCATAAATCTTACTCCTGGGTATGCTTATTGAATGGGGCAGTAGTGAAAGATACCATTTTCATTCATTTTGACTCATGCGAAACGAATTGCAAGGTATTTTCGAAGATGAGTGTTGGTCTTTCATGCGTTTCGTGCCCACCTCTTATCCGTAGCTTTCCTTTTCTTTCGATGGATATTTATCTTATTCTGTTCGGCGAAATGAGTATTGAGGAATAAAAAGGATTTGACGAAGTGCGGTGCGGTGAAAGTGAATATGGGTCTTAGTGACGCCCTCCTGAGAATAGCATCGTAGTCGAGTCTTCGTCGTCTTGCAAGTGTGTTATGGTGTTTTCATGTCAGTGCGGCTGCAAGCCGTAGTCTAGTTTACTCAAGATAGCCCCAGTCACCAATCCTCGCTCCTCGCCTGAGTTTCACGCCGCCGCCTTGTTTACTCCGGTGTAGTCATTGCCCTTTCGTGATCTTTGTCATGGCAGCGAGTGATGGTTGCAATTTCCGGTCGGCCCGGGCTTAAAGAGATTTTTGATGGCTTCTAAAAATAGTAGCGTGACATCTTCTATCCAAACACTCAGCATAATGACACTAATAGGCCGTTGCTGGACTTGATCGGGGCGAAAAACGTGCATGTAGTGACGCCAAGTATTTAGCGATGTTGTCTTGTTGTCAACTCTTTCTTTCCCCAGTATCTGCCTCCTCGGTTCATTGCTTTAACCTTTACTTTCCTTCGGTCAGTGACGTAGTTTTGCAGATCTCATAATTGGCTGGCGTTACTCATCTTCCGCCCAACTTCTTAGTTTCAGTTACGGTGATTATACGGAAGGATGTCTTTTACAAATGAATGAATCTACAGTAGAGATAAATATTCTACAAAATAAACCGATAAATTACTGACCAATTCGCCATCACCTGTTACGACCGCTTTTCGGAAGACTATTTTGAGTCATTCAGTGCCTTCAATCTCAATTGTAAATGGGACTGAGGCATGAAAGGAAAACGTTGCATTATGATACCAGCATTTTGTTGACTAAATAATGGCTAATATTAATGTGCAAATTTATTTGAATTTATCATTCTGTCGATAGGTATTGCTAAATTTGTCACCGATGTAACCATCATTCAGTGGTTAATTCAGTACTAATTAGAATGAGCCCAATAAAAAATACTTAACCTAATTCATTCGTTTGAATCGCTTCTGGTTTAGATCTCAATGTTCAGGCCATGAGCTAGGATTTTATCATACAACGTGAGATGCTGTTATTTTTTTTATTAATTACTGTCCGAAACTGTATGAATATAAACCACAGGCTGGCCAGGTCAATTGAATTCCCTCCTCCCTCTGCGTTCGCCCCCCCCCCCCGCCAGAGGACGTCACTTCCGAAAGTGCGGAATGGAGTGAGTAGTGCGATCCGTGAGATTGTGTTAAAAGGAGCGAATTCGTGTGAGATGTTTGTTGGCTTAGTTCCTTTGTCGCTGCGGTTTATTTGTTTGCTACTGACTGAGTGTCCATGACTTGTGACGGCTCTCCAAAGGCCGTCGCATGCTGGAAACATGATGGATTCATTTTTCATAGCAAATTCGTCGCGGGCAGCGCTATGTGAGACGCAGTCAGGAAATTTTGCGTTGCTGTATTTCAATGGAGTATTTTTTCCGAGATTTAAATCTAAAAGCCTCCATGCAATTCGAATTATTCCCCTTTTTTAAGACGACAATTTAAGGTGCTGTAGACAGAATATGGCATGCAGACCGAAAGAAATGATGAGAAACCATTCAGCGTCATGTCCATGCCTTGGGCAATTTGAATGCGTTTTAGATGAAAGATCTTAAGACCTTCAGAAACGAAATATTTTCTGATTCAGAACTGCATTTGTTCGCTTACACATTGATATATTTGAATAGAATAACAAATGCTTCGCTTTATGTCGTTAGGTACATTGTTTTTCAGTTTTACCGCGCCGCAGCGTCTCTCTGGCCACGGATGCTTTGGGAAAATGTGTATTGTCAAAAAAGGGGATCTTTTTCGTATTTCTTATTCGGGTTTTGCTGGTCGATGTTTGAGGAAGTGCTAGAGCTACGCGATCCACTAATTTTTGCAAAAACTGGATATTTACTCTTATCCGCCTGGAACTGAAGGCTTTTGCTACAGTCTGCGAAGCTCATGATAGTTTTACGAGCTTAAGAGACCGTTGGCATAGAGGCACCGTATCTCTAGTCGGTCGTTTTCTCTGCATCGAGCAGCCCTGCATGGGTCTCTTGAAAGCATTCCACTTAAGGGTCACCTCTTGCCCAAATTCACTCAAAGCCACCACGTGAATCATTGGACTCATGTGTATTCACTTGCAGCCAACGTGGGGTACAAATTTCCGTAAAATTGTATTTTTTAATGGAATTTACCCTGTGGGTGATGGTGTGGTCTACAGATTAATCCACACAAGTTCAGAGTTCTCTGAGGAAACCGCTGAGCCCAATAGGCATATAGCCGAATTTGTCGCGTGCAGTTAACTAGCGAATTGACTGTTTTTAATGCGGCACTGCCTCCAATTTGCAATCTACTATATGTTTTCACTTAAGTTTTCAGATTCAACCACCAAAAAAAACAAGATGACTATTTGCGGAACAGCTGCCTGGGTATCCTGAAAATCACCGATAGGTACGTGTCACGGGAAGCATCGTTGGGTTTTAGGTATTGAATTATGAGTTTGATCTTAATATCACATTTTTTGTTGAAGAAATGTGCATTTCAATGCAACAATTTCAGAGTGCAAAAATCATTCTCTTTGACTGGGATTCGAACCCAGATCCCTCAATATCCGGTCGAGTGCTTTAGCCACTTAAGCTACCGAGGCTTTGAAGAAATGTGATGGTGATAGACCGTTTGTGCTGGCAATGGCCTTCTCTTATTACATGTCCAAAATCCGACCAGTATTTTAAAGTTTAATTTGAAATAATTGAGTGAACTTAGGGAACGAACCTCCTTTCTTTATAAAATTTGTTGTCTCAGGCATAACTTTATGGAATTCGCATAAAATATTGAAATGAAACAATTTACTTTTAATTCCACACACTTTATTTAAAAAAAAACACGACCCAGGTTTCGACGTTGAACGTCATCATCAGGTGATGATAGCGTTATCATCACCTGATGATGACGTTCAGCGTCGAAACCTGGGTCGTGTTTTTAAAATGAAGTGTGTGGAATTACAAAGTAAATTATTTCATTTCAATATCTCTTCTTTATGTTTTTATATTTAATTAACTTCTAGAGTTTTATCTTATTTTCTATTAGGATTCTCGACCCTGCCATGAAAGCTTAGAGGTGTCATTCTATAGCAACTGAACCTCCCTGTCGAGTCGTACCAGCAGTCACTAATGAAGCGTTATACGGCCGAATTCCGCGCCTAAATGGAATCTCACTGGAGTGATAACACGGTTCTGTGCTGTAATAACTGTGGCATTTAGTATCTTTTTATGACAAATACACTTGTCAGAATATTATCAGATTTTGAACCAAAATTAAGGGTTGACACCGAGACAAGCGAAGAAGGAGTAGGAATAGAATAGGAATGATGTACGTTATGAAGGGCGGAAGAAAGTGTGCGGAATTGAAGAATGGTTTATTATAGTGCCGGTTGTCAGGTTATACGTATGTGTTGGGAGAGGTAAGGAAATGTGTCGTTGTGCCGTTTTGCCTAGTGCGGCTACATAACTTCCTTTTTTATAAGCAAACCCCCTTTAAAAAGGAAGTTATGTTGCCTCACCCTGTATAATCTGTGTCCATCCAAAACCTACTTTAACCGGTAGAATACCTAAAATAATAATGTTAAAATTAGTTTCACTCAGTCTTGCACCAAAGATAAGTCCATCCTGACGTGAGACGTGCTAATTCCGCCTCCGTTTTTTGCACTCATAAGTATAAAAATATCAAAGCCCTTCTGTTGGTGAACCAATTGAAATAGTCCGCGGTTTAAACGAAATCATTAAAATGTTACCTCACGAGAGCATCCGTTCCTTTCGCGCGACTCGAACCACCGACCTTCTGGTGAATAGGCGAACTTATTGTTCGCCCGTTCTCTTGGCACGGGCGAATATGTAGGGGACGGGAAAAAGGCATCCAATACCTTGATTTTCAAGTTGCGTTGTATTCTTGTCTCATCTCCCCATTAAATAGTCATTCACTTCTGGACGATGCCATTCCTATTCGTGTAGTTATCGAGTTTATTATTAATTCGTGAAAGTAGCGTTGCCGCCGCCGCCGCCGTCGCTCTTCTGTTGCCGCCCACTCGCTTTTCGTCCATTCCATTTCCTCCCCGATCCCCTTCTGCTCCCCCGAAGACGCGCCCTTTCCCCCCTCCCTGGGTGCCCAACTCTGCCGTTCCGAGAGGGGGGCACGATGACGTTGTTGGGCCGACCCTTTAACCCGCCCGTCTTTTCTCCTTCGACATTCAGTTTCCCTTTCCGCAGTTCCGCTTCACAGAATTAACGATAGTCTCTTAATCAGTCATGGACCCTGGCACATCTAATCTTTAATATTCACTTTATATGAGGATTTAGTGTATATCTAGAGAAGTTCCATCAGTGAGTCATTTAATTTGTTTCATCGAATGTATTTGCTCGCACGGATTTTGCGTGTTTCAATGTTTCTAGTTACAATATTTTTAGTTTCAATGTAAGGATTTAGGTGAGGATTTAAAAGTCGCCTTTATAAGTATTTGATAGAATATTTTGAATAAATACTTAATAGTTTAATTCCCTATAATTATATGCGCTACTGTCATAATTTTATATAACGTTCTCAACTTGTACATCTGAGTCGTAACTTTTAGGCACATCAGTGGGTGTATTCAAAATCATCAAAATTGCTTCTGTTAAAAATTCATTGCATGACTATCTATCATGTAATATCTTAAAGAGTTGCCAACCATGTGGAATTAAGAGGTAATCTCTAACTTTCCATCCCCCCAAGTTTAAATATGTCATGGAACACCAACGTGCTCACCCGAATCTTGTGCCCTATTCTGTTTGTTTCTTATGGCACCTTTCTTATGAAACAAAAACAGAAGGACGGCACAATATTAAAGGGGATAGAAAGAATAGAACGTCGTTCTTGCCGTCGTCCCGGAGGTTCAATCCGCAATTGTAGAAAAAGTGGTAGAGGAACAGTATTTGTGAATTTCAATATATTACACTGAATGTCTGAATTTTGGATGGAAAAACTTTGGAGTGTACCAGATAAATCACTTTGGAAATTCCAGCTATCGAGCACTCGGAGGGCAGCGTTTAAATGATTCGGATCAAAGATTTTTATGGAATATTTTTGCATTATATTGTTAATTGATATTTCCTGGTGTCTTACCGTGAAGAATTCATTCGCTTGCTTAAGCGTGTGTTGCTGCGGAGGCGAGAATGCAATTCCACGGTCCGTGTTCTCAGATCATCTCTGCGAGAGTTTTTTTCTTCGACTGGGCGTGTTTCTTTTGAGGACACCGCGCTCTCCGTGTTATTCCGCAACCAGTCAACCGTTGCCTTATTCGGACCCGTGGCGGTGGAAAGCTTTCATTTTTTGATTTACTAGAACCAACTCTGAGAAAACTACGCTCCCGTGTGCCTTTGAGCAGGGAGATTACGTATATTGACAGAATTATATACATTAGCAGTATGCACTTGAGAATGTGAACAAAATCACTCAAAATAATTTGCGGATGATTAATTTGCAATAGAATCAGAAAGGTACCATTTGTCGTTCTTTTTCTAGCTTGTTTTATATGCGAAGCAACATTGAATGATTATTCTGTGTTCACATATAGAAAGCTAGTCCTTCGCTCGACAGGTTAAATCATATTTTGATGAAATATGGGAATGTTACTAAATGATTAAGAAAGAAAAGCTCTTAGTGATTGCCAGAGGAAACTTTTCCATTTTCAGCCCATAAACCAATTTATTTACACCAGGCGGCAATTCACCTCGATTACTAGGAATGAAAAACTAAGCTTGGAGCACAAAGGCGTGGCTTAGAGGTACTACGGTTGACTAAATTTTATTTCGGAATGAAGTTTCAAGCTTCATGAATAAATAACTCCAAAAATATTTCTAACAAATTCTGTGGTAAGTCGAAGGGTTGATGAGGTTCATATTGATGACAACATTGAAGAATAGTCCCGTTTAATCGTTTAATTTCGGGTAATTTTGGCATCGTATTTTTAGGTAACGAGTAATTTTGAACTAAAGTCATTACAGTTGGTCATCGAAAACTTACCGCCAATTGGGATATCGAAAACCCCTCTTGCGTTGTGTGGGCCCGATGAATTCTTTGACTAAACTATTTTTATTGTATTCTGCAGAATGTTTAAATAGGTATTAGAGCAAATTGAATGCATCCACACACTCACGATAATGGGCTGTGTCCCGCATGTAATGTATTAGTCATTCTCAGAAAACGGTTGAAGACCCCATAAGCCATCCATTCACCTGTCTAGCATTGCGTTGGAGAATTTTATCTAAGCAAAAAATGAAGCAGCAGTGTTCAGACTGAGTGCTTTAAGTTTTTCAAATCGGTACGCATTAAGCGTTTGGAGGTATTTTTTTCGCTAACTATAATAAAAAGTCGGCGCCTTCATTGTTCATCCTTTTTAGCAACTCTTACACTACCTGGTCCTCTATTGATTGACTCGTAGGCTAGCATTACGCCGTATTCATAAGCCAGTTAGGTTTCATTGAGCCTAAGGACGCAGGCCCTGCGAGCTTAAAGTATTAAGCTTCGCTTAATATTAGCGATATTTTTTTATTCTATCACATTCAAGCTGTTTTTAATTAGAATATATCCGTATCGATAGCATCTCGTTTTTTATTGTGCGTGATGATGCTATAATTTATGGAGGGATTGATTGTGGATATATGTGTTACGTTGCTATTTTTATTACAATTGGCATTCCATTCCGTGTGTTTTTTATTCCCTGAAAATATCACCTTTGATTTTTGTTACCTTACCGCAGTGCGGCAGCGCAGTTGATGGACATTTTTAATGCGATTTTCATCTCTCTTAGTCGTCCCTTTCCCGCTCTATGAATTAAACATTTGTTGCAGAAATTTAAGTTGGTAGATTATAAATGACAGCCCTGAGTGTATTTTTGCTGATAAATTGTAGTCAATCGTCTAGATGAAATTATCCCGTTGAAATGACGGCATTGAAGCGTTAGTTGGGTTTGATAAATTGGTTTATAGTTTAATGGGTGGGAAGTTAGCACATATTATATTCTGAAAAGATACATGCATTATTTTATATTCTTATGCTATGTTGGTATTATAGAAAGGTATAATGATATCCTATTTGTTAATCCATATTCAGCTTTTCTGTGATTAGTGATTTAACTAGCGGTCATCGCAATATACAAGAGGTGTAATTACGGTAGAATATTAATTCAACCAAAACCAAGATGTACTGCATTTAGAAACATTCGTCAAGTAATCTATGTGTGTGTGTACATATATATATATATATATATATATATATATATTAAATCCTAACACTGCCCGTTTCCCACCCGCACCTGAGCAGTCTGAGACATGTACAGGTTGCGGATTAGCCTCCTTTCCCTCCAATCTATACCAATGTTGGGCAAAAGAGGAAAGGGAAGGAACAGGATAGGGATGTTGGACGGGATGAAGGGAGGAAGAAAGTACTCGGAGATGAAGAGGGACCTGATATAGAGTAGGATGATGGATTTTGTGTTTTTTTAGGAGTAATAAAATATTTGTTTGGTAGTTGTGTCCATCCAAAAACCTACCTTAACCGGTAGATTACCTTAGAAAAAATATATTAAATCTGATGACGACGGTCGAGCCGTCGAAACGTCAAAATTACATTTGTGAGTGTCCTTCCTTTGTTTCTATGTTTTAAAAACCTACACCTGTGTTATATACTACCTTGATCAAAAAGTTCCCGGAATAACCACCGTGTGGCGCTCCCATCGTTCCGATTTGAGTTCTGTTTTTTTTGTTAAATTGGTACATCTGTTGTTGATATTCCCTTTAAATCTTAGTGTCATAACTTGACATTTGCAAAAGTTACGTTGCCAAGAGTACATCTATCTCTGTGTGTGTTGGCGATTTTTTACAATTTCAGAAATGGATTTAAATTTGCAACAACGAACTTGTATTAAATTTTGCGTAAAAAACGGATTTAGTGGCGCACGGACGTTGGAAATGTTGGAAAAGTGTTTCGGCAACGATTCTCTAAAAAAAACGGTCGTTTACCAGTGGCACGAGCGGTTCAGAAGTGGTCGTGAGTCAATCGAAGATGATGAACGCAGTGGCAGACCATCGACATCGAAAGTCGGTGAAAAAATTGATAAAGTAAAAGAAATGTTGGTCAATAACCGCAAATTAACCATCAGAGAAATAGCGGAGGACTTGAACATTGCCTATGGATCCGCCCAAGACATTGTGGTTAATGATTTGGGTTTCCGTCGTGTAGCAGCAAAGTTGGTGCCAAAAGACCTCAATTTCATGCAAAAAAGAGACCGTGTTGACGTCGCAAAAGACATGATTTGCGAGGCTGAATCCGATCCCACATTCATCAAAAGGATCATTACTGGAGACGAGACGTGGGTTTATGAGTACGACACGCAATCCAGACATCAGGCAAGTGAATGGCGTTCACCAAATGAGCCGAGACCAAAAAAACCACGTCGTTTTCAGTCAAAAAAGAAGGCAATGCTGACGGTTTTCATGGATTACAACGGTGTAGTGCATCATGAATTTTTGCCAGAAGGCCAGATAGTAAACAAAGAGTATTATTTGGGCGTTATGAGACGTTTGCGTGAAGCAATTCGCCGAAAGAGACCAGAAATGTGGGCAGAAAACTCGTGGATTTTGCACCATGATAACGCACCGTCGCACAGTGCTATCATTATTCGTAATTTTTTGACGAAAAATGCAACAAACACCATCCAACAGCCACCGAATTCACCTGATTTGGCTCCCTGTGACTTCTTTCTGTTCAATCGAGTTAAAAAACCATTACGGGGAACGCGTTTTAGCAGCCGAGAGGAAGTAATGGAAAAATCGCAGGAAGCACTGATGGACATACCGAAAACCGACCGTAACTTTTGCAAATGTCAAGTTATGACACTAAGATTTAAAGGGAATATCAACAACAGTATCGTAGGTCGCTCCCATTCCAATGCAACCTATCGGCAATACACAAAAATTCAAGAGGAGGTTCAAATTGGAAGGATCGGACTGGTTTTCACGAGAAATGACTTTTGAGAATTATGATGCCCCGACAGTTCTGTTCTCGATATATATCTTCTTTCGATTTTTTTGCTTGAGACTTCGATATTTACTATATTTCTTCTTGGGAATCATTGTAAAATACCGTGTACGAGAATATTTGACGATAATTGCTGTTCGCTATTTTTTTCATAAAGTACCAATTGGAGGTACTTGGCACAAGAGTGAACTTTTTCATTGAAGAGAATAAGAAAATCAAATTAAAATCTAAATTTTTCACTTCTTACTGTCCCATTATTTCATTGCAACTACTCGCCCTTTCAATGAAAATAAAAATCAGACAAATCACAGAGAAAAATTTGTTGTCTATGAATTCAAGCACGTTGAATAGAATTTTAAATTTTAATTTGAATATTTTCTTACACAAAAATGCTTAACTCCAAAGCGAAAAATATAGAAAAATATACTCGACGAGAAGAAATTGACGAAATCAGTATTTAAGATTAATTCCATAACGAGACGATGCAAACTGCAAAAGAGAAATACTTTCATACGTCTCAGAGCTCAGCAAAATTAATACACCGCAGGCGGATATCACTTTGTGTGATGTTCAATACATATAACACTTTCTTGCTCATAATTAGATGCGCGATACATAATTTATAAAATGAATACCAATGCCAAATTTATTTTGTTCAGCATTCCTCCCATTCCAAGTTTCCATTAAAAGAGAAAGAATTGAAGAAAATGAATGGAAAACAAATAAATACACGACAATTACACATAATGCTTCATTTACGGCACGAAACACAGGATAAATTATTCAGTATCGAACAAAATTAAGCGCATAGCCAACCGAAATTTAATATTTTGAGAAAACAGGCGATTTACAGGTCACGAAAGGTTTTCCAAATTTAACGGGGAGGACAAGTCAAAAGAGACTTTTAAGCCGATGATTTCTTATGACTTCCCATCTTAGATTTAGGGTAAATTACAATGTATTTTTTTAAATGAGCACTACCGTAAAGCACTGCCTGATCATACACCTTGTGTTCAATGAGTTCACTTATTCAACTAAGTAAAAGAACCGCACAAAAATTAATGTCAGAAGTAATGACAGACTCTCTGACACCTGATAAAAAAATGTCAGTATTACTACAAGTTCCCCGTTAGTGGAGAGTAGTCAAACGATAGTTAACGAACTCATTTTTGCAATATTTGACTTTGAGTGGCATCTATCACTCACATCAGGCGCTTGGAAAGCACAAGTTTCTTCTACTTTGAAGAGAACCCGAATCCTGCTTGGAGAAAGATAATCAACTACAGAGGTATCTCAGAAGTCAGGGATTACGAGAGATATTTTCTTTACATGAACGGGTTGACCACCAAATTGGTTGGAGACAGGTGCCCCTTCAAAATCACTACACCACCCTAAGAGATGAATCCGCACCTTTTTAGGAGATTAATTGGAGTAGACCAAACATGGGATTCAAAAAAAGGTAACAGCAATGGAAATTAAGGCTTGAAACGATGTCCGTCCTGTAAGTAGTCCTATAAGAAAATTATTAAGATTATATGGAAGGATCAATGCTCTAACGAAAAAAATCCACGAAAGGAGGACAAATTAAAACGGCAAATAATTATAAAAATAAAAACTCATGAGAAAAATTATCCTATTAACTATTCTGTATGAAAGCTTTCCGAAGAAATTGTTGAAAGCAAAATGAACGGGAATACAAGAACAGGGAAAGACTCCACTTATGATGTACGAAACAGGTATTTGAGTACATGAAGACAGAAAAACTTTTCCGTTTGAAACTAAAAAGGATAAAATTTAAAAGCGTATGATTTTGTGAAAAGCTTCATGGAGATTGATTGCCAAAAAGTGGAAACATTCCACTGACCCTTTCACCAGTTGAACTAACGTTATGAATCCCAAGCCCGTTTACTCCTATTACAAATCCTCCCTATTCCCTTTCAACTAACATTCTTTCCTCCTTTCTTTCATCGAAACAGCTTAGAAAATTCTCAATACAGGCACTTATATCGTGTCTTAGTCTTTCTTTCCTTTCTGCCGCTAAAAAAGGCGGCAGCTCCACCGAAAATTTCCATTTGCGTGTGAGAGTTCCTTTTTCGGGTTCAGCGACCATTTCAAAATTAGGAGAGCCTAAAAGAAAACATAGGGCAATAAACTCATACGCTATTTCACATTTTCGGTGGAAATTTTATTTTCAGCGGAAGGGAGAAAAGGACTATATTTACCAGCATATAAGAGTTAGAAACTGGTGCAATTGGACTCATGAATTTCTGAAACCTGACAAGAGTGCGCATTTTTTAATATAATTGTGATTCAGCAAAAAATCTTTTTTTTATTTTGCATAATGCAACATTTTCTTTGTTTGCCGAATAACTTTAGAATATTTGTTTTCAATTGTTTCACTCAATATAAGCGAATTTATATTTAAATCTTAATTGAGTTAACTTCTTAACCATTCGTGAAGAACATAAATTAAAATTCCTCCAAACATTAGGTAAAATTCTTCTGAAAATAGCGAATGTGAGGGTGGTACAGAAATTATCATGAAGCAAAAAAATATTTTTTCCATATTCTTTCCTTGAAAACTAAATATTTTAATCAGGAAACCATAAAAATGTGGTGTTTTTCATTTCTCTCTTTCTTGGATTAGTTTTTTCATATACTTCAAATAACCGCATATAGCCCAAAATGTCATCATCTAAGCGATAATGCACAGCTAGAGGCAGTTCTAAATGAACGGCATAATTTATAATTGTGATTCTCATAGTGATGCCAATATACTATTAGACAAATGAATTCAGGGAACAGACCAGAATTTGAAAATTCCCCCAAGGAAGTGAAACAGATGCTGTTACCAACAAATTCTAAATTTCTAACCTACTGTGAAAGGGGGTTAGAAACATGAAGTCTACGAGCAGGGCATGCTTTGCCCACTTTGCCCACGCTGATACATGCGAGCATGTTACAGAAAAGATATATTTCAAGGCTTATGACAGAATTAGTCGTCTTCGCTTGGGCGCTAATCGCCTCACTCCACCACCATCTCAATGTCTCAAGCACTCTTCAAGGCGACGAAGACCACGAGAGTCGAAGGGCTAGCAAATCACTGAGGACCTAGGGGGACCCCAAGAAGTGGCAGGGGCCCCAGGGTTCCACAGTGCTTTATCATCCACGACCGATCCTATAGAGACCGCTAACAGACGGTGAAATCGAGGCGAGACGACGCTAGCTCTGACCTGAAGCTTCGTGATGAAAAGATAGGGCAGGAATCACTGGGGAGGAGCAGGAAAGTGGAGGAAGGAGTGTAAAGGGCGTTAGTGGGCGAAGGGGGAATAAGACGACGGAGTGGATTATACCTATATATACAAGGAGAAGTGGCTCGCTCACTCAGTCGATCGATTCGATTACGTCCGGAGGAAAGAAGTCGCCGGTGCGGAACAATAAGGGGCCGCAAGGGTCCTCACCACCTCTTCCCCCCGCCACCCACGCCCCGCCCCAAGAAGCGAATACGAAAAATCACGACCCGAGAGGCACGGCCCAAAAGTCGAAAACAGGAGCGTTGGTGTTGGATCAAGGGGCGATGAAGGGGCGGACGTCGGCCCTCCGAGGGAGGAGGATCAGTCTAAATGGTCGGGGTGCACGCGAACTACGGGCAGGGGGAGAGAGGGGAAGGGGTGGAGTTGGAAGGAACGGGGTCGGACGAGGGCTAAAGCTCGGGGAGAGAGGATTAAAAGGAAAATGGGTCGCCGGGAGATCGTGGAACGGCGATACTCCAGTGGACTACGGACGATTAGAGTCATCGCTAGGAAAGGGAAGTTGGAAGCCATTCCGAAAGCAAAAGATTTGCATACCTGCATTAAACTTGCAGGTATTCAAATGGAAAGCCAGTCCGTCCTAATTGACAGTTTCGCAATATCTTTCTGGGTCCCCACCATAGTCCATGGCTATATTTAATCCTTTGGACATTTTTATTAATTGCCCCCCGTCTACAGGAAAAATGTCATCTCTAGAACATCAGTGATCTATCTAAATTAATGATCTGAAGGGCCATCGCATAATCTCGTCTTGAAAACTACATTTGGCGCCCAGTTCCCCTTGCCAAATGAGTTATGTGCTTAAGAGATAGTTCTTTTTAAAATACGTACACCGATCGCATACTCGAGATACTCTTCAAACGAGTTATGAAATTCGCCACTTACAGGGGCCCAGATGTACCACATCAATTTTTCATTCAAAGCTAATGACAGAAAATGACACTTCATTACAAAAGGTCTCAATTTCCATCTCCTATACCATTTGAGATCTATAAATAGGAACTATTTTGGGTGGGAATACTACTAAAAGAAAACTGACAATCACTGCAACAAATATGTAAACATAAATAAAACTGTCTACGAATAAATTACAGGTGCTAAACATTTTTAAATTATGAGCCTCCTTATAATTAATGGTTTCTGGCGTAACTTTATGGAACCGATTCATTATAAATAAATGAAAGGACTAACTTTGTAGTTCCCACTACAAAGTTAGTCCTTTCATTTATTTATAATGAGCCTCCTTTTCAATTGCTTTATTTTCCCATGAAAGTTATTGACTGCTCGAGCAGAAAAAATCCGGACAATGACAGAGTAAATAAATTATTTGGCGGTCTGCCGTTTAAGGTAGATTTTGAATTAACACCAACTTAACATCCCTGCAGTTCTTAGCATCGCCTAACAAGACACAACCTGGTAACCCATAGTTCAATATACTGAGCTTCAATTCCACAAACTTCCTTCCTCACTGCATTCCGCCCAGCATGCCTCCCTACCCTATTTCACTCATCCCTCCACACCCACTTCTTAGAGGTGTCCAATCTACGCCGGTCCTTTTCTATCTACGTTTTCATTAGTCTTTACTTAGGTTAGTAGTCCCTTCCTACCACCTCTTTGTGAACGCTTCTTTGCCTAAAGCAATTATTCATTTATTGTCCTTACTATTCCGCCCACCCTCCTCCAGAGTACATCCTCAACTGTTTTAACTGCTCTTCTCTGCCCCCCCCCCCAACTTTAATGTTTAACTTAGCTTTCCTATTTCTCAAAAATTTCATTATCTCGTATATACAGGCCTGTAGGCCGCGGTAGTCCATGGGTAGAGTGTTGGACGACTGACCGGAGGGCCCGGGTTCGATTCCCTGGCAATTCTCTCAGGGTACCTGCAGCTCCACTGAAATGTGTATGTATCCGCCCTATGTGATTTTTCGGTACCAGATCTTCCGGGGAAATCATACCTGTAGACGGCACAGGGGAAAGAACTGGCCCCCTACCCTGATATGTGAATTTCACACGCCGTCGGGCTTAGGACTGGGAGAACTCCACCATCACTTATCAAACCCCGTTTTAATATTTTTTTAATTAATTATGATACAAATTAATAAATATTACTTACCAGTATAGGCCAGAGGAATTTAATATTAACGTCGGTCTATGTTACTATAACCATTGAGCGGTTCATGCTACATTTTACTGGGTGGCTAAAATCCTAATACTTCCCGCTTCAAGAGGAAGTCCCTAGGATTTGTATGCTAACTAACCGTTAAAAATTTCGCAGAACACCAAGACGTTCAAGGATACTGGCGGGCTCGAGAGATATTTAAAAAGGGAATGCGATTTTTTTATAAAATTGTGGTGTGGGAAGTTGGTCCTCCATATGAGTGAAATAGAATCTAATTTTCATTCTCCCAGGGAGTGAATAGAGGCATTGTTGTCAAATATTGATATTCTGTAAAAACAAACGGTAATTTTCCACTAAATATTGCTCAAGTCTTTAAATTCCAGAGACTCGTGACTTTATACAACGCTGGCTTAAAATATTGTCCCTAAACACGAATGTAATATTTAAGTATGTGGTCGCAAGCCGAGTTGGGAAGACCAACCGACTGTTGGGAAGACTGGGCTTTCACTTCAGGGTCATATCCGTAGACCTATGACTCACCTCCAGTTATGACCTTTTCTTAGAAAACCTGGGTCAACGTTTGCGGCTTGGAGCAAATCCCCAGCAATTGCAGCATGAAATTCTTGACGTTAACGAAATAAAATAGAATGCAAGAAGGCAGCTGAGATCATTTCGAAAGAGGAGATTGCCGATTGTTTTGAAAAGTGGATGAGACGCTGAGATAAGTGTAAGGCCCCAAGGGGATTACTTTGAAGGGGACTAAGGCCTCCTCATTGTTCTAGGTAGGCTATTTTTCCCAAAATATTATTGCACGGCTGGATATTTTACGGATAGACCTCGTATATACCTTATTCTAGGTTTCTCAACAAATGGTTTCCAACGAAAACTTGGGGGGCAAAGGTCATTATCAGCCTTACTTATGAGGTACTTAAACTTGGCCAACTTGAATTCGCGTATAGAAACGCAAAGGCAACCGTATGTTTTAAAGGAGGAATACCTGCCCTGAAATTAAGGCCTCTATCTTTTGGATGAGGCCCACAACTTCAGTGATCTGCAGAGGAATAGGTGCAATTTCACGTACATCTTCGGGTAAATTTTACTTGCAAGTATATCGGATGCAAGTCATTCTCAGAAAATATCCATGGTTTGAAGTACGAAAAGAATTCACATTACCGTATTCCGTAAAACTTCAATGTGAGTATCTCGACATTTCAGCCAATTTAGGGGTTATGCGCAGGGCACATACTTACTATATATACGAGATCCATCCCATTGGCAAATGAGGATTTTATTGATAAAAAAGATTTCCTGAAGGTGCACGAGGCCACGAACAAATATTTCAGCAGCGGCTGCGGAGCTACGGTATAAATTACAATGGAGGACCGACACCCTAGCCTTCGGTCCAAATCACTTCATTCCTCAATGAAATGGCACATCCGTGAGGACAGTATCCTCTGATCCTGCAACCACCGATCCAGCCGCAAGACCGGCATCCAATCGACAACTGGAATGTCGCCTCTGAGTTCGGAGCGTGAAACCCAAGAAGAAAAAGAGCGAAGTCGGATATAATAACGCGGACGAGAGTTAGGAACTGATCGAGCAGCAGAGACTAGGAACACGTGAGCCCGTCTTGCTTCAGCGATCCACGTGCGAAATGAGTACACGAAGGCTACAATACCTGTGTGAATTTTATGCACGGCATTTGCGATCCGAGAACGACTAATTAAGTCTACGAATATATTAGTATGTCCACAGTGCGCAAAGAGATATAAAATAACAACGATAGGTGAACTTTAACCTATGAATAGGGTAAATATCAACTATCAAATATAATTTACCATATCCGATGAGATATATAAAATATTTCAAAATGACCATTTAAAAGCACCGCCCGCCATGGATTTCGATTCAGAAAACGGCAAAAATAGCAAAAAAGGTGCCTTCAATGATCTTTTTTCAAGAACTAATGCACTACTGCATAAGACACGAATTACAGAACATTTTCACTTCCAAAGTTAATTTTTCCCACACCCCAGACTGGCGATAATTTTCTGTCCGGCGCAATGAGGGATGGCTTTCAAACACACTTATACATTTTTCAATCGACAGATTTACACGTATGTACCGTTAGTGAACGCAAAGCTTGAATTTTCCATAGTAGAAGATGGGCGCTTGATTAGTGCCATCAGGATGATGATACCAACTGAGGTGGGGAGTTTAGTTTTGCAATATCGAAATCAGATGTGCAGCTGTCAAATAAGGCCTTGGAGCTAAATAGCATTTCCTCGGAACTACTTAAGGGTTTAGGAAAACGTGGGAGGAAGAGTTTTTATGGATTACTATGGACGTGGTAAACTGTATTAGGGTGGATGTTGGCAGGGAGATTTCGTATGATTAGTGTTAGTTTCCTTGCCGAAAAAGGAAAAATCTATCATATGTGACGACTGTAGAACAATTAGCTTGATTTCGCAAGCAGAGACAGATTTGCGCATGTAAACTGGTTCTCAGGATCATCAATAAGAGGATGGAGAGGAGGGCAAATAATTACTTAGGGGATGATCAGTTTGGCTTCAGGAAGGGGACTGCAAGTTGGAAATACCATATCGTAATGTGGTCCCTATGTGCAAGAAATATAGTGTACCATAAGGATTTATTTGTTTTGTAGATTTAGACAATTAGCAAAATAGAGCAAATTAGGAAGGATTGACGGATTTATTGCAGAAAATGGGAGTAGATGGGGAGAGACGGAAGACATCCGCAACCTGTAAACGTCACAGATTACTCAGGTGTGAATGGCGGGTGGAGAGTCGGGAAGGGCATTAATGGGAAAAGGGGTAAGACTGGGTGGTCTGTTATCAACCGTGATTTTAAACGTAGGAACGTGGAGTAAATGATAAGGTTGGCACGGGAAGCACTGGTGATAGGAATGAGAGTCATTGAGGAATTCGTAGAATCAGATAAGTTCGCGGATGGTTACATTTAAATCAACCAGTCAGCCAATGGGTTACATTCATAGCCGAGTGTTTTGGAAATGCAGTGTGATAGGCATGGGTTGAGAATAAATTTGAGAAAAATAGGGGTTGCGCGGTTTTCAAGAAATAGGATACCTAAGTTACATCTTGATATAGTAGGGACGTTACGTAAGGGGGTTAAGAAAAGACTTGAATCATGGGTATGGAGCGAGGTTTTGCGCGGTTCAGAAACCTGGTCGTTGAAGAAAGATGAAAAGCATAGATTTGGAATCAATTGAGATGTTCGTGCAGAGAATAATGGAAAAAGTTAAATGGACGGAAAGGAAAACAAACGCGGCAAGGTGGAGCGCCAGATGAAGGACACGATTTTCGCCGTGTGTACCATGCTTACCCATCCTAATAATTAATCGGAGAAACTAATTCCCACCCATTCTCAACACAGATAAATGACGCAGTGAAAAAAAGAACCACAAGCCTTCCAAATTGATAAGAGAAAAAGGTAAAGTATTCCTATGACGTCTACAGGTATGTACCTCAAAATTCTAACAATACTGTACCCGCACAATTCCGAACATCGTATAGTGCAAGCTATTTGTGCCTTAATAATTTGAGCGTGAGTTTTACGGTGGTATAAATTAATCTCACCTATTAGATGGAAGATGATAAAAATGAAAATATAAATGACAAGACTTCCATAATTGATGATTCTTATCTAATAATAATTACAATTAAATCAAGCGTGTTTCAACTTAGGTTCGTCACGTGATCAGATACACACGTGTGATTTGATTATTTTTAATTCGATGTATATCAGCAATGTCACAGATTGAATAATTTTGTGCACTTATAAACATTCTCATCTGGCGAACGAGAATTTCTTACCGTGATGGTAGATAGGTTTATACATGTATTTCAAGAAAAGAAATTACTTTTGTGGCAGAAGACGTTTATACCGAAATTGTGATCAATAAATGATAAAAATTTTCGTTGTTCAAAAAAATCAATGGAAGAGATTTCCGTGCCTTCGTACGGCACAAATTTACGGAGATAAAACAAAAAATCTAACTGCGGCATTCAATGCGGACAAACAAAAGGCCTCACCTGCCAGCGACACGAATTCGATGTATTTTTTCCGGAAAATAAAACAAACAAATATTTGAATCGCGCATACTTGACAATTTCGTCGATCATTCACAATTACTCAAAGGTTGTATTTAAAGAAATCACGTTTACATAGCCTGCAATCGAGGACGCTGTAACGTACTAATAACTGATGTTCAGTTACAAGATTATTCAACAGGATATCGTTCGTGCTAATGACATCGGGACAATATGAGCCCTAAGGTCATTGAAGGATAGGATATTAGCTCATAACGAGCCGGTGGGTTCAGTAAATATAAATGGCAACGAAATTCAATGGGATAATCCATCGCTCCTGATCACAATTCTTTCACGCAGCACCTACGCCCACAAGGAAAAAAATACTGAATTATCCATCGCATGAAAGGAAGGCAACTATTAAAGAAATTATGAATAGTTTTAATTTATTACGGGTTAGCTCTAACCGTAGTTATTGCCGTCCCTTTCCCCTCATTGTCGTGAAATATTAAATAGTACGCTGAGGACAGCATTCATCAATTGGAATCTATTTAGAGTGTAAAAATGCAAAATCATTCAAATTCCATTATGTAAAGCTCTTTCATTATGGCTCTCGTATCACAATCTGGATGTAAGTGAACTTGTAAATCCCTATTAGTTACGCACATATGTAGAAGTTACTCAGAAGGACATTTTCACGCGCTAGTGCGATACAAATTCGATTCCTGGCGTACATGTTTGCAATAAAACATTCTGATTTTCAGTAAGATATACTACAAATGACTGTACTCAATTCGATCAGACAATTTTCGACTCAAAGATTAGCATTTATTAAACCTTGCGCCCAGAAGTCCGATCAAAGATTCAAACGGACAGTGATTTGCATTGCTTATGTCAGGTGTAACGAACTAAGTTTCCTCTTGGCTTGCACAGCTCCCTGTGTACCCTACCCATAAGATGTCACACACACTTACTTGGATTACGCCATACGACTGCGGCTTAAAATTACGGCAACTAATGGGAAATCCCATCACAGTTGAAAATAAAGATATTATTCCCAAGGAATAAAGACAATAGATGATTTCTCACTTTAATTGAATATTTTTAGATGAATTTCAAAGGGGTTGAGCAGTTTAATTCAAAACTAACATAGTATCTCTTAGCGAGACGCTACAGGAAGGTTACCCTTATATTTCATTTTTACATTAAATGCACAACATTGATTGAACTTTCGAATAATTCCTAGACAACACATTTCCGCCCAACATCTTTCGCTGTACAAATCGGTAGGTACCTTTAAGTCATATCAACAATTATACAGGCAAATGAAATGAATTTCAAAGATATCCCGGTAAACACCAAGATTAACAACCCACTCTTTCATGCCATCATTCTACCACAACATCACATTTCTGTATTAAAATTACTAAGTTTCATTCCCAATTGAGAATAACATTCCTAACAGTCAGTTAATACGAATATGATGCATACAAACAATATGATGTATTTGAAACTGCCCTCACAGACTGAACGTAATATTGATCAATTTTTCTTCTCGTTCCTTAATCTCTCATAGAATTATAAACAACGGCGATATTTCTAATTAAGTAATCTGTAAGCATTAAACAAGTACGTTTGTTTCAAGAAAACCAAGATGTTTACAAAATGAAATACTCGGAAAATCACGACTGTAAAACACGTCTACAATTACCTTATCCATTCATAAATATGACAGGACACGTAACAAATACATTTTAATGTACTAAATAATAAGATCACACACCCAAATAAATACTTGCCTTATAGTCCGTGAGCAGTGACCCGGCGAGCCGCTTGAATTTGTGCGCCCCATACAGAAAGCGTTGTTCGTAGTCTTTTTGGCACGAAAAGTGATGCACCAAAAGTAAACACGCATAAACTCTCAAATATAACTAATCACAGCATTACTGATATGGTCACCAATACACTCATATATGTAACACAACATCACACGCTATTCATCCGTCCGTACTTTAATATTGAATGAGTGGAATGACATCCGCAGAAGACAATCGAGTTGAAGAGGTCGAGTCGATATATCGCAAAGTTAGTGTTGACCAATAACTCTCGAATTTAAGGCGGGAATTGGTCAGTATCTCACAGCAAATAATCCAAAAAATGTTTTTCCAAAAAGCATAATTTGATATTTGTTCTTCATAAATATAAGTAATATATATGCAAAATTTACGCATGTGTTTGTTACATGAAAATATGTATGCAATGTAACTTTTCTTGACTGAATTCTCTTAAAATGATATAACCAAAAATAGAATTAGGTTTTATTGTAATTACCTTTCAATATTTTCAATAAACGATAACTTCTTCTGTAATCCTGTCAGTGTAAAGCTTTTTACCGCGATACAATTTTTAAGCAATATATATTTCTGCAGAGGTATTTGTGTAATTCTACATATACGACCATCTAGCTCTTAATTTCCAATTCTCAAACAAAAGTGCCAAAGTAACACAACAGGTAGGACTACCCTTACTTTCTGCCATCCAATTACCTTTCATGGGATTGGTGAATTGAAATCACTCCTATCAAACATAACCTGGTATTCTCTGCTCACCTTTGCAAATGGCAATGACAACTTTGCTTGCTTTTTTGAAATTTTTTTGTCCTTCTTCCAACAGTGCTTCCCCAAGAGACTTGTGAATCATTCATATAGTTTCAAAAAGTCCCTGAAATGGTTCACTCCCGAGCTTTCTGAATTACGATTGCATGTAATCCAGCTGCGTCAAAAGTACACTCGCACTGGCAATGATGAGGATAAAAGGACATGGCGACAACTTAAATCCTTTTATTACAATCAAATAATACATTCTAAACGTAGCTTCAACTCCGATCATATAGGTAATGCTACTAACCATTTAAAATCAGCCTGGCAAGTCATAAATAAGGAGATTGGTCATTCGAGGGGTGACCTGGACCTTCCATTTAAGTCTGATGACCTGAATAAGTTTTTCATAGAATCAATTGCTGACCTTGTGTCAAATTTTGATTCAACTCCAAGCACTGCCTTGCCTCTTCTTAATAATTCACCAGCAACATTATCTCCCTTCAAATGGAAATGGATTACGGAAGAGGAAATCCGTCAAATTATCAAAACCTTAAAATACTCTAGATGTACCGATGTCTATGGGCTATTGGTCAACTTAATTAAAGATCTTGTGGGTTTCATAGAAGTACCTCTGGCGCTACTTCTAAATTCTTGCTTTCAATTGGGCATCTTTCCTAATGCTTTGAAAATATCAAAAACGATACCTATTCATAAAAAAGGAGACAAAACTTTACCGTCTAACTATAGGCCTATTTCTTTAATACCAGTATTTGGAAACATTTTTGAAAAGGCTATTAAGGTTCAGGTTTATGAGCACTTTCAAGTTAACAATTTATTCTCTCCTTTGCAATTTGGCTTTCATAAAGGCTACTCCACTACTTCAGCTGTCGAGTCCGCAATTAATCAAATTCTAAATGCTTTTCTAAGTAAATCCTCCATTGTTATAACTGCATGTGACCTTTCTAAAGCATTTGACTGTGTTGCTCATCCAATTCTTCTGGAAAAACTTCATTATTATGGTTTCAATGATCTTGAATGATCTTGAATTACAATTTTTTGAGTCCTATCTCACTGATCGATCCCAATGTGTTTGCACTAATAACAATCTTTCCTTACCCCTGAAATTAATCTATGGAGTTCCTCAAGGTTCAGTCCTTGGCCCTCTTTTATTCCTTATTTTAATTAATGACCTACCGTCAAATGTCTCCTGCAAGTCCATACTCTATGCTGATGATACCACTTTTGTTCACGAGACTAAGAATGTTAATTCTAGTACTACAACTAATTTGTGTTTATCAGAAGCATCAAACTGGTTTTCTGCAAACGGTCTGGTTCTAAATAATGATAAAACTCAGTCCCTGGTCTTCTCACTAAGTACCACATCTAATCCCCCGAGTACCATTAAATTACTTGGTTTCGAACTCGACCAAAAATTGACTTGGGAGCCTCACATACTGGGCACACTTGAAAAATTGTCAAAGGCTGTGTATATGTTACGTAAACTCAAATATATTATTCCAAAAGAGTTCCTTATTCAGGTATACTATGCTTTATTTCATTACCACATTGACTATGGTATTGTACTTTGGGGCCACTCACCTTCCACAAATATGTTATTTAAGATGTAAAAAAAGGCAGTCAGAATTATTTCCTTTTCACCCCCAAGAGAACATTGTAAACCTCTGTTCTGTAATTCGGGCATTATGGCTCTGCATAGTCTGTATATCTATAAATGCCTATGTAATGTTAAGGAAAACCTTAGCTCTTTCGAGAAAAGGTCTAACTTCCATTCTCATAATACAAGGAACAGTGATACACTAGACATTCCCTATTGCAGATTAGCCAAGAACAGCAATTCTTTCAATATTCTAAAAATTCATTTGTTTAATAGATTGCCCTCTGAGGCTAAAGTTGTGAGTGTGCCCAAGTTTAAGAAAGTTATCCGGAACTGGCTGACTAAAAAAGCATTCTACTCAGTAAATGAGTTTTTTGATTCAAAAATTGTGTGGTCCATGATAGACATACAATCATTTGTCTCACCAAATGTATTTTGAGAAATTTGATATTTACCCGTTGTATCTAAATATGTGTTTATGTAACCATAATCTCTAAACTATGTATCTCTATGACGAAGACTATTGCAAAACTATTTTGTTTAATGTCCAATAAAATTATTATTATTATTATTATGAGCTATTGATGGCTGAGAGCCCATCATATATCTACAGGGAGCCCTGGATAGGTTTCGTGAGCAACTGAGAGAATGGAATGGAGAGTAAATAAAGCTATAGGAGTCGTGTTTGATAAGAAGGGATGGCAAAGTGAGTGTAAATGGTGAAATTATTAAACTAGTGGTCGAATTTTTGTAACTAAACAATGTTTGTAAAAGCATTGTCAAGATAAAGAGATTGGAAGGTATGTGGATGAAAGGTTGTCGGTAGTATTTGGAACATAAACAAAAATTAATATTTGTGTAAGGTGATCAAAATTACAGTGTATCTTAGAGTAATTTCCTTCAAATTATTACACATAATTGTAACGGGCAAACATGAGGATAATCATAGCAGTCAAATAAATGCAGTTGGCATGAAGTACTAGAGGAGGAATTGCCATAAGTTCAGGAGAGAGGGGGATAAATGAGCAAGCCATGAAAGAACAGGAACTGGATACCTATCAAACCAGTATGCATGTCTTGTGCCATGCTAGTTCAATGATGTTAGGAGAATAAATGAGAACCTTATCACCATATGAGAGAAAATGAAATGGTCTGAGAGCATGGCAGTGCAATATTCTTATTTTACTGTCGGTAACCACCACAGTAATGAATTTCAAGTTAGATTTAATGGGTGAGGGTAGAACTCTCAAAATTGCAGTCGATGCACATGCATGAAATAGGGAGGTTCAGTTCTTTACCCTATACCCCCGGTGTATTCCCCGGAAGATCTGATACTTGAAAAATCACACGGCTTGGGTGAAGCTCAGGCTGCCTATAAATGTTACATGGAATCAAAGCTGGGTGCTCTGGTCAGTAGTCCAGGCTCTACCTCAAGGACTACAACTGGGCATTGCCAATATGAAATAAATATTGACGCAGGGACATCAACAGGGCTAAATTTTGTCCATTCTGAGTAATATCATCATAATAACAATGTTGCCTATTATCGACGTACTATCAAACAGACTTAACTTGACTAATGAACTTAAAGTAGAGGTTCCTTGAGGTTAGCCACATCAATTGGGTTCATATGAAAAAATGCCAAATGTACTGTGGATACATTTAAAGAGGAAGGGATACACCAAGAAAATTATTGGCAAAGGTGACCGGAGTAGCAATTCAAGGCATTTCAGTATTTAAAAAGGCTTATTTGAATGCAAGGATAGGTTAGTTGGGAGAAATTAGTAAAAGGGTGTAAATTACCTGAAATAACCTAAATTCATATTTTTTGGCTTTGCCAATGGCAAAAGGGGAACATTATGAATTGAATGTTTAGTATTCATGGTAGGGTTCTATAATCTTTAAACCTAACTAACAGATATTGGTAGGTACAGATGTTAATACACAACATGTGTAATAAGTTTGTTTTCCATTTCAATGAGTTGGAAGATTTATATATATAAAGATCAGTCCCAAAAGTAGTACCACTTAATTTTTCCCGGATAGATGGCAGATGGACAGCGGTTTTTCTAGCTGGATTTGAGGGCGGGGAGTCTCAGGAAGGGCTGGAGGTCGGCGGCAGTTGGCCCCCAGCCTTCGCAGAGTGTGGATCGTTCATTTGCAATACCTCTATAATGCGACCTTGCTACACTCTGTCATTAACCAGTTATTGGAACAGTGCTACACCTTCAAATTTTGTGTGAAACTGGGGAAAATGAGAAAAGAGACTCATGACATATTCAAGGCAGCTTATGGTAATAATGCCATGGGTAGAATGGATGTTTTTGAGTGGCATAAGTTGTTCCGGGAGGGTAGAGAAGATGTTGAAGATTTCAAATGTTCAGGATGCCCTTCGACCTTAAAAAGTGAATCTTGCAAGAGTGAAGGCTTTGTTGGACAGGGATAATTGCTTTTTTGGACTAGCTTAAATATTCTAAAATATATCTATTAAATCGTTAAAATTAAATTTTGTTTATCATAAGGTATTATTCTGGGGTGGCTCCAGCCATAGCCAAAAGATTTTTTAAGTGCAGAAACAGGTCACAAGAGCTATCTTAAACTTACCTTTCAGACACTCCTGCAGGCCTCATTTACATGATCTACAAATTATGCCACTGGCTACTCTTTATGTATACAATCTAATTTCATTGGTTAAGAATAATATGCATTTATACGAACAAAACCTAAATATCCATTATCAGGATAGAAGTATTAAACTTGACATACACATTGAGGCAAGATTCTCTAATTTGAGTGGTAAGGGACCATACCACCAAGGTGCCAAATCAATCCAACCATATTCCAAGTCAATGAACAATAGTCACATGAAATCCATACGCTCCAATTTTCTATCCCGATCTTTCAAATCATCACAGCAACACAACCTCTTTTCCCTTCCACAAATTTACAACAATTAACATGTAATAAGCCTTTTAAATTATCCTTCAAGTACATCAAACCTTGCAATCGTTACAGCTAATGAAACAATGAATAACAGAAATGAAGTGCCCTGATAATATCTTTGGCTAACTGTTCCCAAAATCCCGGAAGGAAGTAGTGCAGTGTCCAGTTCACACAGCAGGCTTTCTACCATTACATTTTTTCATCCACATTTTGAATGGAGGAAACATTCAGCTTTATTAGCTGAAAGACAATAGGAAAGAATTAATGGTTTATTTTATAGATATTTAACAATGGAGTTACCCTATTAATTTGATTTCACCTGACAGTAATATTAAATTGGAACATTTTAATGCACATCAGTGGATGAGCCCTTTTAAGTTATTGTAATGGCATCTCCTGCATTTCTTAAAAATTTGTCACATGGCAATATGTTCAAGGGTACAAGTGACAGATCCCCCATCTTAATACATGCTTTCACAAAGCATTGGGCTTAATGTGAGGTAAGTTCTAATTTTACCTATCGGACAAAAAATCTAGTCCTGACTTAGGTTGCCTAAGATAAGTAGCTACAACATACATTTTTATACCATTGGTCTTCGTGCACATCAATATTAGAAAGGCATTCATAAAAATAAATGTACCATACATTCAAGTGAGCATTCATATAACCAGAAGTTCTGGGAAACCTTTCATGTATTTCTTTGGATTTCTTAAATAGTATAAAAAATAACAAAAATTTTTCTTTTTACCTTTTATTATTCCCAAATATTAATAAATCTCTTAGAGAAACAAAAAGTAACATGACCTTGCATTTGCTCAAGGTCCACATGAATACAAGATGAATTGTTGAGACTCATGATAAAATGTACACATGATTGACAAAAATATAGCAAAGATTTTTCTCATTAAAGCCATGACCTTTTAAGTTAAAATAAATAATTCAAAGATATGTGACTAGGATCAGTACACTTGTCAGTTCTTAAGATTTGATGAGTATCCGTGGCATTTTTAAATAAATAGAAAATAAAGTACCCCATCCCACAAAAAGCTCAATAAGCAGGAATTATACAAACTAATGTTAATATAAAACAGCAAGGAGTCTACTCTGGAGTGGGTGGCTCTGATTCAGCAACATTAAGAATAAAGCTCTGAGTATCTACACTCTGGGCCCACCGATTATATTTTCTTGGGTCAAAAACCTCAGGGCTCTGAAAGAGAGAAAAAATATGAAAAATCAGTTTTTCCCAAGAACATTAGATGACTCATAAATAGACCATTGAAGAACACGAAAAACTACTCGAGTAACATCATAGACAGGGTACAATTTGACAACAAAGAATTAGAATTTTGGTGAGCTCTTAACTGGTAATCATTTACTAAAGTAAGCGGAGGCTTAGCATGATGATTTTATCAATTACGGTAGAATTACCTTGTTAAATTCTCAAAAATAAAACTTTGAGAGCAAAACTACCCAACATAGACATCATGAAGACAAATAGAGCCTTACTATCACATCAAGTAAAACCCTATTAGTGCTCTTAGCTCTGTTGCAGGAAGCCTAATTTCCCTTCAAGCCATTCCTACAGGCTGTACGTCGTAATATAATTACAAGTCAGATTAACAGGATAATTTTCACCCTGCCGACTCTGAAAAGGCTTTGCTGCCTAAATTAGTCTGGGCTGGAGTTTGAAACCAGTCATCCAGAGGTTTCCACCTTTCTGCAGAGATTTTTATCATAAATTGATTAAATAATAATGAGTTCCCAATATCCATGAGCATCCATCCATTACCTCATAAGTACATTCACTATGAATTTATTTACAGGCATCTCTGGAAAATCTGGATAAGTAACTTGTGGTTTATCAAACCATTTCCCAAGGGCAACACCACCAGTATGTACATGACACTAATGACTATAATCTTTAGGTTAATAGGCATTTATGCCTCCCACTGGATTAACTTGATCAACATTCAAAATCAAATTGTTTAAGAAAAATGTCTCATGTCATGGACATTGCCATTTTTTAAAATTACAGTCAAATAAGAAATAAACCAAAACTAATGGCTCAACAACATTCTTCTTAATAATGCAACAACACAATTAAATAAACAGGTGTACTACCAATCCTCTGTAAGGCAGGATACACAACAAATGAATAATTGGTCATTGCCTGGATTCATGCATCATACAAAGCCATAAAGTTTGGCTTGGCACACCAAGAGAGGTGCACTTTTCCAATTGAGGATATTAATTCAGATTGCATTTCAGTTGCAGTTTCATAAAGTATCATTTCCGAAAGAAATAAATAAGTGGGGTGCAATAACTTCTCAGCCCATGTATCAGGTAAGCACCACACATGTCAGGAGTTGGTTAATCCATGTCCCACCTAAAAACAAGAATGAACTGAGTTCTAACGGTTCCATTTTTATACTTCCCAGCCTAGTCTCATCAGCAAGTGGCCTTCTTAAGACAGCATAAACTTATTAGTTGGCACGGGGATCAATAAGTTTCCAACACATTTTAATATAGGCCACTATGCTTTATTGTCAAAAACTGGAATTAAAAGGGTAAGATGAATAGGCTAATGAGAAATACAATTAGAATAAATTTTTGTTTTACAAACTTAAGGTAACTATACATGGAAATTCTTAGCAGAAAACTAGTACTATTTTATCATCTATTAATTTTGAATTATTTTATTTGTGAGATGAAATTTGTGATTCTCATATTTTCTATGTTTACGCATGCTAATGCAACAGCCTCTTAGGAGGGCAGATTGCAAGTGGTAGCAAAGGGCACCCTCTTGTCCTCGGGGTAAGAAATCTCTGAAGGCAGAAAAGCCACTGGATAGCCAATGACATAGGATGCAGAAGGCAAGGTAAAAACCCTGTATTGATGGCTGTACCGATAGCCCAAGAAGAGCATGGCATATAGATGATAGAGTGATGGGTCAACTCACTTATCTTGGTTGCCAAGATGGCAAGTGAACATGTCCCTTTTGATGAGTGACTGACAACAATGGAAGCATTTGAGAAGGAAATCAAAATTACAAGATATAGTCCTGAAGAGAAGAAAGGGGGATGCCAGGCAAGGGAGAAGAGAGATGAAAAAAATAGCCCCAGAGTGACCACCAGTCAGTTACTTTTGTCTTTCATTTTTTACACCCCACCAATCTTTTACTGTTGTGGTAATGAACTTTTTGAAAAAAATGAAGACAGGAAAGGATAGGGAATAAATCAGCCCAAAGAAAGGAGAAGTACCCATTAGAGTTGTATAAGTGGGAAAAAGGGCCTCAGAAAGAAATATTAGTGCTAGAGGACAAAAATTGTGCTAGACCACTGCTATATCATTCCAATTGTTGACAATGGAAACTACCGCTCCATCTTACCTCACGCAGACCTATCTTTCTTAAACTACCTCTGTCTTGAGGTTTCCTAATTTGCCTGGCCTATTACCTACTCAGTGTCCCTATTCAAATGATGGCAGTTTTCTTCTGTTTCTTCATTTAAACTGCTGTTAGCTCACTTCTACAGGGATTTCATACAATGATAACTAGAGGCCTTGCTTTCCCTGAACCCTTGAGTGTGGTATTTGGCCCATGGTTCCGAGTCCCTAAGTTGCCAAGATTTACTAACCATTTATTGCTATCCACTCTAGGAAATAATTGAGGTGGTTTCTCATTGTCTTTCTTGGAAGTGGTTTTTAACATGACACCATTACTTAAATGGACAAATCAATGAGTGAGCTCTCTTTTTTCTGACTCCTACACGTTGATCTATCTCGCATGGATGACCCTATCATAAGCAAATTATCATTGCCCCGATACATCAAGACATAAAGAGACAGTCAGAGCATGCAAACCCTTTCATTATGTCAAAGTTATAGTAAATGGCAGAGGAGCAAATTTTGTACCGTTTGGTATAAAGTATCAGCATGGTTTAAGGAATCCTCATAAAAGTAGTTTAATATATATTTTAACACTTGGCCAACATTTAATGTACAATATCAAAGATTCAAGATTTGGGTCACCTTTTTATTGCTGATAAATTTGTTTGGATGTGAGCAAGTCAATAAACTTTGAATGGGGTGTGACAATTTTACTGCGTACCAATCGTTTACCTGAGCATGATATAAAGCTAGTTTCTTCAATTTCCTGTATAAGATAAAGTGATCTGATAGTGCAAGGGAAGGCCCTGCTAGCTACACTGGCTTAAGTATTTGACTGGTATCAAGATATTCAATTCCCATTAAATTTGAATGTTCTATTATGAAATTTTTGCATATGTCTGCAAAGGTGACTGTTAAATTAACTGTTTTGGAATTTCTTAGTATCTTACAGTTTAACTTATATTGTTAAATTCACTTCACAATGCAAATCTTAGAAAAAAATCTCAGCAGAAAGTGCAGTATATATATATATATATATATATATATATATATATATATATATGTATAAATATGTGTTTATATATATATATATATATGAAACTTTTTACACTTTCCCCACCTCCAGTTACTTGTAAATGAGGCTACATGAATCTTTGAGAAGAGATTACATTCAGACATGACCAATCTATAAAAGTTTCAGGTTTAACTTAATGGAATTCCTTCATGTTGAGGGTAAAAAAGAAACATTACACTTCTATCATAAATATTTAATATTTCATGACCATGGTTTTGATGCTGCACGTATGATGCACAGCATCGAAACCATGATCGTGAAATATTAAATCTTTATAGTGGAAGGGTAAAGTTTCTTTTTTATCCTCATCATGACCAATCCACATTTTATCACTCTGCCAAACAGGAGTGGATACATAATTTGTGCAAGGGGAGGTGCATCCTTATGGGGCATCATTCTGCATGTGGTCAATAAATATGTTTTAATAATGGTTGTGGCAGTCCAGGGGGTAGAGCTTTGGATTACTGACCAGTGGGCCCAGGTTCGATTCCTGGGAAAGCCTCTATGAGCAACTGCAGCTCCACCCAAGCTATGTGATTTTTTGGGCACCAAATCTTCCTGAGAAACCATAACCGGCACAGGGAAAGGAACTGGCCCCCTACCCTGATGTGTGAATTTCACATGCCATTGGGCTTAGTATTGGGTGAACTCTATCATCACCTACCAAATAATGTGTTTATAGTTTTTTATTATTGATAATTGAAAGTATATTGCAATTGGTCAACAGGTAGAGTGGCAATGACAAGCAATTTGAGCTCACATAACATCAATAATGGAGAGAAATTTTAAGCTATATATTTTTGTACATATCCTCGACTTTATTCCTTAAATAAATGTTTCCAAATAAAACAAATGAGCGAGGAAGTGAGGAAAATAGAGTTACTGGTAAATGCACTATTTCCAAGGGATAGTTGGGAATTTAGTTATTTTGCTGATCTATTGAAACTTGTCCCAGAGCATGAGCATTTTTTTCTTTTTAAATTTTATATAAACTTTCTGGCCTCAATTGTTCAGGGCAGGGGCACATACACTCCATCTGTACACACCTCTGCTCCAAATCACTTGCATATCCCAGCTTGCTATATTGTTATACTTTACTCAGCATGGGTCAATTGGTAGGGTTGAGCCAACTCTTTAATTTCCATTTAAACACTAAGAAGATGGAATGTATTTTAAGGGAGGGAATGCATTTAAAACCTGTGGTTTTTGTACGGCATTGGGTACAGCAGCATAGAAGGCATAAACACATGCTAAGTAATCAAACTTCCACAACTCCTGCAGTTAGTTTTGGCCATATCATAAAAACTCAAATCCAAATATGTCATGTACTACATGAACCAAGCATATGCATTGAAAACATTTTTCCTCTTTTCAAAGATAGTATTGGAGATAAGTTAAGTTAATTTAAAAAATATTATACCAGACTGGGCTATAACTAACCTTCAAAACACACACAATACAAACACTCAAACTATGAACAACACAAACCGGACACACAGAACATAGGTAATTCATTCTAAACCAACCTTTTTCCAATTTGATCTCAAGTTAACATTGCATTCAGGCTTCCATTTCAACCCACCAAATAGTTGTAGTATACAATCATAAGACTATTCTAGTTGAAGTTATAATGCTGTAAAAATTGCTTGGACATTATTTTTTTGACCATTTTATAATAATTTACCAATATTCATGCATTCAACAGACAAAACAATTCAATACACATTATTATAGGCTTAACACTATTATTTACCTGATTGTTTTAGAAGTGGGAGTTCATGGCAGGGCCCTTAAGTAAAGATGCAAGGAAAAGAACAATGAAAATATGGACCTTAGTTTTATATGGTTCAGAAATTTAGTCAGAAGTAGGAGAATAAGCAAAGATTCAAGGCCTTTGAGATGTCAGCCTGTAGAAGAGTGTAAAAAATAATTGGATGAAAAGGAAAACAGATGATGTTCTAAACATGGTAGGAGAGAAGAGAGTTGGAAAAAGTTGAAGAAGGCTGGATAAGTGGATGCGAGAGATACTGAAAGGCAATGGGATTTTGAAGACAGTAATAGATGGGAGAATGAAGGGAAAGTGAAATGGAGGAAGGAAAAGAAATTTATGATGGATTTGAGGGAAGTAGGAAGTTCATTCAATGTATTCTAATTAAATATAGGTTTGAGAAGGTCCCTCATGATTATTTACTCCTGAGCATTGCAAAAACTTCCTCTTTCTTTGACCTACACTATCTCTTTCTTCAGAACTTTTGCCTGTCCTCATGCTGTATAAAAAGACCCCCTCTCTCCTTCATCTTCTCCACCTACCCCTCCCTTCAATCATGGCCCTTAACATGTAACACTACCTTTCAATATTTCCCCTGCCCACTTTCTCTGGCCTTTCAGGATTTCCTCCAGCACCTTCCTCTCTGCCCCCACCTTACTTAAAGCCTTGGTCTTCCCCTGTGCTCAATGAGCTTCCTCCATTCTCTGCCACACCCACATATCACAAGCCTCAAATCTCCTCTCACCATCCTAAGCTTGGTCCTGCAATGATTTCATGCGATGATAACCAGGAAGGCCTTGCCTCCCATGCTGCCGGGCATGGCATCCCGTAGGCTGAGGGCTGTAATTGTCAGGATTCATTATCTCTTTGTTTCAATCCATATTTTTAATGGGAAAGACAATTGAAGTATTTCCTACTGCCTTCCTCAATAGCATTTATGATGTGACATCATCACTGAATTGGCCACCTCAGTGGGGTCAGTTGCCTACTAAGGAACAGATGCTGCACAGGCCATTAGTCACCTAACTCCAGGCTAATCTGGTATGCGTGACCCTGCCAAGAGCAATCATCATTGCTACCACCAGTGCAGCTCTATAAGTCAACAGAAATCTCAAGACCTTCACCATCAAAGTGGTAGTGAGTGGGAGGGGATGTAAGATGAACACTGAGCTACAGAATAAGTAAATATAATAGAGGACATTATTTAAAATAACTGAAAAACTTTGTTAATTCCTTTTTATGTGGAATTAGCCAAGCTTTTGTGTTCTTTAAAATGACGAAGCAGTAACACAAGGTTATGCCTGAAACAATATCTGATATAAGGATATGTTATATCATGTTAATTACGGCTCATGAGTACAGGGTTGTGTAGTACCAGGGTTCACCAACAATCTACCCTAAGCCGGTAGACTACTAATAATAATGCAGTCACTTTACGGTTGAAACATTTATTGAACAACTTATAATACTGATTTCTATGATTGAAAAAAAGAGTGAAGCCTTTTTTAAAAATGTGGCTACACAGCTACATCAAAATTTGGGCAACTAAAATAAAGAAGTACACCTAAATATACAGATGGATTTCTGCTTTATAATATACTGTCAACTTTATAACCTAAATCGTATTCAGTAGAACCCAGACGATTGCTGAAAGCTTTTCAGTCCCTGGATCTCACCATGACAATCAGTACGACTAGGGTCTTCAGGTAATAAATTAATCAAAACATGATATCAGTGCATATCTGTACGCTTGGTCAATCCAGATAGCCCTGTCACAACTAACTGGATACAATGCAAACTCAATATTGCAAACCGGCTTAATTCAAAATAGTCTAATTCAAAGCTAAGAGAAGTCCTAAATCAATAGCATAGGACTTAGCACACTTTTTAGTAGGGATACTTAAAAATGTCTACAATGAAATTTGAAACCATTATCTGGGTCCATCACTAACAATCATAATGTTGACTTCAAAATCTTACTAGAGATAGACATGATATTAAATATTTGCATTCTGCCAAGTCATGTGTACTCATTTGCTCTCTTCACCATGCATTTATTGATTATCTTAAGTAATACTTTCCCACAGCTCAATACTCATCTAACACAGTCTTCCAGCTAACTTTCTCCCTCATTAGCACTAAGAATGAGCTCATAAAAACTCCTCCTTCCTTGTTTTCTCAACCTCATGAGAAGTTTGGCAGGGATATAATCTATCACCACAGCCTAATTCAAATTCATTTTGGTTAATGCCTTTTCTACCTCAAGAGTATTTCTAGTCATCATCTATATTTTTTGGCATCATATTACCTTTCTATATCCAAAATGTTGGACTTTTATCTTGACCATTTAGTTACTAATTAGCTTACCATTTACCCTCAATATATTCTTTCCACCTTGTCAGAACATCTCCCGCTCCAATTAACACGTCACCCATTGCATCTCTAAAAGATACTTCATTTTTTACATTCTGACAGTCCCCTAGCCTTTCTATAGAGTGAGCTCAGATATATGCAGACATAAGATACCTAAATGAAGACCATAATTGAAGGAAACATAATAGGCAAGTTTCTTGTTAATCCATTCCTGTTACTGAAAATCAGTACTTACTTTGATATAATTGGCCTTAGAAACATTGATATTTGATATAGATTAATTGGTACATACTTCCAATGAAGTATTCCAGATTATTATAGGTAATCTAATGGTTAAGGCAGGTTTTGGATTGACACGACTACCAAATAAATATCCTGTTCCTCCTAACAAAACACAACCAACATTCAGGGCAACTATTGTTGAAATTGCTTTGCAAGGGTTTCGTGAGATGATCGCAAAAACCTTGTCTCTCCTGCTGCCAGACATGACACACTGCCAATTGGGCAGAGTCCCATAGCTGCCAGGACTGATATTCTCTATACTGTCCATCATAAGTCTTGGGGATAATAATTGAGGTGGTTCCCCATAGCTGTCTTCAATACTGTTTTTAACATGATACCATCACTCAATGGCCCAGGGTCACATGACTTTGCAGCCGCCACACTAAGGAATAGACGCTGCATGGACTACCCCCCCTAACCTTCAATCTATCTGACATGGGTGACCCTATCAAGAGCAATTATAATTACTGCCAACAGCTCAGCTCTAGCGGTCATCAGAATGCACAAGCCCTTCCACCATGTCAAGGTTGTATTTCAAGAGAGGGCCATTTAAGATATTTGATCATAAATATAGATTTGTTGGATACTATTTAGCAGATAACAGCACTTAAGAATGTGACGATTAAGAATTGCCATTTATATTGCTGTGAGTGTACAATTAACTAGTTTTGGTCGATGATATATATGTTACCGAGTATCCTATGACTTTTCTTATTAATAGAGCATGTATTTATATTGTTGTGGAGACCAAGAGCTACACCAAAGGTCATGTAGCTAAGGTCAACTTCATCTTTGCTTGCTGTAAATCATGACAAACAAAGGTGAAGGCAACCTTAGATATGCAACTCATGGCACAGGTGTGGGACATTATTATTTTCTGTGGACCCTATGGTGCCTTTCGCTAAAAGTAGGCTAATGCTGAGTTTCTCTCCACCTTTCCCTGATTCCCATTAATTCCTAATGGTGCAAATGACCTCAGCTGTTCTCCCCTAATAACTACTACTTTAAACAATTTGAAATTGATGACAGCTATTCAAAATCAGCCATAAGAAAACTGATTTGCATGAAAAAGAAGATATTTCATTAATAAAAACAAATGCATAATTGTAATTTTTCCAAATGTTTTTAATTTGGGAGCGTAATAATTGATTTCCTGCATGATAAAATGGAAACCTGGGGTAGCACTATATATTCACTTTTTCCTCATGAAAAATCAAAAGGTTCCTCAAAACAGTAAAATGATGCTGCTGCAAGGTTGCTTTATTTTGACATTCCTTCTCTAGGGGCTGCCCAGGACATCAAGTGATGAGGGGCATGGCCAAAATTGGTAAATCCTTACATGATATCTAACCACCTCCAATTTACTTACCACTTTGACCCACCTGTTCCGAGTCATTTTTCCTGGTGTGTCTTGTACCCTTATATATAGGGAGTCATCCTCGAATAGATAGGTTTGCATTGGTTTCTTATTTATTTCCTGATATGCTTTTCAGCAAGGGACTATTTGAATTTTTTATTGGGGAACACTCTTGCTGGTGGAAATCTAGCTAATTAAGTAAAGTACGACCAAAAAATGTTCCCACTGTGCACCATTATTGACAAATCATGTAGCACTGATAGGCTTCTAAGATTATAAAAATATAATAAAATTGAAAGTATATAAATTATAAATGAAATGTAAAAAAATCATGTAGCACTGATAGGCTTCTAAGATTATAAACATATAATAAAATTGAAAGTATATAAATTATAAATGAAATGTAAAAAAATCTGGGGAATCTGCCAATTGATTTTGGGTTCCAACTCCACAAGTGGTGAATTACTACATGTTTTGGGTTCCGTCTTCAACCAAAATAACTCATTTCTTCAAGAGACTATTACAAAACTGGATGCAAATGTTTGAAAGAGGCATAACTGTCTTAGGCCAGGTTCTGTTTACCAAATGAGGAAAATATATGTTTCGACAGAATATTAATGCGTGTTGTACTCAAAGAAATTACTAGTTCTTATTTTAGGTTGTTTCATTAGCATTAGTACCACCATATAGTATAGGTTAGATGGAAGAAGGGACTGTCACAGTCTCAATCTTGCTTGAATAAAGCCGAATAACTATTATAAGATAGATATGCAGGTAGAATCATATAGACATACAGTATTTCAACCTGTGATGACAGACATACAATGATTTCCCCAATAACTTCCCACATGGTACATCATAAATAAAGCCCAGAGCATGTTACATGGTCAAGAAGGTGAATTTCACATTATTTTGTAAAATTTTTACCAAATCAATAACAATATAAGTTTCATAGGTAGCTAATACATAAGTAATCAGAAGAGCTATGACTGTTGCACTGCAACATGATTGATGAAATATATAATTTTATTACTGTGGAACGAAATGTAATAAACTAATTTTTTAACAAATGAAAATAGTGAACAAATACCATCTAATCATGAAAGCAATTAACCATTTACTAATTTAAATCTTTTGAAAAACTAAAAGTCATAATTTGATCAACAAAATCAAATTGATCATGCATGGGAGTAAATATTTCTTTAGATTTTAAATCTAAGGAAAAATATCATAATTGGAATACCTTTCAGGTAATGAAGTCAGTCTCTAGAGCACTGATGAAGGATCTGAAATTCAATTCAATATTTCCTTATAGTTGAAAAAAATTGCCATAAATTAAAATAAGCAAAACAGGTATACACATCAATTTACCTCGTGAGATTTAAAAATGTATACATGCAGACAAATGATTACTACACACATTCTTAGAGGAAGCTTTTTAAAAACAGAAAATGGAAACTAAACATGCACAGTATGTACAAGAGAAAAAATTATTCTCAAAATCTAATGTTTATAACAATTAAATAAGCATTTCATTACAACTCAGCCAGTCTGGTATTTTAAACAAACTGATTACATTGTGTTAACATTTTCAAGAGCAAACAATTTCAAAAATTTATAATATAAAATCAACTAATCACTAATGAAACATATTGCACATGGACAAAAAAGATGAGGGTTTGAAAGGTGTCTTTACGGATATTAAAAAATTTGAGTATCATATTTATTCTCTTAATAATTGTAAATCAGGACTGCAAAAGATAATATGTCAACCAAATTCGCCATATTTAAATTTGAAATAATCCCACAATTACTAATCTTTCATTAAGACTCATTTATATAATTAAATTTTCTAAGAGAAAAAATGACTTCTTCAGTAGAAAGAGCTGCATAAACAAAAAGTACAGGACTGTAACCACAACAATTCATTCACAGTAGGTGCTTGATTTAATAATTTTACTAACCTCTACAACTTTTAAAAATTCCCTTGTTTTTACTGGCCATACACCAACTCACAACCCCAACTTATTCATCCATGGCCTATTATCTTATTTATATTATTTGAAGGAGCAAGACAGTTTTTATTATAAAAAGGTTATCGGACTTATGGAACACCACTGGGAAAAGTGTATAGAGCTAAAAGGTGATTATGTTGAAAAATAAATACATTTTTTCCAAAAATGTTTTTTCTTTGCTGGGTCAGGTACTTCTGAGATTATCCTCATATCGGTTAATGTGAAAATATAAACATGCATAATGCTTGGGAAAGCCATACATTCCCAGACCAAAACTGGGCCAGATGAGGGAATGTGTGACTATGTGTGTGAGAGAGATAATCATTACAAAATTACGATGGTAAGATGAGAATCTTTCCATCACGATCAGGCAATTTAATATGGATCAAAATTCTTCAATCTGGACTGGTATGATTTAAGTCCAGCACAGGGGAGAGAAATGTTAAATGAACAAATGGGTTATCAAAAATAATTATCAATGATGCAACTTAAAGGCAAAAACAGATTTCCACTGCCTTTTAACTTGAGACTAAGGTGTCATAAAAATTGAGAATAAAGGCATTACTAAATTAATTAAAATTATAGAATAACAGATATGTAAAAAAACTCTCTACAAATTTTTTTCACCATGATGGCAAGAATTCAATATTTTATTCTTAAACAGAAAGAATAATGAAGATGACACTCGTACATTCAATAGCATCTAAGATGGCAAAAGCATGACACCTTTCGTTACACAGTAAACTCTCAATTAACCATTCCAATAGGCGCATGATGAAGCACAGATAATCAAAACACAGGGAAAATATAAGCAACTATTTACAGAAACCATTCTTTTTCATTCTGAGAGATTAGCTAAGTATTTTTTAGCAATGGAAAGTACAATTTTTCCATTTTTGAGTAATTTTTTTAAGGTTGGAATTATAGTTTTATAAGAAAACAAAAACTATTATCAAGTGAAGAGCAGAATGTAATTTCAACAGAAAGCTTGATCAATCATAGTGTCAGGAAATAAACAAATAATTGTTAAAGGATGAATATTAAAAAGAATCGCTGACACAATTCATATTTGTCATATGATACCAATTGAAATAATGAAGTGAAATAGTCGATGACTTATTTGCTGCATAGTGAAAACTATGGTTTTGCTCGTCTTCGAGAAGAATATGAAATTCCCAGGACTAATGACTGTGAGGGAAAAAATAATGGGAAAGTACGGAGAGCACACAAACTAAACCATTAAATGCTATTTAAAACTTTTGATTTTGTGAAGTTAAAAACTTTAACGAAAGTAGAGGTATTTCAAGTTCACATTTTTTAAAAACAATATTGAAATTTAACAACAATTATCTTTACCATGTCATTTTATTAACATTTGGAGGTACTCTGAAGAGGATAGCATGGATAATCTGCTGAGCGGATAATCAAGAGTTTACTGTACATTTAATGAAAATCACAATTCTCATTGAAAGTAGTACGGTAAGAATATGAATTACATATATAGTCCTTACCTTTAATAAATTAGATCCTGAATACTGGCATTAAAAGCATAAATTCATGCATTACAAAAACATTTTATCCATTCAAGCATTATTATTTTAAAATTATGATACTTCACCACCATTAAGAAATTACTCAGCATCTTACTTGTGAACAAAGATGTAATTTAGTTTTTATTGGAATTATAACAAGACAATATGTATAATTTCAACTTTAATCATATAAGCTGTCAGTTGCTGTCACAAAGGTGAGTGTCTTCTTCTCAGGTTCCAAATTGTTAGCAATTAGGGAGAAAGATAACTCCTCGGGGATATTTTCTTATGTGATTAAAAATTATATAAAACATACCGATTTTTTTAAGTAAATAATGAAAGCATAATCATGAGTATCTGGACTTCCTCACACTATTTGATACTGGCTTAATGCTGAAGAATAGAAGCAATAAAAATAAAAAAAACAAAGGTTTGAGATGCAGTCCTGGACAAAAGAAATGAGCCACCTTAAACGATACACTTTGCATTGAACAACAAAAACTTGAAGAAATTTGATTAATCTGCATACCTAGCTTTAAGTTTAAATGCTAAAATAGCTCTAAAATATCCATGCTATTTCACCTCTATGGCAAAGTATGATAATGAAATTATTGAAATTTTAGCAAAAGATAAACCCTTGGCAGTTGGAATTTTAGTAGCATTGCATATGCATTGAAAAATGCAGATAATACAGCAGGGGGAAGAGTTCACCTCCTCAGCTTTGAGGTTCTGCATAAAGAAATCTCCTATGTGACCCTTTGCAGAGATCAGGGTCAGCAACTATTAGGCCAAGTTTCAGAATATGAGTGATATTGTTTATTCAGGAAACAGTGAAGGTCAAGGGATAAATAAGGTGAACATTTCCCAAGAGAATTGAGCACAGAATTCACTTCTCCTAGGGTTTATTTTTTACCCTCATGAGTAAAAAATGCAAAATTTCAGTTGCATGAGTGCTTTGAGGTGTAAGGACAATGGAAAATGACAAAAGAAAGAGCATGCATTAGTCAGTTCCCAGATGTAGAATGGATGAAAGAAATCTTGGGGTTGTCTAAAAAGAAGGAACAGTTTTATTATCTTCTGACTTAGCCAAATGACTAGATTACATTGGTAAATGCTATAGTATAAAATGTTCATTCCACAGAATTTTTAATTCTACAAATTTTCGATTTCACAATCTTGAATTTTATTCATATGAAATTTAAAAAGTTTATTTCAGCCATGCTACTTAAAACCATGCCTTACTGAGAAGAGCCATTACACCTAGTAAATTTGGGGAGGGTAAAGTACTCTGGCAGAAAAAGATTCATATGAATTCAAAATACCATGGCAGACTGCATTATTCATTTAACTGGAAATGATTTTCTGGGATTTTCTCTGAAAACAACTTAAAGAGACTGATGTGTAGCGTAATAGGTTAAGTATCACTTGATCCTAAGGTTAGTAAAGCATAAAGTTGTACACATACAAATAATATCTAACTTTGACTCTCAATGATTGCCTTTTCCATTCTCATTTTTTTCTTCTCTTCAAACATTCAGTGAATTCAGCGCCACATAGCAAAAATCGATTGTTCAATTGATGTGGTTCCTTAAACTGCCTATGCATTGCTTGCTTGCTTAAGGAAGCATACTGTTTTTGTCCAGGACTGCATTTAATGAGTTTTGTGACTCTGTCATATTATGGTTGGGCATCTGGTCAATAATATTATCTTAATAAGATAAATTGCTGAAAGTATAGACTTAAAAGAGACTTGCTGGGAAATAAGATTAAAATTAAGAGAGATCTGATGAATGGTACAAGGTAAAACATAATTTTGACAGAAGGCAAATGAAGGTAGATGCTAGTTGAGATTGAGAAGACTAAAGAAAAGTAGTACGAGGCAAATATATAAAAAATTCTTATCAAATAAAGGATGGCACATTTTCTGCTGTAGAAAGCAACAGAAATCAAAAGAGAAGACCCTTAAGGAGAAAAGACTTTCGTAATTTTAATTCAGCTAAATAAGCCTTGCAAGATATACCTCAAATTTAAATATTACATGTTCAAATGAAAATATACAAATCAGTACAATCATAACACAAAAAATTGAACAATTCACAGACATGAATTGTGATAATTATTTCAAGCAATGAGAATATGCCCCCAAATGTAAGTCTACCACCAGTATCAACATAGATAAAGATAGAATGCTCATTCACCACAATATCTCAAGAAAAAGAATATTTTACAACATGCTAACTTTCATAATTTTATTTAATATGCATGAAATCTAAGTAGCTTCCTTCAACTCATTAAATAACATGTCTAAAACTATGATTTCAATGGAAATGTTCCATGAATATGATTTTCACTCATTGCCTAGATTCCAAATTGAGAATTTATCCAAATTTACCTGACGAGTATGCGGTCATTTATTAATTTTTTTCTCTCAACTTTATGAGTGCGATTACATACTTTTGTGGATCATTGCTCCATATGCCATTGGTATTACCGGTTAAATTGATCCTACTATGGTTTTTACTTTTGTCAGAGTCTGCACGCACATTGATACAGGTATATGCCCAAAAACAAACATTGTACAAATAAAAAAAAGTTCAAATCAAGAATTCCCAAAATGAATTTATAATAGAATATTTATAAAAATCATTATTTTCCCCCACAATTCCATAGATTCAACCATGAGAATGACTTGCATTTCATCTAATGCAACAAAACATGACGAATAAAAATTAGATCGGAAGTTATTACTTGATAATTTTTTTTCACTTTATATGACGGAAGTAATTATAAACAAAATAAAATGACCTTAACCTCATACAAAATTGTCATGCTTAAAAAGTAAAACATTGGCCAGAGGAAGCCTCAAGCATAAATTTCAAAATTTATAAATACAGGCATTGCATTAGTATTTCAATGCAACAATTTCAGAGTGTCAAAATCATTCGCCTTGACTGGGATTCGAACCCAGATCCCTCAATATCCAGTCGAGTGCTTTAGCCACTTAAGCTACCATGTTGCATTGAAATGCACATTAGCGGATGACTCCGTTAAAAGTTACTGTTGTGGCATCTCCCGCAGTTTCTTTGGAATTTGTCAAAGTGAAAACACCATAAATGTTTAAAGTTGGCTTTAACCTCGTGGACTGAGGCGCCTCGCGCACGACTACGAATGCCTGTGACATTGTATGTACGGTATTTCGTCACAACATCTTGTTCCTTTAAAAGCCCCAAACTTTCAGAGTTTAAGAGGATGCCTCGGTAGCTTAAGTGGCTAAAGCACTCGACCGGATATTGAGGGATCTGGGTTTGAATCCCAGTCAAGGCGAATGATTTTTACACTCTGAAATTGTTGCATTGAAATGCACATTAGCGGATGACTCCGTTAAAAGTTACTGTTGCGGCATCTCCCGCAGTTTCTTTGGAAATTGCATTAGTAATTAAAACAAAATATTAAAAAGTATAAGACTTTTCAGATGGAAAAGTAAACATTCTCTGCATGAAGGACAGTGTATTCTTGCACCATGCTTACAATACTTAATAGTAAACATTCAATTAAAATTTCATAGGTAAATAGGAGGCCTAATATAAAGTACCCATTTGTAAATGTCAAATATATACACAGGAACAATGCCTGAAATTAAAGGATTAAACAGAAGAACTCTAGCATTACAAATTCATTACTTCACCTTTGTTCTCAGCTAATTATAAGTTATTGAGAAAATCAATATGTTGGTATATATTCTGCTATAATAGGTCATTTTCTTCAACTAAATATGACTTTATAGAACTGCTCAGAAAATCACACACAAAATCATTCATTCTTAGAAATGCATATATATTTTCAAGAAAATGGTACAGATATTTTCTGAAATACTAACAAATATTTCAATTAATAGCCAAACAGTGCCCTAAAAAAGCAAAATTCTCCCATTATCAGTAAAATAAATAATTACTGTATTTAAAAATGCCTATCCAAATGCATAAAAACTCTGATGTATTAAATAAGGCACAAAATTACCAGGTAGGAATAAATATGAATTCACAGTAAGATGAACAAAAAATATCTTCATAGCTATTCTTGTTATACCTTACATTTCACAAAGTCTTTTGCTCAATTAAATGTAAATAAATAGCAAAGGTTCCAAACAGCTTCCGGGGATTTCCATCATGTAGGTTGCCTTTAAGGACAACAGTTTTGACCCCCAGCCCTGGAGGCATCTTTAGGCCAAAGTGATTTGTGACGCAATTGAGCGCTATAAATATTTGGCCAGTGCTGGCTGGCCTGGAGAGCTTTGATTGGCCATGCCAGTGTTTGACTTTCCTCAGGTGCCCTAATCGACTTCCCTTGGTGAAGTTGAATTACCCTTTTCCACATTGAAGTAAGGGTGCATCTGTTCTCACAGTTGAAATCTTTCTGATTCTTCATTATTCCCACAGCTTTTTTGATCAGTTTATGCTGAGAGGCAAATCTTTTTCATTTCTGTCGCTCTTTGGTCGTCCTTAATTGTGCATCTAATGAACCTTGCTGTTTGGCCAATGCGGGGCTCTCCACATGGGCACTTGATATCATATACTCCTTCATGCATGACACCAGGGATCTGGTCCTTATGTTTTGGGGTGAAATCACCACCTGCCTTTGTTGAGCCAAACCTAGTTACCATACTATGCTTCCTTATCTTTCCCACCATTCCATTGATGTATGGGAAGGTGGCATATGCAGCAGGATTTTCTTTTTCAGGCTTCTATTTTTGTCTTTTTCCTTCCGGGCCAGCCAGTGCCTCCCATATATATTGGCTAAATTGCAACACAATTCCCTTCAGCCTGAAGATGCCTCCAGGACTGGGGGCAAAATTGCTGTCCAGAAAGCCAACCAATATTATGGAAATTCCAGAAGCATGATGAATACTTGACCAAACAAAGTCATCGAAGCCATAAGAATAATTTCAAATAAATAGTACTGTATTCTTATATGATGATGGTCACTCAAAACTTTTCCTTTTTTTCTATAAAATATGAGATAGAATACAGGGAGAAGATCTGGTCGCCATATTCTGGTCGCCATGTGTAAAGTTCCCATGCCATCGGGCTTGGTATTATTGGGTGAACTACCATCACCTACTCAACTGACCTTCAGGTTGATTCCCGATTCTGTGTTTCTGATTTTAATGAGTTTGGATAGTAGTACTGTGTCTTAAGAATACTAACCAGAAGAAACTTAAGTAATACCAAACATTTATTATTTATAACTCCTATATACATCCAGGGTTGCTTCAGGTCTAGAATAATGATTTTTATAGATTTATCCGGCTCAGACTTAAATTTTTCCAAATGAAAAGATCAGTAAATTAGTGTAAATTGTACTTCTGCTACTTGTTATTGATATATTAGCATTGAAAATGCAATGATAATAACATGTAATCACATGGTGGATTTTATTTAAATATGTAGTAACATGGTGTAGTATGATTCCGAAGCCACTCCATTTTCATTTTGATTTTGAGGCACTTTAGAACCACAATATCTGAATTCCAAAGTGTTTCATGAATATTTCTGTCTTATAATGTTTTCCAGTCTTGCAGCAACCCTGACATAACAATCCGTAACTACTTGAGTTCCTTTATTTTTCAAAGCCTATGTAATGATTGTGATACGACATAATTAAGCCCTCCAAACAATACCAGATCTTCATCACACCCTACTCCAGACTAGTAATTGACATCTCAGTGTTCATTAAAGAAACATAGAAGAAGGAGTCAGACATATTTATTCATGTAGTGTAAATTTACAGGCAAGAAAACTATACATGCAACATATTAGATAAAGAAAGCCAAGATATACCATTGTTACAAGAGACAAAAGAATAGATATAATTAGATTTTGTTCTACATATTTTCACCAATAAACTGTTAATTTATTGAAAAATTAGATACAGAAACCAGAACATGATAAAAAGCACCACCTTAAGAGGGTTAATTAAACCATTTGGGCATGGCATAGGGCAGCAGTTTACCAAAACCTTGCATTTCACACAGTTAATACCTATGGAATTCATTCATGCGTGAGTCTTGCTAGTTAATAAAAATAACTAGGAAGAAAATGGAAATAAGGGTATTAATAGCAGCATATCACAACAAACCTTCAAGCCAACAAAACTCCAAAAGGTTACCCTTGTTTGACAATAATGATCTGTGACAGAATACAGTGCAAACATGAAGTCTGACACTTCTGGAACATTAACTAGTGCCGTTTATAACCAGTTCAAAAAAAGCCAACCATCATTCAATTTCTTGGATCCTTGAAAACATTATTACAGTAGCAATTCAAAACCACTTGAAAAAGAACATGTACAGACATATACATGAACATGTAGATTCATTCATGCTCAAAAGCTTAGTTGAGATTCAAATAATTTTTTCTCCATTTTAACCTTTAGTTAGTAACACAACAATATACAACATTCAATTGGTTGTTAACACAATCATATCATTAATTGAAAAAAATTCTCACTGGCTTACTCCCACATTTATCGCCTTACCTTAGGGATAATCATTTAAAATTTTGACTACAAAATCTCAACTTTGTAAAATCCCAAAAGAGTATATTTAGGGACCTTTATAATAGAAAAACACAGCCTTTTTCAACTCCCACATTTCCTCCCCTTCTCTCACCATGGAACATTCAACAAATCATTGTTTGTCATGACTAACTACAGCTGCAGTCAAGCTAGCTGGTTAATTCACCAACACCCAAGCAAGGGAAGTCAGGTACATTGAAGTAGAGAAAGCAAGAGAAAATTGACTAAAAGTTAGTTCTCTTCCAATAAAATGGGTTATGAGAAAGTGGAGCACGAACTTGAGCAATAGGGTGCCATGTTGTGTTCCACGCAAGCTTTTGTTGGGGAGGCTGAGGTGGGATGAAATTCGTGCGTGGGGAGGGGATAGGAGATGGAGAGGGCAGCAGTACCTTGCGAACAATACACGGGTATTGATTTGAGATGGTATCCCAATTGGGCGGTGGAATTTGGCTCAATGGTGACATGGCACAATTGAGCAAGAAATCATTGGTGTAGCGGATTTTTGTGGGGCGAGGAGGCACAGGGCGTTCTGGCTGCTTCTTTTGTTCCGCAGGGGCAGAAGTTACATTATATTTTGGTAGTGACTGCTTAAAGGTAACGTCAGATTCACCTGAAGTAATAAAGAGAGAGAAATTGTGTTAAAATTAAAGTTATGATGCAGTGATGGAATAATATGACTTCTTTCTACAATTAGTGAATATCGCTAAGGAGTTTCAAAAAAAATTTTTAATATAGGATAGTAAATATAAGTGCCCTTATCGACCTCTAGAAATAAAAATTTCACTTTTCCATGGTAATTCTCACTGTACTACCATTGCTGAGCCACTTTGGCATAGAATTACCTACATACATAATGTTTCAGTTTCCAACTGAATAAATATATCAAACTATGACATTAATAAGAAAAGCTTTTACAGGAAGTATTTAAAAATTAATCATTGACAAGTAGCCTATAAAACAGGAGGATGAGCCAAAGTGTTAAATCAAAGTTATTTTTAAATGACAGGTAAACCGTCTTTAGATGTAGGGTGCTAATGTAATTCTCAAGCCAACTTTGAGTTCTTCACTTAAATTTTGGTTTTCAATATATTACCAGCTGCAAAATAAACCCTTTGAGTGTCATGTAATGATATATTGTCATTTGTTACTCATACTGAAAGTGTCACCAATGATTAATTGTCATCCTTGCAACAGCCAAAAATAATAGTCTGAAGTGCTACTTATGAAATGCAGGTAGTGGTATCTGCCGATGAATATGCAAAGGGTTTGAAAATGTGGGTTTGGAAGCATAATGCTGTTTATTGTTACCCGTGATCTGTATTTTCATATACTTTAATGATTATAAGCTTAGATAAAGCATATTGTTTGTGCAAGACCAAACTAAATGTCTTATTGATCAGATTGCTCTATAATATAGATGAATTACCTGAATACTAAATAATTTCATCGATCAAAATGCCTAACTCAAAATAATATTTCCTGAGCATGACTATCAGCATTTAGAGCCAACAACTTACTTTTTGAATCATCTATAAACGTCCTTGCTCCATATGTTTCTATTAATGATGGGTCAGTTCGGTCCTCAGCCCCTATTTCCACTTTTTATTGAGACAAAATCCAGAAAGTTTAAATAGTTGAAGTAAGTTAACATTAATGCCTCTTTAATTTTCAATATTAGTCTAGATGCAGTGTCCAGTTCTAATTCATAATTGAGGCAGTGTCCAATTCTAATTCATAATTCCTAAGTTTGATTCTCACCAACTTTTAATGTTTTCTTTTCTTAAAAAAACAGCTTTTTTCCCACTTTCATTTAGCTGTTACATCACAGGTACTGTTAAACATGTCATAATTTTTAATCTGATTTTCCATGTTTTAATTGATTCAATGCATCTTCATCAACATATTCAAGAGTATTTTTCTTCATAGGAAGAAAAATACTCTTGAATACCTATTGATTCTATCTGAAGACATTTTGAGGCACCACTAGGAGAGACTCGATAAATAATTGTTGACCCCGATTGAGGTGGAATAATGTCCTCACCTGCTGACTGAGAGGTTCATTCACTCCTACATCAGTTTTCCTTCACCTAGGGCATGTGCATTTGCAATTGTCCTCGTCACTTCATGCCATTCATCCAAAGTAAAATGCAAAAATCTTGGATTTTTCACATTAGAGATGAATAAATAACATCCTGAGTGCTCCTTGGTACTTTTAGGGTGTTTTACAGCTTTCGTGGCATTAGATTACACTCTATTGCAGAGGCATGAACAAAGGGGCCTTATCTTATTGTACTATGAAAGAGAATTTCCACTTTCCCTTCCCTCATTTAATTGTGGTCCAATAAAAATGGTAAGCATCCTCTTTCTTTGGCCACATCCACTGGAGTAAAAGAGAGAAGAAATGCCTGGGCTACTGCAAAATGATTTCTTCTTGAGATACACCGCAGAAACTCCCTTAAAGAACACTTCTCATAGCAAGTAATTCACATACTGCGCAAAAAATACATTTACAAATTGGCTTCCTTAATGAGAGATTTCTCATAACAAGTGAGGAGGAGATGGGAATTCCCAGAATGCTTATAATGAAAAGGAAAATCATTGAAATGCAAGTATGAGGGGTGAGCGTGGCAGATCTAGTACACACATACAGTCGGTCAACATCAATGATTTGCACTATCCTCAAGACCAAAGACAATTAACGCGAAACACAACGGTTTCAGGTTTAACTTTGTAGAATTCCTTCATGATAAGGGTAATAAAAGAAATCTTGCATTAACTCGTTAGGTGGAAGTGCAAATTTTTCGTTTTACTCTCAGCAATAAAGGAGATTAGATTCTTTGAAGTATGTGACAAGAATTTCTATGCAACAGTTATATATTTCCAATGATGTTAAAAGGTTACTTCTCATATGGATAAACAAAAAAACAGTTGAAAGTCGATGATATTAATGACAAAAACATCAGTGAGAAGGGTAAAGTGATTTTTCCTGATCTCATTAAGAAGACACTAGGATCAATAATAGCTGAAGAATAGGTCATTAAGGGAAGCCATGGGTGATTCGAGAATTTTAAGAGAAGAACCAGGCATCCGCAGCATTGCCAGACATGGTGAAGCAGTTACTTGAAGGCAGAAAGAATTTCATTGGTAATTTTAAGAAGGTTGTAGACTCTGAGAGTTACTTGATACAACAGGTTTTTAATTGTGACAAGACGGGTCTCTTCTGGAAAAAAGATGCCTAAGTGAACCAATATAACAGCAGAAGAGAATGCATTAACTGACCACAATCCAAATTAAGAGTGTCTCAGGCCTGCTTTTTTGTCCAATGCAAGAGGTTATTTGAAAATTAAACCCCTGCTTGTTTACCATTCAGATACTCCACAAGCCTTCAAGAAATGTAAAGTACAGAACAGCAGGCTAAATGTGATGTGGAGGTCATGGTAAAGATGACGAACCGTTGGATCATATATTGAGAAGCATCATCCTAATAAGGCAGTGGCTATGCACGCTAAAAATTAATTTAATGATAATACTGTGTTGTATTTCCACAAACTTTTGAAGCAACAGCAAAAACAGATGCCTCTAGACAGCTTTCTAGTAAAAAAGAATAAGGAATATATGATAAATAATTAACTAGTTATTTAGATTTTTATTAATTATGGAATCGAAGTTCAAATTATTATAACATTCACCATAGTCTCCACATTTGGCCCCAGTGACTTTTTTATTTCAAAACTAGAAAACAATAACTCGGAGAAAAACAATTAAAGTCAAACAAGAAGCAAAACATAGCCTATCCTGCTTGCCTTCCAAAATTCTCTTTCAAAGATGGATCAAAAAAGTTGGAGAAACACTGGGACAAGTGTATCAAACTAAAAGGAAATTATGTTGAAAATAAAAAAAGCTACCCAAATATAATGTTATATTTTTTCCTATGGACTTATTGAACAACCTACAAAATATTGGCTGTACAATACCTAAGGTCCCATTAAAGATTTTCATCAAAATATATCTATAACATGTCTTACTTTATACACACTATGGGCTACCCTGGAGATTTATTCAATATTTTTTTGAAAAACTATAAATTTAATAATTGGGAATAGCAAAAGATGGCCACAGTAAAACAATTCAGAAAAAATGAACTTCTTTTATTTATTCCTTTAGAAGTCTTAATACATGGATATGGTACTTTGTATCGTAGGAAATAAAATGATTATGGAGCCAGTCAATAGAAAACCCGGATAAACCACATATTTATTGAACTCCTATGATATAGAGATAGGCCATCCATAATCATTGTCAGAGTTCAAGGTTGTTGGTATCATTGTACTGCAGCACTTCCACTTGCGGCTAAAATCAGTTTAGCACACAAGAGGGATTGACACTATACTAATTTTCGGTCTAGGAGCTTTGGATTCACTCTCTAAATCTCGAGTATTTTCTATCAAAGCTCTTCAGTACATGACTATTTCATCTGCATAATAGATCTGAGATCAATGCAAATCATAATCAGGAATCACAGTTTTCTAATGTTTCATAAATAGTTCAACAAAGATGCTATCAGCAATTGTGATTCATTGTTTATATAAGTAATATGGCTCCTAAACAGCCATGGCACACCACTACTTACATTGAAATCCTTAACAGGCAAGTTTTTGACAAGTTTTTACCCTATATCTTGTGCATCAGAGCCATGTATTTCTACTCCATTTACACACATGTCACTTGCAGACAGACTTAAGCTGACTCCTGGTGACATTAATTGCCAGACCTACCTTTCCATTTTACGTCAATTTAATTCAAACCTATGAGCAAATATAGAATCTTTTTCAAATTGGATAGCATGTACAGTAAAACCTAACTCCAAACAGAAACATTAACATCCATTTCTCAAAAAACTTCACCTTGTTTAATTACCAAACTCATGTTTTCTTTTATAGCTACTCTTCTTTGGTACCATTACCAAAAGTTACTTCAATTCATCTGCCACAAGATCCCATAATCATTAAATAGCTAGGGGTGCAGAGATTTATGAAATCACATAGAATTAACTAGCCATCCATTTCTCATAACTGGGTTGCATCTATAAAACGTGTGATGTTTAAATGTTCATATGAATTATATTTCATTTAGCAATAGTTTATTCATAATTTTCAATGTACATGTCGAATATAGGTTGGAATATTATAATTACTTTCAACCATATTCATAGAAACTTTTGAGCCAAACATAAACATATTTTGGCTGAGAGCAAAATGCTGCTTTTTGTGACCCTTTCGTAGGCCACCTGCTACTCACAGGCAGACTGTCCATATTGGTGAGGGTTTACTGCACTTAATCATTACCGAGTTGTGTGTAGTTGGAAAAAAAATGACATGAATTTTCTTTTCATTTGATCAGAGAAATTTAAACCATAAAATAAACCCAAGTAAGTCAAAGTTTGTAAACAACTAGTAAGATCTACATTTTTACAATAAAAAACTTCAGTTGGTTATCAATGACAATATTACTACAATTATTAAACACTAAATATGATAACTAATCAATTTCAAGTTCATAAAAAAATTTGTTTTGCATAGCTATGTATTACTACAGGAATCTATTGTATTAGTTTGAGTATGGAGCAGTCGGTTACTGGTAAGTGATTCGGTACAGATATGCATGATACACAAATTACAACATTCCTCAGTCACAAATTATGTTAATGCCAGACGAGTAAACACTCAAGGTTAATGGAAAGGTTAAAATTAACTCACCACCATCTTCAGATGAGGTGTTCTGATCAGCAGACTCATTGTCTTTACTTTGCACCTTTGCAAAACTGGCTCTGCGATTTTTCCCAGGCTCTCCAGCAACATCTTCATTGGCTGCCTGCAAAGAGTAATATGGAGAATTTGGGGAGAAAAACATTATGATGGCAGTTGACATCTCTCCATATTCTGAAAGAGAAATCTATGCCTAAGAATGATCCAATAATAATACATTTATTGACAATTCCATGGAATACAAACATTTTTAATGGTGTAATGAGAATTCAAATTGCTTGGAAATTAGAATGATGAATGACAAAATCCAATAACTTCATGACTCATACGTACAATGTTAGTGACTTTTTATATTCTCATTTTTTGCTTCATTGGACCAAACATCCAAAAGATACGTCAGTGAAGGATGTGGTAAAAGGAGGAAAGATAATTTTGGCACATTATTACCATTATTATTTAGTAGTCTACTGTTTTGCTTATGTTTTGGATGAACACACACAGTACACTCCTACACTTCTTAGCCTTACCAAACAAGAAAAAATCCTGACACCACATGTTACAATATTCTGTTCTTCAATATTACACATACTCCATCTCCCTCAATTCCATCCAACAAGTTTATCCTACCCTTACCTTAATTACCCACTATCTTCCCCTCAATCACTGTCTTCAACATTCCATCACCAATCAAAAAGCTCATTATCCACCTTTCCTGCCTTCTTTGGATTTCTACCGCCTATTCTTCCCCTTATCATGCAATCTTTTCCTTTATTTTTCCATCTATTACAGTGTACACCTATCATTTTGCTTCCATGACCAAGTTTCTGAGCTACACAAAACCAGGCTCCATATCAAATTTTTCATTAGTCTTTACATAACATCCTTAATTACCATATTTGTCAGAAATTCCCTCCTTCCTAAGTAACCTACTTTAACTTATGCAAATCTTCTTCTTATATCCCTATCACAGTGGCCATCTTGGTCAGACACTTCAAATATATGTAAACTGTTCTAACTCCTCAAGTTTTTGCCCTCCAGTTTTAACATTTATTCTCATCCCATACCAATTACACTGGTTTTCCAATGCACTCAGCAAAGTTTGCAAACCCTTGGCTGACTGGCAAATTAAAAGCTTGGCCATCAGCAAAAAACCTAACTGGTTTTATGGATTCCTGATTTTCATTCCAATCTCTAGTTCCCCCAAGCCATGTGAATTTCATATGGGCTTGAGATATAGGAGCCAGGCTTCTCCCAGTGCCTCCCAATGATTTCTTAGGAAGATCTGGGGCCCATAAATGACATCTGGGGCGATCTGCAACAGCTGTTTGTAATAACTTTACTTGGCAATTAAAATAAGAGAATAAAATCATTTCACAACATTAGTACACCTTATATTTTACAAACAACATTCCAATTTTATTCTGATACAAGCCTCTTGAAAATTATAAATATCTCGGTTTTGGGTTCGTAAATATGATAACCCTAACTATGGATGTCCTCAGCAGTGAATTCCTGATTCATTATTATTTATGTTTTTTTGTGTTCATTTAAAGCAGCCAGTCATAGGTAAATTACCAAATGTACACAGATTAGAATATTTATGTAACTAAATTATAAATACAAGAAGTCATATGTAAAAATAGCATACTTGCAGAGTTTAAAGCAAGAAAGCCCATGAGGCACATATTTGTGCTATCCTTTATCCAGGTATAATGCAAAATGATAGAGCAATTTCACAGTAGTTATTTGTCTGTAAGTAATTATTAACAATGATTTCTAGAGGGGTTTTCAATAGCTAATAATGGTAACTGACCAGGTCATCAAAGGATATGACCATCACCGGCCATTGAAAACCTTCCTATATTTCATATTCACATCTGGCCTAATTCAAAGTCTTTTTAACAATTATTAATAATGTCAACACAAATACTTTATTTCCTAAAAAGGATATAAAAGTTGCTTACTTTCTACCTATTTCTAATATGGACAACTAGAAAATCAATGCTGACCATAACTTAAGTTCACAAAAGCAGTTAATGGCATAAAATGGTAGACTGCTTGAAGTGCCCTGGTTACATGTAATGTATCCCCAAAATTAAATATTGCTTAAATTTAGTTTACCCTTTTTTTCACAGAATTTATTATATTTTAAAACTTTTTCTAACTATGATAGAAGTATGCAAATTTCATGCAACCTTACGGAATTTGATAGGGGATGAGAGGGTTATTGCCCCTTTCCGCTATATGTGGGCCAGAATCTTGCTGAACCTTGAACATTCATTATAATAATGGTGTTAATAACAACATTTCAATAAAATTCTCATGTTCAATTTTCATTTAAAATTGGCAGAATATTTTCACATCAACATAAATTTTGTCGCAACGAATTTTTTTTGTTACCAGTAGATTAACTACATCAATATAAGATAATTCTTTAAGAATGAAAAGTTAATAGCATCCTACACTCATTTTATCACCAAAAACACTTCTACTGCTTTCTCTTCGACCTAATCTCTTTTGAATCCCAAAACACACTGGCCCCTTTCCAGCATATGCGGTCGAATTTGCTTTCTTTGGTGCTGAACCTCCAGCTTCCACACACTGCTTCCACTGCTGTTTCATTTCTGGCATATAGTGGTGGACCCATGTCTCATCCATGGTGACAAATCGCCACACAAAATTGGTCGATTTTCTCTTGAATCGGTCCAAAAATTGCTGCAAAAATCATTTGTGCATTGGCTTTTGATCGAGGTTCAGCAAATGCGGCAGCCACCTTGTGCAGAGCTTTCGCATCCCTAATTCTTTGAGCAAGATATTTTGCACCCTTTCTTCCGACATCCCCATGGCTTTAGCTATCTCACTCACCTATCATCCGACGGGACATTGTGCACCTTTTCGATGGTTTCTGGTGTGGTAGCCATTTTTGGCTCTCCTTAACATGGGTCATCTTTGAGAGATGTTCGACCACGTTTGAATTTTATGACCGCACAAAATTCAAGTTTCTCCATTTTAAAGAAAAACACAAAATATGTCTACCACAACAATACATGTAAATAAACTACTTGTGATTGCAAGTTGAAACTTGTCTTACCAACTAATGACATGTGCACCCAGGCAGGAATCGTGAATTTTTGCTGATTGGAACGCCATCTCTGTCAGGAAAAGCACTTTTCACCTAACCCTCATATTAAATCTATTTTACAATTCAACCAAAATGATGAATTAAGTTGACCTCAGAGAGAATGCATATTTAACAAAATAATAAGTAAGTTCATAAATATCATGTGTGAAAATAAAAAGTCCAATCGCAAAAAGTAGCAAATTTAAAATAAAGAAATAAACTATTTGAATTAAAGGAAATTTATAACCTGAAACTCTTCTTCTGATGAACCTGGGAATAGAGGCTGACGCAGTGCTATGACTCTCAATTCTTTATTAACAACTTCCTCCATTCCTTTGAACTCTGCACCTTGCCCATTTTTGTTTTTACTTTCTTCAATTACACTCTTACCACTTTCTACATCTCTGGTTGGTTCATCCTGAAATTCAATTACCAGCTACTGAAATTTATTTCTAATGTTAAAAAAGAAAAAGAAAAGCATCAAAATCTACAAAAAAAGCACACAAAAGGAAATAAGAACACAATGGGGAGACAAGAAAAATTATTAACCATGAGCCAGTTAAAAATATCTCTCTTCAAAAGCTTTTAATGGACTTTTCAGTTATGCAATCCTGAGTAGTAATTTACTCTCAAAATTTTATTCTATCCTAAATATTGTTGGAACAGAAAATCTATACATTTTAGTTTGTTCTCTCACATATAAAACTACATGATCCTTTAAAACAAATAACATCACCATTTAACTTTACATTTGGCTATGTTGTGTCTTTTTATTATGACTTATGAAACCTCAGTTTTGGAAAAAAGTGTTTCCTAAAACATAACTTACAATAGACAAATTAAAGGGTGCACCAGTTTTTCAATTATAAAAAGAGAACATTCAAACAATACTGTGTCTTTAGGGTATATTGTTTAATGAAATGAATTCCAGATAGCCAATTCCTTAATTGCCACTGAAGCAGTAGTTAATTGCTTGCCAGAGAATGCAGATAACAATTTCCATTAACACTGTGGTCCCCACAAGTGGCTAAGTTCTTGCTGTGATTTGATTGGCAAGAGGCTCATCAGCAGCCCTAATTCATCAGGAGTCATGCCTACAATTTATGGCAACTTACAAAACCCCAAAGCGATAACAGAGAAGCACAACATGAACTGGAAATTCATGACATATATACAAATATGTTAGAATTATGTTAGGATTTTTTGTTTATAAAACCAGTAAAAATATATTATTAAATTAGAAAAATGTCCTATTAAGTGTGGTAGCAACATTTGCATGCACAAAAATATTAGCTCTAAAACCAAAATTGAATTTAACATGACGTGGCTCTCTCAAAGCCAAGACATTGGGTTAAATGCACTTCTAGCCCAGGGACAACATAGCCAACATACTTGTATATCAGTCTATGACACTACATGAATTAAGAATAAAAAAAACAATTTTAAAGATATCTCATAAATGTATGTACACACTTTTTTTTAGTTTCTGGTAACAATATTCTTGAAAACAGGTTATTTCAATCTATATATTTTGGTTCAACTGCTATACATCTGCTACACTGAATGTAATGGAATTATGTCATTTGGTAAATTACTAATAAATGCAGGTGCATTCTCGCTGTTCTACCCCCTGAGAATTGTGGTCCCATATATAACACTGGCAATATGATGGACAAGGTGGGTTGGCACCTACTACATGAAATATGCACCATTATAAATACATAATGTCATTATCCAGATTGTACTATTCTGGTGTGGTTTTCAACTAAAATACATCCAAATTTTGCTTTGGACTCGGAAGAAATTTTAAAAATGTGTGCTAAAAGCAGTTCATAGAGTGAGCAAAACACGTACCATTTTTGTAGGGACTGGTGTTTCCACATAAGTGCCCTCACTGCTATCACTCGTTGTAGCACCACTGTCTTCATCTTCTTTCTGTCTATTACTTCCACCAGTGCCTTCTCCTCCACCACCACCACCACCAATTGACAATCGATGAGATATTCCTTCATTTCCACTGCCTTTCCCCAAATCACCAGATATTAAATTGGCATCTTCTTCCAAGCTAAATGAAACCAAATAACTTTTATTGCAAATAGATTATGGAAACCAGACCAAAACAATATTTCTTAAAATTACAATGCTCATCAAATATATTAATTAATTTTAATAACACAAGAAAACACTGTACATTTCACAGTATTTTTTATTGAGTATGACCAGTTTTACTCTTGCAGCACCAATAAGTACAATAAAATTAGGAATCAATTCGGTCAAAGAGTGTACTGGACTAAGTTATCCTAACTGCTGTTTTGTTTGACTGTTGGAATAGTGAACATGCACCATTTTAAAAAGCTGCTTTCATGTGAATTACAAAAAGAAAATATAGAAAGCAGAAGTTTTATTGAAGAAAATTCTTTCATAGATATAGTATTTGTCAAAAACTATTATGATCTCAGTAGTCATCCAGGATCCAGTGGATGATATCACAGTTCAGTTGGTGACAATAGGTAGCATTTCTACATGAATGAGTTTAATTATGCATATTTGGGCAACACTTTGAAAATTTCTCATTATTGAAAAACAACAACTACTGATTTTTTATACAATAAATTATTGTTGGCATTCTACTGGATAAGGTATATTTTGGATGGACACACTAACCAGCAGTTCATTGATACACTTCCTTGCCTCTCCAAACAAAACACAACCTGACAACAAACACTACAATAAGCCCCTTTTTAATTCCTCATACTTCCGTCCTCCCTCTATTCCATCAAACCTGTCTATCCTATCCCTACCCCTTCCTTGCTGGCAAAAATGTTACCTTACCATGGGAAACTGACTGTAAAAGAATTGGAAATGTATTTCAGGGGTGAGAGAGGAAAGAATAGTAGCAGATGGAAGGGGGGGATATGCCTCTTGCTGGGAGCAATGGATAATCAGCTCATTGGATAACTGGGCATTCAAGAATCAGAACACTGAGACAAGGCAGCTGAAAGGCATGTTAGCCCACCTCCGCCTGAGATGATATGAGAATGGAGGGAGCAGAAGATGGATTAAGTATAATTAGGATTTAGTAGTTAGTTGTTTGTGTATTTGAGGGTTTGCAGCTACACAGGGATAGCTGGATTGGTTTAGGAAAAGGAAAGCAATTGTGTACCATATACTAGCAAATAAGCAGTGAATCTCAGGCTGTTCATCACATATTCATTGAGATGTGGGTTAATGGCATGCTTCCCATGAAATAGATAGGATACATGCCCAAAGATACATTCAATGAGAACGAATTGCAGCTTTTTTAAAATCCAATTCCTGATACAAGCATGGTGTTCCATATTGATTTGTGCCACGGAGACATATGCAGCAAAACACAAGTCACTGTTCTTCTATGTCGCAATATAGATGGATCAGAGAAGTTAAAGCCCCATTGTCTGGTTTGAATTATAAGAAAAATGTAGATGGAGGGGTTCGAAGAGTTACATATTTTACAGATCAAAATTACATAAAGAATATTAATTACATTTCATTGCTCTTTTTGCATAGTTTTGGATTCATTTTCATAAATGTAGTTAATAACTAATAGCAGTTGGTGTTTTTTAAAACTAATAAAAAATTGATGATTGATTGAAAAAATTTGTTATATGCAGGATGATTAACATGTGCAAGCATAGGAAAGTCAAAGGGATCGAGAACTCACCTCATTAGAGGTGGGATTTCAATACATGTAGAATCATTATAACTGAGTTTTACAGAATTTCTTTAGAATAAAAGTGAAATAATGGATGATCAAGTCCATCTTTTCAAGTTCGATAGATAATTTACACAAATGATACACACAAAGGTAGGACCTGGATGTTAAAATATGTGAGGATTCAGATATTTACAAACACACACTTGTATAACAAACATAGATATTATATATGTTTATATCAAAGTGGTTTGATACAAACTAGACATTCATAATGCCATTATATTGTTTACATTACTATTTTATGGGCCTTATACTTTCCCAAAAACCCATTCAAAACATGTATTCGTTTTTTAATTGGAAATGAGCAAAGGATGTAATAATAATTTTCAACTGAAACTATAGAAACATTATCCTAAATAAACTTAAAGCCAATAAAAGCCATTGCTGTGTTTAAAGGTTGTTTCCACAATTTATTAGTACTCGAAAAAACTGCTACTTAGTTTGGTAGGAATTGGTCAATGCAGAAGCTTGAACTAATGGGGGAAGATAAACTTGATAGGGAGTAAAGGGTGAGGATGAGGTGAGGGTAAGACTTATGAAAAATACCTGAGAGAACCGAAAAGACATTGAAACTATAGTAAATATGAGAACTTATTGGTCATCAGCAATAAAAACCAAAATGGTCACTCAAAAAAATCAGCAAAAAGCAATTTTGATGCAGGGGATTTACAGTTAAAATAAACTGTTTCAAATCAGAACACAATAAAAAAAATAGAAAGCAAGGGATGCTGCTTTTCACACATGCTGTTATTTACTTTCACTCAGGAGGTAGTCAATCAAAACATTACCAATTGCAAAAATCCTGAAAAATTTGATTAGTATGGATGGTAATTAAAAAATACATTATCATCTTTTTTTACTTTGGGCCTCTCAGTGATTTCCTCTAATCAACAGTTACTAAGCTAAAGAAAACTTGCATAATGAAATGGCAGTGGATGATTCACTTAAATGTAAAATGCAGCTCTTATGTGAAGTGGTACTTGAACATTTGTTAATGTAGGGACTTTACAGGAAGACTCATGTTTCATGGGTGATATGTACCTCAAAACCTACAAAAGACAAAACGAGCAATAGAATTGATGCTATGAGATGCATACATTTTGGTTTCAATTCTAACATAAAATAATTGATGCAATTTTCTGTATTTTTCAGAACTTCAAAATCAATGAATAGTAGATTGAATATTAACAGAAGAGGAAATGAAACTGCAAGAAAAATCTTTACAAAAATGATATATATTTCAAAGTTTCACAGCTAAATTTTGGAAATAGAAATTATGGCTGGCCAAAACTTTGTGAGTTAACACCATGAACTGATAAACATTGAACATCAAATTTTAAAGATTGTTTTCAGAAGAGAATCAAAATGATCAACAAAAAAATGAAATTGTTTCAAAGTATTCAAAATCAATACTAATGAAAAATTTGCAATTATGTGTAGGGATATGCGTTTTTGGTCATTCGGAATGCGCATGGGACTCATAAATGGGTGCAATATTCAGGGAGCATTCTTCCCTCACTGAGCAGAAATGTTATTTTCCTATTCTGAACATTTATGAATTTATAATTCAAATCACCAGGTAGATGGGAACATTCACGTAGCCTAAGATCTTATATAAATTGCAAATGACTGAAGCATGCATTGCAAAGGAAAAATCTAGTTGCAAATGATGTGCTGCAAGAGAGTGAAACGTGCATAAATGGAGGACAAAAAAGACAGCTTTCTACCTTCATTTACATTTCTTACATCCATTTTCATCAAGAAATTGATTATATTTGTGCTCTTTCTAGTACTAAAATCCTGTGATTTATTGCCATTGTTAAACATCAAATTAAGCCAGTAAGATGTATTTTTTATGACAGCAATTTTATATACCCTTCAATTTAAATAGTTTAGTGATTTTATTATTGAGTAGAATAATAATATAAATAGAGCCCACAGACCCTAAAAAGAATCACTTTTGCCCATTATTATCGAAAAGGATTTTTTGTCATTTATTGAATTCTCCCTATGAATTTCAGGATATTATAGCAGCTGGTATTTTATGGTCATTTTTTACTGAAGGGGAGAGAGAGAAGAATGATTGAGAAGGACATCAAATGGGAAAATATTAACAATGATTTGCTGACCATTTTATGACTTCATATGATGTTCATAGCATACGATGTCATAGTTATAATTTGATGAAACATTTTTACAAAGAGATCTCAGTGATCTAGACTAATTTGATACCATGATTACTGGCTAGAGGTTATATATTATGCCTATGAATCATATATAGCCTACAACCCGTAAGAATTTAAAATATAACAATTTTTTAGCTACATTTATGACTTTTAAATACACTTCTGAACATAAAATGCAGCATGGCAAGTGCTGTCATGCTACACTTGCAATCATTTATCAGCAGAAAAATTATCGGCTATCTATATTAGTTAATGGAACAATAATAAAAATAGACATTTTTTTGTTATTACAGAAACAAAGCATAAAACTAACCAATCAATGCAAGCAAATTAGAAACAAGGCCATAGAATTTCATTTGCTCAAGTCTTGTCCATTGCGCTATATTTTCATCAACACTGACATCTGGGCCATATCTACATAATCCTTGAACTGCTGAATGGTATAGCTTAAGATCAACACAAAAATTGAATATGTGGGTTCTTGTTGCAAATATCATCTTATAATGAAAGGTAAACAAAAGGTAAATACAGAATTTTTTTGCCAACATAATAATCTCAACATGCAACACTTTTGGTGGCACATAGTCCAGATATTTTGTCAGTGAAGATACCTAGAAGAAGTCCTCTTTCATCTCCTTAAAATATACTACCTTGATCAAAAATTTCCCGGAATTTATTCAGAAAATTAAAAATACAAGTTTATTCATCTAAATCTATATTGCCCCCTTCAAAGTAATCCCCATCGACTGCAACACACTTATGCCAGCGCTTGATCCAATCCTCGAAACATTTTTTATATTCGGTTTTCGGTATGTCCATCAGTGCTTCCTGCGATTTTTCCATTACTTCCTCTCGGCTGCTAAAACGCGTTCCCCGTAATGGTTTTTTAACTCGATTGAACAGAAAGAAGTCACAGGGAGCCAAATCAGATGAATTCGGTGGCTGTTGGATGGTATTTGTTGCATTTTTCGTCAAAAAATTACGAATAATGATAGCACTGTGCGACGGTGCGTTATCATGGTGCAAAATCCACGAGTTTTCTGCCCACATTTCTGGTCTCTTTCGGCGAATTGCTTCACGCAAACGTCTCATAACGCCCAAATAATACTCTTTGTTTACTGTCTGGCCTTCTGGCAAAAATTCATGATGCACTACACCGTTGTAATCCATGAAAACCGTCAGCATTGCCTTCATTTTTGACTGAAAACGACGTGGTTTTTTTGGTCTCGGCTCATTTGGTGAACGCCATTCACTTGCCTGATGTCTGGATTGCGTGTCGTACTCATAAACCCACGTCTCGTCTCCAGTAATGATCCTTTTGATGAATGTGGCATCGGATTCAGCCTCGCAAATCATGTCTTTTGCGACGTCAACACGGTCTCTTTTTTGCATGAAATTGAGGTCTCTTGGCACCAACTTTGCTGCTACACGACGGAAACCCAAATCATTAACCACAATGTCTTGGGCGGATCCATAGGCAATGTTCAAGTCCTCTGCTATTTCTCTGATGGTTAATTTGCGGTTATTGACCAACATTTCTTTTACTTTATCAATTTTTTCACCGACTTTCGATGTCGATGGTCTGCCACTGCGTTCATCATCTTCGATTGACTCACGACCACTTCTGAACCGCTCGTGCCACTGGTAAACGACCGTTTTTTTTTAGAGAATCGTTGCCGAAACACTTTTCCAACATTTCCAACGTCCGTGCGCCACTAAATCCGTTTTTTACGCAAAATTTAATACAAGTTCGTTGTTACAAATTTAAATCCATTTCTGCAATTGTAAAAAATCGCCAACACACACAGAGATAGATGTACTCTTGGCTACGTAACTTTTGCAAATGTCAAGTTATGACACTAAGATTTAAAGGGAATATCAACAACAGATGTACCAATTTAACAAAAAAAACAGAACTCAAATTGGAACGATGGGAGCGCCACACGGTGGTTATTCCGGGAACTTTTTGATCAAGGTAGTATAATACAGACATTATGTCTACACTTGCACTGATCCAAGATAGTCAGTCATTAGAATATTCTAATGCCATTTTTTTTATTTCTTACTGATGACTAATTTCTTGAATTTTATTTTATGCATTTAGCTGATAATGTACTAATGCTAAGTGCCATATCTAGCTCCTAATTTCTGTTGACAAAATCATTCAAAAAGAACAGATTCTGCTATGTCCATAATTTTGATTAGAACCCCTTCATAAGGAATGACTGTATTACAATCTGAAGAAATAAAATCAATGGAGTGAGATGATGGAAAGTATGCTTACATGGCCATAAAATGTTTTCAATGCAATTTTATAAAAATTTGAATCTCTTATAATATCAAGTTCCAAATACAGTAACAATATTTGGAAAAAAACAAGCCTAAAGTTGATATCATTGGTTACAAAAGAGATATTTTGAGTGAGGATAGGAAAACCAAAAATGAGCAAGAAACATGGTAAAGTGGAAGTGGGTGGTGAGAATATGAGTTACAAACAGGTAAAAGAGGGAAGGAGAATACACCCAAGCTAAGGTCCAGGTTTAGGTCTGGGGTTTAAAGGTTTTGAAAAAGTTGGATACCGAAGGAAAGAGGAAAATTTTTGTTTATTGACTCACTAGTTATTATTTGGAAAATCACATCTCTTTTTGTGGAAGTAAATTATGGGAGTTAAGGATGAAAACCTCAACTCTGTAGAAATCAAATTAGCCAAAATCAAAAGTCTCAAACCTAAGTCTACAAGGTATATTCAAAAAGTATCGTGACTTAAATGTTTTTTCAAAAATTATTTATTTATTCATGAATATCTATTTTGTATCCTTCAAAGTAATCCCCATTACATATTAAACACTTTTTCCAATCCTCGAAGCACTTCAAAAATTCATTTTCTGTGATCTTGTTCAGCTCCTTCTCCAATGCAGTCTTTATCTCATAAATCGTAGCATAGCGTCGTCCTTTCATGAGCCTCTTCAGTTTCGGGAACAAGAAAAAGTCACTGGGGGCCATACCTGAGGAATATGGTGGCTGCGGCATCATTGGTGTGTTGTTTTTGGCCAAAATTTTGTGCACAAGTAACAATGTGTGAGCGTCATGGCACAAAAGCCAATTTTTGTTCTTCCACAAATCCGGGCGTTTGTGGTGGATTGCTTTGTGCAAATTGTGCATTACTTGCTACATTTTGCGCATAAATATTCCTTATTTACCGTTTTACCCTGAGGCAAGAACTCATGATGCACCATGCCCCTGCAATCGAAGAAAACTGTAAGCAAAACTTTCACATTTGACTGAACTTGGTGTGCTTTTTTTGGTCTTGACTCATGCTGTAGATTCCATTGGGATGATTGAGCTTTAGTTTCCATGTCATAACCATAAACCAATGATTCGTCACCAGTTATGGCCCTCTGGAGCAAATTTGGGTCATTATGGACGGAGTCCAACATCTCATTAGCAGTGTTAATGCATTGCTGTTTTTGGCTGAAATTGAGCAATTTTGGTACGAACTTTGCAGCGACCCTTGTCATGCTCAAATCATTGGTAAAAATCGAATGGCATAAGCCAATCGATATGTTAAGTCCTCAGCAACTAGTCTAACGGTGATTCGAAGATTGGCCAATACTATTTTCTTCACTTCATCAATGTTTTCATCTGTTGTTGATGTGCTCAGGCGTCCAACACGCTCTTTGTCGTTCACATCTTCTCGGTCCTCTGAAAACATTTTGTATCACCGATAAGCGTTGCTTCGGTCTAAGTTGCATCTTCATATGCCGCAGTCAACATTCAGAATGCGTCCGCACACTTAATTTCGTTTTTCAAAGAAAATTTGATACAGATTCTTTGATCCATTTTTTAGAACAGGCAAAAACCGAAGAAAGCCAAAACACGTCCAAGCAAAACAGCTGTCAACAATTAACTGAACATTCAAAATGGCCGAACTTTTTGGAATAAGTGTGAGATACAAGTACCAACATAATGTCTAAAAAATATCAAATATCCGTAACCTGCGGAAATTCAAAATTTGCAATACTTTTTGAACAGACCTCGTAGTCACTACTTACAGAGTAATATCTGTTATTCCTATGAAAAGTTCCTTTCAAAGATTTAAGAGAACAGTTTCAACCCTGATATCTTCCTAAGCTATTCGAACTTTGCAACATTATTACTATACTGTGCAAATAAATAGTCCACATGATTTTTAAATAGGTTTATGTTACTTACAGAGAAATTTAATCCGAGGACATTTGATTCTTCATAATTTAAATAAATAGTTCTTCAGGTTAATAACATTTACTGTATATAAACATACAAAATATCACCTATGAGTATCACTGAAAATACACAAGCTCACAACATAGAAAAAAAGACTCACTTTATGAATCCATCTCCACCACCAAGGTACTTTCCTCTGGAAAAAAGGTCATCCAAACTTAGCTTAGCTGCCTATAAAACAAAAGAAAATGAATACTGGGAGTCAGAATCAGAAACAAAAACTAAAAAGACAAACTATACTAGAACAAAAATAAAAAATACAGAAATTACTTAAGTATCAGAAATAATGATGCATATATGAGTACTATTTGATTATACGTGGAAATTATCTGCCCAAGTAAATAGAACTATGAAAAACAGCATTTTGAGAATTTAATCATAATAAATGTCTTCCTTGATGACCCAAAGCTCCTTAGCAGTATCGCTGCCCACCCTTAGCCCCAATTACACCTCCCATCTGATGACCATTGATAATGTAGAGGTCGATCCTGTCATCACTTTTATAATCTCTGGCTCTTGTTAATAATGAACTGGTAGTCTGGCACAACACAGGTGGAACTATTCTTAGAACTCAGGAAGGATTTTGCTAAATTTCCAAATGTCCAATTTGGTGAATATGTTCACGTTATTGACATAAGCACTGACAACAAGATGGCCACCTCCTAGCTAACATATGTCAATGTCATTTTAAGCCATCTAAGCATGGACTTGAATACAAGGAAATACAACTTTTCGAACAGAGGACAACCCTTCCAGATGGTTCTTTGGAAGACAATGGGTGACATGAGGTATGTGGCAACCCTGACAATGCATAATGCCTTATTGCACAATGATTTCAACATCCTAAGGAAAAGGGTATCTTTTCTAAAACCAGGAATAGAAAACAGTGACAGCCAATCAAATGCTTTTTTCTGTTCTCACAATAGAACGGCCACTGCTATCATTATGACGTTAGACCAGATCTTGAATGGTAGAGATGACATCGAAAGTAGTGCAGCTTGGTACGCAGTATGATTGCTCCTCAGACACCATGGAAAAAATGACTCTTGAGAGTCCGTCCAAGAGTTTAGCCACACTGTAATCAGTGTTGGTCAACAACAGTTATCTAAACTCAAGGCTTCCGCAGTTTTGGTCATGAGAACTATGACTGTAGAGGATGCAGATTGAGGAAACTTTGTGTCGGAAGGATTCAGCATCTATACTCTTAAAGAGGATAACCCAGAACTTCACACAGAGTTCTGCACCAATGCAATTGAGACCAAGTGCCAAGAAATTGTGGTAGATGCTGCATCAGTAACTTTTAATAGAGTCATCCACTAATATGCATTTAAATACAACAATTTCAGAGAGTAAAAATTATTCACCTTGACTGGGATTCAAACCCGGATCCCTTGGTGTCCAGTCTAGTGCTTTAGCCGGTTAAGCTATCAAGGCATCCCTTATGCTGAAATTTTGGGGGCCTTACAGGAACAAGATGCTGTGATGAAATATCTTAGATACATAGTTCAATGCCATAGGCCTTCGTAGTCATGCCACAGTCCACAAGGTTAAAGCCAACTTTAAACACTTAGGCAGTTTATACCTTTGAAAAAATTCAAAACCATGGGAGATGCCACAACAGTAACTTTTACCAGAGTCAGCTGCTAAAATGCATTACAATCCAACAATTTCAGAGTATAAAAATCATTTGCCTTGACCATGATTCAAACCCAGATCCCTCGATGTCTGGCTGAGTGCTTTTGCCAGTTAAGCTATCAAGGCATCCTCATTTTGGACATCGAGGGATCAAGGTTTGAATCACGGTCAAAGCGAATGATATTTAGACTCTGAAATTGTTACATTGAGACCAAATGATTTATTTTTATTTAGAAACTTGAAAATTTCCATGGCAGCAATAGCATAGGTTCATACAGGAGCTGTTTGTCTGCATCTGAGATCCAAGAAAAGCCATAGTTTTCTGTGTTATTGGCAGATATAGCTGTGAAATTGTTCCTCATGTGTTGGCAAAGTGCCACCGGGTATGCTATCCGTTAACTATGCACCAACAGTCTGAGGAGTGATTTAGGAGTAGCCTGCTTTGCCCATTAGGTGAAAGAAGTGACATGGGACTTGTAGGTCAAAATCCTATCCTTGCCACAAGTCCACGGCTGCTCTGTACATAGTAACATTCTCAAGAATCTTTAATAACATTTCTTCTTGCCAAGGAAGGGTAGGCATCTTCTCCTTTCTGACATGGTGATTGGATCACCTTTGAATCCCAGTCAGCCCAGCAGGTGAACTAGTTTTCTCATAAGAAAACAATACTCCTCAGAGTGTAAGGGTGTGCTGTCACACCTCCAGTATGGTGACAGTGAGACATGTTGATAGTTCCAATATTTTCCACCATTTCCAGCATATACTAAAAGACATAGATTTGATTTAGTCTTGGCGTGGCATGATGGTCATTATGAGTCACGTATGTGAAACCGTTTCCTCCTTTCTGTTTGCAGGGTCTGCTGATGGGCAGGGGGCCTGCTAAAATAGGTTGATTGCAGCAAGTGCAGGAGAGGAAGGTGGATTAAGCAGAATAATCACAACATCTGTGGCAGGTCTGCTTGCTTTGGAGGTGATGGTGGTAGTGGATATGGGTAGTGAACTCAAGGAAGAGGATTGCATGGTGGAGGCACGGGAGAATTGGTGGGCAAGATGTAGTGCTCTGGTTGATTTTGTGTGTGCAGGGGGCAATTGTTTTCAGGGCCACTTACCTTAGGAAATGGGGGCACTCTTTCAAAGTGTGTCCATCCTGGTGACAACGAAATCATTTTTGATTTTCAAGATTGATGAATACATGCAGACTATTTCTCAATTTATGGCCACGGAACGGTCAGGGCGAATGACGACCTCTCATCTCAAAATGTAGACAGATTCAAAGAAACTGTAGCAGATGCAATAGGAACTTTTAATTGCATCATCCAGAATTGCACATTACAATGCAACAATTTCAAAGTGTTAAAATCATTTGCCTTGCCCAGGATCCCGATCAAGATGAGTGATTTTAATACTTTGAAATTGTTGCATTGCATTACTCTTACAGGACCAAACGAGAGTGAAGCATCTTGCTTTATCCTGGAAGAGATTTTGTAGAAGTTGGTGCAAATTGCTTAGCTAAGCATTTCCAAAAAATCACCATCTGAAGCTTCCAATGCATTGACAATTCCCTTGTATTTAAAGGAGAAATAAGTTCTATTGCTGAATTCCAGACCAAGGAGGCAAAACTCTGCTGGGGCAAAATTGCTTGAGGTGGGAGGTGAAGGATGATGATAGAGAAGACAGGTGGCATGAGGGGGAGGGAGGTGTCGGCCCAAGGAAGGTTGCAGGAAGGTCTGTCTGGAGCTTTCATTTGAATGGCCTGAGTCTGCTCCAAGATCATGTTAAGAATGCTCGCCAATAGAGCAAATTTCACAAGATGTGAGCACAAGCCTGTTTACCATTGACAGTCTGTTGGAAGAGTGGGAAGGGGAAAGAGGAACAGAGGAATGGGATATTTCCACTGTGTAGAAAGCGAGGGAAGAAGGGGTGGGGTAAGGAATTAGAAAAGTATAGGAAGTCAAGGTCAGCATGAGGGATGGCAGCTATAGGAAAGGAGTTTGGGTAAGTCAATGTGGATAACACAGAAAATATTGAGCAAGATATTTTGTCAATTGAAAGTGTTCTTGCTGTCATGAGTAGTGGGACAACTGATTATTAAGGAGGGTATGCTAGAAAATGGAGATACATTGCAATTGGTCACCAGTACACCTCTTCATTCTCCACAGGAGAGTATCTGGCAACATAGCATGATCAATACATGAGTTGTATTGAGAGTACATATTGAATAAACGGGAGATCCAGCAATACCCTTTGGTGAAACTGGAGCACAGAGGCTGGATATTGGTGATGGAGAGGTGCTCAAGGTGAGAGAAATAGTAGCTAAAAGATAAGGTATTTCACAGCTAATTAGAGAGAGAGGCATTGAGGAACCAAGTAGTTTATTTTCACCCACCATATCTAACTTGGCTTTGGCCTTATTGGTAGCTGGTACAGCCAGGGCAGACAAACCTTGGTAAAGGGCAAACACAATTACCTAGGAAACAATTTCCTTCACACAGTAGATGCTTTCACCAAGCGAGATGAAATAAGTGTATGCATACATGGAAACATATGTACAAGTGTGCAAGAAGAAAGTCACACAAAAACATAGAAAGCTTTAGAGCTCAAGGAAAGCATCCAAATGGCACTGAGTCACGTGTAGCTCACACACATGCACGTCCATTTATACACACACACAGCTTTTTCCTATTCTTTGGGTCCATACTGGCAGAATGATGCCTTACAATGTATAATTAACAGATTTCAAATAAATAAATATCATTTCCAATAGAAAAATAAAAGAAACCTAAATAAAACTTACCCAAACAAGATCAAAGTTGGTCCCAATAATTTTAATAGTCTCAGATCCCACAGCAACTGTGTACTTGTACTCTCCAATATTAGCATCATTTGTTGAGTAACTGTGAGCTAAGGCAGCTCGACGTGCAGCACCTATTAGAGGGAAAAACTGCTTCATTTACTGCACACATAAATGTACAACACAGAAATAAACAACAATAAGATTAAATGCCTAATATTATGTCAGTGTGAAGTGTAATGCATAGTAACCAGCCAATTCACCAATTGTTTAATCTCTTTCATGAGTGAAAACAAGATACCCAAGACCATAAATTTATGGTATCGGCTATGCTCATTTTATATTTACATCTTTCAGGAGTATATACAGATTTTACCTCTTGATTCAAAGAGTTAAACTCTCATTTTATAAATATGAAGTCACAATTCCTGAATAATACAAATGTTTAGCGATAATTAAAAAATTTTCTACAAATATTCTTTAAAAAAATGAGAAATAGGACTTAGGAAACACATGGGCAATCATGCATTTAATTAATATAGTCGTGGCATATTTTGGTGATAATATAATAACGTTTTTCAACATTATGTGGGGAAACAGTACCTGAAACATCATGCCGCAATATGTTATCCTCTGATGCACTGCTATTAATACTGGATCCTACGCTCCCTCCAATTACTCCACTGTCTCCTCCATGATCAGGCATTTCAGATCGAGTGGGTGAAGCATTGCGCCGGATGGTCTCTTCAATCAATTGTGTAGCATGACTTGAGGCAATATGAAACAGCAAATATTCACTCACTGATACATTCCATATTCAACAGCAAGTGTGACAGTTAACGCACAATAGTCGCCATTCAATAATGAACAAATTTAGATTGTTGGCTTTTGTATATTGGTAGACTTGTCACCAAAAAACCTGAACCATTAATTAATACACAGTGATAAAATAAACAGTACTTAAAGAGATGCATAGGGGCTCGCAAGTGTTAACAGTGGACCCACTTCAAAGGGGTGGATAAACACCCACAGCATGAATGAAAAAATTAACTCTTCATGCAATGTAATTATGTTACTCTTCTCTGACCTACAAATGTAGGGTGGAACCCATCTTCTCCAATGATTGCATTCAAATCTTCAAGTATAATTATATCTTCTACTCTATTTTTTCAATTGCTTTGGCAATATAATTATACACCACCTCATACACTTAATTGTAGGCACTTTTACTTCACTTTTAGTATTTACTCATGATGATAGAAAAACTTTTTAATTTTTCACAGTTTTATATTGAAATACTATACTGGTTTCAACATTTTCACATTATTACCAATAGTACAAAGTTATCATCAAGAGTTATCATTTAATTAATAGGGAAAAGAGGGAAGCCCCCTTCTCCCCATTAGTGCCCTCTATCTCATCTCTCTGGTATTTAAGTCGGATGCCGCTGGATGTTAACATTGATCTATTGATAATGATGTAAAAACTTAGAAACCATTACATTACTTCAAAAAGTAACAAGTGAAAAATTACAAAATATTTTTGTACCATCATATATACCCACTTCATCATCATCATAGTACATTGCCAGCATGTTAAACTTGTACTACCACTGTACCTGTGGGTTTCATTGGTATCTTCATTATACTGATCCTTTCACTGTATTGTACTCTTCACTCTCATATCAGCACTTTTCCGCAGTATTATGCACATTCCAGAATTTCCATTCATTAAAGCCATTGTGATTAATCTATAGCTGGCACTCCCAAATTCTCTTTGGGCCATTTAATGTTAATAAGGCCCACAATGTCTAACTCTTTTCTATCTTAACCTTTACAATCTCTCAACTAGCATGTCTAGATTAATGCTATATTCCCAGGTACATCTCAGAATCTATTTAGCATTAAACAGCTGGTTTATAATATATATGTATGTAATATATACAGTATTTTATATACATGGTATATAAATGTATAATGGTAAATAAATATCCTGTCTTTCATTCAATATTTTCTTTCTGAACCCTAAATTTTGTTCAATGTGTGGGTAAATATTTTGTACATTAATTACCACAGTTTTTGCCCTGCAATTCATCATGTTTTATATGTATTAAATACTTTTCTTCCAACCCTCTGGTATATTTTCTTCCTTTGGCATACACTAATATTTCTTGGAATTTGTGTACTATTTTAGTACCTCATCGCCTATATACTTCTATATGAATCCCCTTGTTTTCATTCCCATCTTTATTTTTATCTATCCTTCATTTGTCATTCTTACCTCATCTTCTCTTACACCCATTTAATTTTGAAATGGCATGGGCAATACAGTGCAATTTATGCTACCCAGATATGCAGGTAAAAAATTTGGAAGAAGTTGATACTCACATAATCTTATCCTCATTGGGTCCGGTGATTTGAACAAGCCGTTCCTTTGCTCCAGGATGTACTAAAATTTTAAAACAAAACATTAATGAATAAATAATTAAAATAAGTTAAAACAATACCATGGACATTTTTTTGCATATATCCTATGGCGTACACATGCCAATATTTAAATATGGAATAAGGTGAAATTATAAATAAAAACCAGCCCCACCTGAAATGAAGATATGATAAACCTTTTTGATTAAACCTACCAAATTCACTAAAGGAATGCTATTTCTGAAAACCCCATATCTTATTTCAACTTCATTTCTCGTGAAACAACCTTGAAATTCTGTCCAGATTCTGCACTAATTATAATCTGGTTAACTTTGACATGGCTACATTAACTTAAAATATGACTACATTTTTAAATCATTAATTTATTTTTAAATTCAGCCATGCAAGTCCAACTTCTTGGCAGAATATAACCAAATTAACAGTTTCATCACTGTTTTCAGTATCAAACTACAGTTAAAGACCCATCTGAAATTGCATTTTCACACTGAAAATAAACAATCAAGCAAAGCTGTCATTATTTGTTGGTAGCATAACTTTTAATTCATCTATTTCAACAAACATTTTTCACCATCAATATAACTTAAAAGAAGCTCTAACAGCTTCAAAATGACCACAAAAATAGAAACAGAATTATCTTCAATTATTTTAGGTTTTATGGTACCAGATTCTGTCGTACAATTACCTATGAGAATTCAAGTTTTACTTTAATATATAATTCACTTCTCTATACTCAAACTGAAATGTGGTGGACTTGACAATCAGTAAAATTTGTTCACTTCAGTTTACCAAAGTAAAAAATTACCATAAAAGTTATTTCATCACAAAAATATTTCATAAACCTAATATCTCAAAGCAATTTGTTTTTAATCTAGGAAGTATTTGAAACAGTATTCATAAAAAGATCTGAAAATGTGGAAAAATAACCATTTTTATAAATGACATTAAAAAGAATTTATTTGCTCATACACCATACCAAGTAAGGTGATCATTTCTCCAAAGGCAGTTGACCTTTTATTTACTTCTTTACTGTTTCAACTGTTGATTGCTCCATACCTTGACATTCGCCAAAATTGAGAACCAAACTGGCATTGAACCAACCCATCACTACCATACATGTTTTCCTCCATAATGTTATTTAAATCTGTATTGTCTTCAATGTATAATCTTTCCTGTTTACATTTAAAATTTGACACAAAACCTTTAGGCAATGTATTCACCTTCATGTAAATATTGATTTAAAAATATTAATTAATAGATTTGTCACATAACTATGCACAAAAAACTAGTGAACAATGCTTTGAATGATTAGTGATGCACATGCTGAAGATTTAATAAGCATTACTTGTATATTTTAAGTCAAATACCACAGTGACACATTGCAGAGTTTACATATTTTAAATTCACAAAAGAAATACAGTCATGGTATATTTATTTTTGCTATCGTTAGTTTTCAATCACACTAACTACAACATAAAACCATCAATAACACAGCATTCAGGTGATCATTAAAAGTTCAAGGGATCGCATATAATCTGCTGTAGTTTTGCAACTCAAAGAGATTTTTTATTTTTCATTGGACAGTTGATTTCTGGCACAAAAGACCACAATTGAATACTGCTAAAGAGCCAATCAAGGGAAAAAGAGAACGTAGAAGTTTTGTTTCATGCCAAGAAACAAAAATATCAATTTCAACATGATAAAAACTGTAGACATAGAGAGAATGATTATTAAGTAAAAAGTGAAATCAGGGAAACTGATGAAATCTAAGCGGATAAGCAGAATGCAGAATAAAAATTATCGGGAACCTGAGCAATTTATGCAACAAAACCACCCATCAACACCCTAAGAGGCAGACTTTTTCCTCACCTAACACTCCTTACCCCAGAATCTGTCCTCTTTCCCCATATCTCCTGCATTTAGGATGGAAGCACAGTGGATCACAATTAATTCCAATTTCAGAATCCCCAAATAATTTTGGCTATATCCAAGAACACCACCTAATTCTCAGTAACATGATTTGTAGGACTTCTGGAATTAATTCCTATTGGCATTATTAAAAAATAGTAACGTTCTGGTGTATCACCCATATTAGTTGTTGATTTCCTGTTCTTAAATGATGGATTGCCAGGGCATTTCCTATATTTGGCTTAAAATATTCTTTTTAATCCCTATCCCTATAATCATGCACACAAGATTCCAAATACTCCCAAAAACAAATGAAAAATGCTGCAAAATTAAAGTCTATAGACAGTGTATTCTACAGCTTCTTTTCTGAAAAAATATGTTATCTAATTCATATTTCTGAATGGAGCTGAAGTAAAAAAATCAAAAGGAAGTTTTGATAAATAATAAGGAAGTTTTTGTGAACTTCAGACATTTCAAAATTTCAACTAAATAAGACTAATAATACATATTTTTCCATAAACAAAAACTAGATTCCACTGTTTTAGGAATTTAAAACTGTTAATTACAGTAATTTCTGTGGTAACATTACTTTCTTGGACAGGAAGATCCTAAATGAAAAAAATATAAGCAACACCTTAGTCAGCCATGGCTTTTCTTAGATCTGCATGAAAACTTAATCACACCTGTCCAATCACAAAATTCTTGCACCCCTAGCCTGTCAGATAACCTAATATGTACCCTTTCCATCTCATTCAAGGAAAATTCATAGTTATTTGTGTTGTTAGCTCCAAGCAGTACCCCTTTCTTGAGCCAGGAGGAGAATATTTAACTAATACAATTCAGTTTAATCAAAACACATTAAGCACAGACTTATATTAATTTAAACTCAATATCTAATTACAATCCATGTTATATGAGAAATTTAAGCTCCTTAAAACTTAGCACATATTTCTCTTACACAATATTCAACATGGACACATGATTTTTTGGGACTAGTATATTTTGCTACCTATATATATATATATATATATATATATATAGATTTTGCTACCTATCATTCAACTATATGTGTGTGTGAATATATATATATGTGTGTGTGTGTGTGTGATATACTAAAATATAATAATTTTAATAAATAAGGTATATATTCAATAAGATTTGGAGAAATTAAAAATGACATATATCATAAAAAGTTAAGTTCATGTACTATTCTAATTTTGAATTCTACTTACAAGGCCAACCGTTAAGTTTGTATTTCCAAATAAGTGTGCGGTCCTTTAAAAAAAAAACTCATAAAATTCTTGCTGTGAATTTTTAATGCTATTAAATTAATACTGAAAATCAGATGATCATACAAGGTATACCAAAATAACATGGCACAAAAATGCATTTCTCTTATCTTCAATTGAATTAATGCCACAGCATGCAATTGTTATTTTTGGATGCATTTTGCATATGTCAAGTAAAATTACAAAAGCACTTTTAGTGTCTTTGTAAATTCTTCAATCTACCTAAGAGGCACAATTTCATAGAAAGCATTTAAAAAGCATGGAAAAAAGAATTATTGTTGAGCATACATCATTCTACATATAAATTTCCGTGCACATGAATATAATGCCAGAGAACTAGTGCTTTCTTAAGTCCTGTTGCTAAAAACATTTGAATGCCATATCAGCTTCAAATAACAATTGTTATGTATATTCCACCATGAACTCCATGCTTAGAAAATATTATTTTTAAATTGAAGGTTTAAAAACAGAGTTGATTCAACAGACCTGTTGAAAAGAAGGGCTCATGCAGAATTAGGGAATATATTATGTTAAGAGTTTGTATCAGGAAAGTTCAGAAATCTCAGGTTATTCACACAATGCTGAAACACAGAAAATGCTCTTTTTTTCCTTCCCATGGAAGCATACCTCGCTGGAATGAAATGATGGTCTCACTCAGCTCTTCAATCATGTGTACCCTTCTTCCCTTGATTCCCATCACTGTAGCACATAACAAAAAACTTTGTTAAACTTACCAAAGGATGGAAAATCCGTTATTGCAACTAAAACCCAAATTATTGAGTTTAAAAAATGGTATAACAAAACATTACTGAGCAGAAAGATCTAAGAATGACATAAACTTGCAGGTTAAACCTCTTATTATAAATTTTGAAGTAAACACCCCATATCAAAGATTTCAAGGAATATTTCAACCAAAAGCAAGCAACTTTTTTCATAAAATTATATACTGACTGACAATTTCAGAAGCTGAAAATAAAATATTTTGTGATATCAAGGTTTTAGTAATAAACCTCAATGATGTGTTAATATAAAAAGTACCCAATATGAAAAAAATAATATCCATCCAAACACATAAACAGAATAAAATATCTTAGTATTATATAATTATTCATGGTCACACTTGAATATATATTGAACTTTTGAATTATAATGAGGCTAAGGTAGAGGTTTGCATGCCAAGGACTGAATCTATTTCCCATTATGCAGCTTTTGATCTGGAGGCAAATAATTTATGGAAGAAGAAGGTACTGTGGATTAGGATTAAGCGGAAGAGATTCAGAGAAAAAATTCAATTCTGAGAATATGTGGGAATAGATAGTGAACGAGAGCTAAGAGATCATTGGAATGAAGGGCAGAGGTGTTAAGGGATGTGATGCCTATTGCGGCCATGATCATCTGGGAGTCCTGAGGGAGAAAGATTCAGTGGAAAAGGTTGAGGAAGTGGCATGACTCTGAAACATTGGACAGTTAATAGTGGAAAAACACTTGGGAGGTAGTGTTTTGAAATGGTGGAGATTCCCTCTGTTTGGAAGTTGCAGAAAAAACAATAGGGCAGCCTGTATTGTTGATTTGATGTATTTTATAGACTATATGAAAGGGTGGAGTGTGCAGTTGAGATGGGGTTAAGATGGAAATGTGTGGTGGAAACACTATTTAAAGCATGGATTTCTGCTAGAAATCCTTAGTTGAAGTGGTTGGGTATTGACTTGTATGAGACATTGTATGATATTTTAATATATTTAAAGTTTTCATTGGTGCAACAATTTTCTTAAGTGGAAGGAAGCAGAAGACCAGATTTTACTAATACTATATACCACAAATTTCTTAATAAGCTATACTATTTTATTCTGCAAAAAGTACATTATTTGCTAGATAAATCTTTCCAATGATTACGATTTTAATAACTGTTGAAAATAACTAAATTAGGTATATTATACCACAGTGAAAAATGAGGCATCAGAGTGGCCAAGAAAATACAAATATTAGCCTGTATCAAATAACTGAAAAGCTACCCAAGGAGCCTAGAATTAAAAAAGGAAATTAAAACAGAGATCAATGTCCATGTAAAAGAGGATGACAATTACCAAAATAATGTTTGAACAACATCCATTAATCAGCATTACTTTAAAAATTTATCATAAAATTCCAAAGCACGAGAACAATCAATTGGAGACATAATTACATGGAGCTCCATGAGCATTAACCACAATTTAAGTAATCCACATTTGGTAAATAAATGAATGAGTCACAACTTGCACATCATTTGAAAATGAAAATGAATCAGTTCTATCTAAATTTTCATGATCTTGACCCTGAATAGGTTCACTCTAAGCAAGCACACACTTCAGCAACAAAGAATTTTTTCCACTAAAGCAGCCTGTTAATTAAATTTTGAGCGTATTGAGCAACTTAAAGCTCTTTTATCAATGTTGCTAAAATATTTCAGCACTAGAGTATACATCCAACAATTATATCATTAAGCAACTAAAATGCTCAAAGATGATAACATAACACATAAATAAATAACAGAATTTCATTGTGGGTTCACTGCATTGATCTTCATTGCCTAAATTAAAAATTATAACAATGAAACAGTGTTACTAGGCTCATGCTATTTGGCTTTGAGGATTTTTATACAATTGGGTGAATAAAGAGTTTTCTACTGATATAATATTTATTTAACTCAAGTCTCAACTTTGCGAAAAGTAATTGAAAGGTAGTGTAATCATAAACTAAAAGAATAATGGTATTTTTTTAACATAAATAGATTAATGTTGCTGGGTTAATCTAAATAAAAACTGGGTGTTATGTGCTTTTGGGCCAGAATTATTATTTTGATTCAGTTTCTAACTCTTTTAATGTAAATACAATATACTTGGTTAATCATCTTTGTTTTGATGTTGCTTCTGAATTGTCGTACTTGTTCTTTGGTTTTTGACTCATCGTCATAATCTTTCGGAATAAAATATTAAAATATGAAACTTTCATGAACAGTAAATGGCAACTCAGGGCATATTCAGTTAGGCGGCATTTTCTAATTTTGGTTTAGAGTATTTTGCATGAAAAGGATTATATTAGTAAAGGATTGCGAAGATCATTTTTTACCTATAAGTGAAACTTGAAAATGGGGATTCTACTTGAAGGGGGCAATATAAATAAAATTATAGTTTTTCAGCAATATCAGTTGTGTATACCAATATGCTCAAACATAAATACCAGAATAAATTAGTCATTATAACATGGATTCTTTGGGAATTTTAGTCCAAGCTGCACAGCTTTCCTTACAGCTAGATGGTAACTGAACAAGTGAAGAACATCTCAACCAGGGGGTGGTTCCATTATTTTGCAGGAAAACTGAACCTCAATGTGTGAACATCAACTTATTGTAAAATCTCATTTAATAGAACTGAACACCAATATTCATAAATGAAAAAGAAACACTTTGTTCCAATCCACCAATTTATAATAAATGAAAAAGAAACACTTTGTTCCAATCCACCAATTTATTACAGGTACGACTAGTTTCGACGCTACGGCGTCATCCTCAGGTACAAAGTTTAAAGTCACAATCATAGTATATATACTCTCTTCTGGAAAGGGTGGGGGAGTTGTGGGAAGAGGGGGCGGGGAGGGGAGTACGGGGGTAGGTACGAAAGTATGTGGGAGAGGGTAGGAAACACCAGGAAAAGCGTTAGTGAGTGGGGGGGATTGGAAGGTGGGTTAAGAAAGGGGAAATTAGGGGAAAGGGGAGGGGATTAGTAAGCTAGGGATTTCATTGGTCAGTATAATTTGAGTCAATGGCTAATGGGGATAAAGGTACGGGTTAGGAGTCAATGGGAGTTGGGGGGAAGGGGTTATTGGTTCTGTTGCAACTACAAATGGCTACAGTGAAAAAATGGTGGACAAAATGCTCCGCAAGAAACGCTCCATAAGAGCCCAACAGCTACTTTACAATTCAGGGGTAACTATTAAGGAAAAACTTAAGTGGGTAAAATTGCCCTATTATGGTGTCCCGTCCGAAAAAATTAGCAAATTATTCCCGAAAGACAAATTTAGAATTGCTTTCTATAACAAACAAAATCTTAAAATTTTCATAAACAAAACTAAAGATAAAGTTGAGCCACTGGAAAACAGTGGGATATATGAAATGGTTTGCGGGGATTGCAGTGCGAGGTACATCGGGCAGAGTGGTCGAGCGGTGCGGACAAGAGCGGAGGAACACAAGAGGTGCTACAAGAAGTGTAACCTAGCCCAATCCCACTTTGCCAAACACCTGTGGGAGGAAAATCACACCAGCGATTTCATCCCCAAAATACTACATCGGGAAGAAAAAGGGAGGAGGATGGACAAGAAGGAAGAGTTGGAGATCCGGAGAACAATGAAGAAACATCCTTTACTCAATGACATTCTGTTTGAAAACGTATCACCTCTCCTGGAAGCCTCCCTAGCAATAACAGAAAAACAGAACCAATAACCCCTTCCCCCCAACTCCCATTGACTCCTAACCCGTACCTTTATCCCCATTAGCCATTGACTCAAATTATACTGACCAATGAAATCCCTAGCTTACTAATCCCCTCCCCTTTCCCCTAATTTCCCCTTTCTTAACCCACCTTCCAATCCCCCCCACTCACTAACGCTTTTCCTGGTGTTTCCTACCCTCTCCCACATACTTTCGTACCTACCCCCGTACTCCCCTCCCCGCCCCCTCTTCCCACAACTCCCCCACCCTTTCCAGAAGAGAGTATATATACTATGATTGTGACTTTAAACTTTGTACCTGAGGATGACGCTGTAGCGTCGAAACTAGTCGTACCTGTAATAAATTGGTGGATTGGAACAAAGTGTTTCTTTTTCATTTATTATAAATTGGTGGATTGGAACAAAGTGTTTCTTTTTCATTTATTAAAATGAACTTCCACAAAGTTGAGGCTGAAACTATTGAACTAACCAATATTCATAATAAATGGGAAATAAAAATCACAGCTTTAAAAAAAATAGCAAAACAAAGAAAATTATTTGGGTTTAATGTGGATATTTCTGAATAAAACCAGGTAGGAAACTCAATACTGGCACCCAAAAAGACCACCCAAAGAGGTTTTCAGAGTTGTAAAAAATAATTTCATAAATGTCATTCTCAGATCAAAAAGATATGATTTTTACAACAACAAACATTTATTTAATTAACGGTAAACGTTATTGTTTACAATCACTTTAGGCAACTTCAAGTTTCAGTTCAAGCAAATTTTTAAAATTAAGAGAAGAACATCAAAAACAAAGTAACATATTAAATGGAGCATGTGATGAATCCTGGAAGTAAAATGATAATACTAAACTTAGTTATTATACTAAATGTAGTTACTATACTAAACTTAGTTACTATACTAAACTTAGTTACTATACTAAACTTAGTTACTATACTAAACTTAGATACTATGATTTAGTATGCATTTGAGAAAACCTTTCATGAGACATGGAAGAGTTTTTATAGGAATACTTAAGAATACTAAAAGGGAGTTTTTAAAAGGCATTTCAAATTTTATTTCCACCTAGCATTTTTCAAATTTACTGCCACGGCATTGGAGTCACTACAACCTTAGGATTTATTCCCATTTTTTGACAAAATTACAAATATATACACAGGGAGACTATATTCAATAATACTGTATGCTAGATAGACAATAATTTATATTACACTGTGATTATCATAATTACCTTTTCCAGAATCTGAATTACGAATTACCACCTCATCTCTGAAGTAATTTTTATTAGGGATTTTGGTTGGGTTGGAATATTTTCCAGAAGATTTGACCACTTCCCCTTGGCCCAGCATGGATTGGAGAGGGCTGGTTGTATTTGCTGCGCCTACAGATGATGGTGTTGAAGCAGCTGGACTTGGTGTGGTGGGAGTCATGCCACCACTTAAGGTTCCTTGGGTATTTTCATTCTGTCCTGCCTAGATTAATATCAATGCCAAGAAATTGAGTTGAGAATCTATGCATACAAAACCAAAATATGAATTCTAAATGCAGTTATTAGAAGTAGACCACTGTTCAGAAGTAGGTTTTTGATGGACCCAGAGAAACATATGCATAATGTAGTAGTCCTGATAGAGTACACTCTGCAGCAATTTAACCTTAACATAAACAACACTGAACCCAAAAAGAGCATGCATCATAAAAAATTATATGCTGTGAATACACTAACTTTCTGCCTCTACATGCCATCTGAAATGTATACCAATTCCTCTATACATCTGGTCTACTACCTCTTCCATGGTGACCTGACATCCTATCTTCAACCATAATCATCAACATCACACTGTCCTTCAATATATACTGCACTTCCCGGACCATAAGATACTTCGGTGCATTACATGTGCAGCAATTTTTCATGTTATGAAAAAAGTGTTGCGTCAGAACCGAAGAATCAAATTATATTTATATTAACACTTAATATGAAGAAAATGTAATCGTTACATTAAAAAAGTAGCTACTATATTGAAGCTTATTGATTGCAGAATCCCACAAATTCATCATCACTGCTACTAAAATCATATATACAGTTACTTTCACTGTAGTTGTCACTTTAGTCAAACAAAATGTCATCTTCACTTCCATTTAGCACATTGCTATATTCATACTTTTTAAAAGACTTTATGACAGCCTCACTGTTAACTTCATGCCAGGACTTTGTCAACCTCTCACAAGCACTAGAAACTGATGGCTGGTTCATTCTTCCCTTTCTGTATAAATGTCTTCACTTGGTGCCTCTATCCACTTTATACACCCTTGCCCTTCCCTTTAATGGTTTATTGACTTGAACCCCCAGATCCTGCAATTCAGAAGTTAATCCACCAAGAATAACAGCAAGATGTACCTTCTGTCATATGGCAGGGCTTTTCTTTGGCCCCATTTTCTGTGCCTAAACTTATTGCACACTAACAAAGATGATTTCTTCAGAATATTAGCTGGATGCCATATCTTCCGAAACCATAGCTTCATACCCTCTCCATGCATCCACCCTTTGGGATAAATATATATGATGATATGAATCCATGTGGATATGTACATTTAGACAGCATTTTTCATTTAAAATTTAACAGAGAAGAGAGCGTTCAACCATCAGCACAGCAAAAAAGAACAACAGCATAGCATTTCTTCTCATGACAGTAATCTTTATCATGTAATTTTTGTATTATGCATTGAACAACACTATCATACTACTTATGGTTAAGTACCTTAAGACTCAAGAGTTTACCGGGGCTGATAAAATAATTACATTTCATCATTCACAGTTACATGGCGACATCCACGTAAACCAATGCAGTTTCGCAGCAGCATCAACATGTGAAATGAAAGTAAATGCACTCCATTGCATATCCAATGTTTATGATTTAATTGGGATTTTTTAAGGGAGTACAGTCAAGAAAGTATTCAAGCTTTATTCCTTCCTACCGGCTGAAAGCATTTATTATTGACATTGGTAATAGAAACAACCATTTGCTATGCTTAATGAGGAAAAAATACTTAAATGAGAAAATAACAAGGAAATGATTTATCACAAAAGATTTAAATGCAGGATATAATTTCTATCAGTAAGGATGCCATGTTTCCATGATCTACACCAATCATCTTCACATGATGACGAATAAATTGAAGGCCATAAGTTCAAACATGGCCTCACAAAAATTGTAACTAGAGCATTGCATCATAAGTATGGCATCCTTCATGGTGCTCTCACAACTAATTTTGGAATTTATTTGGTACACATAAAAATGATGTTAAACAAGTTTTGAAATAAGCAATAAAAATAATAAGAATACAATACACATTGTTTTAAAGAATTCTTACATGTGATGCATGAGCTGAATATTCTAAAAGTCCCAAAGAATGGTGGAAGTAAGGAAATATTGAAGTTTTTCATCAAAACCCAGGACATATTATACTTCAATCTGTGAATAAATCAATTATTTGTACTTCATCTAGACTTTGAAGAAATTAATAAGTGCATATAGTTTTAATCTTAAGCAACACAGGATATCATTTGGTAACAATAGCTTCTTGAGGAAAATCAAAATCATTAATAAGGCCAAAAAAATAACACTGGTAAAATTTTCATTAATTTATGAGACATGGTATTCATGGAATGAAAAACACAATGCATTTTTCCACTGTTCTTTATTTTGGTACCACTAGTACCAACGCTTAAGGGTCACCATCAGGTACATGATGATGATGCCTAAGCATCGAAACTAGTGGTACCGAAATAAAGAACAGTGGAAAAATACATTGTGTTCTTCATTCCAAGAACATGAACTTCCACAAAGCTGAGCCATAAACTAACGAATAGATATGATATTGCTCAAAACAATAACAGTATCTTGCTGGCATCTTACAGAAGAACAGTCTCTCTTGTACAAATCAACTAACTAGTAGTTACACCTACACCTAGTAGTTACACCTACACCATTTACTGCTCCTTTAATAGGAGAGAAACTCAAATGCATTAAGTTAGTACAAAACTTGAAAACAAAACATTTGAAAGATGCTTTACATGGGAATTAGACAGAATTCAGGAGCCAACCAGAGTTGACAAGTATTATTTTTCTTCAAAATGTTCAACCAAAATACCCTGAATGGACATTATTAAACCAATAATCAAATCACCTAAAGCATTAATGACATTGTTTTCTCGAGGTCTTTATTATTTGCCATATTCATTTAATATTGCCACAATCATAATATCTTTTACTATTTACTTTTTCACTTTCACAAGGGTTACAGACACTCCTGGACATAAGAAACAGTAATGATCTCAAATAACTGTTTTTAAGTTGGACAGTGGTTTCAAAATTGTTTACCTTAGGTTAATTTTGTCTGCATGAACATAAACTGCATTATTATAACTAAGTTTTAACAGACAATATCTTGTTAACATTGACATAACGAGAAAGGTTGCTTGTTACCATAAATAAGAAAAATTATTATCAACAGTGAATGAGCGTATTTATGCACCCAAACAAATCTTGCATCAGTAATGAATAGGAAATCTTAGACATTTATGACAGATGCGCATTATCTGTTAGCAAATACAATGGAATACTAATTGTAAAAATCTCATGCTATAGCACAGAACCTACCTCCAATTGGTAGAGCTTCTGTTTGTAGTACGAGTCTGTATCCTTGTTTTGCCACTGCATTGCTCTCAATTCAATTATTTCCAAAAGGTGAAGTCTTGATAAAACATCCAAATGCTCTTCCCGACAACCGTTGCGAAATGTGACAAATGCACGGTCCAGTTGATCTATAGAATGGAATATCTCACTAAATAGTTGTCAGTTATTAACTTGCCTTATCTTATTTTAAGTTATAAGTAAATGATGCAAATTGATTGAGTGCTAATGAATTTCATCATCTCAAAAACACAAATAAGATGTGCTGCACAGTTAGCGAAGTTAAAACACCGAAACCAACTACCTCTCACTTCCTCGCATAATATCTTTTCAAACTACATTGATAAGATATTATTTGAGGAAAAGCGAGGTAGTTGGTATTAAAGTTGGCAATGTGTATTAAAACAAAATTTATATAAGGCGTTAAGAATGCTTACAACCGTTGCCTTATTCGTAAATTCCTTTCCATTTTAACATTTAGAAATATTTATTAAATATTTTGGAACGTGATCTTAAATATATATATATACAGATGTGCTTGTAGGTCAATAAGGCTATAACATATTGGAATATACTTGTTATTTAGTTTCTGAAATACAGTCCGCAGCCTCATTTGCTCACGACTACAATTCGTCGTAAAAAAAGACACAGAACATTGGAATTACTACGTAATTTCATCCAGAATTATGAGGTTATACAGCCAGGTTGGGCGACAGAGTGTAAATAAAATTATGCTACAGAGTTATGTCAGAAAAAACAACTTGATTTTAATTCGATTTTTGTGAGAACATACCTTAATGTGCCCTAGTGTGTGCCTGACAATGTAACATATTTAAACAAACACAACCATGGAGACGAAACTTTCCGCTTACCTTTATAAATGGTTTCCAGCTGTTGACCGTAGGCTTTTAGGTTGTTGCACATATTCATTACATTACTTTGCATGGTAGAGTCAATATTACCATTTGATATGCTTGCCGCCACAATATCGATAAGATGCATGATTTCTTCAACTGAAAAAAACAATTCAAAGAAAAGCATGTCATTGTCACTCTCCAGACAATTAATGATCATTCTTGAACGCGAAATTCCGTAGTATCTTGTTGACTAACCAGAGTTCAACCTGACAGAAGACCCGTCAAACGTACTATGTCGATTAATATTGCTTAATTTCAGAGGTCTTGGTTTTTCTAGATTTCGGGTCGTTTTCGTCAATCGTGCCATACTTTTGATAGACATGTCGTTCGATGGTTTGATCTAAGACACAAAAGAGGAGTAATTGCTTACCATTTGGCATTTGCACACGTGCAAATAAGCATTATTCCACAACCTGACAAACATCAACAACGAATTCGCTGTCCTCGTAATTCATTAATACTACTGAAACTTTCCAAATTCATACCATCTAGTTAAATATAAATATATACAGGTTTTAACTTCTAAACCTTCTGCCACACAGACAAACTACGAGCTACATTCGCTACTTACGAGACAGTACGTAGATGGCATGAAACTGCTTGTGTACGTGCGTGATGGCGCGATGTTTGGTTGCATTATTTCTCAGATCCACTTCACGCGCAGAAAGATGTGCTTGCTTGGACATTTTCTCATCAGTTAATTTTACTTCAATCAAAAATAAACAAATGCATTAATATTCCTAATACCGCAAATAGTTCACAAAATACTTAAAAATATTGTTTAACCAAAAATATATCCTATATCAGAATTACAAAGCTTCAGATCTAGCATCTATGTTAAATTCTCTAATTGCAAATCCAAAGGGTTGTCTAGAATATGCTATGAATTATATAAAAATACACTTAATAACAATATCTCTAATAATATCAAGTACTTTTGGGCTTATGTGAACTCAGTGCTAAAATATGAGTTACTTTGCAACGTTTCTTCATGATCTGATAGATAATAACCATCAAGATATTACTGACTTCTTTGCTTGCTATTTCTCATCAGTGTATGATGCATCACATCAGTGTATCGGCATGCATCAACGGCAACACAACTAGTCCTCTATAGAGTTAAATTGCATTCTCTACGCATACAAGGGCATATATTTTTCATTGTAAAATAACCATTAAAATTGAAGATCAATCGCTAGCCTCTCCATTTCTTATCGGAGTGAAGGATGCGTCAACTATTACTAATCTTGGGTTAGAGTTCGTCATATCGCGATAACACCGTGATGAGAGAAAAAGGGGAGTGGTCCTCGGGCTAAGTAACGTGTATGCTACTAAGTCCTAAGGCACATCACCGTCCATTTCATTTATTTGGTCTACCATTCAAGAACCATCCACTATGTGTTGAGTATATGGATTATTATTATTAGGTAATCTACCGGTTAAGGTAGGTTTTTGGATGGACACAGCTACTAATTAAATAAATATTTCGTGACTCCTGGCAAAACACAACATCCTACTCTACATCAGGTCCCTCTTCATCTCTGAGTACTTCCTTCCTCCCGTCCAACATTCCTATCCTGTTCCTTCCCTTTCCTCGTTTGCCTAACATTCTCCCGTCTATCACACACTTCAAGATGCCACTGCTGACCAATATGCTTTTCATCCACTTTTCCTACCTCCTTATGATTTCTCCCAACAATCCCTTCTCCTCCCCCACTATGCCTAGCAATTCCTCATTTGTTTTTCTTCTATCCACTTATCCTTCTCCATTCTTCTCAACACCCACATTTCAAAGGCTTCAAATCTACATCTATCATCCTGCTTCAGTGACCATATTTCCATGCCGTACATAACTATGTTCCAATGTACATTTATAAATATTCTACTTAAGTCTAAAAGATGTGAATAATAAATTAAACGAAAGAGTGAGATAGCAATAGCCACACAAATATAGGCACATAAAAAAAATGAATTTTACTGGTGATTATTCATGAATTCATTTTCTCCCGATATTCAACGTCCACAAACCATACCTTTTATAGGATTATTGCTATGGCTGTGAAATGATTCGATTAAATGCCCAAGGTAACCTATGATGGAGAGGGACAGAGGGATGTAAAAAAAAGAAGAAAGGGGGGATTAGAACACAATCATTGACAGCACTCATAGATACTCTCCCACTCAGGTCTGAGGGATACAGTGACCCTTGAGAGCCAAAATCACAACCACTCCTGTGTCAGTGACCCAGTAATAATGCTTATGTAATAAAAAAGGGAAAGAGAAAAAAAAGAAAGCTGTGCACACTCCCACACAGGTCTGTGTACAAAAATTAACTACGAGGGTCATCCGGAAAGTAGTACCCGTTCGTGAAATAAAGACACAAAAGTAAATATTAACAAACATAAAAAATTTTATTTGAAAGAGGATACTTTAAACTACTTCTCAACATAATCTCCAAGCAAATTAAGGCATTTGTCATAACGTGTGACAAGTTTCTGTATTCCTGCTGCATAGTCCTTCGCCGCCAGCTCATTGAGATACGCGAGGGACCCATCTTGCACAAATTTTTGCATAATGCAGATGGTGTTTAACAATTTCATGAACAATTGTTCGAGAAACATTGGGAAAATGCTCACAGATGTCATCAATTGTGACGCGCCGATCGTTCCTCACGAATTCGTCAACTGAGCTCACCAGTTGGTCTGTAATGACAGACGGTCTCTCCGAACGCTCATCGTCGTGTGTGTTCCCCCTCCCCATGTTGAAGTTGCGACACCACCGCCGAACAGACGACTCGTCCATTACATTGTCTCCATACACCTCCTTTAATTGGCGATGAATATCACATGGGCGAACGTTTCTTGCATTGAGGAATTTAATCACTGCCCTCACTTCACAACTGGCGGCGTTCTCAATTTTTTTAAACATTGTAAACAATCACAGAAACAACACAGGCAATGCTAGCGTCACGCAACTTGGCTCAGAGAAGGCAGACAAGCCACTGAAGCTATCTGACCTCGTCCAGCGGCTACTCGCGTCGTCAGCACTTCATGCGGCACGAACGGGTACTACTTTCCGGATGACCCTCGTAGAAGTAGGGAAGAGCCCAATAAAACCTGACACCAGGTATTTTTCAATTTTAACCGGCTAAGTAGGTCTCTTCAGAGAGGAATAAATTCCTTCCTCTCACCTTTTTCAGTACCTTCAGAAAAGAATGATGGGTGGGGAGGGTATGTGTTTCCAAGTAGAAGATGAAATAGCTGCAATCCCTGCTGGAACTGACATTAACCGCAATTCCAACAAGTGAAATATTATTGTTTTTCTCAATTCAAAATATGACGACAAGCAGTTAATTTCTTTAATGGGCCACCTTACTTATTCCCCTTCAGAAAATACAAATAAGAACATACATATATCTTCATTAAAATTTTTATTTAAACTATACAACTAACAGTTTTTTTACAACATCAAGGGTTTCATATACAACAAAATTTAATATCAATAAATGCAATATATTGTTTTTCCACAACCTTGACTATCACTTTCATTAATAAATACCAGCTGCAAGGGGGAATAAATAACACTCATTGCAATTCATAAGTATGCAATGGATTTCTTCAAAAAGCAAGCAACATCACAATGTCCAGGATGCTCAATAACTTGTCCATAAAGAAGGCAATAGATTAGCCAAGTATTACTCTAAACATACATTGGGAAATATGATAAAGAACTTTAAGGTTAATTTTGCACCATAAAGGCAGTAATGTTTTGCAGTAACAAGAAATAAAGTGCCTTCAAGAGACAGTAATGATTAAGCTATTCAATTCCTATTATCTATTTAAATGGCAGTAGAATGTGTGTTCAAGTTTAATTTTTGTTATCAAGCACCATAGATTATAATAATTAAGTATTGGTTTCAACGCTTCAGCCAGTATTTCTTGTAATTGGCATGCACAAAAAATTTCCATTGCATAAAAGTAACAGAATTATAGACACAAAGGAGCTTTGGTAAGCGCAAAATGGCTGCAAAACTATTATTCTTGGAATAGTGATAAAAAGGAAACTATTTTTTTTAAAACAAAGTAAATCAACTAGATAATTGATCTGTAGATTGCCAAATAAATATGCCAAAGAATATTTGGCGTCAAGAACAACAGACCATATAATATTTTTTTTTAATTTTCCTACAAATTTGATCATAAATTATAAAAAAAATAGAGAAGACCTGGATACTTTTAAATTAAAAATCTCAACTAGTGACATTTACAATATTAAAACAATTGAAAATACATTTTCAAATTTAACTATTTGCCTGCACATGAATGAAAAGATCTAAAAAAATTATGCCTTACATTTACTTTAAAAAAAAAAAATCATTTACAATTGCTATAAAACTTCAAATCAGCAGAATCATCATTAGCCTTGCCTTTAAAAATATTTCCTGTACCTCTTTCATGCATAAATAAAGAAAATAAATAATTTAAATAGAAAAATATTTTCCTGTAATAAATGTTGATCAACACATTTCAGGAGTCATGACAAGCGTTGAAACTTGAACGACAACAATTATTTCTCTTCCAAATAAAACATAAGACTTACACTGCTGAATGTTAGTTATAAAAAACTGCTAGTATAAATGCACCAAAGTGTTATTTCAAAAGTAAATATCTCCTTCTCCTTAGGAACATTTATGAAACATTTTTAATTTATGTAAAAAATGTATTTTGCTGTATAAAAGTGTCAAAGGGTAAACCAAGATATTTCCATGCAAATATTGCCTGACCAATGAATATGAAGAGTACAATTACACAATACATCCAAAATGTCTGCTACTGTTGATGATAACCAAATTTTCTTGATTAAAAAAATAGCAAATAGTTGAATGCTTAGCCAAATAAAAATGACAATCCTGATGAATGCACAAAATCTGATATGCAAATTAAATGAAGTGCTACTTGATTTCATCACATTTAATACCAAATATGCAATAAAAATTTTGGTGTAGTAAAAGAGGATATTCAATACATTGTATTATATCTAATTGTTAATCCACTATGGACCAAGTATATACCATGTGCATGTATATTACCTAAATAGTTTTACTATGGGAACTGATTTACCTTTTTTCACAAGCACAAATGTCACTTTGCTAAATATGTGCGATTTAAAACCAAATATCCAAAAATAAAATTATTGCACACACAAATATGAACACAATTTTAGTCAGGGTTTTTGCTTTTGCATGGATAAAATAACTTTTGAGGGAGTTAACAATTATTTTTTTAAAGTACATAATTATGTGTAATAGCTACGAAATAATGTGAAGGTAAGCTGCATTTTCTTTGTCGTATTTCTAGGGCTATTATGATCCTTAACATCGGAAATATCAAAAATAAAAGCTCTAGTTTCATTGCCTAATGAGGTTCTACTGAAAATGCCCAGTTATAATTGTACTATTAAATGAAATAAATAATAATACTCAACAGGTTTCACTTGAGTGGTGCTTTTTTCATAAAAAACTTCCCGGTACTATGGTCTGTGAAAACTATCACAACATACTGGGTTAGTCTACATTTCATTATATAAAATGGCAGTTTCTCACCAAAAAACAAGCCCTATTATTACACAGACAAAAATTCATATCATAGAATGGCCAAACTGAAGCCACAAAGAAATCTATTGTGTTTATATCAGACTAAAGCCAGCAAATCCAATTGATGGTGTAGATGTCTCCTTTTCAGGAACATTTGGAGTACACACTATTTTTGGCATTTTGGCAGCTGTGGCTACAGCATGCATAGTGTGTGTAAAAACTTCAGATTTTTACCGAGAAAATAGCAATCATAAGATTTAGGAGTGGCATCAAAAGTGATTATGATCCAAATGAGAAGCAGATATGTGGCAATGAAAATTAAATGATGGGTTTCAATGAATTAGACATTTATAACCATCGTAATAATCTTACTAGAAAGGCAGTCATTTTGCTAACAATAAACCTATGCATAAGAGTGCAACAATGAAAAAGTAACAGGGAAGATTTTGGATTCAATTTTGGGAATTTTCCATCCATCCATGAATAGGACCTTTGATTCTAGAAATAAATCATCCGAGATATTGCATTTTACTACCATGGTATATTACACATAAGATTCCCATATGAGCTTTATTGAAATACAGTAATTATAGGAAGTTTATTATCATTAAAACCTAGATTGGATAAACAGTAACTTTAAAGCTATTTATTCTATTTGTTTTGTTACCATTTTTGCTTTTCATTAATTGCTAAGATCATTAGGGAATCATGTAATGACTATGATGTCCATATAACGTCAACTTTTATGCTTGTTGAGAATGAGATATTACAGTTGTACAAGTGATATGATTTATCCCACTTTTAAGCTCCTCATATGTATATGAATAAAGTAAACATACCCTATACAAAGGTTTGCATGACAACTTTGCTAGTAATAAAAGTGCCGAAATGCCCCAATTAGGACCTCTTTCATTTTTGTTCTCTTTGCCTCATTTTGTATTTACTTATGCAGAATGCATGGAAGCCATAGTACTATTTGCCTTGGAATTATAATTTAGCTAGGTCAGAAGAAGTTTAGATCAAGATTTAGTTCAAATCTCAGAGATTTCACCACAACAATAACATAAATGAATTATTTAACGATTTTTGATGATTTGACGTTCATATATTTCCCTTTTAAATCTTTTAGGTATGCTTAATATGAAGTTTATTGCTATGAGTTACTCATCAACAGTTTCAGCATTTATACCAGATGCTGTATTCCTTAAACAATACACACATGACCAAATGACATTAAACTATGTACATAATTATTTAAATAAAAATGTATAAAACCTGGAGAGAATTGAAGAAATTTACAAAAATACAATTAAAAAAAATCTGAATCCATAGTAAAATTGATTGAACCATATTGGTTCACAAAATATTTAAATAATTGATTCAGAGCAAATGTGCCAAGGACATGCTGACGGAGAGTATGGAAACTGTGAACAATACTTGTTTCATTTTGCACAAAAGCCAGCATAAATCAAGAGATCATACCACTTTGACATATGAGAGTATTACCCAAGTATAGGTGAAAACACCCTTTTTAAAATTATCAATATATATTTAAAAAAGTAATGTGCATAAGGTATAGGCACTAAAAGCAATGAATACAAATGTTCAAAGTCATCACTAATCAACCCAAGTACTGGTAAGTGGCAGGAACTCCCTAAAGAAGAAAAAAATAATTATTACTTAAATGATTACATATCTTAGCCATTAAACTAATATGATATCTTCACCATTATAAAACATCAAATAATACATGCATGCATTATTTACTACTGGCTAGAGATTAAAAGTATGTTTCAGGCATTATATTTATGACTTCTCGTTGTATATTGATTCGCAGTAATTTAATAAAACCTATGCCCTGATTTACCTTAATTAGAATGCTTCAAAGTCATCACATTATTTAACTTTGTAAACTAGGAAAATATAGGCAAAATGTCATAAGAGTAGTGTGCAAGAATTGGACCAGAAAACAAATGAGAATTAATACAGACAGGTTAGGAGAGAGGCGAACAGCCTACAAACGCGCTGCTGGACTGATCAAGATGATATATGAATTCACGTGAACTTGTGTGAAGTCTGAACATCAGGTATTGTGATCACCTCTAGTGATTGAAAATAGCACAGTAAATGGCCTCCCCTGCCAGTAACACACTAACACTATTCAAGCAGTAGTGGTATAAGTTACTAAGGAAGGTTACCGAGGTCATGTGTATCATTTGGGATAGGTGGGCAATTTGATGGAGGTAGGATGTTCAAGGTATGGAGGAAGAGTGGAGATAAACCTGGTATTGACATAAGTCTACTCTCAGGAACAAGCACCAAGGGGTCCAATGTTCCATTCAATGGATGGCAAACTCTACTTGGTGTATGGAGCTTCACACATAATTCCCGAAATATGGATCACGACTACTGAAAAACTCAAGACACCCGCTGGATTCGAACTTGGGCTCTCGGGGTTGGATACCAGTATATTAGCCACTGCACCATCCTGATCCCCAACACAATTCAATATATGCTAACTGTGGTGGAATAAAAGTGGAGATAATAAGGAGCAGGGAGTTTTTAAGTCTGGCAAATTACCACAGGATATACTGGGTGCCTATTGTTTTTAGGCTTATGATGAACTTTGTCATCATTGGGACGTTAAGGATTTTTTTTGTAAAATTAAGTTCTTCGAGGAGCAACCTGAAAATATAGGGCAAGGCAGTAGAAGCCTGTTTTAATTAATATGGCAGTCAAAAGAATAAAAAACACAGCGAGGGTTGTGAAATATTTAAAATAAGAACAAGACTAAGAGAGAAGACCTAAAGAGAGAATAATCCTTTATTTATTTCCTTATCCATTTTCTGAATTGTAAATTTTTATTCACCTTGCTTTCCTAATGCACTGCAAGTAAAATTTCATAAAGAGTGGCAAATGCAGTAAGCAAACTTCACAGGGCATGAGAGTTTGAACTACTGCCCTCATTGCAATTAAAACAAGACCAGTGCGAATCACAATTCCTTGGAATTCCTTAGAAAGAAAAAAATAATTTTCAAGACAATGGGGTTGGAATCTTTAAAGAAATTTGTAATAGATTTTAGTAATAACATTCATGCTTTTTTTTAATTGTATCACGTTTAAATACGGACACCCTGATGCTATACAATTTTATTTGCATGAAACACACGCAGGAGTACATAATTAAGTATCTCTTGAAGGCTCAATGCTGCTTCTGGGAATTACCGTCGTGTAGGTTGGCTTGTTATATAACAGTTTTTCCCCAGGCCTGAAGGCATCTTCAGGGCGAAGTGATCTTTGTTGGAATTTGGCTAATATACACATAGGAGATGCTGGCAGGCCCAGAACACGATAGGCTGTTTCTTGGCGGTAAGGTGAAAATTACCCTTTTCCACGTTGATGTCAGGGTTTAGCCATCCTTACGTTTGAAAATATTTCGATTTTTCCTTATTTCCACTGCTTCTCTTTTGAGTCTTGGAAATAACATTTTTCCCTAGCCGGCACTTTTGCTTGTTTGAACTCTTGGTGTATCCTGGTTACGGCCACCAATGTCTGGCGATTGCCAAGAGTCAGAACTGTTTCTTATTTGTGGCCCTTTGGTACTCCATCTAGGAGACCTTCCTGTTTGGCCAATATAGGATTCAAAACTTGTGCACTTGATCTCATGACACTCATTTGTACATAAGATCGGGGATCCGGTCCTTAGGCTTGGGGATGATGCACCTGATTTTTCTCATTATGGAGAACCTAGTTACCTATTAAACTTCTGTAGGAGCTTACTTATCTTTTCAGCCATTTTGCCTATGTATGGGATGGTAACTGTTGTTCAACAAGCCAACCTGATAATTCCTAGGAGCAGCATGAAACCTTCATCAGACAGATGTCAATGAAGCCTTAAGATTAAACTAAGTATCTTGCTTGTACAATAAAAGGTGGAACTTCACACAATAAACATAGTTCATTCCGTAATCTTTCTCATAAAGCAAAACACTTTTTTCTCATAAAAATTAATGCAAAATATGATAATGCATTCCAAGAAAAAATTATTTACAATGTTTATGCAGAAAAAATTATGTATAAATTGTTTGGAATCATGAATTATCTTCATCTTTTCTTCTATTGCAGAATGAACTACCCTGGAATGCAACTTATATTTGCATAAAACAAAAGAGAATCAAAATAATTAGTTTAATAGTTATAATACATTCCCATTCTTTTTCACTAAAACGCTGTACAGAGACATTTATTTTTGCTGATGCTTCAAATATTGTGAAAATGTGATACAGCATTATCAATAAATAAATTTGAGTGTACATAGCCACTGCCTTTTAGGATGATGCTTCTCAGCATATGATGCAACAGTTTTTCATCTTTTACCAAGACCACATCACATTAAGCCTGTTCTTCTGGACACTTCTTGAAGGCTTGCAGGGTTACTGAATGGTGAACAGGCATGGTTTTAATTTTCAAATCAACACTTGCATTTGCAGAAAAGCACCATGTGACAGTCTTCTATTGGATTGTGGTCATTCTCTTCTCCCGTTATATTGGTTTGCTTCAGCATCTTTTTCCAGAAGAGACCTGTCTCGTTATGATTAAAACATATTGCGGCAGGTAACCCTCAGAGTCTAAGAGCTTCTTGATATCACCAATGAAAGTATTTGCCACCTTTGAGTCAGAGCTTCCTGCTTAACCATGCCTCATAATGGCCTGGATACTGGTTCATCTCTTAAACTTCTCAAATCACCCACAGCGTCCCTCAATTACCTCTTCTTCAGCCATTGATGATTCTGACATCTTCTTAATGAGGTCAGCAAAAATCACTTTCCCCTTCTCACAAAGGATATTCTTGTTAATAGTGTAGCCTTGAAGTCACTTTTCGTTTATCCATGTGAGAGGTAGCCTTTCAACATTATTGAAAATACATAACTGTTCCGTAGATATTCTTGCCACTCACTTTGAAACATCTAATCTTATAGCTTTCTCTCTTTCTCACTTTTCATTGATTTTAATTTTAATTTCCACAGTTATTTTTATTCTCATATGGCTATCTTCTTGAGGGTTTTTCTTCATGGACATTTTTTTAAAACTATACACAAAATATTAACTATGCTCGAAAAATCACATATATGCCACAAAAGTTTTGAAAAACTGTGTGTGATCACTAAGAAGGTAGTGGAGTGTGCTAAACAGAAACCGAAGTAGCAGGCACACAATCATTCCAGATATTCCCCTCTCCTAATCACTCATTAATTGAGTCATTTTTGTAAAAATATTTGTGTTTGTTTTGAAAATTATTTACCATGAAATGGGCTTGTTAAGCGAGGTTCTAGTGTAGTAGGTATTATTCTCTTTTTAGGTCTAATCCATTAGCTTGTTTCTTATTTTTACCCTAATTGAGGAGTTTAAAGTAAAAGTGACACGTTTTTCTGGTATTTAAATTTTCTCCAAGGCTTTAATACAAGTATAAATAAGTGGTTTCACTGTAAAATATTTTCTGCATGTAGATTATGAAGGCCCAGCCTTCTGTGAAAAAAACATGCAAAGTAACAAGCATGGATCGGATGAAGGGGAAGTTTCCCCCTTCATTGGAGAAATTGTATCAAGTTATTAGGAGGTGTAAGAGCATACAAGTACGAAGGTAAAAAGGCAGCATACATAATGCATTTAATAAAAGCATTTTGACCCTATGCCCATACAGGCATTATTGCATATTACATGGTCGCACCAAAAAGTGGTAGGACTGATTTTCTCTGGCGCGAACGGAGCGGTGGAGGGGGGTCTGCCTGGCAGGGTAAGGTGGAGGGGGCTCTCAGCAACAGACCGACACCAACCTCAGTCGCCTGCGGGCTGTCGTTGAGTGAGGATACCGTTTTTAGTGAAGCAAGTTTTTTTCGTCGAAAAACAAAATGAATCTGAATTTAGAGCAACCTTATTCCATGAAGTTTTGTGCGAAACTCGGGAAGACGGCCACTGAGACCCTCGATATGATCAAGCAGGCTTATAAGGACACTGCCTTAAGCCGTTCCACAGTATTTGAGGGGTACAAGTTGTTTAAACAAGAGGGTAGGGAGCTCGTTGAAGACGACCATCGCTCCGGACGGCCGTCGACGGCAAGAACCGACACGAATGTGGACAGAGTGAGGACACTTCTGAACACAGACCGATGCTTAACCAGTGAAGAAATTGCAGACCAGTTGGGTCTGTCTGCATCCAACGTCCAATGCATTATTTCACAGGATTTGGCCATGCGCAAGGTGTGCGCCAAATACGGCGTTGCCACGTTGCCGCACGCGCCCTATTCTCCCGATCTGGCACCACCGGACTTCTTCTTCTTCCCCCTGATGAAATGACAGCTCAAGGGACGACATTTTGACTCGATAAAGGCCGTTCAAGAGGCTTTGACGAGGGTCATCAACGGCACCCCCAAAGAAAATTTCCAGCGGGCGTACGGGGAATGACAGCAACGTTATACTAAGTGTGTAGCAGCTCAAGGAGCATACTTTGAAGATTATTAAGTCGATGTAAGTATATGGTCAATAAAATTCTTGTAAAAAAATCAGTCCTACCACATTTGGGTGCGACCCTGTATAATCAGAAAACATGATATATGCTAAGGCATGTATACAAGTGATTTCCCATCAATACTACCTTGATCAAAAAGTTCCCGGAATAACCACCGTGTGGCGCTCCCATCGTTCCGATTTGAGTTCTGTTTTTTTTTGTTAAATTGGTACATCTGTTGTTGATATTCCCTTTAAATCTTAGTGTCATAACTTGACATTTGCAAAAGTTACGGTCGGTTTTCGGTATGTCCATCAGTGCTTCCTGCGATTTTTCCATTACTTCCTCTCGGCTGCTAAAACGCGTTCCCCGTAATGGTTTTTTAACTCGATTGAACAGAAAGAAGTCACAGGGAGCCAAATCAGGTGAATTCGGTGGCTGTTGGATGGTATTTGTTGCATTTTTCGTCAAAAAATTACGAATAATGATAGCACTGTGCGACGGTGCGTTATCATGGTGCAAAATCCACGAGTTTTCTGCCCACATTTCTGGTCTCTTTCGGCGAATTACTTCACGCAAACGTCTCATAACGCCCAAATAATACTCTTTGTTTACTGTCTGGCCTTCTGGCAAAAATTCATGATGCACTACACCGTTGTAATCCATGAAAACCGTCAGCATTGCCTTCTTTTTTGACTGAAAACGACGTGGTTTTTTTGGTCTCGGCTCATTTGGTGAACGCCATTCACTTGCCTGATGTCTGGATTGCGTGTCCTACTCATAAACCCACGTCTCGTCTCCAGTAATGATCCTTTTGATGAATGTGGGATCGGATTCAGCCTCGCAAATCATGTCTTTTGCGACGTCAACACGGTCTCTTTTTTGCATGAAATTGAGGTCTCTTGGCACCAACTTTGCTGCTACACGACGGAAACCCAAATCATTAACCACAATGTCTTGGGCGGATCCATAGGCAATGTTCAAGTCCTCCGCTATTTCTCTGATGGTTAATTTGCGGTTATTGACCAACATTTCTTTTACTTTATCAATTTTTTCACCGACTTTCGATGTCGATGGTCTGCCACTGCGTTCATCATCTTCGATTGACTCACGACCACTTCTGAACCGCTCGTGCCACTGGTAAACGACCGTTTTTTTTAGAGAATCGTTGCCGAAACACTTTTCCAACATTTCCAACGTCCGTGCGCCACTAAATCCGTTTTTTACGCAAAATTTAATACAAGTTCGTTGTTGCAAATTTAAATCCATTTCTGAAATTGTAAAAAATCGCCAACACACACAGAGATAGATGTACTCTTGGCTACGTAACTTTTGCAAATGTCAAGTTATGACACTAAGATTTAAAGGGAATATCAACAACAGATGTACCAATTTAACAAAAAAAACAGAACTCAAATCGGGACGATGGGAGCGCCACACGGTGGTTATTCCGGGAACTTTTTGATCAAGGTAGTATGCTAACCATAAACACAGTTATTAACCCACAGGTTGGCTTCATAGCTGATGGTAGAGTTAACCCAATTTAGGACAATGACACGTGAAAAATTCACACATCAAGGTAGGGAGGTCCAGTGCCAGTGCTTCCTATGGTTTCCCAGGAAGTTCTGGTACTCGAAAAATCATACAACTCGGGTGAAGTTGAGGGTGCTCAGGAATCGAATCTGAGTTCTCCAGTAAGTAGTTCAACGCTCCACTCCTGTGCTACCGCGCCCAAAATTTTGTTCAACATAATACCTGAAGCTGGCGGGGATGATGGTTTAGACGCTGAAGGTGGCAAGAGCGGCACAGTAAATGACCTTCCAATGGGTAGCATCTTTTATCAGGTTCATCAGTTAGTTGCATTCCACACTCCTAATAGGAAAAAGTTTTATTTCATCAACGAAATGAAAAGTAATAAATATAAATCAAATAGAACACAAAGTAACCACAAGGGGATCACAATTATTGATTGAAACCATTCCGTGACTAAAGTTTACATTGAAAGTTTCAAATATTGTCATATTTCACTGCGAGGGGCTTAGAGGTGACATGATTTTAAAAAAGGTAATTAAATAATTTCTTAAAAAAGTGAAACATTTGAAAGTGACAAGGTTCAGGTTTAAATTATGCTCATGGTATGCATAATAGATATGTAATTAAAGAGAACTAAATTGAACCATGCATGGACGCTCACCAAAAAGTGCCAATGTTTTGACAAATAAATTGAAGTAATGACATGAATTTTTCTTTTCAAAAGAGTTGTGAACAACCATGGGATTTCTGTTCTGTGCATTCTTTATGAAATGGAACCTCATTTTAAGAAATCTGCTAGATGTCATTCTCATTATAGTTTTACTTCAAATACAATGTTTTTTTCGCAGTGTGCATGTAGCAAATATTTTAGCTACTAGCTTTTTTTCCTTAAGTGGTGTAATATTCGAGTTTTTTGCTTAAATCTAACAATTGTGGGTCTTCTAATTTGTTATTACTTATTTTGCACTTGTAGCACACTTATGAGAATGTACTCCCGCTTATTACCATTAGGAACATCAACATTTGTTCTGTCACTTAAAAGAATTAGTATCGCTGCTTATTTCTATTAGACTTTAAATTTTAACCTTATCACACACACAGATTTGACTCTAATTGGCAAAAGTATCAGGCAATCAACAGAAACTGAGTATTTTAATCATTAAAATAAATAAATATTTCTCAAAGAAATTTTTCATCCAGCGCTACCATTATAATTCACATAAACGTTTCTTATTCATGAAAATATTACATGAAAAGAAGAAACTGTACTTATGCTATGCTTATGACTTAGGAATAAAGGCATTCAATCTCGAAATGATTTTTCATTTAAATATCCTTTTTTGAGAACTTTCTTTGATTTAATCAAGATTTACAAAACCAAAATTATTATAATAAAACCATTTAAAAGATAAATAATTTTACAAACCTCACATATGTAGCAGTCCACATGGAAATCCTTGTCCATTGACACTACTCGAACAGTTTCTTCTGTCCCCTGATTGAAGTATAAATATTAATATTATTTAAAAATATTTTTTTAAACAATACTTAAAGAGTCTATAAATAACCAAGTTTTTATAGTACTTAATGAGTTGATATATAAGGTAGAGAGTTTTTTTCTTGATTGGGAAGAGGAGATTATTAGAGCCAATAACTTAGATGGTTATTTTAACCCAATACTTAGGTCTACTGAATAATTCCATCAATCATGTTCCGACAAAGCATTTCAATATGAGCACTAAAATTCTAGACCTAACCTGGTGGTGTTATTTTCACCTTGGGCAGCACGTTTTAAGGCTGTTTACAGATTAGTACTAAATCAAAAATTGATAGCTGAGCTAGTACCCTAAAAATAGGACACTAATATATCATCCAGCCACACCCAAAAAGCAGATAGAAATCCAACAAATATGCATATCCTGCTTTAAGACTGGGTTAGATTCCTTGAAAACATGTGAACTGTTGTTCAATGAGTAACAATTTACATTTAATCCTAGAAAAATATTTTGATTACTCCCCAGTAGATGTTACTTAATGGATGTTGAGACAACTACCTTATTCCCCAGCCCATAAGATGTACTGTGATTTTTCGGGTCATAATTTTTGATAACTACTTGGATCAGCCAGAAGAGGATCAAAGTATTTTGATGTCAATAAATTAATACAAACAAAATTGAATTTTAAAATTAAAAAATTAGCAGCTACACATATATCAAAGTTTAATCATTGTATATTCCCAGAAATTCATCTGCTGCTGAATCATTTCCTGTTATTTTCACTGGGGTTGTCAATTCCCTCTTACATAGTGTCATCTTCACCTCCATGCAGCACATTGCTAATTCCATATTTTTACAAAGACATTGTGATAGTATCACTTTAACTAGTAATATCAACATATAATCCATAGAGCCATAATATCAACTCGTATGACTATCAGATCAGATCATTATACCTGATGAACTATGATGATAATAGTAAAATATAATATTTTTTCTCCTTCATAACTAATTCCACATCTATTGAGGAAATGATTATGATAAGGGAGATTATCAATATTTAAAATAATTTTAAGGTGATTGAATCATGACTGTATTGGAAAATGTAGCACGTTAGTTTATGTATCAATGGTGTGAATACACAGTTGAGTACTATTCTCATTAAAATATACCTAAAACTTATTTTGGACCAATTCTCTTTCATTTCTGGTGATCACGTAATTGCAGCTGTTTTTCCCTGCATATTAATTTATACTATTTAAGCAAAGACAGATAGGTACTGCTATGTTAAGACTATTACAACTTTGATATAATTGTGCACTTAATATAATATAATATACTTAATATAATTGTGCACAAGTATTAGTTTTTCATAGTATGTATTTCTGCACCATCAATACATAATTATTCTGGTGGTAGTCCTGCATTGCCATAAAAGCATGTATAAAATCTTGAATTTTTTAAGCTAATTTTTATTAAAACTAACAGGAAGATCCTGTATTTAACAATATAATTTGATAGAGTGCACTTGGGTTACAAATTCAGAAAATTTTATCAGAATGACACACACATGACCTCTCAATGCAACCTCTAAAACGCCTATGCCTTTAAAATGTCACATCAAAAACATGATGGGGGAAATTATCAGATGTGCAAATATGAGAGCAAAACCAGTATTGATATTTAGGCAAGAAAACATGACTTCAGTGTACTGTGGTACTTCATGCCTGTAATTCCACAGAAAATGTAACACTCCATACCCTGCATCACTTTTTATGTAAAACTACAATAGTTCCAAAGCAATCATAGGCCCTGATAACCTTCAAATCACAGTCTAGAACGCAATGACTTACAGAAAGCAGTATCTACTATGAATGTAAGGAATTCTACACTTTCTTCTACAATATAATGGTAATGGATCATATTTTTTTCAGCTTCCACAGGCTCTCTATGACATGAGGGCATAGGCACAGTTCACCACTCTCTTCTCCCCCTTACCTAGAATCTTCTTGGAAAGACGGGTCTGTTCAAAAAGTATCGTGACTTTAGTGTTTTTTTTTTCAAAAATTATTAATTTATTCATGAATATCTATTTTGTCCCCATCAAAGTAACCCTCATTAGATATTAAACACTTGGGCCAATGTTTTTACCAATCCTTGAAGCCCTTCAAAAAATCATTTTTTTGTGATCTTGTTCAGCTCCTCCTTCGATGCGGTCTTTATCTCATCAATCTTAGCGTAGTGATGTCCTTTCATGGGCCTCTTCAATTTTGGGATCAAGAAAAAGTCACTAGGGGCCAGATCTAGGGAATACGGTGGCTGCGGCATCATTAGTGTGCTGTTTTTGGCCAAAAATTTGCGCACAAGTAACGATGTGTAAGCAGGGGCGTTGTCAGTGTGCAAAAGTCAATTTTTGTTTTTCCACAAATCCGGGCGTTTGTGGCGGATTACTTTGTGCAAATTGCGCATAACTTGCAGGTCATATTTATACTTATTTACATTTCTACCCTCTGACAAGAACTCATTATGCACCACGCCCCTGCAATCAAAGAAAACTTTAAGTGCAAAAATTTCACATCCGACTGAACTAGGTGCGCTTTTTTCAGTCTTGGCTCGTGCTGCAGCTTCAATTGGGATGATTGAGCTTTATTTCCGTCATAACCATAAACTCATGATTCGTCAGCAGTTATGACCCTCTGGAGCAAATTTGGGTCTTCGCGGGCAGAGTCCAACGCCTTATGAGTAATGTTAACATGTTGCTGTTTTTGGTTGAAATTGAGCAATTTTGGTACGAATTTCGCGGCGACCCTTGACATGCCAAAATCATTGGTAAAAATTGAATGGCACAAGCCAATCAATATGTTTGGGTCCTCAGCAACTTCTAAAATGGTGATTCAACGATTGGCTAATATTATTTTCTTCACTTCATTAATGTTTTAGTCTGTTGTATATGGCTGCGTAGATTTTCGCGGCGGTGGCTTGAAGAATTCTGCATGTCTGGGTTTTCACCGCGTTGTTGTTTGAAGCCGACAACAGTTTCGCCGAAGTTTCATCCGGCGTCTTCAGGTCGAAGATGACCTCTCTTCGACCTGAAGACGCTGGATGAAACTTCGGCGAAACTGTTGTCGGCTTCAAACAACAGCGCGGTGAAAACCCGGACATGCAGAATTCTTCGTTTTAGTCTGTTGTTGACGTGCTCGGGCGTCCGGCATGCTCTTCGGCCTACACATCTCCTCGGTCCTCTGAAAACATTTTGTATCACAGATAAGCGTTGCTTCGTTCCAAGGTAGCTTCTCCATATGCCACAGTCAACATTTGCAATGGGTCTGGCCACTTGATTTTGTTTTTCACACAGAATTTTATGTAGATTCTTTGATCCATTTTTTGGGACAGGCAAAAATCGAAGACAAGCAAAAGAGGTCCAAGCAAAACAGCTGTCAATAATTAGCTAAAAATTCAAAATGGCCAAACTTTTCGACATAAGTGAGAGACATAAGTACCAACATAAGGTTACAAAAAATTGAAAATCAAATATACATACCCCGCAAAAATTCAAAATTCATGATACTTTTTGAACAGACCTTGTTCAATCCTTTTCATCTGTCACTACTGAGAATGAGAATTATGTTTGTCTACAATATAAACAAAGCTTTTTAAATACATTCACATTATCAAGAAAAAGAAATATGATTTTGGAAAATATAATTTGTTTTGCAAAGAGAAAGGATGTCTCAAAAGGTTATTACAAGGGACCTACAGGAAAGTGGTGTTCATCATTTCATTTTGCAATGTTTGACCAACTTCATTATGGTGCACCCCAAATTTGCACCCTGTGCATCTACTAATTAAACCTCTCCACATTATGAAGTGCAAAAGAGTCAAATTTTCATTAACCAAACAAGTATTTCATTTCACTTAACACGCTCATGAAATAATAAGTACATAAACAAATATGCATTTTAAAATATCCAAAATGAAAATTGACCAAACTTGAAAAGAAGTGACAGAAAAGTCATAAATAACATCCTTGTTCTGAAAAGAATCCAACATCAGCCAGAATAGAGAATTAATTTTATCACCTTGGAGTTAGAAATGAAATAAATTCATATAAAAATGGGGAAAAAAAGTCCTCATTTGAATTTAAAAAAAATAAAATAACTATGACCACGTGCATTTTGCTCTTTTACTCAAAGAGAAGCAGTTGATGCTATAGTTTCACGAGAAATATTAATACAACTATCATTTACATTTTGGGCAGCAAAAATATTTATATACGAATCATAACAGAACTCTTACTTGTAAATGGTGTGATACCAACAATTGATATGAATGTGAATTAATAACATCATGAGTGGCAAATGAGAAAAATGGTAATATATGAATAAAGAGAATGAAGATTTATTAGAAATCGGTAATAAATATGCAAGCTTAAGCCAACATTTAAATTAATTCAGCCACGCATTTTACCCAAATCCAAAGCTAGAATTACCAATTGATGCATTTCAAGCAAATGAAATGCCACTAAATTAACAATACCATGCAATAAAAAGCTTTCCCTACGATTTTGGTGGTAATCACCATGTGGGGTTGCTAATAATCCGTATTCCTGATGCAATAATTCAACTTGCAGTAGAGGCATTATAACCTACACTGAAATTTGTGGGAACTTTTTTAAGTGCATAAATATCTTGTTGACCCTAAACATATTCAGACAAGCAAAATGCAGCAGGTCAATTAAAGCAAAAAAGCATAAGAGAAAGATTCATGCATATGATTCAAAATATTGATTTAAGGTCATTCAAATGAAGCTTATGGAAATTTGATGTAATGATTAACAGGTGTAAGGATAGTACCTCGACTGGTGTGATTCCTTTACCACAAGCTGCACACTTCGGCGCAAACATTCTGTAATGGGAAAACAGACAGAAAAATGCATTTGGAAATGAAGCAAAATGAGCAATAGAAGTTGGTCAGCTATGACAGAAATATGTGATAAAATTTGCTTGAGCTGGCCCCTACCTAGCCATATTTATTATTCCTTAGGTTTCACCATGAATAACATGCCTTTAAAGAACTTAACAACAGTAAACCAGAAAGCAGGAAAGTAGCAAATGAATTACTTGGGAAGAGTGAAAACAAAATCAACTAATTATTATATATTATGACATTTAACTGTGAATCTCATGAAAGTATTTCTTAAATACTTATTCAGCTACAAATTGTTTATAATGATCCACCAATGTAGCATGGGGAGCATTTTTAAGATTCTCACCGAAGGGCTATGACTTCACTTAATAGAATTTATAGCAGATGTAAAAAATTGCATGCTTGCCTTCAAAAGATGGTAACATCATCGGAATAAATAATAATTTGGAAATAAAATTGATTTAAAAACTGATTTTGAAAAGAAAAATTTCTTAATGATTATTCCCTTAAGAAGAGCTGTCAACACTAGCTGCTAGAAATATAAAATTTGAAAGTATGTATACATATCTCAATTTGAACTGTAAGAAATTTAATGACAAGGTAAGCTTATTTTCAAAGTCCAACTCACATATAAATATCTACTGCCAATAATAGTCAACAAGTTTGGCAAAAAATGTGAAAATTTCTTCCAAGTCACAAAATATTTCTATATAAACATATTCATGAACTTACAAGACAGTCATGAAAGCTTATTTGATTAAAATAGCAAACAATTCAACTTCAACTGTTAGTTATTAATCATAACATTCCAAGGTTAGCAGCCAGAAAAAGAAGTTAGCACCCTTTTACCTCATGTTATCGGCAAAAACCATTATTAAATCAATGCTCTACAAAAAATGTGGAAAAGTTGCAGATGAATACTGAGTACTTCATACAATTTGAAGGGAGTTCCTCGGAAAATGAATTTATGCTATGATATAAAATTCGTAATTACTTTTTTTATTGTGTTCATGAAGAAATGTAATAATAAAGTGAATGATTAGCATTTGCAATAACTGAACTGGAAATTTTATAAAGAAACAATTTCTTCTGTTTCTAAACACTTGCATTAAAAATCCAATTTTTCCCTTCGCGAACAAGTAAATTTATATCCAGAGGTATGGAACGAACTGACAGTTATGCTATCATTCACTCCTGACTGCCAATTATTTTTAATTCCCAACATATATAAGAAATAGCCCATAAAATAATTACTGAGAATAAAATAAAAATTACACATCATTTATTGCTGGACTATATGAAATATAAAAATAAATATATGAGAATATGATACAGAATTATCAATGAATTTATTAGTGAGAAATTAAAAAATATTCATTGGCACTGAGGCTCAACTATAGATATAGATGACAAAAGCAGTTTTAGATCAATTAAAGAGCACCTTGCTCAATTCTGTCAGGGATCTTAAGATTCCAAAACCATCCAAGCCTTCCTTGCACTCTCGATATTATTCCAAGAAAACCATTCCTGAATAGAATAATTTATTGGGAGTATTTCTAAATTTAGATTTTAGAGCAAACATAAATTATTAACAAAGGGGAGGACTACGTAAACAGGCGACAGATTTTACAGAAACTTAGCAGCCTTGCTTTGTTTTACTAACTGTGCACAGAATCTCCTTTTGCAAACAGTAGTTAATTTTTTGTTTTTAATTACCCTGAATGTTTAAAAAAAATTTTCAATCAGTTGCAACTAATATTAATTTTTCCCCCATTCTCAAATTTGATTAAGTGAATATTACCATTATAGCTATGAAAACCACGAAAACTTCTGATCTGGTATTTAAAGTTTTAACATCAAGTAAAGAGAAGAATTGAATTTCAAAAAGTAAAAAATACCTTGAATGGAATAAAGGTAAAACACACATTTATCATTCCGAAATGGAAAATTTTAATTGGTGCCAGAGTTGTTAATTCAACAACTTCATCATAAAATCAAAATACAATGAAAATTAATGATGAGAAATATTTTTGTCACATGTATTTATACAGAAGACTTTCGAAAAAGTCCTTGAGAACAATCCTGCAGAACCAAGTGGCTACTCTAGGAAAACACACTAATGGAAGATTAAAACAAAAAAATATCTATTACCAGAGCACCTACGTGCCAATCAAAGGAATATTACTTCACACTGTGACAACATATTAAGTGTTTTCTAACATAAAACTTTGTAATGTGGTGACAAAACATGAATTTACTCCACAGTTGTGGTTACTAAAGATTAAACATAGAGTAAACTAAGAGCTACCTTTGATGAAAAACTTGGGAACTGCAAATGAATTACACAAATTTCTGAAATTTCCCAAGAAAAATACAGAATAAAGGCATTGAGAATGCAATGAAAATTTATAATTTAGGAATAAATATTTTGTTATACAGCTTACATGTTTTCTTCTTTTTTGACAAAAGGTAATTGCCACCTAGCTTCTCCCCTTTCCCAGAAGTTCCTATTAATCTTCACTCAGGACTGTCACAAGGCAATTCATTCAACTATCACTTTTTGGCATTGGATTTTTAGGATGTTGGGTTGGGATGTAATTTCTCACATGGACAGATCTTACCTTCATCGGAACATTTCTTAAAAGAAGCCCTCATGCCCCTAATGTACTTTGATAATTAACACATAAATCCACTGGTATGGGACTCTACAGAAAATAGTCCTATTAATATACTACCTACTTTTAGAACTCTAGAAGACATCAAAGATAATAATGAAAAGTATCTACAGCAAAAGGTGCCTTATTTCACCAAGAACTATTTTTACTGAAAGGAGCCTTACAGATTATAAGTAGGATAGTTACAAAAGATAAAGAATTCACTCTCACCTGTGATAGTCATTTACACAATATATTTTATTGTCCACATCAACAGTAAAAGGGACACCATCTAAACATTCATTACAAACACAGCAACGGAAGCACCCAGGATGATATGATTTCCCCATTGCTTGAAGAATCTGTAAATATAAAACACAGCAATTACAAATCAATTAATTTTGCTGCATATTTTTATTTATAATAAATGAATAGAAGAACTGATGGTTTATATGAATGTCAATCTTCAACAAAACAAATAATATCATTATTATTAGGTAGTAGTAGCAGTACAGAAGCCGACCGACAGCTGAGGTCATTTGTGCCATTAGGGATGGATGGGAAGGGAGGAAGAGTGGAGAGAAACCCTGGCATCAGCATTAGCCTACTCTTAACTGAAGGTGCACACGGGTCCACAGCTTGACGTCCCATCCAACAGGCAGTGTACTCACTTAAAGTGATCTCTCAACAAAGCAACATAGCACTGAAAAAGATTTTCTGTCTCCAGAATTCAAACCTGGGGCCCCTGGGCGGGAAGCCAGTACACTAGCCATCAAACAATTCCAATCCCCTATCATTAGGTAGTCTACCATTTAAGGTAAGTTTTGAATAAAAACAGACTTAACAATACATTTCTTGCCTCTCCCAACAAAACACAATTAGAAACCTGACATTACAACAAACCCTTTTTCAATTTTGCATAATCCTTTCCCACCTCCATTCTGTCCAACATGCCTATCCTTTTCCTACTCCTGTGAACAACCAGAAAACACTCTGGTTAATTGTTAATGGAGATGAGTGACTCCAAGGTGCCTTAAACAGGCTATTTGCCTTGGACAGAAGGACAGGCTTGTAGCTTGCTTTTTTAACTGGCATTAGTTCAGATTGAAGTTTATCCATGGGTGTTCACACACGAACGTTGGTGAAAACTAAGATTATTAAGTATTTGCAGGGAATGGCACTCTGACTAATAGATATGGCACATACATGCTCACCTTGGACCATGGTATTCGTTGGCCTTTTGCAGGTCAATTCATCATCGCAGATATTTCAAAATCAATCAGGTGAAATGATTTTCTTTCCTTTTCTGGACTTCTGGCTGAGCTTAGAAACAAATGACTCATGGACAGTATCACTAGCTTACTCTCCTCAGGACAGCAAACTTCTCATGGTGAGAATACACCAATGGTGAAAACAATTGATAAATGCACCCCTGTTTATGCCATCCTGGCGGAATACCCTAGAATCTCCCATCTGAGAGGTTCTCTGAAGAACATCAAGCATTCCACAGGGCATCATATCCGGACTATGCCTGACCCACAAATCATCTGCAGGCTTCAATGATTTTATCAGGAAAAATTATCCATTTCAAGTTAAAGTTTTGAAGACATGATTACGGTAAGCATTGCTTGAGGATTTTTCACACAACTTGAGAGATAAACAACATTTTCAAAGTAACAATTTCAGAGTGTAAAAATCATTCACCTAGACTGGGATTTGAACCCAGATCCCTCAATATCTGGTCGAGTGCTTTAGCCAGTTAAGCTATCGAGGCATCCTCTTAAACTCTGAAATTTTTCTTTGGAAAGATTTTCAAAGATTCATCTTGTCAGCGCTTTCAGTCAAATACCGGTTGCAAAGGAGAATATTTCTAAGATTACCATCATCAATTCATTAAGACCCCTTCAATCAACAAGAAGACTTTGGCTTGTGGAATGCTTCACAACATTTCATTGATGAAAACACTTGTGATCTGGACTTTGTCCTTCCTTTACATCAATGACCTACTCATCACGTTTAAGGACCTAGAGGACCACATGTGGCACCTTAGCACATCCTTCTCCCATGTGACTTAATACGGCATTGTCATGAATTTAGTCCACCGTAAATTGAGAAATTAGAATTTGAATTTCTGGTCTTCATGGTCTTATCACATTGAATCATAAATTCTACCAAAAAAGCAGGCCATTAGAGAATTACCACAGCCTATCACTGTGAAGCAACAATGCAGATTCCAGGTAATAATTGAAGTTCATCCCCAATGCTTTCAAACTTACTAGCTCCCTTTCATATTATCAAAAGGATGGAATTAATGGCAGGGCAGTCACAACATATACATACTAGATGCTGGAAGCTTTGCATTCAAGCAATGTGAGAAGTTTGATATCTGAACATCTTAACCTTGTTTTCCATGGACATTACACATCTCAAAAATATCTTGACATATGCAACTGAATCAATTGCCTTAACAAATGATTTTAGAGCATTAGCTCACAATCAGGAGCAGGATGAAGAGCTCTACATGAGAATCAGAAACAACAAATACAGCCTCCCACTCTGAAAAATCCCAATCATTAATTTTCCCTATTTCTGTATATTGTGAGATTTCCAAAGCCGTTGGAGATCCTTTTGCAACAGGTCACTTAAGAAAAAAGTATTTGAATCTCTTCACTCATTTTTGCTGGAATGAATGCTTCAACCAACCAACTATGGACATCCCCAACCATATGGATACCACAGGTCTCCTGTCACACCACATCACCAGTTGACACCTTTTTCAAGTTGCATTTCCCACTATGGCACAACACTCAAAGAGTTACTATGAGCTACAGGTATTGGTTTGAGGCTGAACTCATTGCATCCTTGGTTCATGTAGCAACCATCAATCATTTCTGCATCACTGCCTATCACCTGGCATCCAATACAATGGTGGAACAGCTACACAGCTGGCAGTAACATAGCCATCAGTTGCCACTAGCCATCCTACTGGCTAGACAACCTCTCGATTGCACTCATGGGCTAAAGTTTCCAACAATATTCCCCAATTATCTTTGTATTCAATTTTATGCCCTCAGACCTATTCCTGCACCTTAACATGCATCAGCTGGTGTTTTCATCCACAAGGACCTTAAGAGGGCATCATACGTTTTCATCAGAAGTGATAATTCGAAGAGCACTGCTGTCACCCTACAATGGAGCCTTTCTTTGTCTTCAGAGGAAACTAATGTTCTTCCATGAGAAAATCCGAGGGAAAAGAAAATCCTTATTCATCCTCCTGGCGGACCATTATACTTCAGCGCTCAGCCTTTAGAATTTCCACTCAATGCTTCAATTGAGTCTCTCATGCCAAAGCCTGATGTATTACAGTAGCATGAAGCACGCTTGGAAGAATGAAGAGGTTTCCAGAAAGATTTCAATAGACTGTCTGAATTATATTTTTCATGGAAGTTTTTATTCATATTTACAATTTCACATGAATGTTAGTTATGAAAAAAGTCAAATGTTTCTTCATGTTTACAAGGAAGAGGAATGTTGTCATGGACATACAATTAGATCATGGTCCAAATGGATCTGGTGAAGTTCTCTGAAAAATACCTCGTGGTTCTCTGGAACCATCAAGAAAATACACAGCCAAGTTATTTATTTAAATATCCTCACTGACTGGGGTAAGATTTATGCAAACAAACCAGGAGTTTCTTCGGATCAAAGTTGGCCATCGCAACATTCTGTTTGTCACTCATTTATTACCTTTGGCTTCAATTAGAGGTCCATTTATTGTTATGCTGGTTAAGTGAGGGTGAGGTGAATAGTTCTCGGCCTAACAGTGAAAGACTGCAGTTAAAAAAATATTTTATTTCTCTATATAATCTCCCTTGACTTCAACACACTTGGTCCAACCTTTCCCCAACATCAGTATCCATTCCCGGAAGTGAGAGTCTGGAAGGCTGTAAAAATATCCATCTACAGCCCTCTCAACTTCTTCAGTCGACATGAAATGCTTCCCAGAAACAAATTTCTGCAAGTTTGGGAACAGATGGAAGTCTGAGGGTGCTAAATCAGGAGAATAGGAGAGGATGACCAAGCAAATTCTACTCCAAATTTTGTAGTTTTCTCATCGCCAATGCACCCTTGTGAGCAGGTGTGCTGTCCCAGTGATAGATGATTTTTTTTCTACTCAAGCCAGGCCTCTTCTCGTGAATTTTGGCATCAAGCTGATCAATAAGATTGGAGTAATATTCACCTGTAACTTTCCTGCCTTTTTCAAGCTTATCAATGAACAGGATCTTTTGCATCCAAAAACACATAGGCCATGACCTTTCTCACAGATGCGATGATTGCATTTGCTTTCATTGGTGCTGGACCACTGGCTTCCACCCACTGTTTCCACTGCTGTTTCATTTCTGGAATGTAGTGGTGAACCCATGTCTCATCCATTGTAACAAATCGCAGCACAAAGTTAGTCAGTTCCTTCTTGAATTGGTCATTACTGCAAAAATCATTTGCACATTTGCTTTTGATTGGGATTCAGTGCATGTGCCACCCACCTTGTGCAAAGCTTTCACATCCCTGTATCTTTGTGCAAGATGTTTCACACCCTTTCTTCCGACATCCCCACGGCCTTAGCTATCTCACTCACCTATCACCTAACACAAAATTGTGCACCTTTTTCTATGGTTTCTGCTGTGGTAGCCATTTTTGGCTGCCCTTAACGTAGATCATCTTCGAGGGATGTGCGACCAAGTTTAAATTCAGCTGCCCACTGTTTAATGGTTGACATTGAAGGAGCAGAGTCCTTATACACTTTTGTCAACTTCGGATAAATTTCCTTAGCGGTAATTAATCCAAAATGAAGAATTTTATAATCGCATGAAATTAAAATTTTTCCATTTTAACGAAAAACAAGTAAGACAAAATCCAAAGAAACTGCGGGAGATGCCCCAACAGTAATTTTTAACGGAGTCATCCGCCAATGTGCATTTCAATGTAACATTTTCAGAGTGTAAGAAAAGAATGTTGCGGTATCTCCCACAGTTTCTTTGGAAATTTGTCATGGTATCAACAGCCTAAGTGTTTAAAAGTTGGCTTTAACCTCGTGGGCTGTGGTGTGTCACGCACGACTACGAATGCCTGTGACATTGTATGCATGGTATTTCATCACAACATCTTGTTCCTTCAAAAGCCCCAAAATTTCAGAGTTTAAGAGGACGCCTCGATAGCTTAACTGGCTAAAGCACTCGACCGGATATTGAGGGATCTGGGTTCAAATCTCAGTCAAGGCGAATGATTTTTACACTCTGAAATTGTTGCATTGTAATACAGATTAGCGGATGCACTAGCTGATGATGAGTTAAAAGTTACTGTTGCGGTCTCTCCCACAGTTTCTTTGGAGATATATGTACTATGATATGTACTATGTTTTTCAAGGTGAATGAGTTTTACACTCTGAAAATGTTGCAATGAACAAGAAAGACGTCTACAGCAACAATACTTTTAAACAAACTACTTGAGAGAACAAGATGAAACTTGTCTTACGAGCTAATGATGTGCATCCAGGTAGGAATCATGAATTTTCGCTGATTGGAACCATGTCTGTGTAAGGCCGAGAACTTTTCACTTTACCTTCGTACAGTAGATATCAAATATTCGTGAAGGATTCTCGGGTCTTCCACCGGGTCAAGGGTTCCATATTGGCCGACGTTTCGATGCCCAACTCGTGCATCGTCTTCAGGGTTGATGGCTGCCATTCCGTATTTGGCCGTCTTATATACCTGAGCTCACGCCTCAGGTGACCTGTGATTGGCCCGAGGAAGGGGGAGACCTCCTGATTGGTCGCCGGGCAGTTGTGGTCTGTTCCTTCCTTTCTTTACTTGGTTTAGCACCGGTTTCCATGCATTGCTGAGGGAATAGCCGGAATCCCTATTGAAATTATGTCCTGCCGTTTTAATTTCAATTGATTCTTTGACTATTCGGTCCCAGTAACCACCGGCGCGTGCAAGTACCTTCGTCTCATTGAAATTGATGGAATGATCCATCGCGATGCTGTGTTCGGCGATGGCTGATTTTTCCAATTGTCCCAGGCGAAGGTTTCTTTTATGTTCTTTTAATCTTGTCTCAATGGTCCGCCCTGTCTCTCCGATGTAGACATCTCCGCAGGCACACGGGACTTGGTATATGCCTGGGGTCTTTAGGCCGATAGGGTCCTTTGCTCTGACGAGCAAATTTCTAATTTTTCCCGGTGGTTTGTGGATAGCCTCGATGTTGTGCCTCGCCAGTATCCTGGATATTTTACCTGAGATCGAGGCGACGTACGGCAGGCAGGCCCTTGCTATCAGTTTTTCTTTTTCCTCCTTCATCGTGCGTGGTAGCGGGTTGAAGGCCCTTTTTAGGGCCAGAGAGATTTCGCGTCCGCTATATCCATTTTGGCGAAAGGTGGTTTTGAGATGTTTAATCTCCTCCGACAAACTATTCTTGTCAGCGATGTCCCTGGCTCGTTGGAAGAGTGTATTCAACACTGCTCGCCTTTGGGTTGGGTGGTGGTGGCTCTTACCGTTGAGGTACAGCCCAGTGTGCGTCGGCTTACGATACACCCCATGTCCGAGTGTGCCATCACTCTTTCGTTGAACCAGGATATCGAGGAACGGGAGTTTGCCGTCAATTTCCAATTCCATGGTAAAGGAAATGTTGGGATGCTGGCGATTCATACGCGCCAGGAATTCGTTCAGTGTATCGTTCCCATGTGGCCAAATCACGAATGTGTCATCGACGTAGCGGAAGAAATATTTCAGGCGGAGCGGGGCTGATTGTAGTGCCTTTTCTTCGAACCACCTACTCTCACATTCAGTAAATTTTCTTTCTGGTGCTCTCCTTTATTTAAATTTTTCTCGGTTTAAATAATCATTTCAGTCTCTTTTGTTGGATTGTCATTTCTCACGACATATTTTTTTTGAGAGAATAGAGTTTTTAATAAAAGATACCTTTAAGAACTGACCAACCTATAAAATTGGGTGAAGGGGGACTTAAGAGGATGGTGGGTAGGTTGGTATTTTGTGGGAAGTGAAAAACGAGATAAACTTCGGACATTTTTTGGATGGCCCCAACTTACAACCTGCTTGCCAGAAATCCTCCAACTCCTCAAGTCACAGTGTACCACCCTAGTCAACTCCTCAGCTGTTTCTTATTGATGTGGGCTCAAAACTTGACTATGAGCTTAAAAGGGACAGCTTGTAAGGTATTATAATTTATCAACTTGTAAAAGTTAGATTGCCTAATGGTTTGATGTCAGTCATGGATATATATTAATAGTTATATTTTGTAATGATAAAAACACTAAGTTTAAATCCCACATCACAAAATTGTTGTCATCTGCCAGTTGAGGGACCATTTTATGTTATTCAATGAGGTGTGAGGCATTATTTCATCTTTCTGTTCTTTGTTAACTACCCACAGGTTTGCCTGCCCCAGTGGTGGCGGGGTAACGTCTTCGCCAGCCAACTCAAGAGGTTGTGGGTTCAATTCCCACCTGGGCGGTTTCAGTCCACATAGGGCTTGGGTGTTAGTAATTGTCTTTCATTGATGTATGCATAGGGGTTAGGTGGAAGAAAGTACTATAAAGTCTCAATCTTACTACAATTAACTTCTGAAGTAAATAAAGGCAGGCAGCCAAGGTATCCAAGTCAACATTGACCACTGCAATGAAGGCCACATACCAATTGGCAGAACTGAAGATACTTATTCATGTTATGGAGTTAATATGGGAACAGTAATATTATTGAAGTAGGAATGGAAATCCAGGTCATTTCTTCAATCCTTAAAAGTCCGAACATAATGTGACCATTTGAGAATTGCTTTTACAGCTAATTCTTGGATTCCAGTTAGTTTCACGATCCCATCCCTGAACTTATAAAGTACACTTTCTTTTATTTTATTTATTTTCCATGAATCATGACTGGTGAATCATGTAACAACATCGATTACTTCATAAAAGAATTATGACTCTCATTACAAAAATCAAGTAACTTACAAGTGAAAAAGAAAACAAACCTTATTGGTTAGCATTAAAACTTTCAAACATAATAACTTCATAAAAAGAATATTCCAATTTTTGGATAGAATCCAAGTATAAATTGAGGAGTTAGTACTAATGCCAAGTTTCTTGAATAAGAAATTTGATAGTGGAAATATGTCCAAGACCATAGGAATCCATGAGATGGTTTTTCGCATTACAATTAATTGAGTGTTACCACAAATTATTTTGACTTTTAATCCTTGATTTTCAAAGACTTACCATTTCCATTATTAAGTGACCACATATGGCACATTTTTCTGCAGTCTGTTGGAATCCAGAATACTGAAATATAAGAAATTATCGCATTAATATCGGGTTTGATGTAAGAAAGAAAACAAGAAATCAACAAATAAGAGCCTTAAGGAGCAACACCTAAATTTAAATTATTACTATATGAATATTATTGCTTTAATAAATGCAAAATTTAACAAAGAGGAGGCACACTACTTTAAAAGCTATCACAGAAAGTTTCACCTTTATTTAATATAAAAGTCTATTGAAATCTACAGCATAAAATACAACTTTGATTAAATAGGCTATTAACACACAAGCGACATAGAGTCTTTCTTATTCGTAAGCTACAATGATAGCAATTTCAAAAATTTTTTATACATTTTAAAGCAATTTTTAATTATTACTTATTTTAGAAAGAGTTTAGCATACACTTTTTCAGAGGAGCGAGCCCACTTTCATTTACAATGAGTTTGGCATTGTTGCCCAAACAGGATACTGAATAAAGGGAACATTGTCCCTATTCACTGTTCTCCCTCAAGTAGTGGCAAAACCTTTGAGAAACCGAAAAAGTCACCCCTAAGATATGGAGGCATAAAAAATCCCATCTCTTCTTTCCCCAGTGCTACTGGCAACAGCATGTGACTCAGTGGCAGTTTACTCTATTATCCCGCTGCTCTGACAAATTACATCTATAGCTTTTGCAAAAATTTAAAATAAATAAAGACAAAATAAAATATGGCTTCAATTTCATTTCTTCCTTTGGTAGGTTAAGCACCTGAACTCACACACCACGTGCCAATCATGTCTTGCAAGTGTTTCATAAATGAGGGAAATTTTTAGTAGTAAGTAGAGCTGGGGATTGTTTATGAATAAAGAGTTTTCATATTTTTCAAATCTAAAGTTCTCCACTATCTGCAATATTTAGAAAAAGAAGCCTTAAAAGAAAGCCTTTTGAATAGTCCATTTTTGCATAAGTGTTTCAGTAACTCAAGTAGCATTGTCAAAATATAAAGTGGATATGCACGAAAAAATATCACATTTAGATGATAGTCCGATTGATTGCATCCTAGAGTTATTTCACAAATAATATAGTTTAAAACGTGGAATCATAAAATCCTACATAAATATTTACACAAAATTAAAAAGGTACTTCACAAAAATATGAATAATGCAAACACAAATGATTTTTTCTCAAGATCTTACATTCTCTTGAATTTTAGTTTTCAGTCTAAGGCCTATTCCACCAACAAACGGCTTCATGTTAACAGTGATACTCAGGATATGATCAAGACTATCTATCAGTGACTAATGTGGAATTTAGATCTCCATTCTCCATTTCCAAGTAATATGAGAAGGGGTTCTGATTTCTCTCTGCATCTGAATACGTGCACGACTTCTTTAATTGCTTTATTAATGGCATAAATTGAAATCAGCAGTAAAAACATAATATTTGATTTGTGTGCCTTTTTGTATATACATATACATATATATATATATATAAATATATATATATATATATATATATATATATATATATATATATATATATATATATATATATACATATATATATAAATATATATAGATACACACACACATATGTATATACACACGAGTCTGATCTAAAGAAGGCCCAAGAGAGGACCAAAAGTTCAAACTTTCTAAAATGTGTTTGTCCATTTACATGTTATCTATTTTATTTTTGTGCTCTATTGTACCTCGTGAGTACTTCTACATCATCAAGATATATATTTATATAAACATATAATAATACATATATATCAATACATACATACATACATAGATACACACACACACACACACACGCGCACGTGCGCACGCACGCACACGCACGCACGCACACGCACGCACGCACACGCACATATATATATGCTTATTATTGCTTTATTATAATTAGATCCTAGTACTCTTATTAGCACATGCATTGTTAGTAATTAAGATAAAGAGGAGCATTAAGATATTTAAACTTACCAAATAATCTTCTTCACAATAAACTCTGCCATGGACATTATAGAATGCTTTTCCTCTTAATGCTCTACCACACGAACAGCATATGAAGCAGTTGGTATGATACAGGTTACCCATGGCCTGACATGCTTGCCCAGCACCTGTTACTCTTTCTCCACAAGTATGACACAAGCCTGTGAAAATTAAAGTAGACATAACCTCATGAGATGGTGATGTTTCAATACGCATTTCATTGATGAATTAACATAATCACTCCTTAAGTCAAAAAATATTCTATAAAAACAACACGAATCTCTTCTATGCTTGATTACACACTTAAAAAAAAATATGGAACCTTCGAGAAATTTCAAGATTCAATTCAATACTCTGTTTAATGATTTGGTTTCACATTCAAAAATCATATTTGTTGAATTTAAATATCATCCAGATCTATTAAAATATTACATTCATAATATTGCCTGAATTTTCCTAAGAATGTTTACGTAATACACGAACTGCATTCATGCCTAAGTTACCAACCCAAAGGTCAGTTTGATTGGTTAGGACACCTCTTGCTGGACATTCTCAGAAATCACACAGCTTGGGTAAAGCTACGGATGCTCTGAGACATCCCCAGGAAATGAACCTGGGCCATCTGGTCAGTGGTACCATACTCTCTCCACTGGATTACGACATTTCCTTAAGTCTTAAGTGATTATTTAAAAGCAAATTGCTTATATTTCAATATCAATTGTGAAAATAAGAAATAATATAAATAATTAAATACTATCTTAGCATCATACCTTCATCACCAATGCTACATCAAATGACATTTACTTTTGTTCTGTACTTAATGAAGTGCATTGTTACAATTCTGAAAGTTGCACTCTTTTCTTGCAATCTTTTTCTTGAACAATAATATAAGGCATTTCTTCACACTGGTTCATTATTCATTTCTTTCTCACATTCCCTGCCTTTCATTGAATTTAATTTCTGGCTTATTTGGTATTTTTTCTTTTCCTCAGCTATATTTTAATGCTTTCTTCTCTCATTCACCAGGGACACGACTTAACCTCTGATCATAGGTTTCTGGTTATGTTTTCCAGTAGCCTGAAGCTTCCTTTTTTAACTTCTAATTTACCACTCTTTAGATGGCACCACTTTTCTTTGATCAATCATGTGTTATTACAATCCTTCTCTAGTACACACCGGAATGACATCCTAGGTTTGGTTCCCTAAAATCATCTACTTCTTCAGACTTTTCATTAGCTACTTCAACTATTTTAAACTCTGCGGCTCCTTTTCAATATCCCTCACTAGATTTGCATACATAGGCTGCGCTTTGAAATTACAGCACATTTGATGATGTCTTTTAAACATTAAACATGCTGCGTGGCAAATAAAAACTGTGAAATTCCACTTCATTTTTTTAGCTTTCTACATTAAGATGGAATTCCAAGATGCCAAGCCTTATACAGTCAACACTTCATTTGTAGTAAAATATTAATTAATTAGTAAATATTCTAAATTTAATCTTTGAAAATGGTAAGGACTTCAGTTTAAACATAAATGTCATTTGGACCTAAATATATTTCTCAGTCCATCATGTAACTTATAATTTTTGGTACTATGAGGATTTAGCCATTTTGTTTTTTTCTCACTCCCACAGGCATCTTCTACTTATCTTCTCTGCACATGTGGTTTTGAAAAAATATTTGCCACTTTTAATTTGTACTGTTCACATAATTCTACTCTCCCTCTGCTTTCTTCCAGGGTGCCTAATCTATATATTTCTATACTTTTTTTTCTTCGTCATTTCTGACAATTCAATTCCAGCCTCCTGCTCAAGATAACTGGGTTACATTGATAGTGCCCTAGCTCATTGGACTACTCGAGCAAGTGAATCAATTAATTAATTATTGAAGTGTCTAGTCAATTGGGGAAATTTGGGAGGTTAAAGAATCCTAAATAAGCAGGACATGTGCATCGTAGATATATATGAATAAATTGCCCCATACTATAACAGCTACTCCAATTCCAATGAAAAAATATTTCTTCATGTCCATATGTAATCTCCATCTGGCTGTTTTCGGTATTTCAACTTGTACTACTAAGGTGTCTATTGAGTCATTTAATACTTCACCATGCACCCATAGGCCAAAACCAACTCTTCATTCTCTTTTAGCACTCATCCACAATATACCATTTCTCTTACTCACACAACTCCACCCATGGATCCCTAGTGTATTTTTTCGAGTAGCTTCCACAAAATCCTTGGGGCAATTTATTCATATATATCTACGATGCATATGTCCTGCTTATTTAGGATTCTTTAACCTCCCAAATTTCCCCAATTGACTAGACACTTCAATAATTAATTAATTGATTCACTTGCTCAAGTAGTCCAATGAGCTAGGGCACTACCAATGTAACCCATTTTTTTCTCTACAAGCTTTTGTTCCGTACATCCTGTTCTGCCCAACCCTTCTCTCCCTCCGACAAGGTTAACTCTTGCTATTTATTCGTGGTACGTTTTTTCTTACTCGCAAACCCCTTGTTGGGGTGGGGACTGAAGGTATAAATGTACGCACAGCTGGAAAGTGGGATGAGGAGCGGAGATGCGGCGCGGGCGGTCACGGACGACTCCCCCCTCGCGACCTCTTGCTCCCTTCGCCTCGGAGCCACTCCCTCGCCCTCCGCCGGCATCGCTGACCCACAGGTCGCAGCCAGGAGCTCCCTTCGCTGAATCGCGAAGGTCGTTCTTCACCCCCCCACGTGGCCCAACTGTTGTCGCAATTGTGGTGACGCCGAAAAGAAATTTTCACGCAAACAACCCGAGGGGTTGCTTTCGACTCCAAAGACGAAGCAGCGGGGACAACAAAGCCAGACCCTTTCAGATTTCATCTGACGAAGATGGTCCACCAACCCTGCTGATCGGCAGTAAAAATTTAGGACTTCAATGAGTATGGCACAATGGTTAACCAAACAGTTTGGACACATTATTTCTCCCAGAGAAAATAGTTCACTTCGTCAATAGCCGCAGTACAAAGGCTCGTGTGAGGTGGGGCTTCACTTACTCGACACCGAGTTCTGAAGCAAACCAAACATTGAACACTTCACACATTTAAAAGCTCACATCACTACCACAAGCGAAACGTTACTCCTCAGTATGACACTCCACAAGAATGCCGAAAATTCGGTCCAATTCGTCGCGAAACGTTTTGCGTCTCCCTCGGAAAGGGACGAGAAAACAAATGGAAGCACTGCGGGCCTTCTCGGCGGTCCACGGTGCACGCGACTGCCGGTGCACCCTTGAGCGGCGGCAGGCGGAGCGGAGATATCACTCGCGAAACACTGGGGAGATCGACAAGGGTGCTCTGGTGGGGAGGAACTGGAGTCTCTCGGAGGAAGTACCTCGTTGATTTTTATTCGACGACTTCCCATGGGCACAACCTATGAAATTAGGCGAGGAGACTTGCTGGGGATGGCGGATGGAATCGGAGGTCTTAAGGGTTTTTTCCCCGCGGAATTCACTCTATATGAACCCGGCGTTCTAAGATAAGCGACGAGGGACAACATACATTACAATTACACCAAAATGCAGCTCTTTACGAAACGCTACGGTAAAGAGTGCTAAAGAGGATGGGGTTGTGCATTAGGGATCGGAGAAAACGATAATGGGTAGGATAGGGTAGGAATTAAGTCATCCCCCGAGTGTAAACCCGACGAAAACCTTCCGCCCGGGAAATGCCACTGCTCTGGAGGCCAGTAACAGGAGACGATGGCGGCAACAAATAACGAACGCCTACGCGTCCACGCTAGGCGTGGAGAACTCGGCCGTTCGTCTTGAGGGGGCAGGGTGAGTAGGGGGTGTGGGTGGGGAAATCGCGGTGGCCGCTGAAAGCCAAAAGGGCTCCTCGCTCACTCGGCGAAGAGATCGACCCCTCCTCCCCCCAATGAGGATCGCGCCTCCCAACGACCCCCTCACACACCCCCTCCCCCGGTCTCTCTAACCTCCACCGGCGACAATATCCCTCCTCCAATTCTACTGCTTGGATCGTCGCGGAAAACAGCCGAGGTCAAACAGGAGACAAAGAGAATAATGTAAGCGGAAATTAAAAAAAAAATTCCCTGGCGAGTGCATAATGGGTACTTGGGGGGCTTGGATTAATGTTTCACTGTCATTAACGAGGACTGTGCTTAGTTTTAAAAAGAGGAGCGCTTACGAAAACCACCGCAAAATTAAGAGGCTGAATTGCAGGACATTAAATAAAATTGAATCGCATCCTTTACGAGATTATCCCTGTATTAGAAAGTACGCAATCTATGAAGCATATGCTTCAGGTCTGAAGACGCAACGTTATTTAGAATTTGTTTGGCAGCCATCAATAGTGAACGTTTTCAGTGAATTTGTGAAAATGGAGAATATTGGTCATCGTTATGTGATACAGGGAATACTTTTCTTTGAAAGGCCTCAGCCCAACCAATATTAAAGCTGAACTGGATTCTGCTCTGGGCGAGTCTGGTCCTTCGTTTACAACAGTAAAATATTAGGCATCAGAATTTAAACGAAACCGCGCGAGCTGTTAAGACGAGCATCGCATTGGTGGACCAAATGAGGTGACGACTCCAGAAACGGTGAAGAAAATCCACAAAGTGATACTGGATGATCGCCGACTGAAAGTTCGCGAGCTAGCAGACAGTAGGCATTTCAAAAAGTGGGGTACATCGCAGATTACTGAAAATTTGGACATGAGGAAGCAGTGTGCAGGATGAGTGCCGCGTTTGCCCACACTCGAGCAATACCAGTGTCATGAAGATGTTTCAATTGAGTGTTTAGCTAAGTTTCACAGCAAAAAAGTAGAATTTTTGCGCCATTTCATAACCATGCATAATCATCGGCCCATTACTTCCATTACTTCACACCCGAGACAAAAGAATCAAAACAATGATTCAAAAGGGAGACCACCTCCAAAGAAGGCGAAGACCATTTCATCTGCCGGCAAGGTCATGGCGTCGGTTTTTTAGGATGCGCATGGGATAATTTTCATTGACTATCTTGAAAAAGGAATAAATATCAACGGCGAGTATTATGCGAACTCATTGCAACGTTTGAGTGAAGAAATCAAGCAAAAGCGGCCGCATTTGGCTAAGAAGAAAGTGTTGTTTCATTTAGACAATGCTTCAGCTCACAAATCCGTTATTGCAATGGCCAAAATTCATGAATTAAAGTCAGAATTGCTACTTCATGCACCCTATTCACCAGATTTAGCCCCCTCGGATTATTTCCTGTTCGCAAACTTGAAAAAATGGCTCGGTGGACAAAGATTTTCCAACCGTGAAGAAGTGACGTTGGCAGTTAATGGCTATTTTGAGGAGTAAGACAGTTTTTGTAATAAAAAGGGTATCGAACTTATTGAACATCGCTGGGAAAAGTGTATAGAGCTGAAAGGAGATTATGTTGAAAAATAAATACGTTTTTTCCAAAATTTCTGTGATTTCTTTGTTGGGTCGGGTACTTCTGGGACCACCCTCGTACACTGTGCAAAAGCATTGATGTCAGCAGAGGTAATCGCTCAGGTATATTCATAAAAAGTCGCTTCGATATGGTAAAGCATCAGTTCCTAAGTAGGGAGTGTAATATAGCACCACACATCAGAAGTACTTCTAACGGGGGATTGCGAATTCAGGCAGAATTTTTGGATCACGCACGCTGATGCAATAAACGGGAACCTTTGAAGAAAGACCGCTTTGAGTCATCAAACTATTAAAACTTGGTTCCTCTGGGGAAATTACATTCAAAACGTTGAAAAAATCCAGCTTCCAAGAGAAGCAGTAGTTCCCTAAACACATTCGCATACAGATGAGATATTTCTTTTCTTAGTCTAAGCAAAATAACACACGGGAAAGACTATATCATGCGCTCACGAGAAAAGATCGGTTGGTATAATCATCCACACCGTAAATCTCCAGCATGGAGCAATTTGGTGGCTTAAGATGAAGAAGAAGCATAAATAATGGGCATAAAATACAGAGAGAAATGAAAAAATGTAATTTTCGGCAACACGTAAATGGATAGATGCGAAAAATCTAATGGTTAGCATAACATTTTAAGGCGTACACGATAATAAACAGAAAGATACGTTGAAAACCGACACACTACCTCGATTTGCTTTGCTGGCAGCTAGCCTGATTCATCCATTAAACCAATGATCATATCATTCCAATTTATGCACCATTAAAAGCGAAATGACCGCAGCCACATTTAAATACAGAAGAAGAGTGGTGTTCACTTCTTTGAAAGCGGTAGCAAACATTACCGCGCCCCTCACTCCTACTGAGTGAATCAAACCGATGTGCCGCTGGACTTTGCTATTTGTAACGTAGTTCATGTGAGAACTGACACAATGTAATGTTTGAAGGTTGTCTACCGTTTACGGTAGGTTTTGTTTGGACACAAACTACCTACCATTTAGCATGTAATCTTCGCCTAATAAGGCAGCCAAACACCTTACACTTCAATCCTTCGATTCCGCATACTTTCTAGCTGCCTTCATTCCGTCCAAGGCCCCTATTCTATTGTGTACACTTGAAAGGTATTTCAAATTTTCACGATAGCCATATTTTTTCACATGTTAAAAATATAAAAGTACAAACTGTATTTAAATAACCAACTATGCGTTTCCTAAAATAAGCATTTTCCTCAACCTCCTGAAAGCTTTTGATCATCTTAGGAAAAACTAGGAAGTCAACGGAAATAATTTTTTATCAAAACCCCAATGATGAATAAGGACACATGTCAGTGCATACGTGCATTTAAAAAGTGGCTTGTTCGTTTGTAGAAAGCGAAAATATTCCTCAACACTGCTACTATTCGTATAAGCGTTATGTCAATTTCCCAGTTTTTCTTAAACATGATTTGCCAACAAAAAGGAAGTTGAGAAAATCGTTGCATTAGGGTATGCAGGGTCAGCTATTGCACTGCAGTGTATATCTTTTTTATGTTTGTGACAAGAAATATATAACTTAAACGGCAATAGGAAAACGATGAATATAAAATTAGGTAAGCGTGCACACAAAAACCGGCCCTAAAATGTTCAGCGGCGCATTATTTTGATACCGACCGCTGATGGCAGTTTTCATCGCGAGCGAGGTGAGATACACGAAATGGGAATTTTCATTTTCGATTTACGGTACCTGCAGAAGCGGAATAAAATGATGCCCTCCATACACCCTCCATTCCTCCGTGAGTGTGATTGCCGCCACACCCACCAGTTGTGACCACGACAGGAAAGATTATTGCAGAAAGATAAGTCACGCTGATAAACCACTCCCCCGAAGCATGAAACTTATTTGGACAGCTGTTGATGCACAAGGACCCACATTCAAAGGAACAAAACAATCGCAAACTAACGGTAATCGTAATGATGGAGGAGACGCACCCGGTAGTCCCGCAGAAAACCCCAAAATCAAGTTAAGATTATTTCTATAACCGGCCCCGGCGGCGACGGGGTAGCGCCCTCGCCTGCCAACCCGGAGGTCGCGTGTTCGATTCCGGCCTAGGTGAGTTTTCCCATGAAGTCTCAGTCTTCCCCCCAATTAAGTCGTTAAATAAATAAATATATGAGTTACACAGGAGCTAAAACAAAAATATTAATCACAGAGCTAAAAGCGCTGCTTCCAAAAACGTGGGTTTCGGCTCGATTATCAGGGATGATATTTTCTTTCACGGCATTCCAGCCCCTATTTTCCTTTGGTACGGAGCGAGTTGGGTTGATCACGTCGATATGATCGGACGACACTTGGCAACATTATTCGATCAGACCAGCCACGACGGAGAGATTCCCTCAAACCTTCCGACTTAGCTTTAAAAACTCCGCCTATTATTACCAAATTACCGCATCACACGAACTCATCTTTCATTAAGTTACAGACTGCAAATAGAAAAACCGGTAAACGGCACCTAAAATCAAAAATTTCACTTCTAGGCATAATCTGTTTAACGTATTCCAAAAGTTGAAGTTGCTCCCTGTCTGTGGCACATGTGCCACTACAGGTATACATATCACGTTAAGCCTACGGCAATAAAAAACAGTACCTATTTGAAAGATGAGAAATTGAGGGACCACATCAAAGACGAGCATTTTTTTCAAGCAACCAGGAGATTAAAAATACATTCCGTTAATATGACAGCATATATAGTTCTTTTTGCCTGGATTTTATTAAGCACAGCACATACTGTCCTTACCCTCCCCGGACTACAACCTTGACGTAGTGGAAGGGCTTGTTCGTTTCGATGACCCCTAGAGCTGTGCTGGCGTGAGTAATAATAATTGCTCCTGGTAGGGTCACCCATGCCAGATAGATCGAAGGTTAGGAGCCAGATGAAAGGTAGTCCACGCAGCGTCTGTTCCTCAGTGAGGCGGCTGCAATGGCGTCTGACCCCAGTGGGGCGGCCGGTAAGTAATGGTGTCAAGTTAAAAACACTATTTAGGAAGGCAACGGGAAACCACCTCAATTATGATTCCGAAGAAAAATATGATGGACAATACAGAGATTATGAGTCCTGGCAACTACTGGACTCGGCCCAATCGGCCGGGTGGCGTGCCCGGCAGCGGGGGAGGCAAGGCTTCCGCGGTCGTCATCCCGAAAAACCCTTGCAAGGGAAAACCGGCAGCAGCAGGATAGAAGACGGAGAAGAAGAAGACCAAATTAGTTAGAATAGGAACGTGGAATGTTAGGACAATGATGAGGACAGGGAAACTGGAGAATATTAAGCGAGAGATGGAAAGGGAAAAAAAAAGATATTTTAGGTCTATGCGAGGTGAGATGGAAGGATAGCGGGGATTACTGGAGTGATAATCATAGAATAATACACGGCGGCGGGGACGAGGGCCAACGAGGGGTTGCCATAGTATTAAATTAAGAGGTAGGAAGAAGCGTAGTCAACATAGAGCAGGTAACGGATAGATTATCAATAGTAGAGATAAAGGCAGAACCGACGAACGTGGTTATTATACAGGTATACATGCCACCGAGCAACCATAAGGAAGACGAGGTCGATAGGATATACGATCAATTAGAGGGCATAATCGCGTGTGTTCCCGCAGGGAAACATTTGATAGTGATGGGGGATTGGAATGCGACGGTAGGCGAAGGAAGAGATGGTGATGAGGTGGGGGGCTACGGTTTAGGCACGAGGAAAGACCGCGGGGAGAAAGCAGTTGTGTTCTGCAGGAGACAGGAGTTAGTCATCACCAACACTTGGTTTAGACACCACAAAACACGCAGGTATACATGGAAAATGCCAGGTGACTCAGAAAGGTATCAGCTAGATTATATTCTGGTTAGACACAGGTTTAGGAACAGTGTGATAAATTCGCACAGCTTCCGGGAGCGGATGAGGACTCTGACCACAATTTAGTTGTTATGAAATGTCGCGTCCGTTTCAAAAAGATAAGGGAGGGGCGGCGGGTTAGAAAATGGAATGTAGAATCATTAAATGGTCTGAAAAGGAAGGAATACAAACAGGCGGTAGAAGAAAATCATGGAGGATGGTAAAGAGCTAAGTGCTATCGAAGAAAAATGGGAAAGTATCGAGAAAGAGTTATCGAAAGCCGGAAAAGACACTATGGGAACCGTTAACGTTAAAAGGATTAGGAAACCATGGATCACGGATGAGATGATTACAAAGATGATTGAGCGGAGAAAATGGAAGAATGTAAATACTGAGTTAGGCAAAATGAAGTAAAAAGAATTAAACTATAAATTGAGGCGGGCAACAAACAAAGCAAAAGAAGCATGGTGGAAGAGGCATTGCGAGGATATGGAAAGTTTGCAGAGGAAGGGTGAAATTGGTGCGCTGTACAGGAAAGTTAAATCTTTATCGGGAAGTAAGAAAGGGAGATCTATGCTAATAGTTAGAGATAGGGCGGGTAAGATAATAGTTGACAAAGGAAAGATCCAAGAGAGATGGAAGGAATATATAGAAGAACAGTATAGTAAAAAACTTCGACCAACAAAGTTACACACAGAAAAGGAACATGAGGTAGAGGGAGATAGCTTAGCCCCTGGCATACTCGACGAGGAGATAGAAAGGGCATTAAGGGAGATGAAGCTAAATAAGGCCGTGGGGGTGGATAACATTCCTGCGGAACTACTGAAATTTATACTGCAAATGTGGGAGGAAGAGGCTATATGGGCTGATTCGTAGTATCTATGAGGAAGGAATCTGGCCGGAAGACTGTGAGATCGGTTTTAATTCCTATTCCGAAAAAGGTAAAGGCTACATCATGTGAGGACTATAGGACAATAAGTTTGATATACCACGCAGCTAAAGTTGTTCCCAGGATCATAAAGAAAAGAATAGAGAGTAGGGCAAATGATTACTTAGGGGATGATCAGTTTGGGTTTAGGAAGGGGAGAGGTACGCGTGATGCCATTGCAAAAATGAGATTATTAATCGAGAGGGATATAGAATACAACCAGGAGGTATTTGCCTGTTTCGTAATTTCGAAAAAGCGTTTGATAGAGTGAATTTGGGGAAAACTAATGACTATATTGCAGAAAATAGGAATAAATTGGAGGGAAAGGAGGCTTATCCGCAACCTGTACATGTCTCGGACTGCCCAGATGCGGGTGGGAAACGAGAGTCCGGCTGGGCAGTGTTAGGAAGAGGTGTAAGGCAGGGTTGCCCATTATCACCGTTGTTGTTCAACCTGTATGCAGAGGAAATGATCAAAGAAGCATGGGAAGAACTGGAGGTAGGAATGAAAGTTGGCGGGGTATTCGTAAAATCAGTTAGGTTTGCTGATGACCAAGCTTTAGTTTGTCAGTCAGCCAAGGGGTTGCAAGCATTGCTGAGTGAATTGGAAATTCAGTGCGACAGGTATGGGATGAGAATCAATATTAATAAAACAAAGGTTATGCGATTTTCTAGAAAGAAAAAGTCTAAGCTAAACATTAAAATAGGAGGGCAAAAACTAGAGCAGGTAGAACGGTTTATGCATCTCGGTAGTGTTTTGGACCAACACGGTCAAAGTAGTAGGGACGTAAGGAGAAGAATTGCGTTAGGCAAAGAGGCTTTCACAAGGAGGAGGGAGTTGATGACGGGGACGTTGAGTAAGGATGTTAAGAAAAGACTCGTAAAAACTTTGATATGGAGCGTAGCTATGTACGGCGCGGAAACGTGGTCATTGAAGCAGGAGGATAGACGTAGATTGGAGGCTTTTGAAATGTGGGTGTGAATAAGAATGGAGAAGGTGAAATGGACAGAGAAGAAAACAAATGAGGAATTACTTGGTATGGTGGGCGAGGACCTGGGTTTGTTGGGAGAAATCCTGTGGAGGCAGGAAGAGTGTATGAAGGGGGTACTGATGGGCAGTGGGATGTTGAAGACTGTGATAGAGGGGAGAATGTTGGGCAAACGAGGGAAGGGAAGGAACAGGATAGGGATGTTGGACGGGATGAAGGGAGGAGGAAGGTACTCGGAGATGAAGAGGGACCTGATGTAGGATGCTGTGTTTTGCTAGGAGTCACAAAACATTTATTTAGGAGCTGTGTCCATCCAAAAACCTACCTTAACCGGTAGATTACCTAATGATAATACTGTCCTTGATATGTTTGAAAATTCCACTCACCGACTTCTCCAAGAAATTTCTCTTTCCTCTTCTCACCCCGGTTTATTGTGCACACCCTAAACATCTTCTTCTACTATCTGTGTTCATGCTCTTTCATTTCTTTTGATTGTACATTCCTAAGCTTAGCAGTCATACAGCCTTTAAAGATTCACATCTGTATCCAAGTCGTTCTCCAATTATTTTCGCATTCAGTATACCAATTATTTTCGCAACTACTCGTAATGAAGAGCATTTTTCGAGTACGCCTTCCTTTACTTCGACCATTGAATTAGATGCAGGCCGTTTTTCATTGCGATTGCATGAACACATACACCGGCAAGGTTTCCGTCCTCGGGAGTTAAGTATAGAGAGCCTATCATGATGTAAATTTTCCAAGTAGCCATCTTTCTGCTTCATAATTTCAATAATTAGCATTGAAAATTATTTTCTAAATGAGATTTTTACAATAAACAGGAATTTTAATCATTTAAAGAGCACAGAAAGGGATTAGTAATTAGGATCTTGTCAAGGTTGGAATTAACACAGAATAAGGACACTTTTAAAAAACGTTGGTCACGCTTAAAAATAAGATCACAGAATCACCAACATTTTAAAATCAACGACATTTATTTTAAATAGGATTACAACCATTATATCAATGAATCGATTATTCTATCTCCGCGCAATGTAGAGTGCAAATGCTTCAAAACCCTCAAAAATTATTAAAATAGCAAATTGTAAGTTACTGAGTACAATTAAATACCTCGATATTTGGTTGGAATTTGTTATATACTTCTTCTTCCTTACTAAGATTACGATTTGTTATTGGTTTGATACCTAAAGTTTCGTACCGCATGCTAACATAATGATGCAAACATAATCTGTTTTAAAGAGGTTATTAAATGCAGATTATTTTGCGCGAAAGAAAATGCCGGGAAACCCATTCCTCTTCAAGGTAAATCGTTTATTTAGCATCTTGGGAAAGTTTTTTGTGCAGATTATCGTGTGTACCATGGTAAATAGTGACGATACGTAATAAATGTCAATGTGACGTTTTTAGATGCTGAATTAATAACCACCACGCGCTAAATGAGTCACCAGGAACGTTTCTGGTCGTAATTCTATGAAGTCGCAATGTTCTCAGATGATATCGACGATCAACGTCCCACTTTTAACCATTACACCTTATGCATATAGCGGTCTGATTGCAATTACTAAGGGACACATAGACAAGGGTGCGTTTCACAGAGGCAGGTATTGGCGATCTGTCAATTAAATATGCCAGAAGAAACTATCTACTTCCACAAGAGCATACTTTCCACCGCGATAAGCTAGGCTTGGCTTCTTAATGGTCCTTCTCTCATGATGGCCGACCTCAACCCCGGGGGCGACCTGCATTCTCCGCGACGAAAGCAATGATTGCTGCCGAAATGGAAACCAATCAACTGAATGGAGAGGGGAAGTTCTGCGGAGCGACGGAAAACGAAAGGAGTCACCAGCACAGAGCCATGAAGAAGTGCTCCGCCTAAGTGGGCGGGTAGACCTCAGGCCTTGGGCACGACTACATAGATCGGTCGGACGTTTTCTTTTGACAGAATGCATTGGGGTGAGAGCGAAGGGGTTGTCTAGAGGCCTGGGGGAGGGGAGGATCAAAACACTTGCCCTTTTCGCGAGAGTAGGAGGCGACGGGGAAGATGGACGAGGGCGGTGGCTGGGGGGGATTATGGAGGGGGGTATTAGGGAGTGAGGGAGGGGGCCAAGCGGGGGGAGTGGAAAGATGAGGGAAAGGGGTGGGTTGGGAAGGGAGTTGTTCGGTGAGGGCGCTCGCTTCTCTTTCCTCCGCTCCCACCCAAAAACTCACTCGCGCTACTAATTTTAGGGATGAAGAAGACGGGAAGGGGGAATATACGTAAAACTGTCGCTTGACGCCGAAAAGGTCTCCCCGTAGAACCCAGGTGACACGGAATGCGGGAATCCCCCAGTTTCACTCCACAGCCACCGCAGGGCTACTGGGCACACATGCCCTCCATTGCCCTGCCGGCCGACACTGCAGTTTGTCGGTGCTCCCGACCGGGCGAATCCGTAAGGCGGTAAATCGGAATACACAAGGCCAGAAGACTGAAACAGGATCAAAATCAAACAACCGCTCGGACGACCACTCTACACCGACGTGGCGCTTTCTGAGTTACATAATTTGTACGACCTCATTTAAGTTACTTGCTGTCATCCATACATAATCCGTACATTCATCGCCACGATTATTCCAATACTTAAACGCATACATAAAAGAAATTATCCTCATCTGAGAAAATATCACCCAGCCATTTAGAACTGGCATAAAATTATAAATTTTACTATGGGCATTCTTATAAATTTACCTACATAATTGGGATAGAGATGTTGCGATGGCTATCGTACTGGCTTCCCACCCTGAGGGCGGCGTTGAATATTTTTCATTGGTATCCCAATCCCTACCAGAGGTGCTTTGTGGAGGACACTGAGTGAGTACGCCGTCCGTCGGATGGGAAGTTAAGCTGTGGACCCCTTGGCGCCTTTCGTAAAGAGTAGGCTAATGCCGACGCCTGGTTTCTTTCCACCCTAGCTCTTTCCTCATCCATCCCTAATGGCGCAAACCTCAGCTGTCGGTCGCCTCCCCATAAATACTACTACTACTTACCAAATTCAATGACCTAGTTTTGCACCAGATCTTACATTGGTCGCAGATCATGAACGTAGAAAGAAAAAAGCATTTCATTTCTCAATAAGTTTATTTTCAGTTCCTCTAATATCTGGGCGATGGAATTTGTATACGGGCGTTTATTACTCCATCAATTTCGAATTTAAGAGCGTTCTGTTTTGAGGCTCATGATTCGGTAATCGAAGACTCATTGCTTATGGCATTAATCAGCAAAAGATCGCCGGTGATCACCAGAGAATGGTCCGATTCCTATACACACGACCGCTGGAATGATGGAAACAAGCATTCGAGTTCATCTAACTCTTCCAGCCACACTGAAAGCGTCTACAAAGTATGAAAACGTTAGGCCAGTCGCGTCGGAACGGAAAACATGATTGGGGAGAGGAGCTAAAGTTCGGAGGGTGTATTTGAATCAACCTGTTTGGAAACAAACCTCAGGGCAAAATAAATGCATATTTAGGTAAACCTGCTTTTCCCTCCGCTTCCAAAAATGCCGCATCCATCTCACGGAAGCGCGAAGGGTCGCTGAATGGAAAACGGAGAGGAAAGACGCACTCGACGCCGCCACCCAAGGCACACACGCTGTATAATCGACGATGGCCGCCATGCGTACATCGTTCCCATCCGATGTTGCAAACGGACACCACGCCCTTCGATTGATTCAGCCAGTGACCACCGGGAAGGATGAGGGGCAAGGAGAGGGCTCTTCTTCGGACAGGGACCACGCTCATTTTACGTAATTCACGAGAGCAATTATCCGTTGCATAATCTGTACGGAGTTTGGCCTCACAAGCGTCCTTCTACCGCAGCCGTAGCCGAGTTGAACGGCCATAAGTAGAAAAAAACAAATTGTCAGGCAAATATGCCCACGTAAGGTCTACGCAATCTGATTCCAGTAGGAATGGAATATACTTAACACGATGCGTCTGTAATTTGAGTCCATTCTTAATATCTAATTCCTTGGGGTTTGGTATTTAGTGTATCCACCGAATTGCGGACGGAGTATCGACCTCTGATTAGATGCGGAATAAGCGAGTTCACTCGACGGATTTGTAGATGTGAACAAGAAGTGGCGGTATTCAGAGGCGTTTGTTTATTCTTGATGAAGAAAGTTTTTTTGACGAAGTCTTATATGATATCGAATCAACAGACTGCCGTGACTTGGCCACTTGAAACCACAACATGTATGCCTCTAATTATCCGACGGAGCGGGTAGCAGCTTTACGCCAAATGAGAGGTTTGGATCGGTGGGCATTTGACAACAGCTCTTTTACCAGATACATGAAGTGGTGCGATGAGGAAGGAAACGGGAAAACAACACATTGTTAGATTGCTATTAATCAAAACTTAGCGAGTTCCGCTAAATGTCATTTAAAACGACCGGTTTCGTCGAACAGTCGACATCATCGGGTCACCAAGTGTTTATTTTTGACATTTAATCATGACGCTCCACCAAGTAGAGTCGTTTGCCTTAGAATTCAACACATTATTAAACCGAGAAGAACGTGATAAAATCTTCTTCCTATAGATTTTCACCAGCAAAAAACTCGACGAAACCTTTTCGAAAAAACATTTCGGTGGTTTCGTTAAATTAGTCCTGTTTCGCATTTCCAGGAGAGAATTTATCGAAAGAGTATTTCGATCAAGGATGGTAAAAAATGTACGAAATGAACCTATCACAATAGAACATTGGATGATTGAAAACATTACACTGAAGATGGAAGCCAAGGACTCCGATCTTGTAAATATTTTGAGTTAAAAATAATAGTCTAAAGACTTTTTCAAGACCTTAGGAACGGAAACCATAGTTGAACACAAATACAATGGGTAATAGGCGGGGGACATTATTTAAAAGAATTCTGGAATGCGACTGAAGGGATTCTTGTGTTACAACGATTGAATTTTCACGGCTAAGATATCGACATTTATAACATTTGGCAAAGATGTACGATGGATCAAGAAGACTAACAAGTAAAATGGGTCCCGTAAATATCACGGCATCATTTACGCATGCAAGAGAACAAATCGTATGATTATGGAGTAATAGAATGCCGTCATCGGAAGATTCCAATATTAACAGCTATCGGCAATTTATGGGTTGGGAAAGTGCCACCGAAGTGGAAAGGAGATGTTGAAATTTTGCGGCTAACATAAATTAGCAGCATAAAAACATTTTTTTAAACAAGAAAAATGCAAAAAAAATTAACTGAGTTTGGCCTCCAAACGGCATTTAGAAGAGGATTATAGCAAGATGTGAGGACGTCCATTGCCTCCCTTTCTTTGAAGAAGAGGGAATAAAAGCGATGTCAATGTTTACTTGGAAGCGTAAAGAAAAATAAGTTTATTCGGCGAGAAAAACTTGAATTGCGACTAAAATACGTTAGAGCGAGTTAGGTTGGGAGTAGCATCCATTTCAGGTTGATGATCCAGTAAGCGCCACCAAGTGTACCAGAAGAAGGGGGTCAAACAAGCTGGAAAAGACGATCAATGTTACATAACGAGCAGAAGGCAGCGATTTACCTTCAGGCGGCAGAGCAGCACACCGCGGTGGTTTTACTTAGCTTCCGTGCCAGGAGTTATTGTGAGAGAGATAAATGAATGGATGCCCGTGAGTCTACCTCCAGCTCGCTACGTCTCCTTTCCATTCACCACTCTCGCACCTCTCCACTCCACGGCAACTCTACACTTTCGAAAAAGGGGCTTACATGGAAGGAATTTGACGCGCCACGCACTCAGGGTTGACATAAAACTAAGAAATAATTGAGCAATGTATAACTGCCCAAAACCTTCCTATTCCCGGTTGGATACTTATCCAGCGAGATACTCTGTGGTAATTCACCCAATCAGCAATCGACAGGCACCTGGATTGCCTGCAGGTCTCCTTAATAATCATTTTAAATATACAGATTATTCTAATCCAAAAACGCCAGTTGCAGCACACCAATAAACCCCTAAAACTGAAACCAGAAGAAAACAGGGGAGTGACTGAGTCGGAAGCCCTCCTCCCTGGCCCCTGCATAGTACCGCGAAGGAGCCAACGAAAACCTCTTGGCGCCCCGTCACGCGGCCAACACTGATTTCCATGGGAGGGAGTTGGAGGTCGCTCCCACGCCTCTTCGTGTCCCAAGAGCAGAAAACAGAAAGACCATAAAAATGGCATCATTTGATGAGAGCATGAGGGACATTTTCTCTTTCTCTGGGCCACATATTGCAACGTAAAGAAATGATTCCGCAGTGGCAAAGGATATATCATCAAAATAACGCTCTGAAGCGTCGGTTCCTCCTTTCAAACCATTACGGGCGGCGAGGGCCTTTGCAGGAGCAGTATTGCTCACACCTAACGAAGGCAGTTGAAGATCTTTCTAATTTCAAGAAAACGATAAAAACTAATGGCGCCTAAGAATTTTTTTCGAAAGGTATGCATTCATCTTCCCATCGGAGACATACTCAAATAATGAAATCCAATTAAAAAGTAAATCAGACCAAAGACTCTGAGACTTACAGAAATGAATGGACGTGCATTAAATATATCAAATACTAATTGTGAACGTGCGTGGAAACATGTTTTATGCGATTGTAGAGTTCTTTGAGTATGACCTCAGTGGAATGGTCATTTTAATGCCTTGACAATACAAACATTGAAATGTGTTACACGAAATGCGAAAATTATTGTAAATTTTAAATCGCTCGCGGAATACTACCTTGATCAAAAATTTCCCGGAATTTATTCAGAAAATTAAAAATACAAGTTTATTCATCTAAATCTATATTGTCCCCTTCAAAGTAATCCCCATCGACTGCAACACACTTATGCCAGCGCTTGATCCAATCCTCGAAACATTTTTTATATTCGGTTTTCGGTATGTCCATCAGTGCTTCCTGCGATTTTTCCATTACTTCCTCTCGGCTGCTAAAACGCGTTCCCCGTAATGGTTTTTTAAAACTCGATTGAACAGAAAGAAGTCACAGGGAGCCAAATCAGGTGAATTCGGTGGCTGTTGGATGGTATTTGTTGCATTTTTCGTCAAAAAATTACGAATAATGATAGCACTGTGCGACGGTGCGTTATCATGGTGCAAAATCCACGAGTTTTCTGCCCACATTTCTGGTCTCTTTCGGCGAATTGCTTCACGCAAACGTCTCATAACGCCCAAATAATACTCTTTGTTTACTGTCTGGCCTTCTGGCAAAAATTCATGATGCACTACACCGTTGTAATCCATGAAAACCGTCAGCATTGCCTTCTTTTTTGACTGAAAACGACGTGGTTTTTTTGGTCTCGGCTCATTTGGTGAACGCCATTCACTTGCCTGATGTCTGGATTGCGTGTCCTACTCATAAACCCACGTCTCGTCTCCAGTAATGATCCTTTTGATGAATGTGGGATCGGATTCAGCCTCGCAAATCATGTCTTTTGCGACGTCAACACGGTCTCTTTTTTGCATGAAATTGAGGTCTCTTGGCACCAACTTTGCTGCTACACGACGGAAACCCAAATCATTAACCACAATGTCTTGGGCGGATCCATAGGCAATGTTCAAGTCCTCCGCTATTTCTCTGATGGTTAATTTGCGGTTATTGACCAACATTTCTTTTACTTTATCAATTTTTTCACCGACTTTCGATGTCGATGGTCTGCCACTGCGTTCATCATCTTCGATTGACTCACGACCAGTTCTGAACCGCTCGTGCCACTGGTAAACGACCGTTTTTTTTAGAGAATCGTTGCCGAAACACTTTTCCAACATTTCCAACGTCCGTGCGCCACTAAATCCGTTTTTTACGCAAAATTTAATACAAGTTCGTTGTTGCAAATTTAAATCCATTTCTGAAATTGTAAAAAATCGCCAACACACACAGAGATAGATGTACTCTTGGCTACGTAACTTTTGCAAATGTCAAGTTATGACACTAAGATTTAAAGGGAATATCAACAACAGATGTACCAATTTAACAAAAAAAACAACTCAAATCGGAACGATGGGAGCGCCACACGGTGGTTATTCCGGGAACCTTTTGATCAAGGTAGTATTAGATGAAATGATGTTTTAATAACGTTTAGCGTCATAAAATGAAATTTTGAATAGACGAGAGGTAGTAGTCGTTATTGAGAGAGGCCATGTGCGCTTTGATATAGAACAATATGTATACGAAAGTCATCAATGCTAACTTTAAATTAACATAGGGACCAGTATTACCAACCCAAATAATCAAGTGAAAAGGCGAAAAAAGTTACGTAAACACAGTAAGGGGAGCTTCTAACAACTGAATTTGAGTTAATGTTCCCCACAGTGAGTGTAGGAATGTTTTCTACGATTATTAATGCAACGAAACAACCGGCGATCAATTATTCATTTTCTTCGAAACTTTCCAATTAAAACGCTTGACCCACGACGAAACATTCAATATTTTACGCGGGTTGTTGATGAAATCATCTCAAAAATATTTATATTTACATGCAATGCCAAATAATAGAAATGAAAAATACGCTTATGACTACAATACAATATGCATAGTGTGATGTTAACCTGTCGAGTGACCCTCAATTCATTTAGACGGGTAATTATGGTTAACATCCATACAACTTGGCCCTGCGTACGTGCGGAGGTAATACGGTAATCAGGCTGTAAACCTGCTGAAATTCGCGATTACCTCGTCTAATTTAGGGAAGAAGGCCGACAAAAACACGGTTAATTCATACTTTTAATCCTCTCTGTATATGGATAATGTAAATAAACGATTAAGTTGACTTTTGTACAGAGACAGCCATCTCCGACTGTTTATGGAAACTGAAATTCTTTTCTACGCCGACTAGAGCTGTCATTGTATCAATGCATTCAAACTTACACTCCGCAGAAACTGCATAAACATAAGTGAAAATATTGTCAGGCCAGGAGAAAGAGGTATTCCTCCTCTCTGGTAAGCTACCCCGTGCTCACTATTTGCAAACAAAACTCGCTTCTTCTGTTGAAGGAGTCTCAAAATCAGGACATCGAAATGTCTATTGCCATTGCAGTGACTCGCTCCAACTACTTACTGTTCGACCGCTCCAACGTTCCCAGCCCCGACACTCTCCACTTTGACATTGACCGATTATGGCACAAGCAATACCCTCATAAGTTGGTCATACGACGGAATCGTAACCCCAAAAACGAGGATGAAGTGGACAAAGGTGACCGAGGCCCAACTTTAACACGAGGAACTGGCAGAATTAATGCATAAATCATCAAGGAACTCGAAGGAAAAGCAAATGATGTACCTTGCGGATGTCGAAGATAGCTACGAAAGGGAAAGATTACCGGAAGACTTCCAGATGATTATAAGTGCAATAGGTTCCAAAGAAGACGAGAACTAACAATTGTGAAGAACATCGAACAATTTCTCATCGTCTAGTTTCATATGCATCCAAAATACTACAAGCCTAAAAGAAAATTCAGTCACAGGATGTGAAAAAAATTGAAGACAAGCTCTTGGAAAAAATTCCGTCCGAATTTAATCTAATTATTCTGGTAAAGAAAATGATACATATCAACAAGAAATTGTTCGGGAAAATCCTGCTTTTGCAAAATCTTGGAATGGTTAACAACGAGAGAAGAATAACGCCGGTTTTTAACATTTTTTTTATTCGATTCTGTGTCGGCCTAGTTCCTTTTGCCCTACAATAGTGGAAAGTGATTGGCCCTGATAACCTTTTTTGATAAGGGTATTGAATCTTAATACTTTTTTCTGATCGTTTAACCAAAGTTTGAACCATACGATGAATAACAGTCCTCTCCAGCCTTGGAGGCGCGAGGGAGTCCCTGTATATTAAATAAGGAATGGTAGAATTGTCACAGAGTGAGAAGATATTGTTATAATCTTATTTTTAGAAATTGTCATTTAGAAATATCTTCAAAATGGAATGCTCTTTGGCGATGCACAAATATATATAAACACAGATGTAGATTTTTAAACCATAGAGACACAAAGAAAGGACACTCCCAATATGTTATTTGATGTTTCAACGGCTCGGCCATCGTCTTCAGCTCTGAAGATGACGGCCGAGCCATCGAAACGTCAAAACAATGTATATATACACACATATATATATACATATTAGATTTATATATATATTTATATATAATATATATATATATTATATATATATATATATATATATTAGATTTATATATATATGTATACATATATAAATATATATATATATATATATGTATACATATACATGTATATATATGTGTATATATATGTAAATATATATATATATATATATATATATATATATATATATATATGTATACATATATATGTGTGTGTGTATATATATATATATATATATATATATATATATATATATGCATATATATATATATATATTGACATATATATATATATGCATATATATATATTGACATATATATATATATGCATATATATATATTGACATATATATATATATATGCATATATATATATTGACATATATATATATATATATATATATATGCATTGCATTCAACAATCATTCAAAGTCAGAACAAAGAATGGCATACCTGAACCAGGTAGGCTTATACTAGGCTATAGACTTCTACTTTAATGTACTACCACCCACCAATTAATAAAGCCACTGTTTAAAAACATGGTAGCCATGAATGGATCCAATTAAAATATTATTTGTTTAAAGGTGGGATAAATTGGGGAAAACCACTTTCAGTTAACAACCTTTAAGCTATATATTCCCCCATTTTAGTGCATAAGATGTGTGAAACAATTTCTTTTGCATTCACACAATGCTGTCGACTCTCAAAAATCAACTGTAACAATTCTCTAACTGAACATTTTTGACACTATGCTAATGAAATGGAAGAGGAATTTGTGTAGGTACATTAAAATGACAACAGCAATGACACATGAAAAACCATGGTCATTGAGGTCATTTAGGGAAGTAAAATAATGAGAAATGGTCAACTTTCTACAAAAAAGTCCACTTAAGCTTAGCCCCTGTGGCTGGATGCAGAAAAACCTCTAACAGTGATTTATGTAGCCTTAATTTCTCACCAAACATTCATGGAAGACTGAGTAAGGAATGTAGGTGGAACTCTTCAAATAGGATAGATTAGCAGATTATTAGATATTAAGCATTAATTAGATAGCAAAACAGTTATTACTGAGAACATTGCACAATCAGGGTGGAATTTATAAAACTAAATGAAGGTAAAGAGATCCTTGAGATTCAAGAAGTTCTCTCGGGTTTCCCACCGGGTCAGGTTACCTGACCTGGTGGCAAACCCGAGAGAACTTCTTGAATACCATACGCCGGGAAAACCCGAGATCCTTCAGATCCTCGAAAATCTGGAAAGCTAAATAAAGATTAACGTTCGGAGACAAAAATTAGAATAGGCAAAATAAATCACCTATTTTGGAAGTATTGTGGAGGGTGGGCAGAGTGGTGTTGACATTGGAAGACATGAGATTATTGACAAAGAAGAGTAGTGTAAGGCAAAGAAGAATTCACAAAAGGCAAGTGGTATTGACAGATACCATGTAAAGGTGTAAAAAAAATAATAACTAAAACTTTTCTTGGGATACAGTGTTGTTGATTGAGAAACTCAATTCTTGAGTCACAATGATAAGCATATTTTGGAGGCCTTTGAGATGCAGGTGTAGAGAAGGATGGAAAAATAAAATGGAAATAACGAAAAAATGCAGTTATAGGCATTATAGAAGAAGAGAGACTGTTGTTATGAGAAATTTGAAGAAGGCAGGCAAATGGGTAACAGGAGATTTAGAGGCAATGAGTTCCTGAAGATGATAAAAGAGTGGAGAATGCTAAGAAAGGGAGGAAAAGAATAGGCATTTTGGATGAAATTAAGGGCAGAAGAGAGTATGCAGAGATAAAGAATGAATTATTTTTTGTCATTTTAGTTATGACTTAGGATTAGAGCGCATGAAGTGTCACGGTCGAAGGAAAATACAATCAGATAGACCAGTGCTAGTAAAAACAATAATAATCAAATACATAAAAAGGTATTATATTTATAAAAATCCCCACATTTCTTGGTATCTTTATCCACACTGTAGCCATCTCTAGAAACGTTTCTCAGAACCTTTGCACATCTGATTGTCAAACTTTGAGTAGAGTTAGAAAATTGAAATTTGACGCTAAAATTTCTTTTATGACAACCTACTGGAAAAAGAGAAGGGCAAAATTTTATCTTAAAGACATCTTTTTAACCTGATTCTTCAGATTTTAGCTATACAAGAAATGAGATATAGAAAATTACCGTCTGTAAGACTAAAATGTTATTAAAAATTACATGTATTTCAGGTGGAAAGATGTAAAAACTAATTAAAATTAAAATTACGCAATTCATTTGTTGATACGAAAATGTTTGGATGTTTAAAAGTCATCTTTAAATGTGCTGTACTTTCAGAACAGCCCAAATATTTATAAAAGGGAGAAGATGGAGTTATGTACATGAGGTGGGGCCAGAGTGGATGACTAACAGCGGTTACAAAGTAGATGACGGCAGTTGTATAGTACCTAGATTGTAGTATTTCAACAACAAAACAGAAGTTACGTGGATGGGGAAGATAGTGTTGAATAATGGGACATGGTGGTAGGAGAGGAGGGGACACAGGCATTGGTAATGGCGAGGGGAAAATGTAATTACGTGAGGTGCTCTGTGGAGAGCACTTTGAGTGAGTGCACCTTCTGTCGGATGGGATGTTAAGCTGCGGACCCTTTGGTGCCTTTCATTAAGTATCACCTGATGTCAATGGCGGGTTTCTCTCCACACCCTTCCTCCTTTCCCACCCACCCCTAATGGTGCAAATGACCACACCTGTCGGTCACCTCCTCTAAAAACTATTTAAAGAGTAACAAACGTACTTTCAGAAATAAATATCCCTCAGTCCATTCTGTAGAGCAACTTAGGGAATCCGGCCACAATTTCAAGACAACAAGACTTCCACTTTCAAAACATAGCAGAAAAAACACAGCATCCAATAAGAAATGTAGATAGTTTCTAAGAGCATACACTCCTGAATGAATCTCCATCATGAACGAGAATAATTTTCCCTAACATTCACCCCATACAGCCATACCCTTATCATATTTATTTTTTTATGCATCTTGAAAAATTGAGCAAATCATTTTCAATTGGATTAGCTAGATTGTTCTAACTTTTGGACAACATAGTCAGAGGATTGATTCATTTTGACTGTCGAATCAAAAAAATTATTTCTGTATACTAACAATATGATAATTAAGAAAATGTTAGTAATAGATGATTTTCATTAAGTATCTTCATAAATATTTATTATATTAAACCATATTGTTCCAATAACATTCATAGTTTTTTTATTTCAAAAATTTTCTCCAAGGACCACGGTAGTCCAGGGGTAGTCTTGGACTACTAACTGGAGGGCCCGGGTTTGATTACTGGGCAAGCCTCTCTGGGCACCTACAGCTCCACCCAAGCTATGTGATTGTTTCGGGTACCAGATCTTCCTGGGAAACCATAATACCATACAGGGAAAGGCACTGGCCCCCCTACCCTGATGTGTGAATTTCACACGCCATTTCGCTTGGTACTGGGCTCTATCTAACTCTATCATCACCTACCAAATCGACTTTAGGGTTGGTTACTGTTTATGATTTTCTTTACATCTATTTTTCCATAATTGTTGACATGATGTACATAGAATAAAATAATGCTACTTGATGCTAACACTTTTAAATATAAAAAACATTTCAGCTTCATCATTTATATTATAGGTGATTATTTAACAATTATTATAAACCCCAAATGGTAATTTTGTGCTGTTTTTAGTCTAATTAAAAATTGAAGCAAACATTTACTGAAGAGGAGGGTCTCCGGTTGTGAGTTTCTATGGACATTTAGTCGCATGGCTCAATCACACCTGCAGCCTCCCTAGAAAATATCTAGCCAGTATCTTAAGGTTTTAAGAATAATACACGCTGCAAAAAAATAGGCAAGCTATCAATTCATATTAACTTAAAATATATGAATTTGGTTGTTTTTATAAATCCGTTCATTATTCACGGAAACCTACTATTTCTTTCAATTTCATTGAATGCTAGTTAAACTCAAAGTTTTGTAATGTCATTCCGGCAGGCATACTGAAAAATAACTATTAGAATGTCATCCCACCTCAATCCTGAAAAAACTGGTTTAGAACTAACTATCATTAATGATAAAACTGAAAAGACATCAACAAAAAAAATATCCACAAACCAAAGTATTCCCCTTCATCACCCTGCTTTTCCATCTCTTCTTCAAGCTGGCGTGTGAGCTCCTCTATCTTGCGCTCTGCTTCAGTTGGTCCCTAGCAAATTAAAAAAAATACTCTTAAAATACAAGACACAAAATTACATATGTACATCAAATATGTTGGATTTAATATCTCTGAGCTAACTATTGTTTCATTTATGAATTCTATCACAATTTGTTATAAAATCATTTTAACAGTATGACGCATTTCACTGTTCCTCGGAAATGGCACATTGCACCTTAGAATGACAAAGGATGTGCTACCAATGAAGACAATGAACAGAAACTACACTGATGTGCCTTAAGCATTATAAATACTCAGAATTACCGAAGGCCAATGATTAGGCTTACAGTAAATTATTTTATTTAAATGCACGCTTTATTTATTTAAGATTTTACAATGAAATCTTAAAGAAAAATACGTCCCTTGGCATTTTTATCTGATAACAATGATTTCAAAATGGCAATTCATGGCAATGTACCAATTTTAATAAAATACACAGTAACCATTCTTTGCTTTCACAAACTCTATTATAATCACAGAAAATCCAAGGATTTCTAAATCTTATTGCAGGCTTTGATTGGCAAACTAGAGTTTTGCTCATACAGCAAGCTCATATATTTTATGATATGTCTCTAGGGCATCATTCATAAAAATTTCTGGCAGTCCCTTAATTGGAATGGGACTACTAGGAGTGACAGGGGAGAAAGTCCACATGAAAAACACCAGTAAAGACATTATTCATTGTTTGGGATGTTAATAGCAAATAGGAGCTTCAATACCACTGATATAAAAGCTTGAAAAATTATTCACTATTATGCGTATCAGTACTTTTCTGGTAGAGTAATTAATTGATAAGGAAAATTTGAGAACCCAAACCAAAAGCAAAGCACAATTTAAATGCCAAAGCTAGTGCAGTGTTGAACGAATACCACAGATATATCCAAGAATCAAATACTTTCTTCATTATTTGGACAACGTCAGTTTTGATAATCATGTCATCTGATGAATTCAACTAGAAGATATTATAAATTTGCACACAATATCAAAGCAAACAATGGTAGAAAATGAATAAACTGTAGAAGATGCAAGAAGCAAAGGCAATAAGATCAAAATAAACACAAGACTTAGAAATTGGAAGAAGTAGAATTTACTATTTCTATAATCATAGTAATTTAGGGAATGAGATGATACCAGAGGACTCAAATGTCCCAAATTATCATTAATAAATTATATAAGAGCACATGTGCACAACACTGACTGATAGGTAGATATTATATTAAATGCTTCATTACATAATCCTTAATTGGACCACCAAACTGATTACTTCCTACCATGTAATGACCTAGAGGATTCAAAGAACGATTAAGACGTGGTCATAGTATTTTTGGTTAGCCATTTTGATACTTCTTTTCTAATCTCTTAATATCAACAAGTTGAGGGCACTGGTTAACTGACTGATAGACATGTAATTGAAATTTTTATAAACTTAAAAAAATTCTTGGTTTGTCTTTAAAATTGAAAAAAAAAAATATTTCATACAGAGAAACCTTTAATTATCTAGAATTATACTGTAAGTGGGGATTCATCATTATTTTATTCCTAAGAATATTTTAAGGTGTGGTTACAAATCATGGAAAAATCTGATTTATCTTTTATCCACCCTTTGAAAACTGTAGCTTTCTATTCAAAGGTTTAGACATGTTCATCATGACCAAAATGCAAATCTTCTGATAGTTTTATTTCTTGTGTCAACAAAAATAAAACAAATAGGAACAGTGTTTACGAAACTTCTTACAGCTAAACATACTGTCCCCTAAAAATTCTTCCTGCACTCCCTTGCAGTTTTAATCTTTCTTCAAAATGCCCAGATACCCTTTTTTTCTCACTAACTTATCAAACATTTTCCATTCTATAACATCCTTCCACTCTGCAAAATCATCTGCATGGACTTTTCCTGCCTGCTCTACATTTGCTCCATAATGTTCCCTTGCTTTCACCATTACTTCGTACATCTCCCTCTCATTCCAGTTCATAACTTCCATATGAATTTTAAAAATCCTACAATATACACTCATCCACTATCTCTACAACTTTTTCATGTGTCTAGATAACTTTTATTTACATGAAGTTATTGTTCAGTAATATATTAAATGATGGATTTATTATCATTAGTTTTTGGACTTGTGAAAGCTTATTTAACTCTAAGACTCATGCCACTTTTCTTCTCTAAGGTATCATGACTGCCTTTGTGCTGCTACGCATACTACACCATCATAAACAGCAAAAAACCCAAGGGGGCATCTCTCTTCATTTCCCTTCAATTTGGAGTAAAAACAGCATTCGCAAAAAATAAAAGGGTTTAATGACTTCTGTTTAAGTCCATTTATAATTACCATTGGCCGTGGTGGTGTCACGCTGTAAGGAAGCAGAGTCTTCCCACTGATTGCCCCCTTCGGTTTTCCTGACACAGGAGACTGCGATGGAGATGGTGGCGGCGAAGGCGTATGATGGCTTGGAGCAGGTGATGGCTGGGCGATTGGGCTAGGCACTGTGGCCACCGCAAAGGAGCCACCCAAAGGCGCCGCCTGCCTCCCCACGGCAACTCCAACCTCGGGACCACACACCTTTCCCCTTGCTGGACCTCCACCTCTACCAGTGGGGGTCCCTGAAGTAACGTAAACGGCACCGGCTACTCCCGTAGAAGTTAAAGGTTGTCGCGGTACAATTCCCATTGGCACGTAATCTTCACCATTAGCGGCAGCACTTGGTTGCATTGGGGTGGCACGATGCAAACCTGCAGGCATCGGTCCTTGAATTCGCCTGGCAGCATCTGCAGCGACCCGACGGCCCTGACTCCAACCCGGATATGGTGGAGGAGGTGCAATACCACAAGGATTGGCGAGGGAAGGTGAGCTACTTACAGTCTGAGGCGGGCCACAGTAATAGTGTTGAGGTCTGCTATCCGCCTTTTGCGGATTAGCTTGAACCGGTAGACTCCTCATTTCAGTGTAAACACCGCCATTGTCGATAAACCTTTGTTCTGATCTCGACACTGCCACTTGGGGCCCTGGCCTTGCAGGCTCATAATCGCCCATCCCTCTGCCCATGCTCATGCTAAGATCTAAAACGTTTTCATAAACGGGCGGAGCTTCATATGGAGGTTGGTCCCTTTGACCAGGCCTACTTCTACTGCCGACAGGTACCTGCGGCTGTGCCCTACGATACTCAGCTAGTGATGACGGAGGAAAAGATGAAGACCCTGACATAGTTTCTCCAGGAACACCAGGGCCGGCAACACTGCCGCGAGGGCTGGAATGTTTGGAGTCCTGTGAACCAACACTGGAATGTGCGGGACTGTGAATATATGCCCCTTGGCCAGTACTACCGCGACCGTAATACTCCAAATTTTCGTACACAGGTGAAGGAACATTACCACTACTTGAATACACAGGAGCATTCCCCGCCATACTGGTGCGAGGACTGCAGGAATGCGAATCTCGGTTGGAACTGCCAGCACTAGGGGTTGGACTAGCTGCACCCGGCTTTGTGGAAAACTGAGGTTGGTGCTGTTGATGGTGATAGAATCTTGAAGGATCAGGCAGTCCGTTGGTTTGATAAGCTGGCATCACCGTTGACTGAGTTATTTTACCCTGCTGTGAAACCTGAGGGACGACTGCTGCAACTGTTTCCACCTGTTTTGGAGTAGCAAACTTTGAGGCCGCTATTATATTCCCACGGTCGTATATCTTGTAATCAGTGGGGGACTCCCTTTGCTTGATCTTCCCCCTAGGAGATCCTTCTACAACCAAACTTTCAATGGCGCCCACAGATCTTTGCTGGGAGATTTGGTGTTGTTTGTTATCGTATGACGATGACCTAACCGGAGAACCAAGAGTACTTGAAGGAAGAGACCTCGAACCACCTGATGAATTAACTCCAGCATCATGGTTCGTTGTAGCAACACCAGACTGACACCCGATCATGGCATTGGTGGATAAAGATCTTCCCTGAGAATCAACAGATTTAGGAAGAATCCGTCCATAACCCGACTCAGAAGCTGTAGGAAACCTTTCTCTGTTGTCTCCGATGCCACTTGTATCCTCAGATGCGTTTATACGTAAGTAGCCGAGTTTCTGAAGATACAGCGGATCCAAAACTGCACTATCACAATTGGAAGACGTCACATTCCCTTCATTTTGAACGTACGTCGAAGTTTGGCTTTCATACATGTTTAGATCGTTATGTACCCGATTGTCTTTCTGTAACTCACTACCGAAACCCTCCATCCTAGAATGAGCTAATTTAGCAAATAAAAAAGTATCACTCTCTACGGTAAACTAAATAGGCGAGTGCTTGCACATTGTAAATGACATGAATATTTTTTGGTGATATACATAACACATCTCGTCAAAACATTAACAAACATTGTCTTCCAACTTCGCTACACCTCCGCCCCAACGAATATCGAAGGATTTCAAGCTAATCGAAATGAATGCAATGAGAATCGATATGATGGACATTGCCACACAAGTCATTTTCGAATCAGTCAAACTTTCACATAATGTACTATAAATACTTGGCTTTAACTTATTAAAAAACATTAGTGTGTTATGGATGTTACGTCAAAAGCAACAAATTCTTCCTTGAACACTCAATGAGAGTTAATGGTGCTGCCACCTAGTGTCTCAATTCCATGACGCATTCAAGGGCGACTGCGACGAATGGCTATTGACAGAGATTAAGCCAATCGTAGTTGCCGTGGGAAATGTTGCAGAAGGCGGTACGTGCGTATGAAAGCTCGACCCGTCGCATTTTCTTGCCGAAACCTTCTCTATGGGTTTTGCAGAAGGATACTTAGGTAACGGTTTAAACTTCTGTTCCCCAAACTTTTCACTTGTCTATATTCAATGATAAATGCATTTAAAATTATATAATAGTAGGCAATGATTTGGGGCGGCAATTTTGAGTATGAATGCGAGTACCAATAGTTTTCGAGCACTGAGTTAAGTAGTATAATGTTTTATGAATTTCTATTAGTGGAGACGTTCGAGGCCAATTGCACCTTTAAGAAGATTGTTGTATTTATCTTCTGTGGATAGAGTGACTGCTTATGTCAATCAGCAGCTACCGACTGCCATTCGCAAGCTATACTTAAAAGATTTAAGTGCCGTCGCAGAACGCCTTTCAGTGAGACGTCGGGAGGGAACTCAAGGGTGGTAGAGGACATCATATTGAAAGACAACAGATAAAGAATGAGGTTTAAAATGGTTCAGAAACTTGGGTCATTGAGGCACCTAAATAAGTGAACCATTTGAGGCTTTTCTCATGTGGGATTGAATAGCTTCTTCCCTTTGCATCAGCCAATTACTCTCTTTGATATGCTAGTATTTAGTTTTCTGATATTGATTTTCAGGTTACACTGAGCAACTACACAAAGCAAATTTATCAAATTTTGAACTTATCACAAAGGGAGGACCCACTGTATTTCGGGAAATATATGTTGACAATATGGCAGGTTGTCATGATTAGGTTGGCACTCCAATTGCCAGTCCCCGAGTGCCCTTCCTTGCACAAGCTTCGCCAGTGCTTTCATCATACACTAGAAAAATCTTCTAAAAATAAAACCAGAAAGGCTAAAAAACACTCATTTCTCTTTAGATGACATTCAGAACTTGGGCTCCAAAAATTCTGAGATTTAATCCTAATTTACACAACCATAATGGGATATGTGTTCTCCGATAAGATTAAAACAATACTGAAAGTACTTTAGCTGCACTTTTCCAGTTAGTTTTTATTTCCAGCATATATTAATTGTTTCACAATTGATTTGAAATTTTTCTAAGTGATTTAATGAAATTCCATGACTTTCGAACACTGCCAAAATCCACAGCCTTTCCAGGTCACTTCTCAAGTCTGAAACATTCAGTGAGATAAGTTGTTCTAGTGAAGGATTCGCTTGCAAGTGACCCATCGCCACCAAAGTCAACAAATTAAGGTACCTACCTTCCTTTCTGTCAAAAATACTGCACAGATATCCTCATCTACATCTATACACATGACATATTGCTTCCATATTGAACATGCAGTCTATGTTTTTTAAATAATTTTTACAGCTGAATTGTAAAGGAAATGCAAATATGATTCTTCAATAGCTGGTGTAATCAGCACACAATTAGTTGCTCAAGCTGCGCTTGTATGGAGCGCTGCATCACGACTCATCACAGAGTAATTGTACCCTTTCAAGTTACACGAGTAAATTACATGAGTGCAAGAGAAAAAACTTATGGTTGATTAAATTTTAAGTGCCACCTATATTGCATCCAAGAATGGATGAGAGAGCAGCAATCCTTTTGCTGGGACCAACAGCTAATCTACGGTTCTGTTTACCCGACATTGAATGGCGGGCTCAATACAGTAATTAAATAATAATTCCGGAACTACTACCTATAGTCAAAATCACTCTCATGGCCTATGCAATCCAGGTAAAGTATATTAATATTTGCACTAATCCAGCACTATCATTTATGAGATCACTAATGCACAGCATTCTTTTTGCCTTAATTTTGTGATTAAGGATTTAACTTGTATCATGCATTATGGTTGATTATGTATGCACTATTAATCAGTGACCCGAGTTCCACACAAATGCAGCCAAAAAACATTCTCAGGAATTATAGCCACTAACTGAAGGACCAACTTACATCCATAAATTATTCATTCTATCCTCAAACATTATCTCACTAATAGAAAATGCAGTTCCCCCACTTCTGCAGGCCAGAGAGGTAATCACGCTCATTACCCATAACTACAAGAACAGTTGTAACACACAAGTTAAGTTTTTTCTTGGAGCCCTTGGGAAAATCACAGGTCAGTCTGCAACTGTTAATAACCGATTACAAGATGACATCTGCACAGTATATCAGCATCTGTATCATGCAATGCCATAAATATTATACACAGAAAAAGCAACTGAGAGCAACATTAACCCTACCAGCCAGTTCAGGCATTTACATGTAGGCCTCCTCTTTGAGTATAGATTTTGCTATACATATCAACTGCATGGAAAATCATAACAGCCCAATGCAAATAAAGAACCATGCAAGGTAAACTGCATGGCATGGTTAATTCACTGAATATTCATTGTTATTATTCTCATAAAAGTAGGAAAAACCCATACACAAAAGAGCTTGTCATTTGTCTGGGTCCATAGTCATCCTATAAAAAAACTAATATTTTAATAATAAAAAATTTATTCTTCAAACAAATATACAACATGTAAACGTCTTTTTTAAGTGCAAGCTGTTATTCCATATGATATCACTTGACAATCGGCACATGATGAATTACTGAAATGAATATTTCTTCACTGATGAGAAATGAGCTAATTTAGCTGCACATCAATTGTCCAAACAACAGTCACACTTGAAATATAATCACTCACACAAGAAGTCACATACACACACACACACAAAATCACTTGTGGGATCACCAGCTCCCCTTTCAACACAATCTTTGCCAATTCTGTGTCATACTTTCAGAAAGGGAACATATCCGTATGAATGCTCCCCAAAATGCCCCCAGAGCCATAGTTTCACTAGATAATTGCATCCCTGAGGAAGGGAATTATCAACATGCAAAATTCATTTCGGCACTTAATCACTGGTAACACAAACACTCTTTAAAGTACACTTCGATAATATTGAAGACTCAATGGCACTTGACTTCTTTAGAAAGTGAAAATAATTTCACCTGAATGTCAATTCACCAACAGACTTATTACACACAATTCCATAGTACACACATGCACACAATGCATGATGGGAAACAAGTTGAATGGCTGGCAGTAATATGTGACATGATTCACACTTTGAATCACGCTACAAATGTTATCACCACAAAAAGTGATGCATCAATAGAACTTTCCAAGGAATATCACTGTGGCCTTCGAGATGCCGATGGTAAAAGTAACTGCATTGCAGTCATGGCATCAGGGAAAAGGCTATGATAATTTATTAGAGGTACATAAGCAGCTGTTATGACTCGCCCTAAATTAAAAAGAGAATTATAAGCACATTAGCACAATTCCATACACATATACTGCTAATAGAATAGAGCAATCAAAGGTTTCAGGGAAATTTAGGGGAGTGAAAAATAAATATTACTTTGAAAAAAATAAATCTCCTGATCTGACAAGTAACATTTGACAGGAATACACAGGGCCAAAAAGTAAATAAATTTTGCGGATAATGAAATGAGGATACAATCAAGATGGATGGTGTTAATATAATTGAACTATACACGAAATACTTAATTATATTTCAAGATACTCTGAAATTGGAATTAGCAAGTGAGTCATGAATACTAACCAGCAAACCATCGCCCATGAAGAGAATTTACAGCAGCCACTGCAGTAGCAATACTAGGACACTTGACATACACATTTCCCTGAAGAGATGCTCGGTCCACATAAACATGAAACACACCCCCATGCTTGTTACATTCTTCTATGACATCCTCTCGGATTTCAACATCCCAATTTGGATTGGTTTCCCTGAAAGAAAATGAAAACATCAAAGCTTGAGAGCAAAAATAGAGCTAGTACCATATGCAATTGTGAAGATCTTTTTTTTCGGGTAAATAACCAAAATTAATAAAAAAATAATGCCTTAAAAGAAATATCTCCCACAGCATCTTAACAGTCTAATTTTTATGGTAAGTCTGCTTAAAGAGATAAAAGTGTGACAGCAGTGAAGTACTGAAACTGCTGACCCTTTCATCTATTGGACAATTATTTGATTGTACGCTATGGTGTGGCAAAATTGTCATAACTTCATCAGAGTGATGTATGATATGTTTCAGCCCTTGGATTTCCCTCACAAGCACTATTTATGGTCAAGTAAATGAAACAGTTGTGGGGAGTTTCCCCAGAAGAATAATTTGGCCCACAAGTTGGAGCAGAATATTGAAGTTTCAAAAAGGAAAGAATGTTGGAGAGGCAGGAAAGGAGAAGGAAAAAAATAAGCATTTAGGATTTCGTGAGGATACATAAAAAACTGGAGGAGGAAATAGTAGAAAACATTAGGCTAGCACTGTTTAGCACCAGAAGTGGGTTGAATGTGAATTAAATTGTGTAATAGTTATCAGAGACTTTTCAAAACCTACCTTAAACAGAGAGATCATCTTAATCATGACCTGTTCCCTGAAGATATAAATATGGCACAATTTAAAGTAGTTATTTGAATCATAACACCTCAAGTTACATATTAATTACAACAATTACACTATTACACAATTCTTATCTCATGTTACCTTGCTAGCACTGAGAGATAACAATAATTGATGGTTTCCAGCGTAACTTTATGGAATCGATTCATAATAGAAATGAAAAATAATAACTTGGTGATTCCACTGAAAAATTTCAGTGGAGTCACTTAAGTTACTATTTTTCATTTCCGAGAGATAGCAACATTAATCATCCTCACTTATAATTAAAAGGAGTTTATAAAGTACACCAGAGTAAACAAACTGGAAGCAAATGCAATATATGTATAATTGTTAACCTATACGAAACAGGAGGACTGGTGACTGGAGCTCGGGTCCTGTTGGGCACAAAATATCAAAAACCAGGCATTTGTATGACTATTCAATCATTTGGTAGATCATGATATGTTACATGGCTTAATTGGAAGAACACCTGTTTTGATATGAACCAATTACAAAACAAAGGCTAGATTGATGTTTTCATCATTACCATTATCTGGCAGAAAACTTGTGTGAAAGTGAAAGAAGTGAATGCCATCTGTTGATGAGTGATGAACTAAGATTATAGGCATAAACAATGAAAAATTTGTCACTTTCATCAAGCTGTCAATTTCCTTGGAGTGAAAATCAAAACAAAAACCTTAAGGTAGATGACACTATTTTAATATAGCAATAATCCATCGCAATCCCCACTTCTGGGTGTCACATTATGCTGCGCATGTTTCAGCAAGATAGCGGCTGTACAATAGTCGTTTCACATCCATTTTGTTAATAATATTGAAGCTATCCTCTTTGGATTGGATTCACACTTAGGCGACCAAACATTTTTTCTATGATCAAAGTTAGGGTAGTCAGAACATTTGGTGAGCCATTTCTTGTTTTGCATTATTTAAAATTTTAGACCCAAATGGTAATACAATAATTACTAAATCAATTATAACACTAATATTAGTGCATCATCATAGAGACTAAACATAATATTACGTAAGGAAAATAAGAGTAGTTGACAATTACATCACGAAAATGATGATGGAAAAGCTGCTTCTCACTTGAAAAAAAGAAAATATTTTTTGAAGCTTTTGTTTTCAAAATAGGGAAAAATAAATATCATCATTTAATTCAGCATTTGCTTTTGCACTATAAATGATTTTCTAATAGTTAAAGAATGGAATGTCTATTTATTGTACATTCTGGGCAAGAGTAACCCAACCTCCCTTTTGGGGATTTATTCGGGAAACGAATCTCCATATGAGTAATACTGTTATTAAGTCAGCATGGTGCTAGACCTACCTAGAATTAATTAAAAATTGACACAGTTGAACTTACGTGGTTGGATCAAACATATTCGCCAGCATGAAACACTGAGTGGCAATGGGTGGAGTGGCCGCTTGTGAAGGAAGACCACCAACTGGATTCAAGTTCAGAGCATTGGCTGCTGCTGGTGGTATTTGCATTCCAGTGCCTTGGAAAAGGGATGAAAGTTTTATGAATATATGATCAATAACATTGCATGAGATGCTGCAATCAAATTAATTTGATAAATATGCATTTTGAATTTTAATCTAATTACATCATATCAAAAATTGAAAAATAACTTCAACATAATAACTTTAAAATAATCCCAATGCCATTTATTTGTCATGTCTGTGTGTGTGTACAACTTAATAGGTTGATCATCATCCCAACTATTCTCTTCCCACTCTATGAATGCATTTGTCATTTACTGGAACATTCTCTCCTTTAAGACTGTATTCATATTTTAATTTTAAATAGTTTTACATATTTCAATTTACCAACAAATTTTCTATCGTGTTTCTGCCAAAAGATCCAATTATCATTAAGTATATGTATGGAAAGTACAGAAATTGCATAGAAAGAATCATTTATTTCAAATAAATTGCAAATAAAAAATGCATAGCATTTAGACAAACGCATGTATCATTGTTCCTTTAAAAATAGTTTTTTTCATAATTTAAAATTGAATACCATAGGCCAGTAAATTAAAGACTAAAATTAATACTCATCTCTAATTAACTAATAGCATCATGTTCATTTAAAGGACATTTTCATAAATTCCCGATTCATGAAATTCTCCAGGCTCCACCTGTGCCTCCAGACTCATAATAAAATCTTCAAAAATTACTTTTTTCAAAATGTTGGCAAGATTTCTGTGGGGTCACTTTCTGTTTCAGCAGATAAAGAGTATACTGAACAAAATCATAAAGGTAGCACAGTAAAATTATAAGACATACCTTCAGCCAACTTGAACATTAACTGTAGTCGTCCAGTAGCACCCAAGTCAATTCCTGTGCGATCCAATTCATCACTGTCCAATATGGATGGGCCAGATGCTGAATCTGATCGTTCTGTTACATGTCCTACTTTCATAGGACGACCAGCCAATTCAAATCCATTCAACTGTTCCAATGCCTTCTTGGCATCTTCTGCATCATGGAACTATAGAGAGAATTTCATGATTTACTACACTTCAACAATGGCTAAATCGTGGAAAAAAGAAAACAGAAGATGACACCAATTGCTTAATTATCTCAGCAACAAATCTTAGAATCAGTAAACATACTAGTCAATTCTTCACAATTGAGCTGCACCCTTGAAAAATCATAACATGAATTTTACCAGTATATACTTACTTACAGTGACAATGCAATGTTTTGCAGAATAAAAATAAAATTTATCAATAAGAAATACCTACATTATTCTAATGAATTAAGAAGAGCCATGTGATGCAATTTTGCACACTGCCATGGCAGTGATCACATTTGCTTCCTAAATGTTAAGGCTAAAGGTGGGTGTTCCGTGGTGTGAATATTCCCCAGAGGGATGGCACCACTGTTGGTTACTGTAAGCACCCAAGCACAGTAAATGTGTGTGACATATGCATTTCCTAATATCACCTCCACATCCATTGCATCTCATTGCTTATTGTTATGCTGTTATTGTATTTTGTCCTCTTTCATGTTTGTTATATTTTTCACTGTAAATTGGCACTACAGCTGTATGTGAATAATGTTTTCAAATAAATAAATCCCAACTGAACCCTTCCATTCCCCTCCCATCACATCCCAATCTACTTGATACACCTGATGTACTAGACAGAGAGCAAAGAATGGAAAATTAATATTTGTAGGAAGCATTTGATCAACACACATTGCTGATGAGTAAGTGGCATATTGGATACAAGCAGAATGAAAGAGGGCTTGTTTACTTTCATCGGCACATTCTAACATTAGACAGGGCAAAAATTAGTGCAAGTTTCCTGATGAAATTATTAAATGTATCTACTAAGTATAATTTAGAAAGTGAATGCATCTAAATTGTTGTACTTTATTTAGAATATTTCATTCCTAAATTTTCAATCTATCATTGCATCACTTGTCATTCTTTCCATGTTTTACAGAGACAGCACCAGAGGATATAAGTGTTTGTGAAAAATCAGGTATGATATCAAGAGAAGGTCCAGAGGTGTCTCACCCTTTTCTCTTTACTGAAAACTCTGTACCCATAGACTTCTAACAACACAAGTCCATCTTTGGATATAGGACCTTAGATCTAACAATATGCAAGCCCACTAAGTAATAAAATTAAAAAAAATGAAAAAAAAGGCAGACAAAGATTAATTGTACAATAAATATTTAATTGATAGTGAGCTAAATGTAAAAATATGAAACCTTTAGCAAGAAAAGTACACATTAATATAAATGAACTAAACATGACAAGAAGCATACCTTAAAACAATCACTGACAAGGATTAATGACCAAAAAATTATCTTGGAGTAAAATACAATATAATAATTAGATGGAAAGTTTTAAAATTATATTATATGTAATACTATTTAGCCAAGTAATTAAAGCGAACTATAAAACGTAGTACGAGAGGAGAAAATGAATCCCAATAATCACCCAAGTTACTAAATTAAAAGAAAGAAATTGAGAAATTCAATAAAAGACTGCCAGTGAATAGTAAAAGGAACTCAGAATTGCACAAAAACCATTACGTAGTCTTTCATCTACACACAAATGTTTGCACAACCCATCATCTCAAATATCAAAACATTTATAATCATACATCATCTGTTTCTTCCTAATTCTTAGTTACAAAGATGGACATACTACAGCGTAGGGTCTCTTAACTCATGCTACCTTTCCATCAGGCGCCTTACATTTAAGCAGAATCAGTTTTGACACGGCTTAATAATGATGCTTTCTGTAACAGAAAACTATTCAAGTACCATGAAAATGACATGCACTTTTCTTACTCCAAAATGCGCTCTGAAATCAACCTGAATCTTAAGGGCCGAGAGTATACAGATATAACCTCAACCTATAATACGCAAACCGATTTGCTAGAGTACTTAATAGTTCCTAGTTAGTTACTTAATGTTTTTCGAATGTAGGAATAGAAAATGGTTACCTTAGTTATAAATTTTGATAATATCACAGCTTTGAGACAGTAGTAAGCTGGAGAGTTTTAACAGATGCTGTCAAATATATAATTTGGGCTAATGGGGATGTTGCCCATCAGCTACTACATGCATAATAACTCTCCTCATAAACTCAAAGAGTAAACCCGCACTCAATCTGAAGTAGTATGCATGTGTCTTAAAGACATAAAAAGGGTTACAATTGATACAACTTTATATAAATCAAAATCACAGAAACTAAGTATTGAATAAAAAATTAAAATGCTAGTAACTTCATGGAATCTTGGGAGAGAAGTTGTTACATAGAATTGCTTAAAACTTGAAGTCATAAAAAAAGCTTCAGATCACAAAAGCAAGGCAGCTGAAAGTCATTTTGGCCCACCACCGGCAGGAAGATGTTATGAGAATGGAGGAAACTGAGGCAGGATTTAGTGAATGCAGATGAGTAAAGCAAACTTTAGGTTCATATGCTCCTAAATGGCAAAATGATGAGGAACAGGTTAAGAACTGAGTAATAAATCACAGGAAGAATGGGTCAACTGTTTCAACAAAAATTATTTAATAGAAGTGAGAAAATTAGCGAAAGGCATGTCTATTGTCATGGTGTGAGAGATTCATGAAGAGAAATGTTCTGTGCGTACACACCGGTTCTACAACAGCACAAATACTGCTATTTGAATATGAACAAAAGGTTAAAAGGCACAAACTCTTGACGTCATGCTGATGGGAGGAATGAAATAAGTGTGTGATTGGTAGAAAAAGTACTAGGAAAAATTTAAAAGGGAGAATATCATAATATCCTTTAACAATTGTGAAATTAGCAATGTGCTAGATGGAAGTGAAGATGACATTGTAATGAGGGAAGTGACAACCAAAGTGAAAATAACTGCAGAAATGACTTAGCATCAGTGATGACAAATTTCTGGGCTTCTACATTGAACTAATGTTGAAAAAGCTTCCAATATTTTAATTTAATAATTCCATTTTATTTGTATTAAGTGTTAACATTAAAACAATTTGCGCCTTTTCGGTCTGATCCAAGTTTTTTCCAAAATTTAAACATGAAAAATCAGTGCATCTTTGGTTTCAAACATATTGAGTGCTACCGAATAAAACAATACTAAATTTGTTTTAACTCCAGATACATAATATTGTACTTAATTTATGTATTTGTTTTGGTAATTCTATCTACAATTATGCCTTATAATGTCAGGAAATGGCTATGAACTGGCTCATTTGCATTATATTGAAATGAAAGGGTAGGTGCAAATGAGTGATCCTCAATTCAGGAAATTAAGAAACACCGGAAGATAAGTACAGAAGAACAGTTTTCATGCCATACACTAATTTTTCATACATGAATTGAGGGAATGTTTCGCCAAACAAAAGGGTAAGGCTTCGTGTGTTTCGGTAGGGCTTTTTAAGGTTTTGTGTGTTTTTTTCCTGATTATGTAAATTTGAAATAAAATAAAGATGTTCATCAATTTGAAGAAATTAACCAAGGAGAGATATGACGACGAGGGGGGATGATATCTGAACTTAGAATGTGGAGGAAAAAATTAGCACTTACTGCAAGGGCAGATAACATTGGCTTTGATGCTTTGGAAGAGTGGGATGGTGAACTTTATGCCAATTTACATACATTGCTATTTACCAGTCTTCACAGTCTTACCTGAAAGAACTTCCATCATGAAGTCTTTTGTGAGCAATATCGTGAAGTCTTACTAGAACAATACAAAATTATGGGTACTTTTACATAATTTTCACTAAAAAGTCATTTCTTTTTTTTTGCTTAAATACAAAGTTAAATATTCTATTAGTTTCATTCCTAATAAGATTCAATGGTGTAGAGCGTTACAATTAATCCGCAGAAGTAACTTGGTACATGCACAAGTAAAAGAGGTGCTACTGTATATTAACTGACCTTGAGAGATTGTCTCAAGGACAAGCAACAGATAAAGGAAATAGCACCAAGGACAAGAATCCTCCGAAAGTTCCTCTACATAAAATAATATTCTTGTAACTTATGAAACTTACTAACATCCTTCTTCACACTTAACTCACTAATGACAGAAAACATTGATAAACAGCTAAAAAAAAACAAAAGTGATGATATTAACACAAAAGTATAACCTGATTGAAAAAAGTAATAATTTTTATGCATATCCGTGTAATATTGTGCAATTGAATAAACGCTTCCACATTAATTAATTTGGCATGTTACTATCAAAATTTTAAATGAATAACTGTTACCTTACGATTACCTAGTGACAACACCTGGAAAGTGTAAACTAAGAAACCTAAAAATTAAAAAGTCTTACTGAAGTTAAAACAAAGAGGCGACAATTGAGACCAAAGAAAACAAATAATTAAGCTGAATGTCACAGGAAATGTTTTAATATATTATGCTTCAATTTGAAAATAATGTAATTACAAACGCTTCCCTGAAAAAAGAATTATAATTAAATGCATTAATGACTAAAAATCACAAATAAAGGAACTCTTAAGAACACTCACTGTGATGAAGCCATATCCTTTCGATCTGCCTGTTTCTGGATCCATTATCAGTTGAATGTTGTCAATCTTGCCAAAAGGCTCAAAAATCCCACGTAGCATGTCTTCTGTAATGTTGAAATGGAGGGAACCAACATAGAGACGCATTGGGCCCCCACCACCAACACCCACCCCAGTCCCACCAAGCCCACTACCACCAAGACCCCCGAGCACTGATGCACTCAAACTCCCAGCAACACCAAGGCCCCCAGCACCCACCCCCTTCTGAGCAGCAGCCGCTGCTGCCGAGGCAGAAGAACCTCCCACCGTACTGGTGCCTGCTCTGTTCTTTTCGGCTTGTGTGTGCTGAACTATGATGGGGATCCCTAAAAGTTTCTGACCACTGAGACCCATGGCCTGTAATAAAATTAGAATACATTTTGGGAAAACAAATATCTCACCATTTCTTAAGAACCAAAATAACTTGTTGTAATGAAAATATATACTTACCAAAGGCACTGCATCAGGATCTTTGAATTCAACATAGGCTATCCCTTTGAATCTGCGTGTTTTATTGCAGGTAATGAGTCGAACATCTCTAACCTAAAAAATCAGAACATTTGACTTTTTAGTTATTTGGGTGAAATAGAAAGACAAAATATAAAACCCAGTTATCTAAGAGAAAAATATAAAAATAATTACACAGTTAACCCTTACTAATCTGGAATACGTGGGGCCAGGGATTACCTACATTGGACGAATTATGAATTATCCGGGGTCCTAACACATTAAAGCCCTAAGGAACGTTTTCCCCCCTAAGCATGTGCACCATTGATCACCAACAACTTCTAATGACTCTGTATGACACAAAGGAGCACCAAAAGGTAAAAAGATCCCATTGATGAATTAAATGTCTATTTAAATAAAATATATCACAGATTTTTTCCAAAAATTAATTCAATATTTTTTCCTATGACACTTTGAAAAAACTATGATAATGTATGCTCAACAGCATTTACTTTATCAATTCCATTACAATATAACCAATCTACTGAATTGTTAAATCACGTAAAGCTTAATTTTAGAAAAATGACACTAGTTTTCTTAGCAATTTGCAGTTGTAATAAGACAACACACAGCTGATTATCTCAGGCATATTAAATACACCAATCTTCCAATTATATTTACAAGTACTATGTAGATGTTGCTCAAATATATTAATAATATTACAGCTGATGTCATCTGACATGGTAACACAATTTGGTGAGTGACACGAATTCGATTAGCTTTGTTTGAAGCACCTATAGATAAATGTACTTAACTGGGAGTGATGAGTTAATCAGCTAATAACAAATGAATTATGACATAAGAGCATTTGCATGAATATTTTTCATGATGGATCATTTCAAAGGTAATGAATGCTTTGTTATTTTTAATTATCTCTAGCACCTGTAACCATTTATTTCTTCCTTGGGAATTCCTAGGGATACAATTTAGAATTTCACAACTTGGGGAACAAAATGATTATGAAACCAGCTCATTATGGTCACTCCTCTATTCATCAACTGAATTATTTTTGTGGAGAGAGGTCTTTCAATATCCTCCTCAAAGTTAGCAGTTGATATTATCCAAGGTAACACACTTCGACTTGTGGCTACAATCAGGATTAACGAACACAAGTATAGACACTTTCTTTACAGATTTTTGTTTGGGAACCTTAAGTTTAATTTTATAAATTTTGTGTTTCCTATCAAAATCTCCAGTGCAAATGCATTTTATCTGCACTATACACGGTGCAATCCGAAAGCAATGCTATTAAATTTACTGTGGCGCTCGTATTGGTCAGAGTGGGATCGAACCACTTGGAATAGGTGAGGGAGGACGCTAAGCTTTGCCGAGAAACCGGTTTCAGTGCTCTCCATGCTGTGGAAGCAGCAGGACGTCAGTTATCATGAACTTCCGTATTGACCGTGCCACAAAAGACCAACCGAGCAAAAATTTAAGTGAACTTTTGCAACATATAGAAAATGAACCTGCTTATTTGGACATCATCCTCACCGGTGATGAAACCTGAGTTTTTGAATACGACCCAGAAACAAAACGCCAAAGCTCTGATTGGCACACCGACCGGTTCCCCAAGCCCAAAAAGGCAAGAATGAGCAAATCAAAAGTGAAAACAATGCTCATTTTCTTTTTTGACAGTAAAGTAGTGGTCCATAAGGAGGAGCTTGTTCCTCAAAGGCAGACAGTTAACGCTGCCTACCATGTGGATGTGCAGGAAACACTCCAAAAAAGGGTCATCAGGATGAGAAAAGACATCTCTGCTACCTGGCAACTCCATCACGACAATGCGCCTTGCCACAACGTGCTACGAGTCCGCGAGTTCCTGGCGAAACACCAGGTTCTTACCACAAGGTCGTACGTACCCTGAAATTATGCACTATTTGTGAGAAGCTATATGAAAAAAACATCTGGAATTGAGATAAAAAAATTCATGGCTCTAGCATCATGATAATGCACCTGCTCACTCATCTTTGCTTGAGAGAGATTTTTTGGCCAAAAACAACACTACAATCATGTCTCAGCCGCCATATTCACTGGATTTGGCACCCTGCAACTTTTTCCTGTTCCCAAAACTGAAGAGACCTATGAAAGGACGGAGATTTGCAATGATTGAGGAGATAAAGACTGCATTGCTGGAAGAGCTCAAGGCTATACCAAAGAGTGCTTATCAGATTTACTCCGAGGATTGGAAAAAGGGTTGGCACAAGTTTATGATACCTGGGGGGGGGGGGGAATACTTCCAAGCACTTTTCACTTTTTGAACACACCTCATAGATGGACCTCTATCAAATTGAATCATGTCTCACACAATACTAAATTCCCAAAAGAAACCCAAGCATTATTTTCTCAAGAAACTTCACATTTTTTTTGTTCTCAAGGTTATATTTTCCTTTATTACCACCCTTTGGTGTCATTGCCAAATTTTACTTTAGTTTTTCTGCCAGAAGACCCCAATCATTAAGTAGATACATGATGAGTCACATATGAAAAAATTGGGATGATTTGACGAACCATGATTTGTTTCATTATAGATTATTCAAAATTTCAAATGAGCAGCCGGAATAGCAATTCAACTACTACATACATTTTAAACCCCTATTACATTAAATTGCAAGCTAAATATATTGGCATAGTACAAGCAACCCTAATATGGTGCTTCTTGAGACCCCTGAAAAAGCCATCCTCAATACTTGGCCAGAAGTTGTCTGGGTTATGTAGTAGGAATCTGAATTAGCTGGGTTCAGATTAGCATGGGTTTACTGTTTGCAATATAATTTTTGTGTGCTGAGAGACTATTAGGAAAAAAATAATTTAGCTAATTCCTATAATTGTTTAAGTCTCTTACTTTTCCAACGGATGAGAAAAACTCTTCCAAGTCCCTACCCCTAACTCGTGCAGACAATTGCATACAAAATACTGTCCGGGCATCTCGTTCTTCTGGAGATAGTTCATCAGGGCGCCTGTGGAAAAAAAAAACAAAAGGGTAATTTCAGAAATAGTATATGAATATTAAAATTAAGAAGATAACCCTGGCAATCACAATGTTGCAATGGTAGCCACAATCTTTGCTCTATTTTCACTTGAATCAGTAAATATTCCAGGCAGTTGAAAGATTTACTTAGGCTCATAATTTAAATTTCATTTGCTGCCTATGGTTACAAATGAATGTCTGGAAGTTGAAATCAGGGAAATGAAATGCTACAGACATTTGTTATAACACAATGCTACTCCAAAATTTCACAATTTAGGTACAGCCTGAAATTGAACCATGACATATAGCATTAACTCCTATTGTTATTGATTGAGTAACTGCAGTAAGTTCATCCACAAAACATTGTTTATTATGGAGATCATTGATAAGGCAAGAAAAAAACTTGAAGTTAGGATGCTTTATTGGTGTAAAACTAATGTCTGCTTTCCACCTGATATGTAGAATAACAACCCACTTTTCATAGTATTATATTTGGTCAATTATTATCAAAGATAAATGGAGAGATGCCTACATCTAATATTTATTATATCAGACCTGCAAAAACAGTGACAGACATTTCAAACATTTTAAACACTAAATGACATTTTCAAGTTATTGTGAATTCATTGCACACTAATAAAAATAGCTGGAGGAGTTTTTTCAGGCAATGCCACGTATTTGAAACTGTGAGAGACAAGGGGAGGAGCAGATCGATGGATAACCAAATTCATTTAAAATAGATGAAATATAATCTCAATTATCTGTTTAGCAGATTATCAGGTTTCAGTGAGAGTCAACAGTTAATGAGATAATCTTTTCCTTAGGTGACTTTTGTAACATATTATATTACACCTTGGAATGATGATGGTCAAGTTTTCTGAAGGTTTGCTTTCCCAAGAATGATGAAAACCATATTTTTTTTCCAATGACTTTTATCATGCTCAATTATTCTTCCATATCGTGAGAATGAGATACATCTCATACATTTAGTTATGAACTGGCAAGCGGTTAAATTAACATTGTCTCTCACATAACCTTGAGAATTTAGAAAAATATGCTTACACCTAAATGCAGTTAATAAGTGTAAAAACAGGCAAATATTAGGGCTAGCCATTAAATATGTAACAACATTGTTTTTAAAAATTGAAATTACAAGTCACTTCTTTAATTAGGTGAATGCAATTTTTCTTTGGAGAAATAGTAAAAAAAACTTTAATGAATTAAAAATATAATAAAACACTATCATAAGACTTCAATGAAATTGGATTCATATAAAACAATCCATAAAATGAGGACGATTGAATAATTATTGTAAAAAAGGGGATTTGGATAAGATCAGGATCAACTATTATATTTCATCCATCCCCAGAAAATCTAAAGAAAAATCTTGAAATGGAAGTACAAGTAAGGCTAAGACTGTATGAGTCTGGGCATGCCTATATATTAGACTTAGAAATAAGAAATGTAAACCAAGTTTAATTTCTTAACCTTTATACATAAATTTTTCATCATTTGTGGATATATGGGCAAGGCATTCAATTGGTGGATATATTAAAGGTAGTACTTCTGTGATGTCAGTGATTAAAGCCTAATTTAGGCTTAAATAAGGGCATGTTAATAAGAAATGCGGGCGCGGCAACAAATCTCCCTTCCGACAGTAATCAAGGAGGAAGCCATGAAATTGATTTACAAAGAGCACAATGTCACATTTCATACTTATGAGAAAGCCATGAGAAGGGGGATGACACACCATTGGCTAAAGGTTATGCAACACATTTTGACATGAATTGAGAATGTAATCTATTAATACAAAGATGGAAAAAATTCATTTTTAAACTTTAAATTTGAACTCGACAGTACCCCACTTGATGATGCCACACTAAGGTAAAAATATGGTCACAAAGAATTAATATTAATTCTGGAATTTTTGTGCTTAGTTGTACAATGGATGAACTCTAAAAAAAAAACAGCTGTAACAGCTTCATTTCCACCGCCATCATGTTAGTTGTTCTAGCACAATATTATCTACGACTAACATATGCTAATTTCATGATAATAAAAAGACATGGAAATCTTTTATCAATATGTGAACAAAGTGTAGAGCTAATAATCTCAGGACCATAATGTTTTGATTGATCACATCTTGGTCACTGCTTACATTTGTCTCTGCTTGATATTTTCACCATTACTGCCAGTGATGGAATACCTAGGTCTTGACTGTTTCCCAATGATGGGCAAATCACTTAAGATATTACACGCATAAATATTGAAATAAAATGTTTTGTTTGTACTGAAACCATTATTTTGAAGTGGAAATGTAAATATAACCCAATAAGAAAGATTTGTTCTGACTTTGCAATAATCTGTGTCCACCTGCAGCACATTATCCAGCGATGCTTTGATAGAAGAGGCTGCAAATTAGTTGTTTCAACTCCATTTTGTAAACAATACTGATGTTTTCTCCTTAAACATTTTTTTAGGATTAGTGTTAGGCTTTTGGCGACTGAACCATATACAGTGGATTCTTGATTTTACACAACAGCAGGGGACAACAATATCAATATTAGATAATATCAAAGAACAATAACACACCAAGCAACCGTACACACTAACCTAAGTTTTTCCCTCCAATGGGGATGGGTAGTTGCACTATTAGTGTTTTCCAAGGAAACACTTGCAGCTGTTCCTCTGCCTTCGTACTCCTGCAGTGGCCTTAAACACAAGGGGGTGGAGGTGGAGAGAGCACATGAAAGGGGTGGAAAATGTAGCGAGATGGGTATTTCCAAGGAATTTTCAGTTTTTCTTTTACAAAAGACAAACGTAACCTGTGATTACATGTGATTCCATCTTACAATTCAATAAGGTTTGTTTTACAATGATTTACTTAGCATGGTACCTTTTCTATTTGTTCAAAAAAAATCATGCTGATTGCCGTGATAGATGATTATAATTTATGTGTTTGCAAACCCAAGGATTATTATTTTTAAAGGATTTTTGCATGTCCTATAACAGTTCAATGAGTGAAACTCAAAACATCCTGGAATACACATAATAATATGAATAATAGTTGTTCACTGGTGTTAAACATTTGCAAAACTATCATGAGACGATCTCTGTATGCAAGGAAATTATCGAATGATAAACCCCCTGATTAGTCATCGGAATTAGTAGCGAGAATAACTTCGAAGCAGTAAATTAGTTGAGGTGTAATAGCAAAAACAATTTGGTAATTTTTATAAACACATGACCAATTGCTGTGCATCTAAATACCACTCCTACTTCCTTCATTGAAAGATGAAAACGCTTTTTTAAAGGAAGGTGTCGGTTAGCATGGTACTACTTCATAGAAAATACATAGTTATTGCCACAATACTTCATTTAAAATGCGGGTCGCTATCAATCATGCCCTTATTTGCATCTCCTTTTACCCTCTTGAACACACTCACATTTATTATCAAAGTGATGCCTAGGCCACCACTTTGTGAGATGCTGAAGAAGTAGAACTTTGTGATGAACTTTAAGCTGGCATTAATAAGTTGTTTTAAGACCTTACCCTTCCTTTGATACTGCGTAATAAAATTGTGGTCTATCCATTAGGTACTGAGCTGATCATTACTCAACCACGGGATATCTACCAAGTTTTCCCTTAAGGCTGTGCTACTCTCATTAGTGACAAGAAGGGGAATTATGTTCTTCCTACAACTCTTTATGGAAGATTCTGACACATCTCAACTTTGTTATGCAGCATGATTTTCTTCAGTGCCTTTGATTACTTTTAGTTTGCCACTTTCTGTACAACTGATAACATTTTGAACAAATTCATTTTAGGAACTACATACAAATGATTGCAGAATGAATTCAGCTGTCAGTATAGTTGCCAAAACATATTTAAAATGCATGAAACAAAGACAATACATTGTTGAAATGGTGTCAGAGTGAGCTAGCTAGTCTGAAAGCCTTGAGTGGCAGGCAAGCAAATTACAATTAAATTTCAAACTGTGCTATAAGAGCCCGGAAACCAGAATAGTTCATTAATATTACCCGAGGAAGGGCAAAGAGATAGAAGAAGGAAACTTCAATTTAATCAAGACAACCATCACCATTTCATGGGGTGTTTGTAATTGTCTATTATCAGTGATATGACATTATCATTGATGATGATGAAATGAAGGAGTATACAGAAGAATAGACGAAAAACGGACCTTATGGAACACCAAAGAGAAAAGAAGAACCAGATGGATTGGCCACACCCTGAGGCAAAATGGGTCCGTGAAGAATATAGTAGATGGAAATATAGAGGGAAAAGTCCTAAGAGGAAGGCCAAGGGATAAATACATCTGAAAAATAAAGAAGAAAGTGCATTGCAAAAAATACCAGGAAGTAAGCCAATTAGCATCAGATAGGGTAGGATGGAGGGCTGCAGTCAACCAATCTAAGGATTGAACAACCAAGGATGATCAATGATATTATCATCACTAGTCTGATGTTAAAGTCGAAGTGCTATTTTTGGATCAATGTGAAACATAAATAAATTAAAATTGATTTCTGCAGAAGTAAGCTCTACAGAGCATTCAGAACATTTGGCATTGCTTGTGCTCATATGGTCACTCCAAAAATTTGAAACCACTTATAAAAAGTTTTCAATAGGTGTAGAGTCACCATAATGCTGAAAGTTTCTCTTTCATCAATATTTTGGAAATCACTTGACTTGCCTTATTCAAATTAATGTTAAACATAGGGTAATACGTCAATCTAGTTAACAATTTGATTGTGTTCCTTCAAGAGATGCCCCTAATGGAAAATAACTTCCAAGCGCACCAGGGGTGTGCCATCCCTCTAAAATTACATGGACATTTTAAACCCATCTTGTATGCTTCTACTTCAGAAAAAAAAGAATCGGGAGAATAATAGAGACCAAAAGAGAGACCTAGAGAGAACAACAAAAATGTAAAAAAATCTTTGTCCCCTCATTGTGGTTTATTGTGCATATATGTGATTGGTGGTGGGCCCAATTTGTGGTTTACAGTACAACTAATGTGCATTGTGAATTTAGTAAGATGAGTATAACTTAATAAATGACCCACCCTGAGTGGCGGAAAGAATTGAAGTTACCTCTCCAGACTTGAGTAAAAAGTCAATCTCTTTACTCATGAAAGAAGAAATCCAGGCATACGATATATTATGCCATAATTTACTGGAAAAAATGGAAACAAAAGTGACAAAGAGAGTTGGTGAGTGATTACTTACCCAATTGGAGATGGGGAACCCTTTCGGTGGTGGCCGAACCTCTCCCTCCTGGAAGGCCCGTGGGGAGAGGCATGGCGATGGTGCCGCCGTTCCTTGCTCCTGCTACGCGAGCGCCGACCTGACCGCTCCCGCTCTCGACTCCTCTTCCGCTTTCCATCCTTCTCACGGCTTGACCCACGCTTCTTCTCGCCATCCTTCTCCTTCTTCCGCTCTCGGCTTCGGCTTCTTGCTCTCCTCTCCTTATCCCTCCCTTTGTCCTCCTTACGGGCTGATTTCTCACCACGATCCCTTGAGCGGCTACGGCTGCGGTGCTTGCTCTTTCTATAAACACAAGGATAGATTCTTTCAGTTACTCAACTCGGATTTACAATAAGAAAAGAACAATAGTCCTAGCAAGCCTCAAAAACTCACTTAAAAAGATTTCATAGTAAAAGGGGTAAAAAAATCAAAAATACTCACCCTGAGGATTTGTGTGAGGACACCCCATTCTCCCTCGGCTTGGCAGGCACCTCATCCTACAAACAGCAGAAATGTTGATAACGGGACGGCACCATCGATCAGGATGAGGGGGCAGAGGAGGGTGGTAATGGAGCAAAGAACAGGGCAGGAGGAAGGAGGGGAATAAAAAAAGAGAAAAAAGTTGGGAATCCATAATTAATTTACTGGCCACAACAATAACAGCCAAAACCCCTGGACGAAAACAATGCATGATAAGACTTCTCTGAGTAGAGATAAATAGGGAATTGTACAAGGGCAGGCAAATAAGTTTTGTCTTTCCTATCTCTGACTTATGATTACAGAATTGTTTTGAAATACTATGCAATAGGATTATGGCTGGAAATCTGATGTAAAAGGAAGATTGGATATAAAGGTGAAAAAATAATATACTGTACGCATATATGTGGTCCATGTTAGTCTTCATTAGCAACAGCCCCCTGAAAAAACTGCCAGGCCAACACACACGCATTCACTCATCTCACACAACAGTCAAAGGAGCCTCAATATAAGGTGTTCTCTTTCACAAGAGAATGAAAACTGGAGAGGCAGGAAAGGGAATGGTAGAGGGAATTATTTTAAAAGGACTGGATTCATTCCCTCTTTAGAGAGAAGGCTATTTGACCCCTCTCATTTGCATCACTTTTAGTCTGAGATCTGTGGAGTCAAGAATACTTACCCTCTTATGAGCTATGTGTCCTGACTGGGTGTCCCATTACCTAGCCATCACACCACTTTTTTCTGCAAAGATACAGCATGAAAAATTTTTCATGACTGGAACTCTCCACTTAAAAAGTAGGGGGGGGGGAGGTAATTTCATGTTTCAGACCTACATGACAAATATTTTTTAAACTCTATTGCCCAGCGAACATACAAACAGTGCTACACAAATGTGAGCTTTACTATGTGATGGAGCGTAAGCAATACTAGTTAATTCCAGTAAAAACTAAAGGTCTAAAATGAATTTAATGCACATGAAATACCATTAGATGAACTATTACTGAAATTAATATTGGCGAAAGGAATTGATATAGTTAGATCAAATATGAAAGTGTTCACACCAAGATATGACAGCAATGAATGCTTCCTAAATAAATGACATTTGACTAAAAATGTCACCAACATGACAAATTAAGCAATCTTTAAGCCAAAATCTCAGATATTTCAAATGAGACGTATTCGACCTGGGACACCAAAATATTGAGTTTTAAAACATTTCACATAATGATATTTAAACAGGGAATTCCAGAAAATAGCTTTCATCATGCTATTATTATTTTCCAAGGGTGTACCGTATTAAGCTGCATATTAAGCCATGCCTCAATGAATGGCACTTAAAAGACTTTATTCTGCAATCATGCATATTCATGAAAGATTGTAATAACTTACTTAAACAGTACATGCATCATTTACACACATTGCCTCAGAGGAGGTTTATTGGAGTGATTGGTTACCTTTAACGTTCTTTTATTTTAAATGTAAGATTTAGCTTCACAGATATGGAAAAAAATCATGGTGTATGGTGCATTTAACATGTATGTTAGAACTATTTCTGCAAGGAATGAGATCTGAGCCGAAAAGATTAGTTGATTTGAGCAGTTAAAAATAAAACGTTCGTGAAAATGAAATTGCCATGGTGCACATTAACTAGTCCAAATACGTAATGTCATCATTATCAACTCTTAAGTGTCAGTTTCTTTAAAAGATTTCTTAAAAGGTCACGTACTCCTAACCAATGATTACAATGAAAAACCATACTTGAATGTATTAGCTAAGTGACGAGACATCCATTGCAAAAATTGGAAAAAAACCATGGCCCTGAATAATGGAACACTAAATTATTTTTTAAACCTGATATATCAAGACCACCACCAGAGAAAGGAAGGGGAGCCTACTATATGAATTCCAAGCAGCACAACAAATACAACCACCCTTTTGAGTCATTCAACCACACACTCTCAGGATCTGCTGAAAGACAATTGACCAAATAAGTGAAGTGAGCAATTAAAAGGATATATACTACAGTATAAAAAAACTCTAGCACGCTCTTCCTCCTCCTTTCACACAAGACCTGCCACACAATGCACAAGCATACACAACTGCAAACACAATTTGACAATTCTTGTCGCTAATCAACACCTCTGGGGCTTTTATGCATCATCATCATCATCAGTCTCGTATTTTTTTAAAGGGCAACGGCTGCCCTCACCCTTCAGGCCCTACATCCTTGGCATTCTTCATGAGAGCCCTTTCCCGTTGGGTGTCTCTTGGGCATTAGAGTTTGTCCCTTGCAAACCCATCTCGGGGGGATCCTGAGACAATAGAAGGGGACAGATTCAGAACCACGGCAGATAGAATTGTAAACAAAAAAAAATTAAGGGTCACATGAACAACTTCCAAAGGTAGACAGAAACCTATTAGTGAATTACACAAATTTATTGGGGAAAGCCTTCACAATATGAGGCCTTTACATTAATGAAGTTCTATAATTCAAATACAAAACCTTCCCACAATTATATGGAGGAATTCTCTTGATCAATGATACAAGTTCATGGACCCTCTAAAGCTAGAGTTAATTACGACTGAAAGAAATATAAATTAAGTACAAGTCTTCTACACTAAGTGGTAAAATAAGAAGTGAGTGAGGGTACAATATCTAGTAATTGTCTTTTTGGTCGCACAATAGAGAGCGCTGACTGCAATTACAGTACCAAACAAAGATACTGGTATGTGTACTACCTCTGTGCAGATGCTGGAACTGTAGCTAGGTCTGAGCTGGATGCAACAAGCTGTGACATGTAAGGGTCTACAAGATACAGAAATGGGGATACCATATCAGACAGGTATATGACTGCTCTGAAGAAATAATTACACTCTTCATTAGACAAATAATCTAGTTTTACACTCTTAAAATTGAGAATAATTTTAAAAATGACAATATCTTTAAATTTTATTCCTCTGGACCAAGGACCATTTGCTTAAATTCATGTGAAAGGGGATTAAGAAGTAAAATACAAATGTTATTTACAACAAAATATTGAAATTACTTACTCCCTTTCTGTATGGGGCTTCTAGGAGTGCTTCCACATCAAGGTCCTCAGCCATGCCTGGAAACATAAGCAAGAAAATAATAACACTATGCTATTTTTCATGTATTGACAGAAACACATTATTAAATAAATAAAAACTTTTGGAACTGACACTTCCTACAGGAGGCAAATGCAGTCGTAAGTAAAAAAAGCCATAATTAAACAACAAATAAAAACATCAGCCTTAAATGAAGATAAATTAGATGCTTAAATAAGAAACCTTGCAATGCATGTTTCTGCTACAAGGTATATTACAGATAATTTATTTTAGCTTGCCCAAGCTAACTTAGCAATAAACTATGTGACCTTGGGGTACACAAATGAATAAATATGACGCTAGAAGTCTGTGATGAATAGGATAGCTTTGCCAGTTAGACTCGAGGATATTTATTAACATCACCAGATAATTAAGATCATATTTAACATGCTATAAAATATTGGAATCTTAACTAATAGGTAGATCAAATACATTAAAACTGCAAGAACGCCATTACTGTCTTTGATTTCCATGCCATTTATGGTTTGTAACTAATAAACTATAATTTTAACAAAACAGGTGTCTAAATATTTACCTTCTGAATTACATCTTTTATATAGCATCCACCATGAAATCAGATTAGTCTAAGAATTGCAGGTGTTCTTTCTTATTGGATTGCCTTGGATTTCCCATGTGAGCATTTACTTTTACTTTCTCTGGTTTCTTAAAATTTCACATCATACATTCTACATATTAATTTGATGGTGGAAAATATTTCTACAAGCATTACATTTTCATTTTTTCTATTTTTTATATAGCAAGTTGTTTCTGTCACTTCCATCACGTAACTCACATAAAAACTATGTATAAACATTTATGAGAAAATCACCCAATGCCTAAATATTTAACCCCATATATTCTACAATTAGACACTTCATGCAAAATTTAATATCAATTAGGGGAAAATTATACTTTCCCAAGAACAACCTTGCCATGATTTCATTCAACTCTTTAAAAATGCAAAAGACAACCAGTAGTCATGAGCCTACCTCCCAGTATTTTGAGAGCCAGAAACCTCACTCTCTTTCCAAAATATTTCAGAAAGCTGCGAGGAGGAATAGGTTATGGGTGTCATTTGAACTTTCAAGGTCAAGTGGCATTGACACCAAGGAAGGTGAGGCTATGGGTGTAATTTGATCTTTCAAGGTCAAGTGGCATGGCAACTAGAACATTATGGACCTATCATCCAATTTAAAAAGGATCAAGGGCCATTTATAATTAATTTTCCCAAAACTTTCAATAAGCATTTTCACTAGTACTGATAGAATTGAGGAAGAATATTATATCTACTAAGGGAATAAACAGCACATGATACATATTGTAACAAATAATAATACCAATAATAGATAACAAGTGATACTAGTAGAAATAGGAAATTTCACTTTTATTAATTAAATACTTCAATGGCGGCGTCCAAACAAACAGTAAGATTAAAATTCAGGTAATCCAACCCAATCTTGTTTAAGAGACCAGCATAGAACTCTAACAAGCCAATGAACCTATCTATCACTTTACTAAGAATAAAATAAGACTTGAATATTTCTAAGAGCACCATCAGAACATTATGAGAACTAATATCAAATAATAAAAGAATGAAATTTCGGTTGCAAAAGAATCTTGGTGCCCAAGTAATCCCTTTGAAAATTAGATACTATATTACTTCATTTTGGCAGCAAACAAAATAATTGAAAAGAAAGGATGATAATGGATAGATGCATACACATTGACATCCCCAATCAGCATGACATTCCATAATACAGGACCTGACCAAGGATACCTAAAATCAAAAATATACGCGGTAAGCATTGCCAATATTGCTAATACCAAGTGTAACCTTTGAAAGGTAGTTAAGGTTTAATTTTATCAAATATATTAAATTTTCCAAATTAAACAACAGCTAAAAACAAAATTCAACAATTAAATTTTAAAATCCTGCACTTACGGGGCAGTACAAATTTTCCCAATCATAACGAAAAATGAGGAAATGGATAACGTGTGTCACTAACCTCTCTACGATAGGGTAACAATTATGTAAAAAGAATAACTTGAACATCATATCTGCAAACCCTTAATCATATGCGGGAACTAATCACCAATTCATTCACTTTTTCACATAGTGCGATGCAAAACCATTCATACCCATGACAGTAAGCGTTCTTTGTACAGAGACGACCACTGTTCATTTCGAAATAAAAATTTAATAATTCACAAGGGGTTAGCTACTACGCATGCCTAAGAATATTAGCAGATGAGGCGTGAGAGATCCCATAACGTCATCATGACCCTTAGTATTTACATTGCGAAAAACGCAGAACACATGCAAAAAAATACAAACCTGTCACACAAACAAACCACATATTAAACCAAAATTTGACGTTAACATTAAGAAATTACTCAATGACTGTAGAGCTTATAAATAAGCCTTAACGATTGAATCTCATATAGTGGCTTAATGTTGCGAACGTTACGTAAACTGTTTACAAGTTGGTCAAGTTATCATAGGGTTTAATCTAAACAGGATAACAAGAACGAAAATTGCTTTTTTCTAATAAGAATCAACTACTTAGAGATAGTTAGTACTACATGTACTAAGGTAAATTATATCCATATATAGATTTTCTTACCTATGGAAGGAATTCTGCAAGATGGCTACAACAGTAGATGGGAGGCGACAAAAGCGACTGCTCCGAATGGGAAATTAATAGGCAATTTAATAACTTATCACCAAAGGTACTTCACCCAATATTATGACTGGAGCGATTCCAAAACCTGTAGGCGAAAGCTATAAATTATAATATTTATAACAAGTGAGATAGAGTTCGTCATCAATAGAAACTCATAACAGCCAAGTGGGGTTTACAAAAGTGAAAACAGGGAGGAGAGAAAAGATATTCAATTGTTCTACTTTGCGTTAAGTTCAGAGCGAAATTTAATTTTTATTTATCAGGTATCGTCGGAATTCAAGTTATGGAAGCATGTTTAAAAGAATAATATTACTGAATCGTCAAGGAATTGTTTTTATTTTGTAAATAAACAAAATTTTATTTTGAGATAGAAGTTACCAGTGTATTCAATCAAATTATTCACGCTAACAATTACTATACTCAACAACATTGCAGTCCTTAATAGAGTAATAATCGCATATTTATGATGTATAAGTTCCTATAACTAAATGATTGATGAAGTAAGTAAAGTGGTAAGAATGAAATCGGCAGGAAATGAAATAGTTAATAAACAAGCGATAAAATATAAAATTCGCCAATAAAGATATAGATACAGTTTGTCTTGTCAATTCATTGCGTGTCCACTGAACGAAGAAATAATTCAATGATTAATCCAAAATCAAGTTCTTTTAGGCAGATTCGCGCTTTAAAAATAAGCCAGAGAACAAATTATGTATAACATAAGATTAATCGCGTTTAAATTGTGAAATAATAGCGCTGTGATCGTGGGAGCAAACTTAAAGGGCATTAGGAAAGTTATTTTGAGGGTATTCGATGATAATGAGAATCCTTGCTTACTCAACAAAATCAGCTTCATTGCCTGCTTCCTAATTCTATAGTAATTTTTAAATTATTTTATGTTGAATTATTCAAAGAAATATCGTTACCTATGCTGATGGCATATAAGGTGAAAATATCTATGCATTAGTATTTAGAAATATGAATTTCCTTCTCTTTTTAACGGATCCCTGGAAGAAATGGAAATGAAGAAGGGGGCTGGGGAAATAAAAAGATATGTTTGGCAGGTGTTATTATCTCGTGACATTTCAGCTTGAAAATGCCTTAGGAAGAGGTAATTGGTGCTACAGCAATGACATCCTCGGAAGTATGTCGAAAGGAGAACGATTTTGGGGTGCCACATCAGAGAAGAAAAATATTGACATTAGCCCGAAAAAGAAAATAACATACAATACATATTGGGATACATTTTGCTGGAAATCAATCTTCCAAAGTTGAGTCACAGAACAGGTTTTCACTTGGTACCAGGGGTTAACCAAGAGTGAAATAACTTGAATAGTTTTGTTTGCTTTTTCATAATCAGTCTACCTTTAGGGCATTAATTCCAATTCATGCCTCAGAACAAGAAAAGCCAACATTTGTGATTAACTTTCCTACAACAGTTTCAAAGCAGCCAGATCTAAAATGTGATGAGTTGAAATTGATCATTCAGTCCCTAGATTTTTAATAAATTAATCAAAATAAATTGGTTTATGACATTTATCTCCATTTTTCACCACACAAATGAATGTTAGAAAGTCTGGGTTATGACTAGTCTGTACTTTAACTATATCAAAAGCATTGTTTAACATTTTACAATAGTAACCATCAGCTACCACAGAACATTAAATATTTAAGTCCTTCCAGTGAGAAAAGCCTTATAAAAATGTCATCAGGTAAGTCAGTCGCTTAGACAGCTTTAGCCTTATCTTCATATTGTCAAAGGCTGCTTCAAGGCCAAGGAAGGTAGCATGTGTTAAATCCATTGATAATGTCTTCAGTCAGTCATTAATTGGTGGGCGGTGGAAGTTTTTGTCCGGAAATCTGTCTGCATGGGGATAATTACTTCTTCACACGTCATTAAATACTTTAGGCAGTCTTGAAAATCTTCCCAAGGATGCTAGCTTTCTTTCAGGAACTATAACCAAATGATCACAGAATGAATTCATACTCTGTTATTATTAATTCATACTTCATTATAGCCACTGAAAAATAATTATGCATGAAGGAAACATGAATATCAGTGATAGGGTGTTGGAGTATGCTTAAGCCCTGGGCAATGCCCGATGGCCTTGAACACCAACATAAAAATCTCCCCATCCAATCTCACAACATGGAAGCAGAGGAGTGTTGACTTATCTAGACTGGGAACTTGGAAGAAGGGCAGAGATATTAAATGGAGGGGCTTAACAGGAAGAACTGCATTAGGAAAAGCTTTCGTCAGAAGGGAATTGGTGACATGGACATTGAGTAAGGATATTTAGAAAATAAAAACTTTGATATGGAGCCTGGTTTTGTAATAAAAAAGAGACGGGTGCAAAACATTTTAATAGGTGATGATATGCTGAAAACTGTGACAGTGGGGGGAACTTGGGCTAGCAGGGAAGGGGTAGGAAAAGGCTAGCCTAGGTTGGCAGAATCAAGGAAGTAGGTAGATTTGAGGAGTGCTTTATTTTAGGATTGGACATCAGGCTGTTTGCTGGGAAAACCTATGAAATATATGATATAAGTTAGCATCCATCCAAAACTTGCCTTAAATGGTGTACTACCTAATAATAAAAATATATATAATTGATGGCATTTAAATACATAAATAGCTTATTTATTCAATAATCTATTTATATTTCTGGTAGCATTGGCAGATTCAACTGTAAATATGGTTTGTTTCGTTTGCTCATTTATTTCTGCCAAAATTCAGCAGCCTTGTTGGTTATCTAACAAAATTTCATTTGCTACACCATTAAATTGATAATAGTAAAGCTTTTTATGAAACTAGGAATAATGATTTCCATTCCACTGCTACAAAATATTTTGTTAGTTAATTTCTGGGTCCTTGGTTAAACACAGTTTTTTCATAGAAAAGATAGAATTTCAGTACATGAAAATTGATAATTTAAACATTAACGATCTTAGTTTACTTCCATTTAATAGTTCACTCCATGGGTTTCTTACTGAATAAAAAAATGCACAGCTATATAACTGTAGGGCTAAAGATACTTAAGTGTGTACTGTTTACACAATTTCTTTGTTAAAAATTATTAAGAGAAAAGTCATATCCCTTCATATTTAGATGATACCTGGATCATCACCCACAAAGAAAAAGAGGTAAGCCTACAAATTCTATGGCTAGTATTGAGAAATAGTGGTAGGGTTTGTAGTTCCATACCTCACAGCTTTACTGCTGTATTGAACAGTTGAACCACACAAATGAATCTCTTGCTCTCAACCCTTTCAAAATAACTGTGTTAGTTAACATTTATTAAATGCAATCAAATAGAATGTAAATTATCCCATTAAAATGATAATATTCAACATAACAAACTAGAAATTTTACAGATTTTCCTGATAGAACAAAGTTTACTGATTTTCCTGGCTGATCAAGAGACCACAAGCAGAATCAACACATCAGACATGTATTTATTTTTTCTTGAAATATTATTCTGACATTGTCGTAAGATGATGGATTTACACTGCATCCATGGAAAATACAACATCTTGAAAACTATTTCCTCCTTCCCACACTTCCTCAAATTGTGTAGCTCCTAAATAAACATTAAAAGATACCCATCCTTAATCTCCAACCCCAGAACAAAATGCTTTGCCTGCTACCGTACATGCACTAAATGCTCGTAAGCTGGACATCACTTTAAGTTAGTGTAACACACATCTGATTTAGAACAACATTTCTACCAAAATTCAATGAATATCACAAATGATTCCCCAAAAAGTCATACAAGCATTAAATATTCCCTGAAATAGCAGGTTATCTCAACATTAATAAAAATATGAATATCCCCGTGGTGCCACATTAACCAGGCTTTGTAGTAATACCGAAAAATACTCCTCAAGGATTAGATTCAAAAAGCCTTCACATATGTACATACTCAGATAACTTGCACATAAGGACACACACCTTATTAGATTTCATAAAAATCTTTAACATCGAATGCACCATAAAATACATTTTAAAAAAATAAGTAAGTCATAAAATATAAATATATACATATATATTGAAATAATTGACACACCAATACATGAGAATACAGTTCAGAAAAATTAAAACGATTACATAAACACTTGTTCCAAGCATCTTAAGGCACATACATACAGACATTTCACCATAATAGATGTAGGAAAAGAGGTGGCACATAATAAACCAAGTATCAAGCAAGTAGAATTACAAACATGACACATTAAATTAATACTTTAACATTTTTTCAAAGGCAAATCAACACACACAGTTACAGCGGACAAGTTCAAAACTGTCACCAATATTAACCTCTGGAAATAAAGAAGGATAAATGTGAATAACACTTGCAACCTTGAACTGAGATTCTAAACATTCAACATTCAATGTGGATTCACTTTGTCACATAATAAGTCAAATGTATCTGACACTAGATTTCACCTAGACTATTAACAAGAAATTATTTCATAAAATGCACAGCCATATCAGTCTTTCAATTATTCCTATTTCCTACTGGAGTGTAATGATATCGTATCCAGAAGTGGCTCATCACATCAATCAATGGAAGTCTTTTACATGGAGTACGCTGCAACAGCTGCAAAAATATTTAACCTTTATTAGATTACTTGAAATTACAAGCATATCATCTGATTACACAAAAATACTTTTATATTAATACAGACAGAGATATAAAATGAAATGGAAGTAAAACAAAATAACTAAAAACAATTAATTAACCTCCACAACTTGTGAATAAGCAATGCCATATTCAGCAGCATTTTTGCTTTAATGTTTTACTAGTTTAATGTTCTTTTATCCCATTTAATGCAAATGTGATATATTCATTGAGAAAAACAAGTTTATAGGGTTCATTAAGTTAAGGCTAGGTTTTTCTACACTACCTTTCAGGCTATCAACTATTTGTATGAATCAAGACTCAGTTTTTCTCAATATCTACTCAAAGAGTATGATACCACAATATTTACAATGTTAGTTTAGGCCAAATGTTGCAAACATAGATATTGTTTTGCTAAGAAATGGGCTATCACCTCCTCATTTGACATAAATGTATTTCCACAGAGCCATTTTTTAATTACTTGGAAATAAAAAAAAGTCACTGGGGGTCAAATCTGGCGACTATAGAGGATGCTGTAATAATTCTAACTTTAATTCCATAATTTTTGCCATTGAAACTGCGTATATGCATTGTTTTGTGTACCCTTGCAGTCTTGATGGAAGAGAATTTTTTCTTTGCCAAATGAGGATTTCCTTCCTTGATTTCTTGGCTCAACAGGGGCTAAAGACACATGGCACTGTAGATGATTCCACAATCATCCCAAATACCATGACCATCACCTTGCTGGTGGATTTCACACCCTTAGCCTTCTTCAGAGCTGGACTGTCCTGGGAAACCCACTGCTTCTACTCTTCCTTTGTCTATGGACTGTTGTATTGTATTCATGTTCCATTCAAAGTTGTCTGATATAGAAACTCATCAGGATTGTGACGGAAAAGCACCAAACCAACCCCAGAATCAAACACATATTTGCATTTATTCTCTACAGAGAGCACACACGACACCCATCTTTCTGAGACTTTTTTGTACTCAATTCTTTGTACAAAATTGAAAACACTATCTTTTGATACACCTGTGGCCTCACCTATTTGGAGAACTTTGATCCCTCGATCACTTCAAACCATATTGTGGATTTTGTCAATCATTTCAGAGGTCACTTCCACTGGACTTACCAAATGCTGTTCATCATTTGTAGATGTATGGCTATGTTTAATATTTCACCCAATTGTAAGCAACGGCTAATATAGGAGCAGATATGCTCTGAACTTCATCTAACTCGCCTTTGATCTCTTTTGCTGATGAGGTTTTTAAGTAGATATGATTAATTGCCATAAGAAACTAATTTTTCTAAATGAACAGAAGTTTGTTGCTTTAATTGACTATGAAATAGAAACCACAGGTTGAATATAGCTGAAACTTTAACAGCAGTTTAGTGAGATATGAGGCAAAAGAAAATATTTTCCAATACTACAAGAACAGTTCTAAATGTAAACTAAATAAATTCTAAGTTTCCATGAGAGCAGAGAAAGACTTACAATCATTCAATTTTATTAGAAAATTATCAGAAAGAATATTCATTCTTTTATATTGCTTATTGAAATTCACAAATAAATATGTCGGGAAGTAGTGATTCACATTCACAGTAAGGAATTTAGTAATTCACATTTTCACAAGACAGGTTTACGCAACTAAATTATTTCCATTTTTGAAACAGCCCATTTTTAGACAAGTTGCCCTGTTAATAAATGTCAGTATTCTCATGACTTATCCTCTCGTTATCAATAGCTGACATGAGTAATTAAAATTGCAGACTTACAGAATGTTGAATTAGGATAAAAACGCTCATTTTTAGAGTTAAACGTATTCATATGATTTTTCATCAGGATATGCTCCCATTTTTGCCTGATAATAAAAAAGAAAGATGTGAAAATATTCATTTCCTACCTACATTTATATCTATTATATCCCAGCTAAGAGTTTACCCAATGATCAAGTTTTTATCAAAATCAAGAGTAGGTAGTAGTTTGAAATTGTGTTAAGAATTTTTGGTTCATAGAGTAAAAGCAATTTGAATAATCTCTTATCTACCTGGGTACAAAACCTCAGAATGACCCTCATTCAAATTACAATAGAATTTGTAAATTGATCATGAGGTGGTTTGCTCTTTCAAAACAAGCCTTATATATTATGACGCTTTTGACCTACACTTAAAACTTCATATATGATCAGTATAAAAGAATGGATATTTTTATTTTTTCCACCAGAACTAATTAAAAGTTACTGATCTGCTACGTTCACATTTAATTTGGATAGCTACAAAACCAACAGTTGGCATACTTTTTGATTGAGTAATGTAATCTTTCAAGTGAATGTGATTATTACAGAGAATTTATAATTGGTATGTGGTACTGAACAGAGAAATATTCAAATTTCTATTATAAACCTTAATTTTTGGTAATACTATATATTTAGTTAGAGTGTGCTAGAAGTGCTAAAGTAATAGAATATATTTAGCAAGAGAGTCAACAGCCTGAACACTTGTTACATGGAAGCTACAATTACTCATGATAGAAAATATTAAAGCAGGTACTATTAATCTATCATTCTGACAATAATTAACCTAGGTGAAGTCTCCTGCCTATAGGAATGGTATGTGGAAAAAGAAGAGGAAGGAAACGGATTAGCATGTCGCTGAACAGTTTAGGAAAAAGAGTTATGAATATATGAAAAGGGATGCAGAGGATAGAGAATGTAGAAGAGTCTGTTGATACCTGGCTGTACAAGTTTTACAAAAGCTGACATTTCATGAACCAATTTTCAGCACCCTTTGGAAAAATGCAATCTATAAGATTCACTGGTATGACACAACTAGTAAAGGGACTTTCAACATTTTTAAAGGAATGAAATACGTATATTAAATACCAAACAAAGTCCCATTTTCCAGTTCCAATTCTAACCTCTTTACAACAAGTGGCTCCTTATGACAATGCTTGATAAAATTTTTCAGTGACATCAATTACCTTGGAAATAAGATCTCTAGGTCCTGCTTCAACAAAGGAGGGAAATTTTAAGTCAACACGCCTGATCTTCAAGTATGTGGTGGTATGGTCCTTGCTTTCAAATGGTGGGTGGCCAACGAGGAATTCATAGCACAAGACTCCCAAACACCAATTATCAACAAATTCACAATATCTCTCACCAATGACCATTTCAGGAGGAAGGTAGTCCAGAGTTCCACACATGGTTTTGCGACTGAAAACACAAAAATAAGTTCACATTAACAGTCTAAAAAAATCATGTGGCATAAGGGATGTATAAAGAAATTTTTATTTGTACATTAATATATATGTTAAAACTATGAGAGTTGGTAGTCATGAAAGGGAAGGAGGTGAAAACCTCAGTTATAATATTTATTTATTAAAGACTGAGCCATTTATTTATTTAAGACTAATAAGTGCCAAGGACTTTAATGCAGATGGATACTAGAATAAATTAAAACAGGTAAATTAAAAGGCTGATTAACAGAGATTAATGAAGTGACATTAAACTACTCTAGACATTCCACAGTCAGCCAGGAATCCATGACAGTGACTCTTGATCAGGAAGCCAAATACCACACTCAAAAAGTAACTACCTTGTTTAAAACCGAGAACATAGAAACAACAAAGAGCTGAATGAGTATGCATAATTAAGGTGTATAAATGAGATACAGGGTAAAAAAATGAAACAAACATTTACACAGAGAAATCAATGGTTAAATGGTCACCTTAGTATAGTTTTCAAGCCTCTACTTGCAATTTAACAAGTAACTTCTATGGCTAGAGTTTTTAAAAATGTTTTTATACTGCTAAAACAATGCTGCAATGTTTTATTTGGCTTAATTTAACATAGATTATCAGGATTTACAGAGATTATTGGTAACCGCTCTCAATATATAAATTTCTTGTTATGTTTCATCATTTGTTAATGATGAATCATAACAAAAGCATGATACTTCACCAACATGGATCCACACCTCCAATCTCACCAAATCATTCATTTCAGAGTATAGAGGCTTTACTATTCAGGGTGATATAAAAATATGTACCAAGTTCCCTAGCAGAAGAAATATTAATCACTAGATGAAACTTACGAAAGAGATGGTGCATGGACAGACCACCCAAAGTCTGCTATTTTTACATTCCCCGAAACAGTCAAAAGAAGGTTCTCTGGCTTGATGTCCCGATGGATAACTTTGTTTTGATGGCAATAATTTAAAGCATCTGCCACTTGATACACATACTTAGCTGACCTGAAAATTTTCAAATTAAAAATATGTGCACACCTTTTATAGACAAAAATGTTCCTGGTACATACATACGTGTGAGCGGAGGAAATTAACCTTACCTCGCTTCAGTGAATCTATTATTAGGCTGTTTATTCATTTCTGTGTATAACTCTCCACCTGCAGCATACTCAAGCACTAAAAATACTCTTCTTTCATCGTGAAAGTATGTGTGCATTTTCAATATATTAGGGTGGCTATAAAAAAGTAAAAAAAAGATTAAAAAATATTGTAAGAAGAAAAATAAAAACAATTATAACAAAAGACTTAATGAAATAATATGAAAAAAATGTTGGGAAAAGATACATTCAGTCTACCACTAAGAATTTAAAAGAAGGCCTTCTGACCAATTCACACATTAATGCATCAAAGAGTCCACACCCATTGCAGCCTTACTATGACAAATATTTTCATTTGACCCTACAGAAATTATCACTTGAAGAAGAAATAAGAATAGCATAACATTAAGGAGACAGCATTATCCTCTGGTGCTTTAACCTTAATCCTAAACGGTATTAAATTAAGATGTTTGATAAATACCCAATACCAGCAGCTGGGATATTATCCACTATGGCCAAAGTATGGTATCAATGAGACTTCCCATACAAGGGATAAAACACAAAAAGAAGCAGATTACCTTGCTATTAGCTACTTACTAGCTTAGCAAGTTATTAACTTTTTATCAACAATAATTAGGGGTAAGCAAAACAGATAAACAATCAACTATTAAAGGATTATCCATAAAAATTTGCCATATTTTTCTATTAAAGTCCATCCACAATCAGCTAATAGCTGATAGACTGACAAACTTAAATCGCATGCAATTTTTAAGTTTAAGGATGATTCAGTGGTGTATTGCTTAGGAGTAAGAGTTCAGTGAGTAATTAGTTTGAATAAATTAATTCTTATCAGTTCATACAGAATTCCCTAAAAATATATGCCAGCATTCAACCTAAATTAATTCTAATGATACCAGGTTATTTTAAATGAAAAAATTATTTACCTGCAAATGTATTTTTCATTAAAAAAGAAATGATGCAAGATAGAAAGACATTTTAAAAAATTGAATTAAAAAAGGCTGTGGGATACACAACATGCTAGAAGTTAAACTCAAAAATTTAGGAAACATGAAAGGAGGAGTTAAGTGTGTATTCATTGAATTTACAAGGGGGGAATTAGGCTGGAAGACTTTGTTAGATCTCTAATGATCTGGTTATTGATTTCTATATAGCAAAAATTAAAAGCATGTGAGGTCTATAAACGGATTTGCATCTACATGTAGCAAATGCAGAACATAAGGATACAGAATAGGGCAAATAATTACTAAAGAAATCAGTTTGGGTTAGAGAATAGGATGCAAGATACCAGTATTAATCAGATCACTAGTAGAAATGAATTTATAGTATGATCATGATGTATTTATCTGATTCATGGATTTGAGAAGGCATTTGTCCGAGTATATTGGGCGCAAATTAATTAATATACTGGAGAAGTTAGGAGTAGACTGAAGGGAGAGATGACATCCTCAACCTGTAAATGATGCAGACTGTACAGGTGTAGGCAGCAGATTAAAGAGAAGATGGGCAGTCCAAGGCAGGGGATTGAACAGGAATGTCCAACATCACCCATGGTTTTCAATGCTTACGTGGTGAGTGAAGCACGGAAAGGGCTGGAGTGAGAACAGGTGAGGGAAACCATCAAAACTGTTAGATATGTGCATGAGCAACCTTTAGTTAACCAGTCAATCCATCAAAGGATAACAATCATTGCAAAACACACCACAATATCAGTGAGATAGGTATGAGATGCAAATTGATTTAAATAAAGCATAGGTAATGAAGTCCATGAGTTACTGGAAGGCTTAGATTAACTATGAAGTTGAGGGACAAACTAGAAGAGTTCTATTAGGGAAGTATTTTAAAATGAAGTGGGCCAAGTAATTACAAGATTAATAGAAGATTTGCATCAGGTATAAAGGTTATACAATGATATGGGAGTTGATGACAGACACCTAAGTAAACAAGCCATAAAAACACCAACAGAAAATGTAAATTTATGATTCCGAAACTTGTTGTTGAAGCAAAAGGAGGAAGACTTTCAACATATGAGTTTGCAAAGTTTGAGAAAAATTAAAAAAAGGCAGGAAAAACAAAGGTGATACTGAAGGGCAATGGTATGCTGACAACTATAAATAAACGTAGAACGTTGGTCAAATAGGGTAGAAGAACTAAAGGAGAAGGCATTTTGAATGAAATTAGGGGAGGTAGCAAGTATGCAGAGCTAAAGAATGAGGCAATGGTAATATGTAATGTGAAGTTTAATATCATTTAATTGTGGTGTTGGTCAGAGTTTAAAAGTACAGTAGTCAGTCGTACAGGACATCGGTAACTAAATTATATTGCTGCTAGAGCAATTATTATGCCTAAGAGCCAATCTGTTGGGAAAGCCAAAAGAAAAGTATGGCTCTATTATTAACAGAGAGGTTATCGCCATAGGATCTACAAGCACCTCTAGGAACACAGGAAGCATTGAAATTTAGAATGACACAGTGCATTAAAAATTGCATCTGATGACGTTCAACAAGCTTAAACTCTTCATAGTGTGACTTAAGTTACATCATTTCAGAGGGCCAATTAAATGTAAAAAGGAGATTCTTGATTAGTCAGCACCTGAATATATGGTCACTGGTGTTCTTACCCAGGCTCAAGGCAGTTTACTTCATGAACAAATGAATCATATGTATAGTACTTTAAAACTGTTAATACTGGTTTGAGGGAGTGTGCTGAGAGTGACACATTCCTCACACTCAGTGCAATCTACGAATGTTCTCTTAATTTTTAATTCACACTGGCACATTTATTTCTCTGTTGATTTTTTCCTCACTAATTTTGGGTTTTGTAATTCCATTTATGAATTTTATATATGGATTTCTACCAATAAGGTGGAGACTTAAATATGTAGCATTTAATTGGTAAGTTACACAATCATCACCCTGAAGATTTTCCCCACTAAATTATCAGTATTTCCAATCATTTAAAAGGAAGAAAATTACAGAAATCAGTCAAAGTTTGTCTGATTTTTGAACAAAAAAGTTAGAAAAGTGAATGCTAGGGGAAAATGTGAGGATGTGTAATAAAACCACAACACAATGAATATAAGTAAGGACAATGAGCCAGTGGATAGCCTACACTTACAAAAAGGAATACCATCATTTATACTTTATCATGCATAAGAGATTGCATTAATTAGAGACCACAAAAAAAATTTAGTGGGTCATGAAGATGAGGTCTTGAAGTGCACCATGAGCCTTATAAGTGAACCATCAGTTGGCATCAATGATATCCCTCCTGATATTACAAAAAAGGCAATAAGCAAACTCTTAACATTTGTAATAAATGAGCCCTCACAAATGAAAAGTTTCCAGACTCTCTAAAAATAGCAAAGATAAGACTTATTCATAAAAAAGGGGATGAGGATGATATTAACAATAATCGACCAGTGTCCTTATTGAATAATTTTCATAACTATTTGAGTTCTTAATGACAGGCAGGCTGATGAAATATATCATTAAAAATGAAGTCGTAAGCATGGAAGAATTTGGATTCTAATAGGGAAAAGGTACCAAAGATGGTCTTGCTAGTTTTTTAAAAAAGATTATGATTTTTTGGGACTCAAAGGAATACTCAGCTGGTGTATCCAATGATCTTTCACTTGCATTATATACTGTGGACCATGAAATTCTTGAAAGTAAATGTGAATGTTATGGGATCAGGGGAATTGCTCATTAATGGCTTGGATCATATTTAAAGGACAGGAAACAGATGGTGGAGGTTACTGGCATTGGGGTCAACAACATTTTGATAAATCACTTATCACCCATAGAAACAAAACATGTTGCGGTACCCCAAGGTAGCAATATTAGGCCTTTATTATTTATACCACACATCAATGATTTGCCCAGATTTATTGAGAATTACAACATAGTTCTGTATGCAGATGAAACAAATCTGGCAATGAAACACAAGGACCCTAACTTGTTGCAAGCAAAGATTGATAGCTCATTATTGCTCTTGCAAAAATGGTAAACATTAACAGACTGTCTGTTAATGTACTAAAAACAATTATATTCAATTTAAAGAAAGAAGGGAAGTACCTCAGATTCTGCTTAAAATACCAACCTATAGAAAGGGCACAAAGCCCAAGTTTTTAGGTTTGTTTATTAATGAGTCCTTAAACTGGAGGATCCATACCAATCAATGGCCTAGGTTCCACTTTGGTAAAAAGTGGATTTATTCTGTGAAATCTCACAAAAATTGTAGATTTACTGAATAAATGAAACACTCCAATTGCCGCAAACAGTTTACCTTTCAAAACAAAGTACAAATGAGATTATTTGGCTAATGGCACAGGTCAAAGGATGGGGAAGAGGGTATATAAGGAAACAGGTGAGATAGGTGAATACGAATACAAGTATTTCGGCCACAAAGTAGCCCTCTTCAGTGTACTGAAGGTGAATCATCATGACAACACAAGTTGAAGCCTCTCCTTCACAACGTACCCAATCTTTCCAAACTACTCAACTGTCAGTTCAGTCTATTGGCTCTGGTCCCTTTGACCCACCCCACATTTCTAGCTATATATTCTTCGGATGCCCTTACCCGTTCTCACTTCAACTACAGCTACTGTTTATGGCTATTGGAGTTTTTCATTTATTCAATACTACTAACCATTAGAGCTCAACTCAATCAATATTGTAGATTGAAATATATGTATACTAAAAATTTTTACTATGGCAACTTTCAGTCACACATGAGGTATGAAATTATTTTCTGGGGAACATCACCTGGCTTCCGTTGAGTTTTTATAATGCAAAAAAGATGCATTAGGTATATAGGAAAAATACCCCCATGGCACACTTGAAACCTTATTTTTAAGAATTGAAAACTCTAACTTTACCTTGTCTGTATATTTAGTACTTATGTATGTATGTTAAGGATACTATGAAACAGCAAATCAAAAATGCTCAAGTATATGGGCATAATACTTGACAGTGTTGATGTACATTTATTCTGTCACTCTTCTGGTATGCATAATAAGAGCCCCTTTTGTGTGGCCATCAAAATTTTCAACTAACTGCCACCACGCATAAAATCTGCTCTTTCTAGGGGTACATTTAAGAAATATCTTAAGCATTTTCTGATAGATAAATGCTATTATAGTGCGGAAGAGTTTTTTGAGTCTTCCGAACACTGAAACATCTGATTGTTTGTTCTCTGACTTCTCCTATATTGTACTTTGTAAAATCATGGAACCAATAAGTATTATTACCATCATTGTTGGTACATAAATGTGAAGGTGTTACATTAGAAATTAACTAGCAAGTTATTAGGAATTGACATTTGAGATACTTCTTGTGAAAAATTCCTGTTTTAAATATTGAATTAATTTGATGATACACTCATTAATTTATTTTGCTGTGTATTCATTTTTAAGAGGTTTCCGACAAAAGATGCTGTTATGACCAAGTGCCAAAATCTGAGGAAAGCTAGCCTGAATCTGAAACATAAGGGGTGAGAGGAGGAGTGAGGAAAATGAGAAGGGATGCATTTACATTATTGTGAAAATTTCACATAGTTGAGACAGCAAAATGCAGGAGTTATTGGCATAATGTCTGAGATTTGAAAACATTGGCTTAAATTCACTGCTGACATTACATGAAACTGATCGTTAAAATTATCATACAAAATACATTAAAAAATTATTTGAAATACTAACATTTACTCATTTGTCAAAAAATTTACTACTCACACCCCGTCTTAAACATGAAACATTGGGAATATTGCAAAATTTCTCTCCAAATGGTGGCACAGCTGAATGGGAATCCGGAAAAACAAAGAAGAGTATGAAATCAGGTAAGGAACAAGGGCCCAGACAAAGTGGGTTATCTAAACCTTGAGGAGAAGATGCGCTTAGCTATTAAAAATCAAAATTTCCGGGATGAAGAAACTTTCAGTATCTTTATGGTGTTATTAACATCAAATATGATGTGAAAAATAAGCAAGCAATCCATGAATTTTCATGCAACTTAAATTTTCACAATTTTTTACATCTCTGATGACCTTTTACTGCAATTTGCCCTATATTGAAGTATCTGAATGTTTATAAGTTACTATTAAGTCCTGCGGGCAGCAACACTTCCATTCTAAGATCACAATAACTTCGCTGAGTTATAATGCTCACATTATTAAATAATGGCACAATCATATTTTAACAATCACACAATATTGGCTGAGAATGCAATGGAACTATGCCTCTTCTTCCGTAATGTAGTACAGAACAAAATATAGGCCAGGAGCTTTTGACATTCTTTAGTTTGCTTAACTGCTTCTCTGTGCGAAATCCAATAATTATTGCAAACGTGTACGTTATTTACACATATAAACACTTAATACAACACGACGCAGTCAATAGTAGCGAATAAACACGGTATAAAAATATACGCAGAAAGAATATTCACGCAAATATCATAGCGTGAAAATCATTCGCCCGTTCAAATGATGCTTCTGAGACATTCCTACTATTCAAGGAACATACGATGGCTTTGCTTAAGAGTTGGTGCATTAACCACAGTTCTTTGAATATATACTCTTCAAAATTCATATAATGAATGTAATACGCTAAAAGACTTACCTGAGATGAGATTGTATTTCAATCTCCCGAACCAATTGGTGCTCAATCTCACCCTTCATCAACTGCGACTTGAAGAGAAGTTTAAGCGCCACAACAAAGTGAGTTTCCATCTCTCTTGCCAAATATACTCTCCCAAATTTACCCTTTCCCAATGGTTTACCAATTTCAAAGTCTGATAAGCTCCATTCTTTGCTACGAGGAAAAAGTTCCAAAATTATGAGTAACCGAGGGAATATTTGAGCTCAATATTTCAAAAAATCAGCTAATTATTTCCTCCTTAGCTTATATTATCTAAATGAATGCAATATTTTCCACTAAATTGTTTCATTTCATAATGAATTAGCAAAACTTACTCTTTTTTATTCCTGCGGGTTACTGCTGAATTTAATATTTTGTATCGGGCATTTACTGCTGTTCTAATTTCTTTAGGAACTTTCTGCAGTTCATCCGCAGGCAAATTATTTTCGACCTCCATTGGTAGTCTGTCAACAATTCTTCAATATTAAGAGCAAATATAAACTAATTTTTCGCTGAAAATTCAGGAAAATCCTCAACTTCAACCGCCTAAACTACCAAATTCGTATTAGACGATTTAACCAATCCCAGAGTGGATTTCAAAATTCGATTTTCGCTTGTGTTTTTTTTAAGCAAAAGTTAGAAATTCGCACCGCGTGGATATGGGTATTTTTCAAATAGATTAAGAGAGATATATTATACATTAGTAGAAATTGTGTAGATCATGGCCGGCTCAGTAGCTTTACAACTACAGAAGGCTGATTCACTATATGTAAATTTTTGCGATAACTTTTCCTATCTTTTGGCGGTTTTTCCTGTACTCGGTGTTAATGAGATTAAATGTTTCCGGCTGAGCCTAAGCGGCTCTATCAGATTTCATTCATTCTTAAATATTGTGTCAATGAACATTATACAATTAGAATAATACTTATAATATAATACTTACGGAATCGCATCTGAGACGGATTCCTAGCCTATCTCAAATGGCTGAAAATCAGTGTCATGTGTAATTGTGTCCTGTGACTAGCCATCTGTTATATCTCATTATAAAGAGGATTTAAATTGAAAGATGTGTGATATCATGATAGTAGAATTAAAACTGTTAAAGGTCACCTGTCAACCGTCATTTTCAGAAGGATGGAAGTATCTTTTAGGTACGTAAGGATATTGCGGATGTTAGAAAGGCATTACGACGTCAAAGGCTATATCACGCCAAATTGAAAAATATAAGGGATGACATCTCTAGCGTCAAAAAGGATGAGATCGCTTATGATTACAAGATATTTAAGGTGAATACCAAGACTGAATTTAGGAAAGCTTTAAGGGAATTCAAAAGGGAAAGATTAGCGGAAAATCAAATTACATATTGAAACTCTAGCATGAATTGGAAGGTCTCTTTAGCAGTGATGTTGAAAATGCCTTATTACTCCCATCGGAATATGGTATGAGAGATCATGCCAATTATATTAGAGAGAGCAAATGTAGAATAGATGGATTTAAGCTGTAATTTTTTTCACAAACGATAAAGGATCAGAATAATATTGTCCGACCGCAGTGCCATTTCTTCGTCAATACTAGCATTCGGGATACGTAATGTTTGCTCCAAGGCGGAAAAGTATGCGCCGGCAGCCTTCGAGATGGCTGGGTGCCTCTTACAGGTAAAAAATCACGACTTTAATGATAAACAAAGTTTTTATTCCACCGAAGAATAGATTTAGACCTCCTCGATAAATTAACAGGTGATGAACCTATATGGATATTCGAGAGGTGGTAACCTTGACACTATAAAACAGATTAAATGAAATAAAATTTTTCTCCAGAACAGTAGTGTCATCGAGTAAGTAAAGATTTTATGCGTATTTAGATACAATTAGATATTTGGATACTGACATAACTAAACATGGAAATAAACCTACGATTCACTTTTCTTATATCTTTCCTTATTTACCATTTACCCTTTGACTTGTGGCGTTAGCCAAATAATCTCATTTTTATTTTGTTTTGAAAGGTAAACTGTTTACGGCTATTGGAGTTTTTCATTTATTTAACAAGCCTACAATGCCTAATTGAACCTGTCACCGGAAGAGAATGGCTTCAATGTCGACATTCCTGGAGATATCCGATTGAAATTACAACCATAAATATGCGGTTATCTCGAACTCCTTCGGGGGAAAAGAACTAACACTATTCTGGCCTCAACTCTCACGCTTTTGATAAAAGAAGTGCCACGCTGAGCTACGGTTGATCCGAATCGTGATTAACAAGCCATAATGAAGTGTATTGATTGTTTCAATATATTCTAGTCGATGAACAAAATATGAGAGAGATGAGTAGAGTCACCGCGAAATAGGATATGAATGCTACCCTAGGATATCCCAGTGCACCACACAGTCCGTAGGATGGGACGCAGTTGACTCATCGCACTTCCGTAGCGGGATTGGCAATGCTGCTTCACCTCCGCCTCAACCCTCCCTCCCCCTCTCCTCTGTCCATCCGTCCAACCCACCCTCCCCGTTATGTACAAGGTGCCATGCCCTTATACGTAATAAACTCATAGAAAACTTTTCAGGTTCGTACCACCTCCTGAGGAATAGTAGTTGCCAACACATTTATTTTACCGAGTTCCTAATCAAATTTTCCTTACGGCAATTTATCGCCAATTTCATTTGACCTTGCAAATTATTTTCCGGCTCGCAAGGCATTATCATCTTCATTGAGCACATTTACTTACATGTGGGTCACGGCATGTATTCGTATAGACACGGACTAACAGTCAGATCCAAGTCTGGATTAACTGAATGTTCACACGATGGCTCGTTTAATGACGCGCGCGCATTTCTGGAGGGGCACGCAATTGCATTGTTGGCTGGTGGTCTTGGAGAGAGCTGTGCGTACACCCGGCACCCAAGCTTTCGACGAGGGAGGGAGGAAGAGTTAACTGCAGGACTCCAGTTCGCTCCAGTACAAAGCCCTGCGAAGATACGCGAAATGCGCACTTTCGGAATTGAAATGGGCTGACAACTCTCTCCGCCTCCTTTTCCATCGCACCAATTCGATTTCACTCGCTCTTGTGCGAAGACTTCCATTCGATAAACCTCCTTAGTTACGTAATAACTCCCCCGCCTTCCTACCGAAGTCCTCCCCTTACTTGCCGACGGGTATTTGGTCTCGCTAGTTCGCTTTGAGAGCCGAGATGAGCCAGGCGACAGAAGCTATCCCGGAGTTCGTGAAGCTCGCGAGGGCATATTGTCCAGCTACCATAGAGAAGATGAAGCGGTCGAAATCACGGGCAGCTCTTTATCAATGGTGAGTGGCGATTTCAGTGTATCAAGTTTTAATTGTCAGTTTTCTATTATCAATGTAGATCATAGGATCACTTTGCAAAATTGACGGTCGCATGTTGGAACGTATGTAGTCAGCCTACAAAAATTATTCTGAAATGTGTTTTCTCTTGCTGGGATCCGTAATTACATACACTGAGCAAAGGGTTGAAGTACGCGGTAAATCTTCAGCTTGGCTCAATTGGCGTTGGTTATTGTCTCGGGGATGCATTAATAATGGTCCCGACACAGTCATCCCTGGGGATCGCGATGGTGCGGTGGGTAACGTACTGGCTTCCCGCCCAGAGGGTCCTAGTTTGAATCGTAGAGGTGGCAGGTATTATTCTAGTTTAAATCCTGAGGCCTCCTTTCTCATCCACACCTAATGGTGCTAATAACCTCTGCTTTCGCCCACCTCCCTATAATTACAAATATTGTCGTTCCTCTGCAATACTGAGGTTGCAATCACGACCGCGGTAACTTTCAATTCTTGCGTGCACACAAATTGACATTTCAACTTCCGACGTCCAATACTTCGTCATTGTAGACGCTCCACAATTTATAATCTAGTCTAGTACCCCTCGCTTGGCATGCGATTCGAAACGGGGAGGGACTGCAGATTCGATCGCGTGTTAAGTGGATAAAAATTCAACCTGAATGTTGTTTTATTCCTTCGTTCGAGACGTTTGCACCCTAAATAGTATCAGACGCTCAAATCTAGCGTCAGGTTTGCGAGCGACTGGTATGTTCTTCCCAGGAATCCTTATAAGGAAAACAAAGCAACCGTCCCGGCGCGTTGAAGCTCGGTGAAATCGGCCACCAATGCCTTAATTTTGTCAGTCTTAAAAAAAAATACTTCTCTGAAATTCTTCTCTTTGCAGATACGCTTCAGATGAGGTCATTCCAGGACTGAAACATGTTGAGTTTCCGTTGTCATTTTATCCTAGGCCTATTGCAGGAAAGTCACCTGAAAAAATGTCCACCTGCTGCCGAGAGGATAAAATATGGGTAAAATGTTATAACTTAAGGTTGCTCTGGCTCTATTGAGACAATCTGCCAGATATTTTCTTTCAAGTACGATGATGAATCATTTATATTTTGTCTCAGCAATTTGGAATGGTGTAAACGTCGACACTGCAATACAGCCGTGAATAAAAGATTACGAAGTATTTTTCACAAACCTTTACAATTTACAACTAGTTTCAAGGAAAGTCCTAATCCTTGGGTACCTAAAGATGACGCCTGTCTGTTGAAATTAAATGTAGCCAATAAAAGTTTTGCGGGAAATACATCGCATTCTCCTCTCATTCAGAAATAAATTTTCACACAATCAAGCCCGATATTCAGTGCATTGAAGGGGAGAACATTCGTCAAGACAGGTGACTGTAGGAATATACTAGGGATGTTTGGTGGAATGGAAGGATTTATTGTAGTGTGTGGTGTCGGGTATTCTTTTTTGGCAAGGTTGAAAAGTGAAGTGGCTGCATTTCAGTGTCATTCCAATACCAATTTAAAACGTTAATTTACCGATGAACTGATATATAATTTAAAAGTTAGTTTTCTTATTTCGTAATATTAGTTAAGTATGTTTTACCATTAATTGTGAAATATTTAATATTAGTTAAGTATGTTTTACCATTAATTGTGAAGTAAAGAAAATCAGTCCACAATGAACACTTTTTTGTAAAATATGGCACCAATTTCTGGTGGTTGCAAAAGATTCTGAGAGACCACTTCTTAGATATGGATTATCTGCCAAATCAAGTGAGTAAATGGAGATTTTTTTGTATCAATATGACTAAGAACGTTATCAGTTTTATGACACCTAAGGTGCAATTACAGATGCAACTTAGCATTTATATAGAGTAGAATGGCCCATGTTGAAAGCGGTACATATTTGTTGAAACAATACAAAGAGTAACCAAATAAGCCCAATCTGTAATCACCCCAATGATGCAGGGTTGTTGAGATCTTATTAATTATTGAAAAAATTCATTTTTCAAATTTCATCATTGTCTTATGATGGACATTTAACATGCAATTGTTTCGTCTGGGAGGTGTGGTAGCCTATGGATTAAATAATTCAGTTCAACTCTGAAGGGTCAGGCCTGATTCCTGGTGACTTAGGAAATTTCCTAGCCTCACTATATTTCTATTATTTTTAGGGTGCTCAGCATGCAAACCACAGACAGCCCAAGGAAATGAACTGCCTCATCTCTGTTCCTTAATTTTGGCTAGATGCACTAATTCGCCAAACACCATTGCAGCCGGGGGTGAGGTATTGTCAAACTTTTTTGATCCCACATGTCCGAGGCCTCTGTGAGCTGAGATGCACTCTCATATTGATAAAAATCAATATTTGTGCTGATACCTGTAGTTACTCTTGTTTAATTATTTGGTTATTTTGATTTTCAAATCTGACTTCAATGGATTTGGGTGTTACACCCAAATACATAAGTGAAATTTGAAAATCTGACTTCAATGGATTCATAGTATATACTAAGCTTATGCTGGCTGGGATGTTATTTTCATTTTATCCAACATGTTAATATACCCGTAAGTTGGCTTTGATAGACCTCGCCTATTAATAAGCTGAATTTGTGACATTCACAAATCAACAGGGTATTAATGTGGGCCAGTTCCTTTTCTTACGCCACTTTGTGGTTTCCCAGGAAGATATAGTAGCCGAAAAATCCCACAGCATGGATGAGGGACAGAGGAGGGTCTAAAGAGACCTCACTCAGAATCAAATCCATGCCCCCGGGGTGGTAAACCATCATGCTACCCATTGTACTACCACACCCCCTGCTTAGTTTGTGTAACATATTTTTGAATGAGTTAAATTAAACCAAATTAAAACAATTTCATTTAAATCAGAATTAGCTTTAATGCCTCAGAATAATTTAACAAAAGTATTTTTATCCACAGTAAAAGTTATGTCAAGAACCTAATCCATTTCTTTAGGAGATAAATCATCAAGAAAGCTAGTAAAATTTATATTACTCTAAAATAATATGAAAGTGTCATGTTTAAGTCGCTCATATCATTTTTTCATCTTTTCTTTGAATTGAAAAATTATTTCAATAAGAATCACCTTTTTTGAGATGGATCAATTATTAATGTGTCAATTTTTGCCTAGTTCCTTCTTATAAAATACATTTTTACAAAAAGTCTATTTTAAAATAAATTAAATACCTAAAGATTACTTAAGTTATAACATTTTTCACACTTTTATTTCAGGTGAAACTATCAATGTATCAGCATACTTGTGTACTAGTTTTGCAAAAAGACAAAAGTCCATGCATTTTATCTTGTAATATTGAAAGAGGATATTGATTTTAATCTCAGCAAGAAATAATTATTTATTCATTTAATACATGGGTTTTAGGTTTACATGGTTAATAAACTGGTGCGTGGAATATTGATATTAATGTGTTCGGAGCCGCACATTTTGATGTACACTATTTGGTTCCTGCATAAGTCTTATTATTAAAAGGTATTAAAACTAATGAATCATTCTACTTTTATCTTAAGGGGATTCATATGGAATAATGTTCTGGGGATCATCTGCATGTGTATTTTACAAAATTATCTTTGACCATTTAGGCCCTTCCTTGAAAATTTTAAATTTTCTTACTATTCCTCTTATGTATTATATATTTGCCATGTCTGTCTTAATTATAAATAATATCTAGATCTTTCATGCAAATAGCAATATTCACTCATATTCAACTAGAAATCGTAACATCCACATAAGTTAATCTTAAATCAGCAATTTCGTATAAAAATCCCAATGGTAATTGGTGTAATAATTTATAACACAATACCAAACTCATTGAAAAAGTGATAAATAGTGGTTTCAAATTAAAATTCCGTGATTCCTCCGATTTTTCATTGAATAAATTCAAATAATAAATAATTGTAAAACTTGTTTTTGCATATCTGTGTAGCTTGTCTTTAAGTGATGACAGTTTCCCTGGCCATCCTGCCCAAATCTTTAGGTATAAGGTATTTTTCGAAGCTTTCTTGTCGAAGACCAAAAAATATCAATATGGATGATGGATATCCATTAAATGGTGCGCAGAAAAGGACTATCCAATCAAGGTGCAGTACTTGACTATCAGCCCTATATTAAAACTAACATCAACAAAAGACATTATCGTCAACGAATACGGAATGGAAACCCCGGAAATGCAAAGACAAGCAATTCAAAGCTGTGGAACCTTAGTACTAAGTAATTGTAATGCATAGTTTTTGGATATCCATTAAATGGTTCCTGGAGGAGGACTATCCAATCAGAGTGCAGTACTTGACTACCAGCCCTATATATAGCTGACAAGAAAGCTTTGGAAAAGACTGTAAAGGCTCGCTTTGTAGGAAATACTTTTGGTAAGGGGCCACCCCACCCTTGTCCGCAATAAGGAGACTTAATGAAATTGCCCACACAACCATCTCACAAAAGCCTTGTGTCAAATTTAAGTACAGCAGCCCCAACTCACACCACTTGGAAGGGCAACGTACTAACTTTGGCTTTGGCTGACCACAATGTCACTGCGTTTGCCATGGTCGAATGGACCCGGTTTCATTGAAATCACTCCTACCCCTCCCCTAATTTCCCCACCCACCCGCGAATAGGTCAAGGTGAAAGGACCTCCACCCCAACAAACTCTTCCCCCCTCCTCCTCCACTCATTTCACCATTCCAATGCACTCATCCGCCAGGTCATCAAGAGTGGAAGAGTTTTTTCCCTTCTTTCCTTCTTGTCTTCCCCACTCTTGTTCTAACCCTCCTCCCTCATATACCCTCCCACTCCCTGGTGGGCATCATTTTCTCCCGTTACACTTGCTTGCTCTCCGCCACTTCCTGTGCCTGCATCTTCCAGCTCTTCAGTCCCTGCATTCCTCCATATCGCCCTTTTGCCTATGTTGCTTTTGGAGAGCATACCTACTTTGCGGAGGGAGGACACGGAGTGAATGTCAGAGTGAGGGAAGATTGAGCCACTCCAGTGTCGATGGAATTACTGTACGCAGCTCTGTGTATTCCTGGTGGGCTTGAATGAGTTTCACCGACTCTTGCCAGTGGTTTTTATCTCTGTAATCGAGCCGAAAGGATTTTTTGGAAGATGACTGATTGTACAGCTCATGATGAACTCCCTTAGCCCACGTGCCACTCTAGAATCCAGTGAATGGAAACATTCAAATCGTATATCTGTCCCATAATATAGTTTTCTTCAATTTATGAATACCGCATAATATTTCTATTTTAATTTCAGATTTCTCCAAATATAACAACCAGGATTTCATTCTGGGGACTATTTAACAATGTAAAATTTTATTTTTTCTAGACTGCCACATCGGATCATTAAATTAGGTATATTAATGTATTATATACATGTAATATTTTGAGCTGTTACTTAGCAAAGAAAGATCCAGGCAGATAAGTTGCTCATTATTCTCTTCATGTACTAAGGCTAAAATTGGTTCCAAGTAAGAAGTACTCATAGTTGAGTTATGTTATTTAAAACTGATGCCATGTAATTATGACCTGGTAAAAAATTTGTAACTTATAATAATCTTTACATAATATCAAATTTTTTATAATGTTTTTGCATTCTTAGTTACTAGCTAAATAACATGACTTCAATGAAGGAGATTTGGTTGGTGCAGTAGCCAGTGTAGTGGCCTCCCATGCTGAAGGCCTGGGTTTAAATCATAGTGGTGGTATTAATTTTCTAAGATATCCTGATTTCTTACTTGGGTGCAATATGCTATAATGGAGTAGTCCATCCTTCAAATGGAGCATTTAATTGTGTGACCTCTACCCTTTGGCATCTTTCCTTTATAGAAGACTAATGCTAACAAATGGTGTCCTCTCCCTACCCCTATTCCCAGATTGATATCCCAGGGTATTTATTCAAGCACAAATGAGAAGATTCATCAACTTCTCCCTCAAATATTGGTCATGGAGATGAACCTACTCTATGATCCTTGTTTGCTTTTCTTCAAATGATCAATGAGGCTTAAAATAAAATATTTCAGGTATTCTTATCAGGTCTGAGATGTATAACATCCAGTGTGCCAATCTGTACAAGTTAGGCAGCTTCTTTTACACCAGAACTTGGTCAGCCCAAATGTATGTACTGAGTGATAGCTTGTGCCATTGTTTGTTCCATTCCACCATTCTTTTATTACAACATACAAAGTATTTTCACATTACTATGCTATCTTCAGGTACATACAAGCACATCTGAACAAATGTGCATACTACTGCAGGAATACAAATATAGATTCACAGACACAATATAACTGGGAGAAGTGCAGTTCTTCACTTTACTGAAGTAATTGGTGGTCATCTTTGGAAAGATTTTGTGGAAATAATTTAAATGAAAGTATCATACTGTGAGTAAATCAATATTTAAAGAATTTTCATAATGTAGCAATACATAGTAATTGAAAATAGTGTTACTGACAAAAAATGTAATCAGCATGTAGTTGTTTCTAGAACTGAAAAGTTTAAATGTTAAATTACTTTAATATAGGTGTAGAACAATAAAGGAAAAAAATTCACAACTCTGATCACATGCATCATATCAATCTGTATTTGGAAATCTTGTTTTTCTTACTGCAGTCTTATTTTTATCTTGACCAAATCATTTAACCAAATGCCATCCAGTACAGAAAAAGTGAAAACAATAATAGTTCAAACGTGCAGATCCACTAGTAGGGAGGTTTTTCAACCAAATTTTCCTAGTTCCATAACTCATTGTTGAATTTTTTCTTCATTGCCTTGACCTCCTAACTATTCATGTGGTTGAATGATAATTTTTCAATTGCTAACTCCCCCATATTGGCACCCTTCCCTTAGTTGCTTTTCTTAATTAACATATCCTATTCATCATCAGCATAACTTTGGTGTCACCAAATGTGTGCTCTCAACTGAAAGAAGCCACACTCTGATGTGTTCTCGACCACTTGAAGTCTGCTGACTCAGAAGAGGGTACAGAGAGGGAGCAAGATTCACACCGTAAGTAGTGATGTAAGCTATTTTAAATCTTTATATATTTTATCCCTTCTGTGAAAATTTGGACATAATAGATTTCAAGATCTTTGCAGTGCTTCTACAAGAAGTAATGTTATATGTAGTTAGTGGCATGTCTCAAGCCAAAGATGACTAGTTGCTCGAAAAAATTTCATTTTACTATTCAAATTTTGATTAAGTTTTCTTTCTTTAATGAATCTTTCAAGCGAAGAATAACTTTTCCAAATCACTCATATTTCCCTTTAATTGGTCGGATGCGAGTCATCTAATGTGCTCTATGAAATGGTTTTCTTTGAACCTTGGCATAAATTTGTTTGAACATAGGTGTGGTACCTTCTTGGTCTTTTAATTTGTTTTGAAAAGCACAACGAGCCATATGTGGATAGAGGGATTGTGGTTAAGGTGGTTTCTCTCCAATGAGTTCAAGGATGGTTGGGACACTTTCTCTAAAAAATGGAGCTGGTAAGGTTGAGTTATCTTTAGAAAAGTTGAAAATAATCAGAGTATCTATTAAATTCAATGGCCTTCATGGACCAATAGTGTTGATGTGAAGATGTTGTCTCTGGTTTTCTTTAGTTTTGGCTGTTTGAATCTTCACTTCCATGAATTGGTGGGCATCCTCTGTTGAACCTCTGAGCTTATTTGTACGATTGCTGTGGTCTCTATGATGAGTTCAAGTTAGAATCAGCTCTCAATGGCCATTAATTTTGCCCCTCCAAATTACATGTTGAGCGAAGGCCACTATGCACACATTATGCAATCACCAACAAAAAGAATGGCTTGTTTTTTTAATGTCTCTATTGTGTTATTGCAAGCGGAAGTTGAGTTCTGTATGAATGGACAATGTACCACTTGTGGCATTAACCTTTCACCATGAAAATGCCTCCTAGGATGTTTTTAATTATAAATTTTTTTGGATTAATTGCAAAACTGCTTGCAGATTAGATAGACCAAAGATGCGGAAAACACAGGACAATTGATTGTTTCCCAGTCATTGCCTAACCCTCTGTTACAGCAATTAACACCTGATAAACCCCTCTGTTACCTATTTTCTTACCTCTTTATCAGCCCCAGCCCCTTCTCCTCACATTTTTCTTCCAAATCTTTGCTTTTTTCTCTGTACTAGCCTATTTTTCATTACCTTGTTTTGCTCGGCCATGTTGTCCAAGAAAGTCGGTTCACTTGCTGCAGAATCTCACTGAAGGGTAATCTTTAATGAGTAAGATGTTTCATATTTAAAGTTTCTAGAACCCGCATGTCTGCTTTGAAAGCAATGATTAATTATAGCTTACTTCTTTTGAAATTTCACTGTTATCAACAAAGTCCACTCTTACTGACATATATGCAGACTTGTATTGAATATTATTCCTTTATGAGTTGAGAGAATTATTCAATCTTACCCAAAGGGATCACTGAGTTACAAATCAATTATGTTTTATAGACCTTAGTACTCAGGTTTTCATGGACCCATGGATTTTGATCCCAAATGGGGCTTTGAAGGGTTTTATGCGGGATTACCAGCTGAAATCCACTAAAAATGATGATGGTTTTCAAGCAATCTGAGTTTCAATCAGAATCATCATTTGAATAATATCAGAATTTAAAAAATTAGATTAAATCCATTTTGAAAATCCCAATTGCAAATTTTCTGTCACTTCTAAGAGAGAAAAGTTTACTCCCAACAAAACCCGCCTAGGATATATCCTCAAAAAGTTTTCTTAAATGTTTTAGCACTGAAATGATTTATTTTAATAGCTTAGGGACTGAGGGGCATGACCCAGGTTATTTTGGTATGAGGCTGAATGGAAAACTCAGAAAGGAAGGTGGAAGACTTTGTCATGGGAGGGACCAAATGAGACGCAGTTGGCAGGGCACCTTCTCTATCACCGGTTATTTTCCCCATTCCGTCAATTTCTTCCTTTTACTGCATTCCCCATCTTCTCTGAGCCCTTCATCACCACAAGCCATCGAGAATCATTGGTGATAGTCGATTGGTGCTGTTTGGTGTCACATCAATTGGATTACTGCAAGCAATATTCATGATATATTTTCATAATGACTCTTTGACAGAGAAAAGTTTTGAAAAAAATAATTTCTCCGGGCAACCTCGTTCCCCTGAATACTTGTAGATTTCCACTGGGTAGGCCATTAAATGAAACTTTCAATGAAAAAAATAAAGGGTTGACCTACATGGGCCAGAGGGTATTTGTAGTAATTAACAAAATCATTTGCGATCAGAGTTAAACTTCAACAAGGTCTGATTTTGAAATTCATTGCCGTTGTAGCTTTGTAATAGTGATGTTATTATGACTTGTCCTACAGCTGCTTCTGAATCCTGATTGTTGCAGTATAACAGTGGTAAAATAAAGCAATTGTAGCGGTCGCATGTGGGCAGTATTCGTGGCAATGGTGAATTTTTGAAGGAAGTGGGTCTCACTATTGATTAAATAAATTTGTATATACGATTGTTTATAACTTGATACCCACTATTGAAAGTGCTTGATAAAACTTCTTTCCATCTTTATTGAAAACATGCATGCATGAAAGTTCACAAGTTATCATTAAAATTACTTCACTGGAATGAACTCGTAAACATTCAATAAAACAAAACACTACTTACACCAGAGGAATGTAAAAAGTGGATATTTAAAGTAAAAATTCAGGGGCTAACTAGAACATGAGATTAACCAGGATTGAGGCATATATGGTGAGACAATCCCTATTGCTCATTGACAAGAGCTTCAGCCAAGGAATATCACAGATTATTTCATATGAACCTTGGGTGCTTCCTCATGTGATACATCTAGAGAGATGAGCTCATTGAAATGGTAGATTTTTGCTACCTGATGGATGGAAAATATAGTATCTGTGGCAATGCCAAGTTTCATCTGTTAATCTTAGTGCCAAGACCAACACAATTGGTCCCAAGTACAAACGAGAAGAGATTCTCAAATATATATTTGAAAATGGTAATAGACAAAAATGAAATGAAGATGGGTAGACCTGTAGGTGGTTGAAAACGGTTTCCTTCTGGTCAGACCCTATAACTTCTACTTTCTGTGCAAGAAACTGCCTCATTGAATTTAAATCGAAACAATGCAATTCTACTTGAAGACTGGTTTAATAAGAGAGATCTCCTTAAATTAATTAATATTATTTGTACCATGTGTGAAATTCACAACATTGGATAATAAGATGGCTAGTTCCATTCCCTGAGCCAGCTCTGGTTTCCCAGGGAGATCTGGTTAACTCACCAATCGCACATTTTATCAATCAGTCCGTAGTAAAGGTCTATGAAGTATTTTGAATGCTATAGTATTTTCAAATATGCACATATGCTAAATTTTGTTTTCAATCATCATAAACTGTATTGTTTACAGAAACTGAGTTATTCAACTTAAACTAATGGCTTCCAAAATTTGTGATAAATGTCAAAAATGCACCCTGCTATGATGGTAAAGGAAGAAATCAAATGAACATATTTGGAAATGTGGTAGTCCAGGAGTAGTGCTGGACTGCTGACTGGAGGGTCTGGGTTCAATTCCAAGTTATGCCTCTAAGGCACCCTCGGATCCAGCCAAGCTATTTTTTTTTTTGGGTACCAGATCTTCATAGAAAACCGTAACTGACACAGGGAAAAGGACCTCCCTACCCTGATGTGAATTTAACACCTCGTCAGGCTTAGTATTGAGTGAACTCTACCATCACTAAAAAAAACAGACCTTGGGGTTGATTACTGTGATTTTTTTGTGGTTGATATCACAGCGGTGCCTAGCACGTAAGTATTTAGTGGTTTTTCATGATGTAGCTTATGTTTTTATATTTAATAGATTTATCCCTATTTGATGTAATCTAATGTTAAACATGAAACATGCCAATAAAGACTTTTCCCATACATTTGCGGAGTAATGCAGTGTTTTAACATAACATAACAGGCCGCCATTCATTTTTTAGCTGCATGGATCTAGCGCAACAGATAGAGCAAATGAACAGAAAGGTAGGCTGGTGCCTGTGGTTGAAAAGATGATTTCAGCTGACTAAATTGAAGTGTGATTTAATGAGCTAAATTATTCAAGCTTGAAAAACAGTAAACAAGCACCGAAGAGTTCATCGCAATAAAGTAACCATAGTGAAGAATCTGTTATTGAGTGGCCCTTTGAAATGGTCCTTTAATACCCATGAAACCCAAAGAGCCTTAACCACTCACTCCTATCTAAAATATGAGCGAGTGATTAAGGCTCTTTGGGTTCATTGGGCTTACTTTCATTTGATCAAATGTTTCTTCTAATTAACAGGTGCCAGGTATAAAGGTCAATGTTCTCCAATCCTCCCAAATGCCTTTTCTCTCCTCTTTTTCCCCCACTATTTCCCCAAGGTCCAAATTCTTAATCTTAAATTGGATATGTGAATGGAGAGGTGCAATGAAGTATGAAGAATATCGATTATATTTTGATGTAATCTAACATTATCCACTCCTGATTTGAGTCTCATTATTTGTTTAGGCAAATAAGTTCCCATAAAATTAAGATTAAAACCCTTCCATTGGCATAAGATCTAGCCTTCTAGTTCTGTAATTGGTTGGTAAATTTGGTCCAATGAATAAACAGTTTTGAATAACAATTACTCTATTCATAATCCTTGTTTTGATGTCAGATTAAACACAAATCAAACCAATTTCCTAATTGAAATCTTTTTATTTTAAAAATCTTGGCATCATATTTTCATTAAATTGCTACATTTTCTTATTCTTTTAGCATAGGGCCAATTATTATATTAATCTATCGGTAAAGGTAGGTTTCTGATGAAAATCGGCTACCAAACAGTACCGAGACAACTCCTTTATTACCTAGATAAGCAACCCAACATCCAACACTACGTTAGACCCCTCTTCAATTGATATATACCTTCTCCATTGTCTAATATACCTCTATTATTACAACCCCTTCCTTGCCTAACATTCTCCCCGCGGTTACAATTTTGATTGATTAATTGCTAATCAAAAAGGTCTGCATCCACCTTTCCTGCCTGATTATTCCCAGCAATCTATCACGATTCATAGTACTTTTTAGTTGGCTAATAGTTAGTGGGCTAATAACATGCAGTTGGGAAATTCACTAAAATCTAAATTCCCTATGCTTGTGCAACTAAGTAAATGAATTTTTACTAGGTTTTTAATGAATCCCTTTGGCAGGTAAACTTAAATAATTTAAGAATATGACGCACTAAGTGACATTTGGATAGTAGTTCCTACACTTAATTTTATGGTTCAATTGAAAGCAAACTTAATAGGTTTTCCATGTCCTGGTGTTGGAGAGCGAATTATTCCTGTGGAGACGAAATATTGTGAACATTTTTAAATGAACTTAATTTTAATTTGGGTGAAAGCTGAAGAAACTTAATTGGATATGTATTGATATTACCCCGGAAATATCAGGGAGAACCCTAAAGTGTCTTCAGAAACTGTTTTGTTTGCATTGTTGTAGAAGAAATTACTTATTTAGTTGACATTTCTGTATTCAAGATATTTGAAATTAATAAAGGTTTAGCATATATTATTGCATTAATTATTCTAATGTATAATTAAAATGTTAACTACTATGACTGCAGTAAAAAAAGGAGCAGTTGAAACCAGTGTAGCAGAAAATCTGCATAGATCATCTGCACCATTGAAGCAGGGTTGAGATCAAGTACTCGAGGAATGATGGGAAAATGCTATTAACTCATAATTATTGGATCAAGCGACACTTCACAACTGGCAGATTTCATTCAAACAAAAAATTCAGAAATTACTCATGCGCGAAAAGATTTTGCAACCGACAACCGAGTAGGTTGGCCGTCCCATTTTTCATTTGAGCACTATGATTTGCTAATATTTAAACATTACCTAGCTAATATTTAAATACATTATGAAGTTCCAGCACATTCTATAAAAATGTGCTTGAAGGGTGTGTCATTTTATACTAACGGAGCCCCAAGTTCATACGAATCCCATTAAGCCTGATTCGAAATACAATATTCATTTTGTGTAGATACGTAAAAATTGAATTTCGAAATTACAAGTTGGTGTCTCCAGTGGGAAAAGGATGTATTAGGATGTTCTGGTAGTTGAGGTGGTGTCATGAACAAGTGAAGTCATACGCCACCTGTTAGCTGAATCTTCAACCAATCCGTTAATTAATTTATTGTTCACTAATTGTCACCGGAGATTTTGACGGTGGGTTCAGGATGCCGCGGGAGATCAGGAAAACTATTAAATTTTGAATATTTTTGTGAAAAGGGCTAGCATTTTTCCAGGCGCCCCGCCGCCCGGCTGGAAAAAATGGCAGACCTCCTCACCATAGTATTCAATATTTAATCGTTTTTCTGATCTCCCGTGGCATCCTGCACCTGCCGTCAAAATCTCTGGTGAAAATGTTGTGCATATTAGCGAATCGAAAACATTTGGCAAAAAAAAAAAATTGGCAGCAAAAGCGAGTGGGAGCAGCATATTCTATCGCCTCCACTCCGGAACCCGCCTCGTATCCCACAGGCCAGCGGGTATCTTGATAATTTTGGGTTTGGAACTATTATTTGTTCTGAAAAACTACGGACTTGGCCGATTTTTTCTCAAAATTTACTCTATGAACTCAGCAAGGCTCTCACCTGACGAATCCGAGGCATCTGCCTGCCTCGACGCCTCTCTCGCCTGGCGAGGGGCTCTGGACTTAAAATATTTTTCGCTGGTCCGACTCGGGACTTGAATGCACGCTTATTTCCTCGGGGAAACTTAGCACCTCACCTTGGGCCTCACGGTACTCCGAGACGGCTCGTGAGCGGTTGGCCGTCAATGGAGCGATTCTTTTTTGAAGGGTGAGCCGGCTCTTAAAGAACATTCGACACATGCTTTTTCGCGTGTGATAGGCCAATTAACTCCAATTATTGGACTTCGTTCAGTTCGGTGCATGACGAACTTTTTGACCCGGTGCGAACAAATGTAGCTCATATGTTCATCGTAATCACGAATTACACCTTAAAAACCAAAGAACAATTGGTCAGAGTGGTCACAATGTTGCTATTCAGGATAAGATAAAATTACATTAGGTTAAGTTGACATTTTAAATTACCAACGTACGGATTAAGGGATCTTTTCATATTTTACATATGCTACACATAATACATAATTTTTTACATAGTGTAAATCTACTACTTGACAATTTCTAGCTGATGATTAATTGCATTAATGCCTCTTTTACGGTTTTTTGGATTTAAAACAATCGATTTTATAACAACTTGTTTCGAATAGATATTTGCAGGAAATACCGGCAATCTATTAAAGTTAAACTCCACTTATATTTGTTTTAATTCATAATGAATTGAACCCGCATTGCTAAATGTATGACAGAGGGTGTAAATATATTCAGACTGCCATTATGTTTTTGGAGATTATTAGAATATACTCATTTAGAGTTATCTGTACTTAAGGTAACAATTCAAATCAAAATTTTCATAAAGTATTAACCTCAGAAAAATATATTTTTAGAGGATTTTCTGTATTTCTCTTTTTAATTTTTAAGCATATTAAGAAAAAATTAGCCATTCAAAAGGAACACAAAGGGAAATTTTTAAAAATTAGATGACACTCATTGTTTCTTTCATCTTTATTTCTCATAAATACATTTGATGAGATAAATGTGTACTGTAAATTGTATCAGTATTCCAAACATCCTTTTTTAACCAAAAACTTTTCCTGAAATACTCAAACTCATAGCCACTATCCACAAAGTTAGCGGTGGAGGAGTTGCAGTCTATTCAGAGGCCTCGTATAAGGCTGACAGCCACATGAAGTGCACTTCTTTAAATGCTGACGGCACCCTCCAAATTGGCACCAGCAAGGAAATATACGCCATAGTTCCTTAGTTACTTCAGTGAGAAAGCTTGCTGATCAACATTGATTCCCATGGATGCTCCTCTTCTCACCCAGCATAAGCATCCAATGGAAGACCTGAGGGAAAACAATTTAAATATGATTATGAATTTTAAGTTGAAAAAAAGTGGTATTCTACACCACTTGTAGGATGTTTTAAGCAAAAATGTAAATACTTGTGTGCTCAAAAGGGCAACAGAAATATTTACTGGTTTATTATTTATTTATTATTAAAATCCACATGTGCAGATAGACAGTGTCAGGGGGCACACCTGACTGTCGCAAGTCATCAAAAAAGACAATAGATAAAATCAGTCCTAAAACAAAAGTTCACTTAAAGGAAACTTCCAAACAAATCTCTATCACAAAACGAGAAAATCCCCATCTCATTAACAGCAATCAATCATCAAGAAAAAAAAGATAACCTAAAAAAAATTTTTTGAGACAAATTTATAAATGATTCTTCATCGTACTTGAAAGAAAATATTTGGCAGATTGTCTCAATAGAGCCAGAGCAACCTTAAGTTATAACATTTTACCCATATTTTATCCTCTCGGCAGCAGGTGGACATTTTTTCAGGTGACTTTCCTGCAATAGGCCTAGGATAAAATGACAACGGAAACTCAACATGTTTCAGTCCTGGAATGACCTCATCTGAAGCGTATCTGCAAAGAGAAGAATTTCAGAGAAGTATTTTTTTTTAAGACTGACAAAATTAAGGCATTGGTGGCCGATTTCACCGAGCTTCAACGCGCCGGGACGGTTGCTTTGTTTTCCTTATAAGGATTCCTGGGAAGAACATACCAGTCGCTCGCAAACCTGACGCTAGATTTGAGCGTCTGATACTATTTAGGGTGCAAACGTCTCGAACGAAGGAATAAAACAACATTCAGGTTGAATTTTTATCCACTTAACACGCGATCGAATCTGCAGTCCCTCCCCGTTTCGAATCGCATGCCAAGCGAGGGGTACTAGACTAGATTATAAATTGTGGAGCGTCTACAATGACGAAGTATTGGACGTCGGAAGTTGAAATGTCAATTTGTGTGCACGCAAGAATTGAAAGTTACCGCGGTCGTGATTGCAACCTCAGTATTGCAGAGGAACGACAATATTTGTAATTATAGGGAGGTGGGCGAAAGCAGAGGTTATTAGCACCATTAGGTGTGGATGAGAAAGGAGGCCTCAGGATTTAAACTAGAATAATACCTGCCACCTCTACGATTCAAACTAGGACCCTCTGGGCGGGAAGCCAGTACGTTACCCACCGCACCATCGCGATCCCCAGGGATGACTGTGTCGGGACCATTATTAATGCATCCCCGAGACAATAACCAACGCCAATTGAGCCAAGCTGAAGATTTACCGCGTACTTCAACCCTTTGCTCAGTGTATGTAATTACGGATCCCAGCAAGAGAAAACACATTTCAGAATAATTTTTGTAGGCTGACTACATACGTTCCAACATGCGACCGTCAATTTTGCAAAGTGATCCTATGATCTACATTGATAATAGAAAACTGACAATTAAAACTTGATACACTGAAATCGCCACTCACCATTGATAAAGAGCTGCCCGTGATTTCGACCGCTTCATCTTCTCTATGGTAGCTGGACAATATGCCCTCGCGAGCTTCACGAACTCCGGGATAGCTTCTGTCGCCTGGCTCATCTCGGCTCTCAAAGCGAACTAGCGAGACCAAATACCCGTCGGCAAGTAAGGGGAGGACTTCGGTAGGAAGGCGGGGGAGTTATTACGTAACTAAGGAGGTTTATCGAATGGAAGTCTTCGCACAAGAGCGAGTGAAATCGAATTGGTGCGATGGAAAAGGAGGCGGAGAGAGTTGTCAGCCCATTTCAATTCCGAAAGTGCGCATTTCGCGTATCTTCGCAGGGCTTTGTACTGGAGCGAACTGGAGTCCTGCAGTTAACTCTTCCTCCCTCCCTCGTCGAAAGCTTGGGTGCCGGGTGTACGCACAGCTCTCTCCAAGACCACCAGCCAACAATGCAATTGCGTGCCCCTCCAGAAATGCGCGCGCGTCATTAAACGAGCCATCGTGTGAACATTCAGTTAATCCAGACTTGGATCTGACTGTTAGTCCGTGTCTATACGAATACATGCCGTGACCCACATGTAAGTAAATGTGCTCAATGAAGATGATAATGCCTTGCGAGCCGGAAAATAATTTGCAAGGTCAAATGAAATTGGCGATAAATTGCCGTAAGGAAAATTTGATTAGGAACTCGGTAAAATAAATGTGTTGGCAACTACTATTCCTCAGGAGGTGGTACGAACCTGAAAAGTTTTCTATGAGTTTATTACGTATAAGGGCATGGCACCTTGTACATAACGGGGAGGGTGGGTTGGACGGATGGACAGAGGAGAGGGGGAGGGAGGGTTGAGGCGGAGGTGAAGCAGCATTGCCAATCCCGCTACGGAAGTGCGATGAGTCAACTGCGTCCCATCCTACGGACTGTGTGGTGCACTGGGATATCCTAGGGTAGCATTCATATCCTATTTCGCGGTGACTCTATCATCTCCTTGGTTGTCTCAATCCCCCGACCCTCATGCGGGTGTCCTGGGCCAATCCACTCCCTGTCGATTGTCATTCGTCACGTTAATATATTTTGAAATAAATTGGAAGGGACCTCTTTTTTCCGAAATCCTGGGGATCGAGATAATGCGGGGGCTAACGTACTGGCTTCCCACCCAGAGGGCCCGGGTTCAAATCCCGGCGGTGTTAAATATTTTTCAGAGGTATCTCGATCCCTACTTGAGGTGCTTTGTGGAGGGCACTTTGAGTGAGTACGCCGTCCGTCGGATGGGACGTTAAGCCGCGGACCCCTTGGCGCCTTTCGTAAAGAGTAGGCTAATGCCGACGCCGGGTTTCTCTCCACCCTTCATCCTTTCCTGTCCATCCCCTATGGCGCAAATGATCTCAGCTGTCGGTCGCCTCCCCTCAAAACTACTACTACTCCGAAATCCTTTCACTTGGTCCTCCAAAGCCATCGCTTCAAAAACCGAGCATGGCGTTTCTGAATATTTGATACGAAGAACGGAATGAAAATAATCGTGCTTAGCCCATTAGAATGCAGTAAAAATCAGAGTTTACAGTGTATTATACAAGTACAAGTGAGAGCATACTGGACTGATTCAGACCGTTATACTCTCAAATGCCCTTTGTTCACCGACTGGAATGTATAGAAACAATCAATACACTTCATTATGGTTTGCTATTCAAAATTCGGATCGGCCGTAATTCAGCGTGACACTTCATGTCGTATGAAAAGCGGGAGAGTTGAGGTCAGAATATTGCTAGTCATTTTCGGTGAAACTTTGTGCTTGAAACTACGCGAGGAGTATGTGACGGCGCCATAACAGTGCATCTGGGATCAATATTTAGGTTGCCGCGAAGGACTTTGAGAGAACCGTATATTTATGGTTGCCATTTCCATCGAAATTCTCCAGGAATGTGGCCATCGCAGCCATTCCCTTTCGGCGACAGATTCATTTAGGCATTCTAGGCTTATCTCCATGTTTAGTTGTCCCGGTAAATTCAATCCAAATTTCAAAGTATATCTAAATACGTATAAAATCTTTACTTCCTCGATGACACTACTTGTTTCTTAATTAGAGATGATTGATGAAATTTGGCAGCTACCTCAATTTATTAATTGACTCTTTTACTCAAAAAGATTTATTACCTTTTAATTTATCGAGGAGGTCTAAATTTTTTCTGCGATGGAGGAAATACTTGGTTTATCATTTAAGTCGTGGTTTTTTACCTTTAAGAGGCGCCCAGCCATTTCGAAGACTGTCGGCGCATACTTTTCAGCGTGGGAGCAAGAATTACGTAAGCCTGAATGCTAGTATTGACGAAGAAATGGCACTGCGGTCGGACAATGCTATTCTGATCCCATATCGTTCGTGGAAAAAATTACATATTAAATTCATCTATTCTACACTATATCTCTCTAATTTCATTGACATGGTCTCCCCTACCGTAGTACGATGGTGGTAATAATACATTTCCACATCACTGCTAAAGAGACCTCCCTCAAATTTATGAATGAGATTTAATCTATAATTTTACCTTCACTCCATGAGTGATTCCTAGCCTAGTTGCTCTAATATTTTGAATACACTGCTAAGTTTATCAGAACAACATTTTTACAAATCTAGCTCCTCTACGCTGCACGCGATCCAATTTGGCAATTGACCAAACTTCATGAGGATCCCATATACTTATTCTATTCTTATGTATATATTCAAAATTAGGCCGAACCAGCGAAAGATAACGTTTATCTTTGGCCTTTTCATCACATTTACCAAGCACTCTTCTTGTAAACTCTAATTTTTTGTTAGCTTGTCCACATATGTGTATCACCCAGAAGAGGTCGTGAGTGAGGGTAATGCCTAGGTATTTAATCGACTCCACGCATTCCATTTCTGTGAACTATGACTACGCACTTGCGTGGCGAGATGGGAGGATAGCCGGGATTACTGAAGTAATAGTTATAGAGTAATTGACAGTGGAGGGGACGACAGCCGACGCGGGGTTGCCATAATATTGAATAAAAAGTTAAGAAGAATCGTAGTCAACAAGGAGCAAGCAACGGATAGAATTTTATCCGGGTAAATCAAAAGCAGAACCGACGAACTCGATCGTTTTTCAGGAATACATGTCACCAAGCACTCATAAGGAGGAAGAAGTCGATAGAGCATACGATCAGTTGGAGGATATAATCGCGGATGTTCCCGGAGGAAAGCAATTTATAGCGATGGGGGATTAGGATGCATCAGTAGGCGAAGGGAAAGATGGTTATGAAGTAGGCTATTACGGTTTAGGTAGGTGGAATGACCGCGGGGAGAAAGCAATTTAATTCTGCATTAGACAGGGGCTAGCCATCACCAACACTTGCTATAGGCACAACAATAATAATAAAAATAACATTTATATAACTATGAGAGTAATACGACATTAGAATAGACACAGAGCAAAAGCCTACAAAAGGCATCCTCTGATAAAAAAGCCGCGTTTGCGGCGAGACACGATGACGACCAACACTTGCTTTAGACACCACATAAGGCGTAGGTATACATGCAAAATGCCAGGTGACTCAGAAAGGTATCAGTTGGATTATATTATTGTTAGGCACGGGTTTAGGAAAAGTGAGATCAATTCGCACAGCTTTCCGGGTGCGGATGCGGACTCATCACAATTTAGTTTTTATAAACTGCAGCGGCCGATTCAAAGAGAAAAGGCTAGGTAGGCGGGTTAGGATATGGAATTGAGACGTATTCATTGGATTGACAAGAAAGGAATATCAGCAGGTTGTATTTGAGAATTTTCTAGAGAATATTATATCTAATCACAAGTCCTTTTACTGAAGCTAATACGCAAAAAGGAATAATAGTGGAAGAAAAGAGAAATAAAACCCTTTGAAATAACTCCAGCATCACTAAATTTAAACTTCAAAGCCTCTACATTACTCACTTGTTTGACTCATTTTGACATAAACGGAACATAAAAAGAGAACAATTAAAGGCTCGAGTTACTGTTGATCGGAAATAAAATCTCAGAGCAGCACATTACTAATTTCAAATTCTTGCAGATGTTGTCAATATCAATTTAAAAGTATCTTTAATTCAACAGGCATTAGTCACCTGCTGTGGGAAAAGGGGGGCAGCTTGAATGATTATCTTAAATGGCTTGCGGACTTATTTTTATTATTTAAGCAGGTCAGTGACATTATTTTTCACGATAAAGTAGCCTTTGTTGAATCTAAAAAAAATTGTCATTTATTTAATTTATAACTTTCATTGTTTTAACCTACCCCCTTTTTATAAATTTTTTATATAAAAACATCCTTACTACACTAATGCATAGCTGATTGATGCCTGCTGTCATAAATTCTATATACTTACTACCCTCTAGGGACTGCGTGGCTACAGAGGATGAAAGGAGGATGAGGCAATTGGAGATGCGCAGATACGGATATTTCACGACGATTCACGTCGAACGAGGTAGTCATCGCCAATATAGATGCCTGATCAGAGGACCTACAAAAATCCTACACGAAATAATATTGACATATTAATAAAAAATTCTACCCAAATTTTTCTTGAAAAAGTTGTCTATCGCGAGTAATTCCTACGCGACGGTAATTCCTGGAAGCAGCATTGATTCACCAAATTGATTTGTTTTCTAATGACTTATTGAATGGCGCACTTATTTTATGAATTTAAACTAAAATGAAACTATCCTATCAAAATTCTCTCCCACTGTTGCCAAATTATCTCCCTGGTAATTTTCGAAAACCTTGCAAAGGAATATTCGCCTAAATCACTAATCTGTTAATAGCACGAGTTTCGTAGCCCTTAATAATGCGTCGTCCACGAGTGTTATATTTCGTGAGCTAACATGCCTTTTCATTCAATGTATACCGTTTCGGAGGTATGTATAAAACTGCACCGTCTGGAGTCGCAACCGCGTATATCATCGCTATTCCCGATGTCGGGACCATACGAATGCTTTGAATCGATCGCCAATTCCCGCCGTGCCACCGATGCCATACTCCGCCATGCGTTGCTACAACAAAGGTGGAGGCCGATCGCTCGTTGCCACAACATGTGGACCTAAGTCGTTCATTCTCTTATGACTTGCGGGCGCAAGGCACCTCGGTTCCAACCAGATGGACGCCTCGATAGAGAGCTCCTTCTACGAGAACCTCACATTGGGACTGGTCAAACTTCTCGGTATACCTTCGCTGTCTATTTTCTTGCTAATCGATTATTTGAAAGAGAAGAGTAATTATTTTCATTTAATACCTAGTCGAACTTTTATTTACAGTGTCTTGGTTTAAACTTAGCAATGATAAAAATATTATTTTCAACCAGCCAGACTGCAAATTATCGATATTAGGGCATATCATATTTTTCTAAAAACTTAGGAATTGATAGCGGAAAAAATTTTAAAAGCTCGCCAGTTAATCCATTCATCTTCTATATAACCCATATCTCTTACATATAAATCCATATATCTTATAGGTAACACGAACTGGCAGGTTTTGCAGTCTCATATTTAATGGTAATTGACATATTATATTTAAGAAAATTTGTAAGATGCTTAAAAATGTGTTGGTATGTTAATTGTTGGGTAAAAAGACAACAAATTCTTGCTAATTATGTGTTTGAGCTGTAAAAAATATTGGTGAAGTGATTGATGGCATTTGTACATTGATGGCGGTGAATCTTAGGGTTTCCCTTCTCCCTTGCCTCCCATAGCCAACCCCGAATATAGAACGCGCACCGAAACTGGATTAATCGGCCATCGTCTTGGACGGCAGATGTTCCCTCCCCCTCGCGCAATTGGCATACTTCTTGCGTTCCTTGGGCACGCTTAATCCTTCATTTTCATATTACACAACTTAAACAGTTTGGTGTTACTTAATTTTTCCATTCTTTGAAGCTTCATCAGCTAGATATTTTAAAGAATATTTTTGTACCTTATCTTGTATCCTATAGTATGGTACGTACACCACGAATACATGCATTTAAAAATTACTGAATTACATCGAAGAGTTTATGAACTTTATTTGGTTAATGTGGGCCAAGGTATCCCAGGGCAGTAATCAAAGTATAGACCTCCCAAACTTATCTAACTTTTTGACATCTTGACCTTACATGAAAACAAAAATTAAGAAAATTTTTATTTCCGTTCATTTTCAACTGAGACTTAATGCCACAATACTATTTCATAAACAAATAATGAAATTTTTAATTAGCATCAAACTTAATGCGTAGTAAGTATTTGTAAGTAACTGCACCCTCTGGAGTCGGGTATATCATGCATTAATATGCAGTACTGGTGGAAACATCCTGGTATTCAATTCTATATAATCATGAAGTAACACTTAAAAAATCTCTCCTTGTTTTACTCAAGATACGTGCCTCACAACAGACATGTGCTTATTTTTGGTGAACATGCAAATTGAGACGAGTGCCAACAATCGCGAGTGATCTCCACTCATCTCACATCTCCATCTCTCTCTTAAAGAGGAGACCCCAGGAGTGCAAGGGGTGGAGCTGGAGAAGAGGTCTCCTAGTGACCGGCAGCTGATGACCACCTGGGAACAGAGGTATAGCTGTATCCTTCCGGACGACCTCAAGCAATTCTACTTGTCCATTGATGGATTCCGCCTTATCTGGAACTATGAGTATGCAGGTGAGGGGGTGAACTTTGATGCATTGTGAAATTACACCACCCGAAAAGCCAACGACTACAACTGGCTGTCGGTGTGAAAAATTTGGTTCAAACCAACATGAGATTGAGAAATTCATCGCCGCTGTTCTTTGCGACGCTTCTGTTTAGCGAAATATTTATGAGATCTTCGAATGCCACGAACGACATACGGAAACTTCAGAGCGTAATTCCTTCCAGGGGAGGTGTTGGCTATCGGGAACATGAAGATCAACTCCATTTCCGAGCTGCGGAGGATTGGCGGTCTGAAGCCCGGCCCCGAGAGCGACGGCCCTACGCTGTTGGACATCGAGATGTGTTCGCAGGAGCACGTGCGGGCAGAGGTGCACCAACCCCACGCCCCGCCGCCCCAGTTCCCCAATTTCGGGGTCAAGTGCAAGATATTCGAGCTGGATCCGTGCCAGGGCCTCGGAAAGGTGTGCCTGGTGTACCACGACCGCGCCGGAGAGGGCAGCGCGTCACAGGCGGGTCTGATGCAGCTGTGCGGCGGCACCACCACAGCGACGCCCTCGTTCGCCGTCTCGAAAGAGGAGCCCAGGATCTGGCTTCTGGACCGGTGTTTCGAGTGGCACTTCTTGGCACACGACTTCGCTCACTATTTCCGGATGATGCTCGTGCACCAGGGCCTCCCCCAGTGGCAGTTCCGCTTCACTCCCATGGGACTCACGCCGTGGGCTGAGGTGAGTCAGTGCCATCAAATTGAAGAGGGGTTACCCTTCACCATGCAAAAGGGAAACAACTAACTCATCTGTAACCGCTGTATCTAATTCCTCCATCTGCTACCCTCACTTTTGCAGACTAGTTAGCATGTTAGTTGGTTTTGAATTAGTCTGCTGCTCTTATTACTTTTAACTGTCATCAGCTTTTTCAAGCAAAACTGCCAAATGTCCTGTTGAAATCTACCTCTTTAGGCGATTTTTTAAGTCAATCTATGCAATCCTTGAAATCATCTCAACCAGCAATGTAACACCTCTCCCTATCAAGCCAACCCTTGCCATTAGGAATCCTACCCCTAAAATCAGACCTATCCTTACTACACTGATGCATAGCTGATTGATACCTGCTGTCATAAAGTGAATGCTAGAATTAATTTCAATAGTACCTAGCAGTATTATCAAATTATGAATAATACATGATTTACAATATAGATTATTGCTGTGCCATACTAATGTAAAATATGAAAAATGATAAGTATTATTGTTGAACCAATCTTTTCTTTGGTCCTACCTAAAGTTTAATCATGCATTTTGAGTCACAAATCCCATCCTGTAGGCATCACTGTCTCATCTAAGAGTATATTATATCTTGTTATTTATATTCTCATTACCACTGTGGAATCAAACCAGCAAATGTTAGGAGGTGCAATTGAATGACAAAGAGCACACAAGTAAGGCACTATACTTCCATTTGCCTATATTGCAAGAAACTGATTTCCTAATAAATATTTACTGAGTTTGAGTTTTGGCACAGATTATACAATGGAGAAATAATAAATTTCCTAGCTTCTCCTAACAAAACAGAACTTGGCATCCAACACTGCAGTTAGCCTCTCTTAAATTCTACATACTTATTTTCTTCATTCTGTTCAACTCCTCTTTTAACCCATGCCCCCATGAACCCAAAATCAGGTTTATGTCCCACTTCTTCCCTCTATCATAGTTTGCAATGTGCCATGAGTAAATAAAAAACAGAATCCACAGGAAAAGTAACTCTCACGAGGATTGATTAAATTTTTCAGTGGCACTACCACCTTCTTCAGTGAAGGGAAAGAAAGGGGAGAGGGAGTAGAGGATTTTATTGAGCAGTTGAAAGAGGGAGAGGAGAAAAAGAGGGGATTGGGAAAAGAGCCTAGAGAACAATATGGAGTGGCTGGTGTTGGTAAGCTTCAAAGATGTGCACCAAGGTCTTGAGTTTGACTGGAGAGTCAGTGCATGTGATTGAGGTATTTAGAGGAACAGGGTAACGCTTATTGTGGACACGGAGGGAGGTGAGTTTGAACAGTCTATAGTGAAATAAAAAAGTATGTTAGCTCACATAAAATAACACTCCTGGACGGTGCATTATTCAAGGACTATGGAACTCAAGCAATTAATAATATAAGTGATTGAGGTGAATATTCCTTAGGAAGGTTTTTGAATATTTCAAGGAAGATAATTTGATAACCATGAGAGAGAATTACGACAGGATAATTTCATTTTAGTTGAAATTCATAAAATAAGTGTGTCATTCAATAAGTCCTTAGAAAACAAATTAATTTGGGTAAATTTTTTTATTAATATGTCAATATTATCTCCTGTAGGAATTCGTAATGTCCTCAAAACAGGTATCTGCATTGGCAATGACCACCTCATGTCATGTCCTCTTCTAACATTAACCAACTAAGATCACGACATCTGACTCTATCTGAAACTGCTTTACTCTGTGGTTTTGGGACCATTGAGTCTTTTAAGGGGAATGAAATGTATGAGGCGTATTTACTTCTCAAAACTGGCTTTTTGAAGAACTTACTTGATGGTGGAGATTTTGTTGCCTATTTCTGGAATTCCCTTCAAGTTGTTCACCACAATATCCAGTTTGTGTGATTCAAGATGGAAAAACATGACTTTTTTAAGCTTATTTCTTAAAATTGCTTGAATGCCACTATCCTTGCCAGCCATAGCTGAACACCCATCATAACTTTGGCCTCCTCTGGGTCATGTACTTCTTCCAGGATTTTCCTATCAGTGTTGCAATTGTAATGGCATCGAGGGAAGGGAGTTCCATAAAACCCACAAACTCTCCTCAAACTTCCATTTTTTATAGTTGAATAAGTGCAAGCTCATGTACAACTGCTCCTTACCTGATGTATAGGGTATCTCATTGACCAGTGTTGAAGGCCTTCAGAATATGCAAAGACCAGCCCTCTTCACATATTCTGTTGTATCATCTTTGATATAAGCATCAGCAATTTCATTCTGGATTTGAGGAGATAGATATATTAGTAGCATTTTTCTAAATAGTAGATATAGCAAAATGATGTTTCAGTTCTAGGATCCCAGAATCATTGTGGAAATTAATCAGGTCTTGAAATGCACATTCATGTTGCTCCTATCCCCCCCAGGCAAGTCATGAGCACCACAAGAGATCAGTACATGCTCATAAAATATGATCTATTTTATATTGTAGAATAATTTATGTTTATTTATATTAAAACAGGCAAAGGAATGATTTTAAATTATGACTGAAAGTATAAAAACTCATTTTTAACTGAAAATTGTATATGATTTTTGAGTTGGTGTATGTAATGAACACAATGGAAATTTTGATTCAGTCTACTGGTTGATCAATGTAAGTAAGGTTATTATTAAGGTTATAGGTAATCTTAATCTACTGGTTAAAGTAGCTTTTGGATGGACATAACAACCAAATTAATATCTTGTCTCCCCTAGCAAAACACAATACAAATCCTATTCTACAACCAGCCCTTCTAATCTCCATATATTTCCTTCATTCCGTCCAACATTCTTATCCTATATCTGCCCGTTCCTCATTTTCCAAACATTCTCCTCACTATCATAGACTTCAACAACCCACTGCTGATCAATATGCTTTTCATTCATTTTTTCTGCCTCCTTATGATTTCTTCAAACTATCTCCTCTCCTCACCCACCATACCTAGCACTTCCTTGTTTATTTTCCCTTCGGTCCCATTTACTTTCTCCAGACCCAAATTTCAAAAGCCTCCAATCTTCATCTTTCATCCTACTTCAGTGACAATGCTTTCGCACTATACATAACTATGCTCTAAATCAAAGTTTTCATGAGCCTTTTCTTAATATCCTTACTCAACGTCCCCGTCATCAACTACATCCTCCTTGTGAAAGCCTCTTTGCCTAGAGGAATTCTTCTCCTTACGTCCCTACTACTTTGACCATGTCAGTCCAAAACTCTAACAAGGTACTTTAAATGTTCCACCGGCTCTAGTTTTTGCCCTTCTATTTTAATGTTAAGCTTAGCCTTTGTCTTCCTAGAAAATCACATAACCTTTGTTTAATTAATTTGATTCTTATCCCATATCTATTGCACTGAATTTCCAATTCCCTCAGCAATATTTGCAACCCCTTGGCTGACTGACAAACTAGAGCTTGTCAGCAGCAAAATTAACTGATTTCACAAATTTCCTGCCGACTTTCATGCCTATCTCCAGATATATATATATATATATATATATATATATATATATATATATATATATATATATATATATATACATATATATATATATATATATATATAGCAACGGTGATAATGAAAACTCTTGCCTTAATACCTATCTTCCTAACACTACCCATCCGGACCCTCCATCTCCCACTCGCACTTGAGACATGTACAGTAAGTATAGTAAGAGATGAGCTTAATAAAGCCATGCTATCATTAAATGTGTTGTGGTTACCATATTTAAGGAACTTTGAAACCAATTATTACCAAGGTTGGCTTTCCCTAGGTGAATTCTATTTCTATTTTTTGTAATGTATTTACACTTGTACCCGGCAATGTCATCACTTTACCTGACTATGCCTATGTAGGTATGTATAAAATTATGTGTGTAGATAAATGTAGGATATTATGCATTTGATATTTTTTATGAATGCAATATCAGTAATAAAACTGAAATTGTAATTAACTATTTTTTAGAAAATGCATACATATCTGTTACGGTTTCACAATGGCAGATCATTGTGGTTGGATTTTGTTTGGGCCAAACATGGGGACCCGTCACTCATTTACTGGGGTTGACACACCTTTTCTACACTTTCACTGTGTTTTAGGGTAGACATTTTCTAACGATATTTCCCTTTTACCCTATAGCATAGCACTGATTTTTCTTCCCTATTACCGTTGGTATAGCACTGATTTTTCTTCCCTTTTACCGTTGGCATAGCACAGATCTTCAGGAAATGAAAGGATGGCCATTTGGAATCACCTTGCCCCATGAATTATTTGTATTTTAATTGATAATACAGTGTAACTGAATGTGATTGAAGAAAACTTGGGCACTATATTTCATGATAAATAGGTTGTTTATTAACTATTTCAGTCCTTGGGAATGCTGGTTAGTTAGTTCATCAAGGAATTACATAGCCAATGTTCCAGTGCATTTTGCTTATCTAAGCTTTTAACCTCAAGCACCAAACCCTCTACGCAAATCACACACCCGCATCCCAAGTTACCTAGGGGTGTAAAAAACTCCTTATATATATATATATATATATATATATATATATATATATATATATATATTTTTTTTTTTTAAAGTATCCTCTACCTTAAAAACTATCTGCTTAATTACAAATAAATTAATTTAAAAAATGAATAACTGCCTTTCTTATAGTGAAAATGTGCTGATTGTGTTTTTCATTAAGGCGCAACTTATTCACAGTCATTCATTTTCCCTCAGGATGTGAATTACCATTTGTTTTTATATTCCTGAAATCCTGCAGCAGATGTTTCTCTGAGAACTCGGATTGGAGTGACAGTAATCCATGTCAACTGGACCCTACTGTGTTCAAGACACGAAGCAAAAGCACCAAGAAGGATAGAAAGTGAGAGGATCCCTTCTCTGAGAGTTGAAGGATTCTCCCAATTCACTCCTTTGACTTGTATATCCATATGAGATTTTTAACATTTCCTTTGCAATTCAAAATATTACCTAATCGTGGGCAATAAAAGGAAGTTCCTTAAGCTAATCATAATTAGGGATGCTTAAGAATAATTTAATGGGTTTTCAGGTCATGGAAACATTTCATAGGCTACAAACTAGTGATGAAACTTTACTTAAACAAGCTTAAGATACACAGTGGAACCATGCACAATGAGCATAATTCATTCAAGAATCTTTCTCGTTAAGTGAAACTCGCCAAGCAAAACAATTGTTCCCATATACAATCACAACAAGCAAAACAATTGTTTCCATACTGTAAAATTAAGCATTAAAAAAAAATAAATATGTACTCATATTATAATATCATCCGTTTGTGTTAAAATTTTACTGCTGGTAATAATATTCTATATACAGTTACCACTTATACATAATGTATACCTTCCATGAAAAATTTCATGGTAGCTCATTTGTTCAAGAGCCTTCATATTTTATGCAGGAAAGAGAAATTATGAAAATTATAATTTTAAGGTATTATAATTCATCATAGAGCTTAAAAAATACCTCAATCCAATCTTCACTCAGTGTTTTCTTTAAAAGTCTGGTCCTCTGCTTGAAAAAATTTGCCAAAATGATCAATTTTTCAGTGCCATTACTAAGGGGGGCTATAATTGTAACTTTCTGAGATCTTCTAAAATCAGAACAGAGCTTATAGATGCCTTTCTTCAGACTTCATGTTGCCAATTCTGAACCCACAAGAATTACACAAAATGCCGAAATGCTCATTGACCTTGTGCTAATGAATGCTTATTAATATTGATAAACACTTAACATTCAAACTAGAGTCATTTACCATAATACCTCATCTCGCTTCCCTATAATGTCATCTATGACTTTTAACATTACTCCTGTCAATACATTATATTGCAAAGGATCTTTCACTGAAGAAATATGTCTTGGCTCAAATACTTGCTTCAAACTGATGAATGAACTAATTTCTACAAATGATAGTTTTAAACAGTTCTATGAAATATTTACATTATTTAAAATCTTGCTTTTCCCAAATTACCAAAGAAAATCCATAATAATCAGAGGTATAAGACTTGGGTCACAAATGATATTAATTATTTTTCTTCTATTCTTAACAACTAAGATTCAACAATAAAATTAAGTGGTAATGATAAGCATCAGGCTCTACTTGTTAATGAACAGTATTGAAAGAAGTATATTGGCTTATAGCCAAATACTATGGCTAGCTTTTGTTTGCAGTTAGTAAGGAAATCTGGGTTATTATATTATCGATTATTGTGTACCCTCACAACTTTCAATTGGTGGGTGAGACATTCCAAAGGTTTTTTTAAAATCCAAGAAAATTACATCTATTTGGTTGTTCCTTCACCTTGGTTACAGAGTATAGTTTATAAAAAGCTACAACAGCATTTTGCATTTCTCTTTTCTGAATCTGTGATGCTTGCTAGATATATGTAAGGTTATGATATGTGAGAGGAATGTCATGACACCCCTAAGAATGATGTGGGTTATTAATACATTTTCAACATCACTGCTAAAGAGTGAAATCCTTCCAATTTATGTAAGAGATTTAATCTGTAATTAAAACTTTGCTCCATGAGTGATGCCCAACCTAGATTCTCTAATAATGTTGATATGCAACTCAATTTGCCATAAGTGTTTCACAAATCTAGCTCCTCTACGCTGCATACTATACTATTTGGCCACCACTCCAACTTCTCAAGGATTCCATATACTGGCGGCATATTCTATATGAGGCCTAACAAGCAAAATATAACATTTCTCTTTGGCCTTTCCATCACATTTCCCCAATATTCTTCTAATAAATCCTAATTTTTCGTTAGCTTGTCCACATATTCCCTGCACATGTTTCACCCAGGAGAGGTCGTGAGTGAGGGTAATGCCTCAGTATTTAATTAAGTCTACATTTTCTATTTTTGGTATTTATGAAATGGTGGACATTTGGGTGGGATAATATCAAAATCTCTTTCATAAAATATTATTCACTATGCACAATTTTAAGTTTAATTCTGGTTTCCAAGAATTGTATAACATTCAGGTCATCTGCTGAAGTTGCTTTATCCTCACGATTACGGATATCTTTGTAAACTACGGCATCGTTGGCAAATAAACATATCTTAGTACTAACCACAGAGTTAATTTCGTTAACGTAAAGGAAGAATAATTGGATGAAAAACATCCCCCAAGGTTATGTTTTTAGGTATACAGCAACTGAAAAGTATGTACCATCTGAATTATAATTAAATGTATGTTGCTCATATTACCGATGTCACCATCATAAAAGACAAAAAGTGCATTAAAGTTATAGAATATACTAGAAATTTCTTTACAAAAATACCGGAAAATTCCTTCTTCATGATCAAATAACATTGGACCATTACTTTTGATAAAAATTACATGCATTTGTACATCATTATCCAACTAATATGAAGGAAAAATTTAAATGCACAGGTTAAAGAATTAATTGAATTAAAATTATCATCCATTCCTAACCAATGAATTTGCTCATCTCCACCACATTATTTTTTAAATATTTATTAATTCAGCAGTAAATAATAAAGTCAAAACAATTACATGCCCATGGGACCCTAAACCAAAAGTAAAAAAAATACTTTTATAATCGTATTGGAAGAAAAAAATTCCCTTTATTAAGATAAAGAAGAGCATTAACAGAGTAAGATACAAGTATGATTAACTTACCATTTATCTTTTTCTCTCCTATATTAAGTGACAGTGTACAAGGGTTCATTGAAGGATTTAAATCACACAGTTAATTCAGGCTTTAGAATTGATCGATATTAATTAAGCTGCCATAAATGAAATCAGTACACTTACCATTATGATGTAGCAATGGTATAATGATATATTAATAGCTATATCTTTGTAAATAAAAAGGTATGTGTTCGTTTATTCCTAATCTTAAATCGCTGTAAGCTCTTCACAGATTGCTTTGAAATTTTACCCATCATTGCTTTCAAACACACACCTGTGTTTGGCACGATGTAGCATCATATTACGTGCATGTTTTCAAATATCTACTATATATTATATACATGTCACACCTGTGACAGACCGTGCCGTCAGTTGTTTTTATCTTTATCAACTGAATCTAAAATCTATCTCTTCCACACCTAATCTCTCTAATGTTATTGATTTGATATCGCCTACCATGGTACGATGGTTCTAGTAACTCTACTAATTTTAACACACTGCAGAGCTTACCACAACAACATTTTACAAATCTAGCTCCTCAACCTTGCCAGTGATGTAATTCATCAATCAATCCAAATTCTTGAGGATACATATATAAGGTGGCTTATGAGATTTAATGTTGAAAAAAAGGTTATGAGATTTCCAAAAATGAAAAAGACTAAATTTAACATCAATAAAGCACACATTAGAGCAGGTGGAACACTTCACCTGTCTTGAAAGTGTTTTGGACTAAATGGTCAAAGTAGTAGGGACAAAAGAAGAATTGCATTAAACAAAGAATCTTCTACAAAGAGGAAGGAATTGATGACAGAGATGCTGAGTAAGAAAGTTAAGAAAAGCCTCATCCAAACTTTGATATGGAGTGGAATTATGTCGTTGAAACAAGATGAGAGGCGTAAATTGGAGGTCCGTGAAATTAGGGTATGGAGAAGGATGGGAAAGGTAAAAGAACAGAAAGGGGAAAAGCAAGGAAGTATTACGCATGGTGACGGAGGAGAGGAGATTGCTGGGAGAAATCCAAAGGAGGTAAGAAAGATGAATGCACAACATACTGACTGGCAATGGGATGTTGAAGACTGTGATAGAGGGGACAATGTTAAGCAAACAATGAAGGGAGGCAGAAGAGAGATGTGCCCCGGGAATCGAGCCCGGGCCCCATGGTCAGTAGTCCAATGCTCTACTCTTGGACTACCACATCCTCACACAAGAAGGTATGATATAGCATAGGAAGTCAATGGCTGTTTGTGAAATACAAACCTTTACAACATCATTTTTTCACTATGGTTCCCATAAAGAAAGCTAACAGCGCACTCATGAAGATGAGAGCATCATGCATGCTGGAACAAAGTTTCCAAGTGACCTTTGTAATTAGGGACGATGAGACATCGAGTATAGCACCCCTGGACATGTGCCATTTGCGAGCTTGGGGAGTATGGGTGAATGGAAGGCAAAACTACAATGACATGGGAACTGTGATGCCATTTTTGACATGAATGGATTACTTGTTTTTTTTCTAATAAAACCATATGTTCACTCTTTAAACATGTTTTTATTCACACGGCCATACATCTTTGAATTTATTACAAATGTAACCATATGGCAGGTTGCTGATCCTGTCATTTAAAACAACCCTTTTCCTATCCTCAGAGGACAGTGACAGTCTTCTCTGTTTAACCGTGTGCAAGTGGTGTTCTGTGGACCGAATGGTGTACTGATCCACGAAAATATTCTTATTTGAAAACTTGTAATCTTGGAAATTTACTCGCGAGCCATCCGAGACAGATTTTGCAGAGAATTTAGTTCCCTTGTTCTTTAAATTATACCAGTCTTCGAAACGGATGGCATTGGATTTAGCTCTCAATCCAACGAATTCCAAAATTTTCTTGTGACCACTCTCATCTGACCACAGTCCGGCTTCCTTGTGGCTTCCGCTGGTTTTGATGACGTAGTCATCCGGCACGTCCTCGTAGTCCAGCAGTGGTCCCAGTATCGGATCATGCAGCATGGTCAACAAGGGATGCTGCTTGCATCTCGAAAAATGTACCATTAAACAATGGGTTTCCGAATAAAGACATGATGCATTGTCTCCGAACACCCCAGAGAAATTCTTAAATTCTCAGTTTAGCCAGTTCAAGTATACAAAAACCTAACTGGACAGGTTTATTTAACAAACCTTCGTTCTTTTTGAATTAAAAAAAAATGTATCGTCTATCATGATATAATTTTGACAACCCTGAAGAAAGGAATTCCTTCTCCCGGTGTCTGGATTTATTTTCTCTTGGAGGACAGCAAACCTTTTGTATCTGAATGGGTCCTCACAATATTTACCATATAAACTATTATTTGCCAATTTAAATAATGTAGAATAACATTTACTCTTAGTTTCTTTTCTCAAATTTATATTTCGCGTGACATATTCTTTGAAAACGTATCCTTGTGTGAAAACAAACACTTGGTGCACTTTCGTGATGATGAGTCCCATCTTCGCATAATACTGTAAATTTCTCACGTGCACCAAATATTGCTTTTTCCACGAACGTCGTGCAAAGTCTCTCGTTATACTTGTGTGGAGCCAGGGGGTATTGGTGATGAACGTCGTGAAGTTCGGAGGGATAACTAAGATCCACCAGTGCAAGGAAGCAGCGCTCGCCATCCTGCGTCCAACGCTCCCAATCAGATGGAAGTTCATTCATCGTTTCCACGTGCTCCATGTAGCGACGACGCGCTCGCGCCTCGACTCTCACTTGTCCGACGACGCGCTCGCGCCTCGACTCTCAATTGTCCGCAATTGCCCTAGAGGGCCGAGCGGCAATGACCAGAATGGCCTGGCGGCAATTACTCCGGACAAGTAGTATGCGCGCATCCACCGGATTGTCCACATTGAGTCCGTCCGTTTCTTTATCGAGGACCTTCCTTATTGTACTCGTACTAAGTCGCCGCAATAAACAGTACTACCTGATATCACCAGCATTATTCCTACCTAACCGCGTGTAACCCTACATTTTGGTCACCCCGACGTGATCTTTTCCGGCGTTTGAGGGACCACGTGGTCAGGTGACCGGAGGCATTAGTGCCGTAGCATACACTATTTTTTGTCTGACTCGTTGAAAGCTAAACGCGGGTGAAAATGTCCAGCGAGGAAACCAACGCACAGTTCGCGAGAACAAGCATCCGCATTCCCCCGTTTTGGCCCGAAGATCCGGCAGTTTGGTTCGCACAGGTGGAGGGGTTATTCCGCCTTAACGGCATTACAGAGGACTCCACTATTTATTATTTTGTGATGTCCCAACTGTCGCAGAAGCACGCGGCCGAGGTGAGCGACATCATTATTTCCCCTCCGGCGGGCGGAAAATACTCCCGTCTCAAAGAGGAACTGATTCGAAGGCTGACGGCGTCCGAGGAGCAACGCATCCGCCAGCTCCTCGAACACGAGGAGATAGGCGACCGCAAGCCGTCGCAGTTTTTACGGCACCTCCGTACCCTCGCCGGATCTACCGTTCCGGATACTTTTTTTACGGACGCTGTGGCTGAATCGCCTGCCGGCCACCACGCGCGCCATCGTGACCGTCCAAGATGGCGGCGATTTGGACGGATTCGCCATTTTGGCGGATCGCGTCCACGAGGTAGCGCCCAAGCCTCAGGTATCCAGCGCGTCTACCAGCGACGCCATGCTGCAGAGGGTTGAAGAGTTGACCCGCCAGGTGGCGGCATTAGCGGCCCAGATGAGCCAGATGTCCGCGACGGTGGTTGCACAGGTCAGCAATCCCTCCACGATTCGTGCACGCTCGCGGCCACACACGAAGCAGTTCCCGCCATCGCTCTCACTCCCGGAACGCTGTGCGACAGGATGGAGTATGCTGGTACCATACCAGGTGGGGGGACGCAGCCCGCGGTGCATTTCCCCTGCACCTTCACCCCGGAAAACCAGCAGGGCAGTCTGTAGACGCGGCAGCTGATCACCGCCCTCCTGTAGGCCGCCTGTTCATAATCGACTCCACCAGCAAGAGACGGTTTCTCGTGGATACCGGTTCCGATCTGTGCGTATACCCTCGGGCCTTAGTTCACGGCCACCGCGAGAAGTCATCATACCAACTGTATGCAGCAAATGACAGCGTCATCGCAACGTACGGATGCAAGGAGTTGCTCCTCAATTTCGGCTTCAGAAGGGATTTTCGATGGCGTTTTGTGGTAGCTGATGTGACAAACCCCATCATTGGCGTTGATTTCCTTAGATTCTACGGCTTACTGGTCGACATGAAAAATCAGCGCCTCATAGATGGCATTACAACCTTGAAAGTGAGCGGAATCGCTGTGCGCGAACCTTTCCCACACATAAAAGCGCTAAAAAGTGACATGAGGTGTCATCACATCCTCGCGGATTTCCCAGAAATCACGCGGCCCGCCGGCTCACCCGAGGTCCCCCTCCACTCAACGGTCCATCACATCCGCACCACCCCAGGCCCACCGGTTTCCAGCAGACCCAGGAGATTGGCCCCGATAAACTTCGTATAGCTAAAAACGAATTCGGTGCCACGCTACGCGCTGGGACTGCGCGCCCGTCCGAGAGTTGTTGGTCTTCTCCCCTGCACCTCGTACCAAAGAAGGGAGACGAGTGGCGCCCCTGTGGCGATTATCGGGCGCTTAATGCGAGGACAGTCCCGGATCAGTACCCGGTGCCACACATCGAGGATTTTGCCCACAACCTCCTCGGTAAGACAGTGTTCTCCAAAGTGGACCTAGTGCGGGCATATAATCAAATTCCCATCAACCCGGAGGACATTGGGAAGACAGCCATAACGACACCGTTTGGCCTGTACGAATTTACATGCATGACGTTTGGGTTGCGAAACGCGGCCCAGGCATTCCAACGTTTCTTGGACGAGGTCCTACGGGGACTGGATTTTTGTTTCGCGTACATCGACGACATCCTGGTGGCGTCCACATCCGAGGAGGAACACACGACCCATCTCACCCAGTTGTTCGAACGTTTGAAAAAATTTGGTGTGATTTTAAACCTCTCGAAGTGCCTGTTTTTCCAGTCGGAAGTTATTTTTTTAGGATATTCTGTGTCTGGGAAAGGCACCAGGCCGCTCCCAGAAAAAGTAGAGGCCGTTAAGAGTTTCCCTTTACCGCAAACGGTGAAAGGCCTCAGACATTTTTTGGGCTTAATAAATTTTTACCGTCATTTCCTGCCCGGCGCCGCCACACTCCAGGCGCCATTGAGTGATCTTTTGAAGGGAAATGTTAAGGGCAAAGACCACGTACCGTGGTGTGTTACTTCCAAGGAAGCTTTCGAGGCGTGCAAAGATAGCATTGCACAGGCTGCACTCCTCGCTCATCCAAATGTCAACCTACCTCTGGGAGTGTTTACCGACGCTTCGGACTTCGCCCTTGGCGCGGCTCTCCAACAGAAGACGGCAGAAGGATGGCAGCCTCTAGGTTTTTTCTCGCGCAAGTTGAACGGCCCACAAAGGAACTACAGCCCTTATGATCACGAGCTGTTGGCCGTGTATGAGGCGGTGCGGCATTTTCGCCACATGGTCGAAGGAAGACAATTTACGATATTCACAGACCATGAACCCCTCGTTTTTGCCTTTCGCCAGAAACTTGATAAGTGCTCCCCAAGACAGTTCCGCTATTTAAGTTACATTAGCCAGTACACGGTGGACACAGTATGTCGCAGGAAAGGAGAACGTGGTCGCAGACACATTTTCGCGTGTTGAAGGAGTTTCCCCGGCGGTGCCCCACGATGTCCTCGCGCAGGCACAGGAAGGTGGCGAAGAACTTGCCGCACTCATCCGCACGGATTCATCCTCCCTCGCGCTCCGAAAGGTCAGCCTCCCCGACAATGACGTTTCCCTTTACTGTGATTTTTCCACCCCAACGGCTCGACCTTTTGTCCCAACTGCATTAAGGCGGAAATTTTTCAATTCGCTCCACAGCCTATCCCACCCTGGCTGCAAGGCATCTGCGCGGCTCGTAGCGGAGCGTTTTGTTTGGCCATCAGTCAAAAAAGACTGTAGAGAGTGGGCACGAACATGTTTATCGTGCCAACGTTCAAAAGTTTCAAGACATGTTTCTGCTCCCATTGGTGTTTTCCCCACTCCCAGCCGTAGGTTCGATCACGTACATTTAGACCTGGTTGGTCCCCTACCCTTTTCCAGAGGTTTCCGGTACTGTGTGACGTTGATCGATCGTTCCACGAGATGGCCTGAGGCCATCCCGATCGAGGATACAACAGCCGAGGCGGTGGCGCGAGTCTTTTTCCGTGAGTGGATCTCGCGATTTGGTACCCCCGAGCGCATCACTACAGACCAGGGCCGCCAATTTGAGTGTCAGCTTTTTAGAAAGTTGGCAGACCTCTCTGGTGCCACTCACCTAAGAACGACGGCCTATCACCCAGCCTCCAACGGTCTAGTTGAGCGCCTCCACCGCCAAATGAAGGCCGCAATTCGGTGTCACGAGACAGAGGATTGGGTGGACGTACTGCCTGCCATACTTCTGGGTCTCCGTTCAGCTTGGAAGGAGGACCTAAAGTGTACCGCAGCTGAGCTGGTGTACGGAGAACCGCTGCGACTCCCGGGTGAATTTCTTTCCCCACCGCAGGACTTCAGTATGGGTGACCAAACTAGTTACGTGGTGCAGCTGAAGAAAAATATGGCAAGATTAAGCCCTCAAGCCGTTACACGACACGGCGTTCGGCCAACTTTCGTTTTTAAATCACTGAAGTCCTCATCACATGTTTTCGTGAGGGTTGACAGAGCCCGCGGCGCCTTGCAGCCGCCATACGAAGGACCCTTTGAGGTACTTCAAACGTAGTGACGTAGTTTATTTACGGAATCGAACCACTCGTATGGAAACGGAGCTTTTCTTTGATATTGTGACGTCAAAAACTTAGGGAATTCGATCGCAGAGGATAGGGCGTCCAGCGAGGAAGGTAGGAAATTAAAACTATCCATTATTCGAAACCGTGTTTCCTCGGTAAGGACGGCCATCACATCTATTTTCTCGAACGATTTGGCGTTGCATTGCACGTGAGTGCCGAACTTACGTATGATTTCGCGTATAATCAAGTGACTATCGTATCCGCGAAAATTGTGAAAGTAAACAGCGGCGTTTTCGTAATAAAGCCAACATCGTTTGTGATACGATCCCCTCGTCCCATCAATGTAATTTCGGCGCCCGTGTATCACATTTCCCCTATTTAAAATGTCGCCTCTGCAAATCATGCACGTCGAGGCTCGATACCGGGACATAGCAACCATAGTTTCAACCAAGGGATAGATTATTCACGAAATGAGCAGCGATCTCGGGCTCATCGTCAACGGTATGCATGGCTTTCTTAATTATACTATTTCTGCTTACGGCATTCCAGCAATAACCGGAACATAAGTAGATAACGAAGAGAATGGAGAAGTTCTTGGAGATGTGATATACGCAATCAATTAATGTGAAATGCATATCTTCAGCAAATTTTTCAGTCAACTAAATAATACAGTTACTATAATAACAAAGGTTTCAGTGATGAGTATAGTTGAAACTTTAAGATTATTATTATTTTCTCTGGTTATTTTTCAATGCATTGAATTAAACTGTAAGATTTTATTCGTACAATATTTGTAAAAATTTCAATTTTCACCTAGAAAAAACAAAACACCCTTAACATTGTTTATTGGTAACCATGCAAAATATCGTAATATTTTGATGAAATTTTGCAGCAAAGAGGTGTAATATAAGAAAAATTATGGTATCATCTTCTGTAGGAAGTAATTCAATATTTGTTTTTTCAGCCTTAACCAATTCTAGAAATATAGATGTGCTGAATGACTACCTTATCTGACGTTATGACATATCACATTATTTATAAATTATAGATTCAGGAGTGATGTGGAGCAACTGTTCCATAATACAGTAACAGAGATGAAGACTACAACAATGTGCCATTTAATACACATTTTATTGCACTGATTCATTTTCAAGTTTTGAAAATGATGCAGTGCATTCAAACTGGCCGTGAATAAATTTTTACTTAGTGGAAAATTGTATTAGTCTTCATCTCTGTTATTATCAAATTATTATTTGATAGTCTGAGTTAGGAGCCACTGAAAGTATTGCTATTGCAGTCACCATTTTTTGAGATGGATTCAAATCACTCATTAAATTAGGTGCAAAATGAATAATCCTAGTGCTGACTTACAACGGTTGGCATGATGACAGAAATTGAAGGAAATTGACTGCCTAAGTGAACAATAATGGACAGAATAAATATGGATAATGTTATCAACTGTATTTTAGATAAGAGACATTAATAAAATGCATGTATAACACTCTTGAGAAGGAGAAGTTGAAAACAAAATGAAAGAGGTGCATGAACAAATCACACATTTTCTCTGTGAAAATGTAGATATATTTGTTATTTATTGCAAACACTCTATTTGAAAGTGGGTGTTCATCAGTGCCTAAGGACCATTCAGAATAGTGAGGATTTCCACTTAGGGGATCCTCGTATCGTGTGAAAAAAATATTCCAGACAAGGAAAAGATTTTAATTTAAACAGTGAACCATTAAGAACTCCTACTGAACTGATATATGCTAAACTCAACATTTTGCTATTACCATTAATGTACGTAATGGAAACAGTGACTTTCATTCCCAAAAAATATAATTACTTCATAAGATATTCAGATTTCCATAATATTAACACAAGATCTTATTCATTTCTCAGAGCCATAAAAAATCAAAATGCCTCAACAGCACCATACCCAAAGGTTTCAAATTCTTCAACAAACTACAATTAAACATTCAAAAGCCTGGGCACAGGAAATTCAAACTCTGTGTATAATATATAGAAAACCCCTTAGTAAAAAGTCTATAATATTAGTGCACATTTGGAATATAACATGTTTAAACTTTTGTCTTCAAATTAGTTTATTGTATTTTGATTATTTTATTGTATAGCATATGTGCTTTAATAGTGTTATTTTCTGTAGTGTGCCTTTGTTTTGTTTCCCTCTTGAAGACTCCATGCAAATGAATTTTGCCTAAGGATAAATAAAACTACTACTGCTATTAGGGATGTTGTCTCTAAGTTAATAGAATTCATGGGAAAAAACCATTGACTATGGGTATGAATTATTGGAAAAGGGTAAACGAGGTGATAAAAGAAAGAGATATTGCAGCACATGGGGAATATTTTATTCATGGCTAGGATGGACCTTGTGTATGCATCTCTTGAACTGTGCACAGTAACCTGAGCAGTATTTTGATACTGCCACATCTGTTTCTTAGCATTATTTTGAAGGATTAGGGATAACATTTATTTGGCATTATAAATGATTACTCCCAGTAATCACAGATCCCTCTATTACAATATGTTCAAGGTATCAGCTGCAGTTGGAAATTAGCTGAGAGTTACGGCCAAGTTCTCCTTGGTTACATCTACATAATACCCCGCAAGCCGCCGCAAGGGCGTGTGGCGGGGGGTGTTAGGTCACCAACCGTAAAAAGGAAAAATACCACATGCAAAAAAAACAACACGGAAAATTACACCCACAGTAGCGCACACACTCATGCAAAAATCCCTTCATCCAATACTCATGCAAACACATATACCGCAAAACAACTAAAAAACTGCACCCCATGATGCAGCACGAAAGCCATCCTACAACACGGAAGCCAGGACACAACAAGCAAGAAATTGAAACACCACATGAAAATGCACCACGAAACACTCTACCCCCAAAGAGTCTGTAAAAGGCAGGGAATGCAACCCAACGTTGCAGGTAGCAGGAATTTGCCCCTGCGGAGAGGGACTGAAAGGGAAACTTAAAAACAGATGAACAGGGCACTAATAAGGTAATTCGGAAAGAATGGGTTATCAAAGCAAAACACATAAGGTTAGTGGAAGAGCATGCATTTAAATAGAACTAATTATTTTTTAGACGCTGAGGGTGGCAAGTGGAATTTTTGCTATCTATAACCCTGCAGTTGCTATCTCGTATTGTCCGTGGGAAGAAGGAGTCCTTGAGTCGGCTAGTTCTGGCATCTATTTCCCGAATTTTATATGCATGATCCAAGCGACCAATGTATGTAGGAGTACGAATAATTTGCGAGACCTCGGTGCTGAAACATGCGGATCTAAATTTATTTAATAATTTCAATCTTGCATTGAATCGTCTCTCAGCCAATGATTCCCACCCCAAATCCATGAGCATTTCGGTGACCTTTAAGGGAGGTTACCTTTAAGATGTAACATAAGCATACTCTCCACATGTACCATGAGGTGTTACTCAATTATTTGAAATGAAAAATTGGGAAGATTACATTAAATAACTACAACAGAAGTCATTTCTCGATTCTAGTAGATACCTTTGATTACATGAGGATTTAGAATATCAGAATGGCCTAATTTTGATGCATCCGGCTCAGCAAACATGTTTTAGGAGGGTTCGGCCAGATTGCTAACATGATTTCTTTTTCCTGGGGGCATGGTAGAGTTGCAGGTTAAATGCAGAGCATCATCATCTGAATGCGATATTTCAAGTGGATTTCGACAGATGTCCACGGTACGCAGGAAATTCTTACTTGTGGTAGCTTCAGGGAAATTGTTCATCCCGTTGAAAAGATATTTGATGTGAAGAGAAACTTATTATTAGGGGGTCTTGCTTTAGAAGAATGTACTACTTAAAACGTGATGCGATGAGTTATTTCAAGAGGGTTATTGTCAAGAGCATGGATCAGCATCGATTCCGACAATGCACTTGTTTTACATGCAAGGATGGTGACTGGTGTAGTAATACATACTTGTTTATACATATAATCTCAATGTATTTGTATAGAAATTGCTTGCACTGGTGACTAAATGGTAAGAAAGGGTTATAGGCAGCCAGAGGCAATAGATAAACATTAAAGGTGATATTAAGGAGATCCTGTGTTATTATGAGGGTATTCCCAAAAGTAAGGTCTCTTTAAGTGTTGGGGATGGAGAGAAAATGTTCGCATGGCAGTTGGCCATATTTGTGTGAATGTAGCTTCCCCCACCACACACAAGCATGTACACACTTTGCCGGGATGCTTAGTCTTGGCTTGGCAGCCATCCAGCATGGAGATTCAAATAGACGTTATGGCCAAGTGCTAAGTTTGCACAGTTATTCTGTTTTTGAATGTGAAAGGCATAAAGCTGATTATTCTTCTCCAATTGAAGGAAGTGAAGGGAGAGTCTGGTATGGATATCAAAAACATTTGCAAGTGGTGTAAAGAGTCAATCAATCAAATGAAAAACAACAATCATATAGGTGGCACCATTCCTCTTTGCCAAAACCATGAAATTCCAAACAAATACAGTCTGCCAGTGAAGTCATGGCAACTGGATGGAAAGGGGGTTTTGTTGGTTGGCTTTATGCCTGCAGGGCCCGCAATAAATGCCGTGAAATACTTTAAAAACTCAAGAAAGGCAATTAAGAACCAGAGAAGAGGTATGTTGAATAAGCTTTCTCCATGACAACGCTCACCCACACGTCGTCCAACAAACCATATGGCTCTCAAGCAGCAGTTTAAATGAACCGTCATCACCCATGTTATTAACTTAAATGAGCTGGATCAAATAACTAAATGGGTACATGTGGAGGGACACAACATTTGTATATTTTGTGTCAATCACACCCCTCCCAGGTCTCCCTGACTTGGGGCAAGGATACTTTTGTCCTTGTGATTCCTATTGATGAGTAATCTGTTCGTGCATTACAACCAAGTGAGCTTATTACAAGTTTATAATTCAAATGGCTAATGCTTCAGTTCTTTAAACTTGTAAGGCATTGATATGTAATCAGTGCTCAAGGTACGTTGTATCATTTTTTATGTTCTTTTATTTTTTCCTGCATTGATTTTTGTGCTTCACCATGAGGCATTGTTTATCTATCATTTTTATCATGAAATTCATCATTGGTTAACTTTTCTTTTGGAAGGGGGAGTCGGGTAGGTAGCCAAATGGTAGGATACATCTGGCCACTGTGCAAGGTTGCATTTTGCAGAGTGCCTCCTATCCCAGAATCCCCTGACTGCCTTCCCTTTGCTTCTCTACCAGATGCTGATTAAGATTCCCATATGAGTATTTCTTACCAAAGCCTCTCCCTTCCTTCCCCGACCCTCTCAGGAGTCGTGTGAAGAGCATTAGGGCAAAGGATCAAGTGTGGAAATTGGGATGTTGTCTCAAGGACATGAGCATGGCATTGGCTGTGCTTATTTCCAGCACAAAAATAAATGATTTCTAAAACAGAAATGTTTAAGTAATTCCTGTTAACCTTCCCTATACATTCCCTAAACAATGAAAAGGAGTCACAGCACATGGCTAACCAGTACAATGGGTATCTGACACCCATGTCTCCAAATAAATGTATTATTTCACCAAAGAAAAAATTAAAATATGCTAATATTACTTTTATTACACCCTAAATGTATAAAACTGTAGCTTTTATAGATTTTGTTAAAATAAAATTAATAAAAATATATTGTACTCCTACAAATACTCTACATGCTAAATCTCCTAGTGAACATACTCAAGGGTTAATGTATACAGATGGAAGGCACTAGCGAGAGGCAGTATCTACAATATCAATGGATGTAGCTCTTGGTACGTAGTGATAGATGGATTAAACCCGTGGTACTCGGAATTAAGTTTCAGCTTTTGGTGTTTTCTTCATTTTTTCTACTCTGAAATTCCTCAATACGGTGTATTGATTAAGGTTCCTAAATACATTATATGCTCGACTTAACATTGCACAGAAGTTCCATCACTTATGATTTAGTTCAGTTATAAATTATTGTCACAAGTTCCTTCATAAATATATATTCTGAAAATGAGGGTAAAAATTATATTGGATTTTTTATGTACATATTAGATTGAACATGAATAAAACTTTGGCATTACACCAATACTACAAAACTTAAATAATCACTTGAAGCAATTTAATCCATATCTTTTTAATAAAGAAAATGAAGGTTTATCATTTTAATTTTTTCCAAAAATTATTATTATATTGTGAACCACAATAAAATGACAGTACCTCATTGGCAAATGTCAATGACCTTTAAGAAAAAGGTGGAATTTGTGGAAATTTTTTTTGAAACTTAAGATTTCTTATTTTCATTTAGATGAGAAATGGAATTCTTGCATCATGTAGTTCCATATTAAATCTATATACAACATTGAAGTATTAGCAAGACATTTATGGAAAGGAATGGCTGCCTTCAAACTATTAGCCTTAATAGCTATTACAACAAAGACCAGATTTACTATTTTAACTGAGTAATTGATTGGACAGAACTGAATGTTTGCGTGCAGAGTGTACAACTTAATCAATTGCTCCAATGTAGGTAACAATAAATCATCGGTGAAACTATTTTATAATTGTGAGAAAGACTTGGAATGAAAGGAGTGACTGATAACAGAAATTGTAATAGATATCAAAACAAGTAAAGTGGAACATTTGCAAAATTTATAGCCAACACTGGACATTTTGACAAACATTATGTTTCTTTAAATGCATAATCTGAATGTTAAAATGGCCATGTTTTGCTTAAAAAAATGAGTGTGCAGCAATTGTAAATTATTGGAATTTATACAGCCAACAATGCATTCTAAAATTAAGCAGAGCTTAATTTTCTTTGAATATCACCTATTACCAAATAGAAGTTTCAATAAGATAGGCAAAACATGATGAAGAGTTATGCCAACAACTACTAAAAAATTATGCATTTTAATTTCTTTGAATATGAAAACATTAATGCAAAATTTATTAAAAAATGCCCTAGAGGAGTTTTTTCCACACTCAAAAGGTTTGTCATGGCACCATTTATTCAAAGAAATGCTTAAACCCTTCAATTTAAAGGAAGAGTAAAAGATTAAATTAAGAGAACAAAAAAGTATCAACTGCTTTCACATAAAATCATCTGAATCATAGCCGCTTGCTTCTTGATTAGAAGTCATGTTTCCTGGGTCCATCAATGTGCTGTAGCTCCTGAAATTGAAGGATTTGAAGGCATCAAATTGATATCCTTTTCATTTTTGTGTAAAAGAAGAACACACCAGAGAATTGCATGTAAAAGCCTAATAACTAATATCCAAGACAGTTTCTGTCCACCCGTCATTATTGAGCAGAAGAAGGGGAGGCCAAAAGGAAAAATTTACCACGGCCTCCAAATGAGAAGGTTGAAAACACATTAACATTTGCAGTTAGAGTAAAACCCCTACAACAATGGGTAAAACATTCCAAGGTCTGTGATTATCTGATAGAACAAAAAGTAGTTAGTGCTACAGATTAATTCATTATTAATATCTTGCAAGTGCAATACCACCCTATTAGTCTTATACCACCCTATTAGGCTTTCCTTGAAATTCCTGGTGCTTTTTTGGCACATATGGGGAATCACGATGAAAAATAAATTAATATTATGAATAAAAGACCCACAGAAATATGAATAAAGATATTTGAGTATAAAGGTGAGAATGATGAGGGAACAACTACTTTTCTATATAAAATATTCTTTCCATGGAGTTCCAAAGGAAACATTTTTGTGACCTCTGCCAAGACAACAAAAAGAAATTAAGAAATCTTAAATTTATGAAAAAGGGATAATGACTTATTGGAGTAGCCATCAAACTAGAGAAAAGAACACCTAAAATATGACTGAAACGTCTGCCATTTGCAATCACTTGTTTTCTGAGAGAACTATGAATATAAAGAAAATATTCATAAGAAGGGAGATAGGATAAATTTAACTATTCCGGCCGGGTGTAATCAATTCTAAAGCAATATTATACAGCATTATATTAAAAAATAAAATTGAGTCTGAAAGAAATGAGAGAGAACAGAATGGATTTTGAGCTGGCAAACCAACAGCGTAACATATTTGCATTGAAACAACTCCTGGAAAAGAGAATGGCTTGTAAATCAGAAAGAGTTTTGATGTTTATAGATCTTCAGAAGGCATATAACAGTATGTCCATAGTGAAATGTTGGCATGTTATGAAGAAAGCCAGTATTGAAGGCATTTATTTTCAGTCATATAATCCGAATAGACCAGTATGAACACCTCCATCAAAGCATAACAGGACACTTTGTCAGATACTTAATGATTATTGGTGAAAACGTAAACACTGAAACACACATGAATAGCTTTAATTGGCCAACTATGTTCAAATGCAACGTATGATTTTCAAGGTCTCATTGAAATATACTCGAACCTTATTGTAAAAGGAGGGAATCGATTGAAAGAGAGTTGAGAAGGAGAATCCTATGGGGCACGCAAAGGAAAAAAGGAGGGAGCAAATATGATGATATAACTTTCCTTTCATAAACACTTATAGAACTCACAAAAGTCTTATTCTAATTATAATTTACGAGGGTGGTTATTTTTTCAACCTCTGATGAACCATAAAAAAAAGTGAACATTAAAAAATTATTTATTATGACTAAAAGTTATGTACACTTATGGTTACTCTTAGACATAATCCACCTTGACGATTGAGGAATTTTTCGTATCTGTGGACAAGCTCTTCATAAAATGTTGCCGCCAATGAATATAAATGAGTCTTGACGTTGTCTTGAAGTTCCTCATTGGTTTGGAAGCGTTACCCTACAAGCCACTTCTTCAGTTCAGGGAAAAGATGGAAGTCACTCGGCACTAGGTCGGGACTGTATGGCGGGTGATCGAAAGTGGTGTCCCGTTGAAATTGCTCCTAAAGGAGCCGTTGGGTTGCACCAGCACTGTGAGGACGGGCGTTGTAGTGGATCAGAACAATAATTCCAAAAGTCAGCAAGTCTCTTTTGTAGAAGGTTTGTTTGATTTTGTTTTTGATCGCACAGCATTTACTCTAGATAAGTGACAGGCAAATGTTGTGCCTCATTGGCAACAGAGCACCTCCCATACCTCACGCTCTGCCACTGCCGAGCTCAAGTCGTCGTCAGTCTGTGCTGAGTAGCAGCCACATGAAAATGGCCACCTCAATTGATTCTCCTGCCAAGTGCAAATTGCGAAGCATTATTCGTTTCCCACAAGTAGAAGGGAATAGTGCTGCTGAAATTCATCAAAGAATAAACCAAGTACACGGAGAAAAATGAGTGATGGTGTTGTGCCTGATGTCGAAAATTTGAAGATGGACAAACTGATGTGCATGATGAAGGGGGTCAAAGACGCAAGTCTGTCACCACAGACGGCCTTGTTCGATGAGTTGACAAAGTGGTTAGAGGAAACCGTAGGTTAACCATAGGTGCTTTGTCCATTAAATTTCCAGAAGTTTCAAGATCTTTTCTGTACTCCGTAGTTACGGAACATTTGAAAAAAAAAAAAAAATTGTGCTTGCTGGGTCCCAAAATTGTTGACTGACAACTACAAAATTTACCTAATGGCTTCAGCTTTGATGTTCCTCGATTGTCATGCTGCTGAAAGAGAAGACTTTTTGAAATCAATTGTGACTGGAGTTGAGCCGTGGATTCAATGTGACTCCCCTGAAACAAAGCAACAATCACAACAATGGATGCATAAATTCACCACACAAAATAAATTTAAAAAACCTTCAAAAATCGAAATGTTATGGCTACTGTGTTTTGGGACCATATGGGTGTGTTGATTGTTGAGTTCAAGCAGCTGGGAACTACGATGAATGCATTTTTTTTATTGTGAAACAATATGAACTGTGTGGAGGGCCAATCAAAACAAAACAAGACGCATGCTGACTCCTGGAATTATTGTTCTGATCCACTACAACGCCCGTCCTCACAGTGCTGGTGCAACCCAACGGCTCCTTTAGGAGCAATTTCAACGGGACATTTTCGATCACCCGCCATACAGTCCCGACCTAGTGCCGAGTGACTTCCATCTTTTCCCTGAACTGAAGAAGTGGCTTGGAGGGCAACGCTTCCAAACCAACGAGGAACTTCAAGACAACGTCAAGACTCATTTAAATTCATTGGCGGCGGCATTTTATGAAGAGCTTGTTCACAGATATGAAAAATTCCTCAATTGTCAAGGTGATTATGTCGAAAAGTAACCATAAGTGTAAATAACTTTTAGTAATAAAATAATTCTTTAATGCTCACTTGTCTTTTTTTATGGCCCATCTGAGGTTGAAAAAATAACCACCCTCATACATGCAATTCATCCTATTTATTGAGATGATTGCAAGAAATTCTATGCAATGAACACAGGATACCTTTCTATAATAAAATAAAAAAAAATTTTAGAACACAAGACAAATTTTGTCCATTCAAAATTCAACCATTACAATACCTAAATACAATGAAAAAGAGTGCTTTTGGAAACATAGAATTAATATAAAGAGACTTTATGGTAACAATCAAAATGATTTAAATGTGGATGCAAGAGTAGAATTCATTAAAAGCCAAGAAATATTAAAAATTTCTATGGGCTAGCATGAGAGAAAAGATGATTTGAATTTCAACTGTGGTCAAAATGATCGTTCTATGGATCTGGATGATCTACAGGGCATTGTATAGGGATTACGAGATGATTTATAATTTGAAAAGTTGCTAATTAATAAATCAATCAATAGTAAGTTTATTAGTCAATAAAATCAATCAATAAACTCAATACCAAATAGTTATTGGAAAATCATTCACCTGTGGTAACCTAAGATCATACCTCTTTGCAATGCATTGGGAGTGAAATGCTTGATAAACATTCATATTTCTGAAAATTAGAATTCAAGGATGCTCCCAAGCTGAGCTATACCTTCGTTGTGTTGGCGAGTGGTGCCTTGACAAGAAAATTACATTTTACAAGCAGCAGAAAATAGACAGAAGGCCATACATAACATGCCCAAATTTTTGTAGAGGGTATATTAACTGGGTTTCCATTATTTGTAATAATTATTGATTTGTTTGCCTTCCAACTTGATTGAAAATGTATTGTACCTACGATTTATTGTTTCACAAAATTCAATTTTGTGTATATGTGGTCAACAATGGTTCATGGTTAGACAGAACCTACAAGAGTTCATGTTTCATTAAAATTTGTAAAAAGATGAGAAGAAATAATTCTTTCTTATGCTGTAGTTATATTAATGACTTCTTATGATGTGAAGGAATATTAAATAAAATACAGCATGAATATCCTCATTCATAAAGACCTTATGTGCATAATGACACCTAACTCCATAACTTATCACTTATCAAAACCAAAGCTAAGACCCTAATTGGCATTGGCATTGAAAAAAAGTGGAACAGGCCAATCATTAATAAAAAAGCATTATAATACAATCTCTTGGAGAAGGATTAATGGAGCGTGCAAAGAATACAATTTTTCAGAATTGAGAGAACTGTCTATAAATGATAAAACATAACAAATGTGCTGGCAGCCCAGCCTAGCACCCTTAATATCCCACCGGATCTTGGCCTCCTCAGCCCTGCGCCTTTCCTCTTCCTTCTCCCGCTCCCTCTTCTCCTTCTGCAGCCTCCTCTCACCCTCACGCTCCTTTCGGTCCCGGTCCTCACGCTCCGCTCGAAGGTCTGGCTGCCTCTCTGACTTTGTCTTATTTAATCTATTTACTATCTCATTGCTTCTCTTTGCCACCCTTATCTTTCTCACCTGAAAAGTATTTTCAATAGGTAAAACAACTTGATAGGATGGTAAACTTACACTCTTTCTGATTTATGAGGGGTAATAAACAAATGCTAATCAATCTCTTTTCTTTTGCATAAATTTAAGTGAAAAACTTTAATTTCATGTTACATCACCAACCTAATGTGTATAATATCCATGTGGTACAATTTTCATAGATTGGCCACCAATACTGTGTCATTGGCAGCTGATGCAAATTGAAACATTTTCAGTTCACCAATATTTGCCTCTGATGGTGAAAAATTTTGTCCATAAAGGCCTTTGTTACATCATATTGGGGCACAAGAAAAATTCATTTGGGGCTAGGTCTTGTCTAAAGTGAGTATGAGGATCACACTTCAAGATGATCATGATTAAGTTTAACAGATCCCACCATAAAAGAACACATCTCACGCAAAATTTGTCAGTACCATTGAATGGGCAGAACCCAATTAAATTTTCAATATTTCTGATAGTGCACTCAATGATTATCCCTTACAATGGCAGCGGCAGAAAATGTTAACTTAATTAATGTCGACTTCTGTAACACTCCAGGTCCACCTTCCTTTGTCATTAATTCTCCTACCTCTTTTAACATTTTAAAATATCCTATAGCTCTGCTCTAGGGGAAAACAGACTTTCCACAAGCCTCTTGGGGCACTAAATAACCTCAAATACTTAAGTAAAATCAATACAACTTGTCCCACACATTAATTACACATTCAGTTAATAATATTAAAAAAATAAATTATTCCCCAATAAGCCAATTAAATTATTAAGTGAATTAAAATTTGTGATCATTACTTATTGAACAACCCTATTACGTGAAGCAGATTCTATTTCATGCATGCCCAAGGTGATCAATATGAAAGTACTTCTCATATTTTTCCTGGTATATAACTAATCAAGTTTAATTGATTGAATTTTATTTTTTTGGTATTTGCAATATGAATTTCATATTTCCTTTATTTCATGACTTTGTTTGCAAATAAGCAAATGAAACAAGGTTCTGACACAACCAGGAATGAGAAAAAAATATAATTTACTTTAAGAAAGTATCTAGTACCAGATCTACCCCAAAAACTTACCATTATGCTTCATGAAACGCACACTACAAAATAAAAATAAATCTTGGCCGTATCATGAAATTACTGTCCAAGCATGAAGGCTCAACTGATTTGATACAGGTTTATTCTTTTCCCATTTCATTCAGCATAGTCATTACTTGTTACAATGACATTAAAATTAACATTATATTCCATGAGATTAATTAATTTTTTTAATAAGAATTTTATGAAACATTATTATGCATGTTTTCTGCTAAGTCATTCCTCACAAGGCATATAAATAAATTGATAATTTTAATAACATTATTCCTATTAAACACTTTGTCATTGAATAAAAACTATTTTCATTCAAAACAAATTAGAGAAATTTTCATGTTCCAATTACTTTTTCATTTTGCACAAAAAAAAGAAAGCATTCGGATACTACCCAGTGAAGTGGGTGGAAACATCAGAGGAAAAACTAATGATAACCTTCTTCAATACTGAATAACTGACCGTAGCACTTTTCTGATTGATGAAATTTTTATTTTACGACTGGGTTTTGATGTATTACATCATCATCAGGTGGTCCTAGGATGTAATAGGTCCCAGGTCCCAATAATAGGTCCCACCATGTAATACATCGAAACCTGGTTGTAAAATAAAACTTGTATCAAGTGGAAAAGTGCTACGATTGGTTATTCATTGTGTCTGACTTCTAACATGTCACGCCTGAGGCTACTCAATTTGTTCTTCAATACTATATCACCAATGAGATATTGTATGCACTGGAATTTTATCTTTAGCAATTTATTAAATGAAAATGAATCCACTTGCACTCCCAACTGGCTGAAGGGGTCAGCTGTGCAGCCAATGAAAAAGGGTAGCTGGGTCTATCCATTGTGGAATACAGTGATACACCTAAAGCAGCTTGAGTAGAAATAATTATACTTTCTGGTCATATGATCAGATTAAATTTTAGTGATTTGCATTTTTAGGGTGGTGCTTTCCATTGGCACTTGTTCTGAGGGACAAGGCAGACAATTCAACACTCACAGAAATGCCGAGGCCAAGCCTTAGGAAAGTCACTTACAAACCAATAATAATAATATACTTTATTCATCTTATAATCATATTCACATATGGTAGATGTCGTCATTTAGGAACATACAGTTGTTCATAGATAATATAGTATACAGCACAATATACAATCACATAAAATACTTATTTGAAAATATTTGCATACATACACCTAGTACAAATTCCAAAGAAACTGTGGGAGATACCGCAACAGTAACTTTTAACGGAGTCATCCGCTAATGTGCATTTCAATGCAACAATTTCAGAGTGTAAAAATCATTCGCCTTGACTGGGATTCGAACCCAGATCCCTCAATATCCGGTCGAGTGCTTTAGCCACTTAAGCTACCGAGGCGTCCTCTTAAACTCTGAAATTTTGGGGCTTTTAAAGGAACAAGATGTTGTGACGAAATACCGTACATACAATGTCACAGGCATTCGTATTCGTTACGGCGCGTCGCGCACGAATACGAATGCCTGTGACATTGTATGTACGGTATTTCGTCACAACATCTTGTTCCTTTAAAAGCCCCAAAATTTCAGAGTTTAAGAGGACGCCTCGGTAGCTTAAGTGGCTAAAGCACTCGACCGGATATTGAGGGATCTGGGTTCGAATCCCAGTCATGGCGAATGATTTTTACGCTCTGAAATTGTTGCATTGAAATACACCTAGTATTCTACTCACGCTAGACCTTATAATTTTAGGCTAGTAAAGTCGAGCTCATAATACTCCTCTATTGAATATAAAGGATTGGAGGTAAGCCAAACACGCAGCACCCTGAGGAACACTACATTGCGGGCTGACTTTACAGATTTTGGAAGCATATTAAACAATTTGATAGGTAGACCTTCAACTTTGTAAGTCCTATCTAGCCTACAGTATGGAAAATCCATATTAGACTTTGCTCTGGTGTTATGGCTGTGAACGTCAGCCCTAGTGGCATACATACTCGTATTTCATATTTTCTTTTACATGAACTAATGAATAGAATATATATAAATTGTAGACAGTCATAATTTTAAAATTCAAAAAGAGAGGTCTACAGTGTTCAAGGGGACATGAATTAGATAAGGTACGGACTGCCTTTTTCTGCATCAAAAAGATTAGCTTAGCACATTACTTGTCAAAATTATTCAGTAAAAGTGAAAATTTTTAAAATCCCTTCTTATTTTCCATAATATTTATTATTATAAAAAACAACTTCATCATCAGCTATTTTATTATTCATAGAAGGACTCTAAAGTACAGTATCAAGAGGAATAAATAGAAGCTGAGTTGTGTACCAATATCAATTGAGATGCACGTGATAAATTTGGCAAAGAAAATGACTTTATACAAAAATGCAAACAAATGGAGATAACTACCATCCATTGGGGATGGGTGACATTGCATCCATCATCCTGGATACCTGCACAGACTCAAGGACAAAATACTAATCTGCATCCTTCCACTTCTGGGCCTTGTGAGATGAAAGAACTAAGGACCCAAATATGAACAATGGTTTGCCTCTGACATTTTTCTTTCTCTTATTTAGTAATGACATTCTGATCATGGTTAAGAGGATAAATAGGCACTGCCACCAACACCTTATGATGAAGGACATTCTCTGAGATCTGAAATTGCTCATGATGTTTTTATTTTGAAACATGGTCCTTGTACACAAAACATGCTGAAAGACTATGAGCTAACTCTCATGTGATTTCACATGCCCTTTTATGTACCGCATACAAATGAGAAAGATATTTTCACATTCTGCCTCGCTATTTTACCGAAAATATTAATTGACCACACAAAAAGGCCAAGTAAACATGATCGGATATGAAAAATTAGACAAAATTTCATTATTACACTTTTTGTAGGCATAAAGACAATGAGTATTTTTAGACAATAAACATAAACACAATTATCAACCTGAAGGTCAGTTAATATTGCTCAGCTACTGATATTGCAGATATGCCGGCTATTGTTTCCCCGGGAAGTTCTAGTACCCGAAAAGTCGCAGTTTGGGTAAAGCTGAGGGTATGTCCACGAAATGAACATGAGCCCTCTGGTCAGTAGCCTAATGCTACTGACCAGAGTGCTCATGGTATATGGTAACCCTGGAATACCATGTCCCCTTTTATAAAACATATACTCATTAAATAGATGTGATTTGGTATAAAAAATTTGTGACTTGATTGATATGCATTTGCATAAGGATTGACAGGTAGAAACATATTATACGACTAGGTTCCACACAACTGACATGCAAGAAACAAAAAGAAAACGGCCACAACTTTTTCATGGGTTACTTTTTCTCTTCACACATTTAATTGACCTATAAAACATTGCATTTCCTGCTTTGGCACTACTAAACCAGACTGGAAATGGATGCCAAAATACATATATAAAAAAACTGAAAATTGTACAAGGGGATTATGTGCTCTCAAAAGAATAGTATTACATTATTTTTTTATTATTATTTAGACAGTATCAAAGGATACAGAGAAAGCCATATGTTGACAAATAAGTCCAATCCACCAGGGTAAGGAGAATCTGGTGATGAGAATGTTGAAAAGCCAGCCTTAATTCAGGATTTAAAAGACTTTTTGCCCAAGGTCTCCATAGAAGTGGACTAAAAAGTCGTTGTTCCATTTTTAGGGTGGGAGAAATAAAATTGTTGAGGAAAATTTCACAAGTTGGCTTTGATATTTCAATGTCCTCATCCAGGGTGCCTAATTTTCCACCATATGGGTTACACAATCATAAATAGTTGGATCCTACTGACATTCAGCTATGGAAAAATCTTTCCCAAAGATTTTTGATAGGAACTGATAACAAGCAATGGAGGAGGATTCAACTTCACGCTTGCCTTAAAGGAGGACAAGAGTGTCAGCTGAGTGATCCTCAAAGCCAAAGAAAACAAGCACTGATTATGTAGGGTAAAACTATATTTCATTTCTTATTATTCATTGTTCATTATGTGAATTGCTTTGCTGGACAAATCTTTTGGAATGGGATATGCACTGTCAGTTTCGGTGTCTTCAAAATCAATAAATCAAAGAAAATATAGTCATGGATAAGGTTTCAAAAGAAACCTTAAAGAAGGAAAGAAGAATGTACCTCAATTTAATTTTTTCTCCAACACTGGAGTTATTTACCGCATCATAAGGTCAGAGAAATGCAATTGCATACTTCAGGCTTCATGTTATTGGCTGTATTTACTTAACCAATATTATTCATCGTTCATTATGTGAATTGCTTTGCTGGACAAATCTTTTGGAATGGGATATGCACTGTCGGTTTCGGTGTCTTCAAAATCAATAAATCAAAGAATCAGAGGATAGAACTGACATGACTAAAATTACCAAACAAATTAAGTGAACTGACAATATTTACAGGTGGCATTCGAAGCACTGTAATTGGTTCTGAGATAGAATAATTGAAAAATTTTTGGAATTATCATCCAAGCTTTGAACAATTACTTGGAGGGAAACATTCTCTAATGGGTGGAGGGGCATTTGTGCCCAGTGTGACAGCATTAGAGTCAATGCCCTGCACAGAGTGCAGCGGTTATCTCCGGACAAATTTCAATTTAAATTTCCCACCATACCAGAGTTCCACTGGAGGTCACAATTGGCATTCTGGAAAGCTATATGTATCCAGTAAACAGTCATAACCTCAAAATGGTTGAGATGTTACATACAAGTGCGGAGTACAATCGAAGAGTCGCTATTATCCAAAGTGTTCATGCTGGGTCCAGTGAAATTCAGTGGCACTGATTTCCGAGGAATTGTGCAAATTTGCAAATTTTGAAGAATGTTGTGAAACCATGAATGGTAACTGTGGCCTCGGGGAGACAATATGTCTTTCGAAAGGACGGTGTACCAGCTCATATGAGTCATTTAGTTCAAAACTGGCTCTCAGATAACATTGACATGTTCTGATCAAAGAAGTTCTGGCACCCGAATAGCCTGGACTTGAACCCCCTCGACTAATATGTTTGCAGCATGGTTGAAATAGTTGCCAATGAGACGAGGCACCCTAATGTCACATCTCTATGCACTGCTATCATAACAGCATTCGTGAAGGGGGATTTCAAAAATTTTAAGAAACAAACAATAATAAGGAAATACAGTTTTAAAGTAGTTGAATACCTTGAAAATTTACAGCTGTTCAGGTGCAGAGTGTGTTGCACAATGCATAAAACTAATGGATCCCACAAAAGTTTCTGGTTGCCTAAATGACCATTCAGCTAATAATTCTCAAGCAAACCATCACATGCAGAATACTATTTTCTGTGCTATAACTAGCCCTGCTGAGTCCATAGCCTATTTCCAGAGACTACCAGAACCTTGCTTGAAAAAAGGAGACGAATGGGTACCTAAGTGATTGCTTTGGTGGTCTGTAATCCTATAAACTGTTTAATTTACATATTTTTACCAGAAGATCATTTTATGGAGGGATGAAAATATTGTGCATTCAGAACTGAATTATAAATTTAAGGTACTAAAATACAGTGAAATTACATAACTTTGATGATGCATGATCAAATTATATCAATGATTATAAAGAGAAATTGATCACAGAACCCTTGTTAAATTGTTGGAAAATTACACATACAAACCTCCTTATCCTTGTAAAAGCCAACCTGCCCAACCTCCATTCCTTCAGTTTTCTTCAGGTTGGCCCACATGGTGTACACAACATCCACATCATTCATTTTGTTCCCATTAATGCTATTGGCTTTTACTAGCTGAGCTGCATCTTCAATCACGTCAGTTGGAACATCGTCCAAAGTCTGACCCTGGAGGGAGGGAAGGAAAATTCCATCAGTCTCAGAGGAATAGAAAGAGCATTCCGTGCATGTGTGAGGCCTCCAACTTATCCAGAATATATATAAAGTGAAAAAATTATTGACATTTTCCAAAGAGTTGAGAAAACCGCCTCTCTAATACCTCTCCAATAAGACACTACCAGTGACTCTTCTTTCAGAGCCCATTGCACTAGAACAGTTGTACTTGGCCATCCCCTTGAACAGCAGAAAGTGCCCTTGAGATATGCTGCCCCCAGATAGCAAAGAGTAAAGTGAAGCAATTTATGCCTTCATTATGTGGACAACTAATATTCGTACTGCTTTTGGAAATATTTAGTCAGAAGCAATTGACTTCAATCACTTCCAAAATCCATTAATGGTATTCAGCTTTTATTGAAACAGAAAGAAATTTACAGAGTCTCGCTCTACAAGACAGAGATGAATAACATTTCAAGAAAGTAACATAAACATATTTTCAACATTGAATAATTACACAATCTGCAACTATAGAGTCCATCCAAAGTAAATGTACTTTGAAAATGGTTATTTTTTAAATATGGATCTTAGACTTAATACTTTTACCATTTTAACATTAAATGAACACCTATTACTTTACAACAACCTCATCTACAGCAGCACAGGGGTACCCATTTTATGAAGCATAATTTCCGGTTACACATTTTTCCAGCTTCTCACATTTCATTGCTACTCTCTTACTCCAGCATTCCCTATTCATCTGACGTTAATGCTTCTGACTTTAATACGGGTCAGGGACTCCATGATTACAGTTGTCCACACCATGAATGGGATCTCTTGAGCAAGTCCCTCCAATTTTTCCATGAGTCATTATTTGGATTATTGGCCACCCAAATGTCCTCGTCAACAATCCATGCAATGATTCTTGAATATCATTGCAAAATGTTGCAGAGAGAATGTACCACCTGATGCCATGGGGAGTCTCGCCATGCAGACTATTCATAGTCTTCCACTTGCCCAACCATGTGAACTCAACTTATATGGCAATATGTTACAATACACGATTCTTCTTATCATTGTTCCTCCTGGCTCGATCTAAATTTATGGGGCAAATAAGAACACATAGCTTTCCTCTGAAAATTATCTTGCTTGTCTTGTCAAACTTTCCATTGCATTAGCATAACATTAGGAGTAAGAATTCAGTGGATCTCAGCAAAATTTTAAACCTAGCGGTAACTTCCTGTTCGGTGGTCCAGCCAAGTGAGTCCTTCTTCCTTCCAATTCTTTATTATCATAAGTTAAGTGAAACCATTATCACGTTTCATGTAATGGTTCCCAAAAGTAAAGCTCCAAGTGTTTCATTACTTATCATTTAAGAACCTTGATAAGATATCTTGCCTTTGACTGTTTCAACACACAGAAACATATTCACAACATATTATGATTTACACTTTTTCTGAATCAAATTTAGATCTGAAAGTGAAAAATCAAATATGTCACCCCCCCCTCCCATCTAAAACATATTGTAATGCCACAATCGCAAACCAAAGTAATTAACTTGAGGTTAGTTTGATAGGCGAGGGTACAGCTCACCTCGTACTAAGCCCTAAGATGTGTGAAATTCACAAAATCAGGGTAGGGGCCAGTTCCTTCCCCTGTACTGCCTGCAGTTCCTCAGGAATGTAGTGCTGCAGTGGAAATCAAATATATTCTTTTCCATGCTCCTATATATAAACAAATAAGAATTAGAGAGAAACAAGGAGGTGACCGCAATCATTTCCAACAATGCTACATTCTGACTAAGTGATTTAATGTGCCAGTAATAGAAGAAGTACATACAGGGACATCATTGTGTTATCATGGAAGACTTCCATTTCAAGTTGCAGTTTTCCATAAATGAACCAATCACGAAATTATGCTTTAGGAGACCCAAGATTGGAGATTTTCTCTGCTGTTCAAGGGGTACCGGTGGCTTTTACTCATACCCCACCACTCTGATCAAGGTAAAATTTGTTAAAAAAAATCACAAAATGTTGCCTTTCTCAAAAATTACTGATGTAACACAATTCCAAAACATATGAAGTGCCTCGAGGTCAGCATTCCAGTGCTGGGCATATTTCTCGAAGTTTTGGATCCACTAGCTACAAAACATTATATAAATTCACAATTTATCCATAAAAAATAAACTCAAAATTTCCATGAGTACTCATTTAAAAAAATAAATGCCCATTAAATGGTAATTCATATCAGTCTTTATTTATTTTTTTATGTTTATACATAGCAGAGTGAACAAGTATGACTAGAGGAAAATTGGAATGGACAGTGTTACATAAGATATGACAAACTGTACCACCTTTCCTATTTAACATCTATGCTGACATGAGGCATGGAAAAGGCTGGAAATGAAGAGACAATTAAAAATAACTTTAATTGGCCATAAACCAAGAGATTGAAGTAATTGCTGAGCACATTTCAGTTCATTACCAGAAACTGAACAAAAGGCCATTATAAGAAACTAAATTTAATTATGCTCATAAAAAGTATGTAATCAATGATAGACATTTAAAAAAAAGAGAAAGGCATAAATTACAGAAGAAGGACAGCTTGGAATTACATATGTAATATTCGCATTCAAATAGTGCAATTTGAGCACCGTGATAACACACATGCAGCCTATCATTTAACCACCCTTTTAGTGCCTGTGGGCTGATCTATCGGCCGTGGCCGAAGAATGTCACTGGCCGATCTACCAGCCGGGTGTTTTTCTTTCAAACCTTTACTTTTCTGTGCGCCGCAAAGCTTTTGTCGGCAATGTTTGGGTATCTGTTACGCTTTTATATCATTGCTGACAAATTTTCATGATGAAAATGAAATGTATGTTCACACTTTGGTTATTTGAACATAACAAGTTTTCTGCATTATAGCATATCTTCTCTTCCTGAATAGCAGATGCTGCATCAACATAAGATTATCTATAGGTTAACATTTTATCATGTGTCTTTGCATTACTAAAAGGTTGTCTTTGTTGCAAGCACTATTTACCTCATCCCTCTCATCCTAAACCCTTTTCCGATGACACATGATAATTCATTTCAATGGAAATGAATCATTTTATCTTTGCTCTGGAAGGGAATTCTCCGTAGTAGCTCTTTTCGTGTTGCTTAAGAAAGACTAGCAGAGACTTGATTACTCAATTATTCATTCAATTGAAATTACTTTGTCAAAAAAATAAACAATATCTTCTTCCTAGAGTTCCCTGTTTGAAGATTTGGATAGAGGATAAGTAGTAGCTGATTCCCAGGAAGACGTTTGGGGGAAGTATTTGCAAACAAAGATAACCCTCCCATATCCCATTATGTATCAAGAGCTACCAGGACCAAAGCATATACCCCCTTATATTACACCTCCGATCAGCTGCTTTTACTTATTTTTAAAAATTGCTATTTTGAGAATATTGGTAAAAGAAACAAATGCATCCACAAATAATTTTCTCATTCCATGTGCAAATTTATCTCTTGAATCTCGTTCACAGAAATGGACAAATATAACTTTGCCTGAACTGAAAGGCATTATTGCTTGCCTTATAATTATGGGTGTAATTAGGCGACCAACAATAGCTTCATACTGGTTTTCTCAAAAATCCCAATGTCTACCATGATTCCATGAAATGTTTCCAAAGGATATTGAAATTTTTCCACCCAGCCGATACAAAATGTCTTGCTGGACCTATATATGACCCATGTGCCAAAATTAAACCTCTCATTGATCATGCAAATATTGAGACAACATTACACTCCGCATATGCAGTTGAGAGTTGATAACAGCTTATTTGGAACAAATAACCTTACAACTCTTGCAGTATCCGCCAAATAAGCACCACAATCAGTGGAGTATGAAATTTTGGATGTTGTGTGACTGCCATTAACTATTGTTAGGCATTTTCTGTACAAAAAGGATCAAAGTGTGAAATAGAAAAAATTGAAATCCAAAAAAATGTCCTAGTGTAGTGATGAAATTATTGAAAATAGAGAACTACCGAAGAAAATATCATATATTTTTGCATAATTTGTTTTTTTGTTAGTACCACTGGAAAAGCACTTGCATGAGCTAGGTTGTTATGTTGCTGGTACCAATCATAGAAGTAGAAAATTCTTACCCAAACAAAATTTAGCTCTAGGGGTAAAGAACACCTCAAAACACCCCTGAAAGACAAACATTTCGGGACAATGGACGAGATCAAAGCAACTTGTACTGCGGAATTTAAGGGCATTCCAAAGGAGGCCTACTGCAAAACATTTGAGAGCTGGAAGTTCCACTGGAGCCGATGTATTAATGCAAAAGGAGCCAATTTTAAAGATTTTCAAACACTTGTAACAAAAAATTCAATTAATGATTTGTAATTGACTGACTGACATTACTTTCAGGACAAAACTTGTATATTATGCAAAATAATAACCACAGTTTATGCTGCAGAGACGTGCTGTCAAAGTTTTCACAGGTTTTATAATACAGACCATCTATTGAAATAACTGTCATTACCATTAACTTTAAAATTTGTAAATAGCTCACTTTCATCCTCTTTCATGCTACATTTCTTCTTGTACTCACTATTATAATTAAATATGCCTCAATTTCATATGGGGTTGCAGTAAATTACAAATAAAAGCACAGTTTTAAACGGCCCGATCTACCACTCCTTTGGGTACAAGTGAAAAATGCCATGGGCCAAACATTTGGCCAACTTTGTTAATACTCTGAACTTCCTCTCTCTGTTTCACCTAAATTAAAGCGGAACGAAAAGAACATTTATTTTAATTGTTTTACATATCCTGAAACTTTGGAGAATAAAAATATGAACATTTGGCTTAAGAAGTTTCTATATAAATTTTTATCTGAAACTGTAAGTATGCATCAAAAAAACCTTTGGTATTTTTGGCATACTATACCATGAAATTAAGACAAACTAATATGGCTAATTGCTATTCCCCTTTCTTAAATTATTACTTACAGAGTTATGATTTAAAAAATGCTTAAAAAATATTGTTTGCCAGATTATATATTTTATCTTTAGCATAGAATAATGTGCCATCCTTCAATTTAGTCATTCCGGAAAAAATGGTGGCATTGGAAAATGTGATTAACTGAAGGGTGGCAACTGGAAGGCATTTCCCCATTGGCTCATTACATTAGGAATTGGTGGCAATGAACATCAATGAGATGACTTATGAAAGTTACTAATCATGAGGAAAATTAAAAGTGGTTAGCGCTTTCATTGAATGTAAATTTGATTTATTTTGCATTGAGGTCGTCAGGACAAAATGGAACGTTGAAACTTAAAATTTCAAGATAAATGCCTGCCAGGATTCATAAGTCCCACCAAGAATTCCTGAGTTCAAGAACATTTTTGATGCATTTGGAGGTATCACATTTTTTTCCCCAGGTTGCTAATGCAACTTTTTCGGCTTTAAAAAAGGTTTGTAGTAAAATATGATAAAACCTTCATTCACTTTCTCAAGGAAAACACTCATGCATGCGCACACACGCAAATACACAGTTCCCAATGCAGGAATCATGGGTTAGAACAATGCTCTACACTTTATCTTTTACTTCAACTTTCAACACTTGCAGATTTTGTTCTGCACTTTCACAAGATGATAGGTTAAGTTTAAAGTATATGTAATAAAATATTTCCAAATTAAGATATGCCAGTGCAACGCAATATTTCAAAATGCTGATGTAGCTTCAAAGAATATATATTTCCAAACAAAAGTAAAAAGTGCATGCAACGAACAAGGATAAATCAAAGAATCATTTTACAAAGTAACATTTTCAAATATTGACTTTGCTATACATTTAAATTCTTGAACCTCAGGTGTCATGGTGTTCACTAAGGCCACAGTGGTCCCTTTTTCTTGGCAATTTTTCATGGTGCACTTTCACAATGAAAAATTGCCCAGCAGTTCCATTTTAACTGACATGATGGAAACCTCAAAAGCAGTCCATGGCAACTGCACTTAACGTCTAAAATCCGGTGGCATTTAATGCACATATGTTATAACTCATTAAGGTACAGATGCACACACATTTAAACGGATAAATTTTTTCTTCTCAGGGTTCATGGGAAGGAATGAGAAACTCCAGACTAGGACAACATTCAATTGGCCTGGGTAAAAACTACCACTGTTTACCACTTAGAAATAGACAATACTCTCTTATGTGAATTAAAGTAGTGAGTGAGTGTGGAGTTTGGAAATGGACTAATTTCGACAGTATACATATAAATCAAGGATATTTTAGTCAAATTTCCACAAAAATCTAAGTAAAATAACTAGTGTTAACTGAAGATAATGATGAGCAGTCTTACCTTATTCAATCTCAGGTACACATGGGCAGATGAAACCTTATCCACATGGAACCAAACATCTTCTGGCCAACCCCACTTGATGAGGTCTTCATCTGGAAAGTAATATGTACTTATATAAAATACAGTTCAGAATATAAGATTCTTAAATACCACCTAATTAATATTCTTTCATTTTGAATCACACTTTACAATGGGCATTTCCCTGGATTATTCCACCAATGTTTAGAAAACCTCCACTTACTGAGAACAAAATTACTTTTTAAGAGAGCGATGCAGTCTACAAATGTCACCAGACATTTTCAATGAACTCATTAATAATGAGTGTAAATTTGAATATCATATGGTTTCATTTTATTTTAAGCGGTTCTGTCAGCAGACAAGCCGTGCCTTCTTTTCACTTGGCCTTTAGTCCTTAGGATGAGAAAAATGTATCTACGGCCATGTCGGCACCCTAACTTAAGACCGAAAAGCTATCGCTCACAACACACGAACAATTCATTAATCCAACAGCCAGTTCAGCCAACAGAAATCTCGAAAATATTGAACGAGAGACAGTATTTTTCATCGAGCAACGTATCACGGACAATTGCTACCTTCTCAAAACTATCCACAGTATTTACTTAATAATTGAGAATTTGAAATGATGGTTCATCTCATCGTCCCTTATCACATACGGATGGGACTTCGCAGAATAAACTGATAGTGATGCCCTACACACTCGTAAATGAGGGTTTGTATAAGTTGAATAGTTTTTCCTCAAATGAAAAACACACGTGACGATAAAAAGTTCCATCTATCAGAGGTAAAATAGTTCTCATAACAAGGTATGTACTTACTTTCATATTTATCGATTCCCATAAACAGAACCACGGCAGGAGAGACAACTGCAACAAAAACGGTATCAAAATGAGCTCTAATTGCCAAACAACACAAAAAATTTCGTACCATGCATGCAGACGATTATATTTGACCATCCAATAGATATGAGAAAAAGTAAATATTGGAGAGATACTAAAATATTTTATGCAATAAATAAAACTAGACTTTCCTATCACTGAAAATAATTTATGGCTTCACACTTTCAAGGATTGGCATTACGTACCGTTACTCGTAAAGTAGAACACCATATTTACTGCTTTACACGACGAGTTATAAAATAAATCACATCACATGAGTAAATTTAATGAAGGGCTACCTCTTCAGAGTGTACCGAGTCTTCCCAGTGTCTATAAAACACACGTGTTATAATTGACAATTTTTTTGCCAATCATATAATTTAGAGGTTAAAAAGGAATGGCAACAAACTGATCGTTACCTGCTTTTTCAATTTTCAACAACGCATTAAATTTGTTAAGATTTTGAACCAAAACTTAATTTCTTAAGGATAACAGCCGGAAGATATTTTCAAAAAGACGACCGAAATGCACAGGTGCTCTGGGTCACTGCGAGTTATGGCTGGTTGGCTGCCCAAAACGCGCCATTTCGAGTGGGCTCTTAAATATAATACCGTACCAACGGCACATTTACACGAATAACCTCTTCAGATTGAATATTCGTAAATTATACTATTGGTAGAAATTTATAATAATTACTTTCCTTACTCTTTAGATATGAAAATATACTTATATTTCAATAATATAATCATAAATTAATTTCAGTGTAATTGAGTATATATTTACATAGGTTTTTAGGTAATTTCCTTTATTCAAAAAACTAAGACATATCCGCGCAGCAAACAAATTATTTGCTAAATAAGAAATATTCTCCCAGGGGCTGGTTGTTCAAACCACCGTTGGTTTCATTAACTAGAATCGCCGGTATTGACAAGCACTCAAATCAGATAATTTATTATATGAAGCTTTTGGCATTCCAGAGAATATTGTGAGAATTTGGTTTTTCAATCGTTTAATGAGCAATCCTCGAAATTATTAGGCATGTTAAAGTGAGAATACAATAATCAAAAAAAATCAACCATGTAAAAGTATGTAAAACATAATTGAAATGAATAAAAAAACCTTTGGCGTGACCGTAGAAAAATGAGTTACTTACCTTCTCTGTAAGCAGGAATAGTCATCCAATTAAGCAGTAAAATAATAACTTTTCATACTTTACTGTTCTGATGAAGTTGAGCTGACAAGTTTGCTTTTACAGAAAAAATTAAAACCAAAATCATGTTTAAGACGGGCACGAATAAAAAAATGATGTTCCCTAAAGAGGCATTAAATTGCTTCATAAGATCAAAAATCACACTTTAAATCCCATTTTGTACGTCAATATTGGGCTGAACAATATCCAACAGGATACAATAATACCCCTTCATTTTATGTTCATCTCAAACTTTGAGCTGCCCTGCAAGGACACACTCAAAACCTTGTCATTTTCTTCAATGCCTTTTCTTTTTCAATTTCAAGTACACCTGGACCTAAGTTATCCTCATTAGCTTAATATTCCCTTTCTAAATATAAACTTAATTGGTTGTTAATATTTTTGACATGAATGCAGTTCTATAGATTTTTTCCATCTAGTCTGAATCTTTCCTGCTTAAATTATTACATTTCTCGTCATCTTACTCTGATATTCTTTTCTCAATTCTTTTAATGACAGCTCTTTCACCTTCCTGTAAAGTGGACTAATTTTACCCTGTCTCTGCCTCTCTCCATATCCTGCTCTTCTCCTTCCATCATTTTTTTCCACCTGTCATCACTCTTTCTACTCACAGCTTTGGCCATGCATTTCTCTCTAATCGTTTCTCCTACTTCCATCCTCTTGTCTGCCATCTGGTGGTAATCAGGGAGGAAATAGAATAAGTGTCTCCACCCCTGCCAATGCACCCTGTTAGGGACACCGTGTCCCATCAGTGCTCAGTCTGGATGGCAGAGAACTCCCTAGATGAAGTCAGTCATTTTCTTCAGCAATTCATTTTTGACTGCTGACTAAATATACGAGAATAGTTTACAGTCTTCAAAAGATAATCTAATCTTATATTTATCCTTTGGGGTACCCTAGTTAGGCTCTAGGGTGGTTATTGCAACCCATTCAACCTATTTGACATGAATGGCCTTAAAAGGTGTAGTTATTTGCCAGCATACAAGCTCTTGAGGTGAATGGAGCATTTTGTAAGAACAATTCTTTCATGAAATCAAAATTTTGGTCCATGGGGGGAGGGCTGGTCCATTATCCATGTTGTTGTTGACTTTCATATGAGATTTTTCAACTTGGCCTTTTCAGACTATTGGATGACTAGTCACTCAATCTTCTAAGTTATTCTCATCTTCAGTTGGTCTCTTGTTTTCTTGTATTTTCATCTTTCTTCTATTACCTAATTTCTTTTTGGCATTTTAGCTCATGTCCGTGAAAAGTATGAATTCTGCTGACCTCAATATAAATACCTTTTAGATGGTGAAAGTGCAAGAAAAAATTAGAGAAGTCAACTGAAGTGTAGAAAAAAATTGAAACAACTTTTTGGGAAATCAACCCTATAGAACTAACATATGACTAAAGGGAATGCTGTCCTGTTGTTGTTCAAATGTTGAAGCCAGTATTAGTAGTGAAATGTACCATTCCATAATAGGTAACTTAAAAATTACAATTTGTTAAAGTGGCATAAGTACCGAATCATGTACTAATAATAAATCCTAAATAATATGTTTATTATTTTAACATTATCATGATATACATTTGAAATATCCCCTGTGAATGTGCTTCACTCTTTCTGAGTTTCTGCTATGGACTGCTCCTCCCTTTTCATTTTCTAGCTTTTCATCTTAATGAGGTTTGCACTAATGAATAAATAAAATGAGCAAAACGTCATTGAGGATTAGGATACAGTCGAAATGCAGAATGCTATCCAGAGCTCTTTGAATGAATTATGTAGTTTTAAGTGGACAAAATATGCTCTCACAGTTCCTTAGATTTCCCTCAAAGCTAGAAACTTCTTCAGTTCCATTGGAAAACTACTCTTTCTAAAAGTATTGGGTATGAAAAAACTCAGTGGTACATTATACTGAATGGTTCTTCAGAAAATATAGTCATGGATAAGGTTTCAAAAGAAACCTTAAAGAAGGAAAGAAGAATGTACCTCAATTTAATTTTTTCTCCAACATTGGAGTTATTTACCGCATCATAAGGTCAGAGAAATGCAATTGCATACTTCAGGCTTCATGTTATTGGCTGTATTTACTTAACCAATTTTATTCATGAGTTTCAGTAATATTTAATCAAAAAACAGTAAAGTAAAGGTTTGGAAGAAGCTCTCTTTATTTTCCAGTTACAAAAATCATTGTGGAAGTGTCACATTTGCTGGCATTGTTATTTACAGTTTAGTGGACAGTGTCCATTGCAGTTGTAAAAATTGAAAAATAGGCATCTGGCAATGGAGTGAAAAGAGCAGGGGAGAGGAAATGGGGGAGCAAGATGGGAGGGTGGCATTCCACCCAAACAGGGGATGTAGGAAGGTACAAGGAGAGAAAAGTATTTGCAGAAATAACAGTACTTTGTTTTAGCTGTACAATGTTCATTTAAGGCAATGATAGATATGTAAATATTTGGGCATCTCACGCCTTAATCCCAATCTATTTAGACACATGAGGCAATTTCAATTTTCTTTTTTCATTTGCATAAAAGGAACATGGATGATCACAGCTTGACCAAAATATTCCAACCCATCTTTATTTTCCACGCAACTATTATGCTCAAAACCCCGCTCTTTCCCTGCCCACCGTGACCCCGGGTAAGTATCAACAAAACAGAACAATGCAAAACATGATCACAAAAGTAACATGCGACATAAACATGTCAATTTGTATATATATATTTTTTATTCGTTCATATATATATCTTTTAGTAGGCAACAATGATAAGAAAATCTAGTATAACATCACTCCTCTCCATTGCTCGAGAATGGATAATGGTTCCTAAATATTTGCATTGCAATGATGGCGCTCTCATCTAATTTTCTGTGCTCATTTAATTTCTCACCTCGGCGAATTTATTCATCATCCGCAGGAGCTCCAGCCACTAATCAAAGCTATTCAACAAAACAGCTTTATTGGACAACTAGGTGGCTACCAAAACCCAAAAAAATGGGGCTCATTTACAGACATTTCATCACTAATCTAATTGCATAGGAGTTTAAATTTTTCTATCAATAGCCATCTAGCCAAGGGACTGTAGTGTACCAGTCCAACAACTGTAGGTGCTTGTATGAGAGGTGGAGGAATATGAGGGAGAGGGGGGTGTCACTTTTCCTCTTTCACTATTATCACTAGCAACATCACTTTGGAGTAATATGTTTGCATCAAACAAGCATCAGGAATGAACGACTGATGGTTTAATATCGGTAGAAAACAGCATTTTCCTTTCTTTTGCTCTCTTTCTATCAACAAAATATGAGTGACATTACAGTGGCCATGGGTAAAGCAGTTGTAGCACTATTAAAGGCGCGACTGTTTATCATACATTCATACAAGCCACAATAGGCTATTTGGCACATTGTATAACGAGACAATATTTTTTTCTTAGTTTTTTCTTAAATATTCAGTCTACAACATTGCAGAGAGGTACTCAATGACCAATTAGCAATGACTCAGTGTCATACATGAGAGTGTTTGACTGAGATAGAACACGGGAGGCGTCAAAAGGCCACACATTGCCGAGGCGTCCATTTTGTTTCAGTGGGGTTTCTTTTGGGTTTTGGGAGGGTTCTTAGATGGGAGGGCAAATAGAGAGAGAAAGAGAGTGTATTAAAGAGAGACTGGTAAAGGCATGGAAGGAACGAGGAGAAGGCAGGTTCAGTATTTCACATCGTCCATTCTTCCATGGAGGCAGTCACCTTTTAAGTCTCCAAAAAGATGAGAGCCGTTGGCTTTGGCTCCAGATTTGATTTTTTAGCTTCAATGACCAAGAACTCTATCCCTGGTCTACTTTTTCTCGCAAAGGACTCTGCAATCAACCGTGCAACTTCCTGATGCCCAAGACCTGAAGGAAAAAAAGATATTTAATGAGACAGGAATCAAAACTGAATGCACATGCTGCTGATTAAAACATATAAACCTCATGATGAAGCACATACGATGAAAACTATTCACTGAAAATAAAATATATTGGATCACTGGGAAAGTATTAACTTAAGTAGTTATGAAGCATTATTTTCATTTAGAACAGTTAAAAAAAAAATTAAATGCCTACATTGGTATTTGAGTAACTAAATAGCAGAATGTTTCATTCACTTTCGTAAATCATGAATGGTTCTTTATCAAATATATAGGTAAAGCCAATTGTTAGATGGAATGTATAGTAGCATGTTTTAAGGAATATATGTGAGGAGAAAATGACTTATCTTCAGATTAACTCTCAGAGAATAAAATTATACATATATTTCAGTATTAAGATACAATTTGGTGTCTCCAGCATTACTTTATGAAATTTACCCAAAATATTGAAATGAAATGAGTAACTTTGTAAATTCACACACACTATATATAGGACATAACCTAGGTTTCAATGTTGGACATCATTATCAGGTGGCCCTCATATAAAACACAATGTAGTTGGGAGGAAAAGGAAAGTACAGCTTTCGGCAAAAATCATTGGCTGTTAATGGGGGTTTGTTTGGGAGGGGAATACCTACTGCGGGGACCACTGGATGGGAAAGAGTGATATATCTAGGAGAGGGGAGTGGGAGGAATACAAAATTTTGTTGGCAAGCTCATCCTTGCAACGGACACGTTTTATGGCCTTTATTTTTGAAATGGAGAATTTCAGTCTCAAAGTCACTTTTGTGGTCACATTCGATAAGGTGCTTTGCATAGAGGGATATTGTTATACTCCTATTCTTTACACATATTTTGTTCATTGTTCCCTCCCCCTCTGACCAAACCCCCCTTCCCAGCTATGAAGGTATATTTACAAAGTTGTGATGTCCAATATCGAAGCCAAGGCCTTGTTCTAAATTAAGTTTGAGTGGAATTACAAAGTTACTTATTTCATTTCAGTATAAATATACAAGATATCCACAGCCATATTTCCTATTAAAAAATTAATTAATACCAAAATGTTATCAATATGAACTCAAGCCACTATATTTTCAATATTTCATCAATTTTATTTTAATAAGTGTAATGATGACTATTACCAGTCATTTTACACATAAATACTGTTGATGCAGAATTGTCAGCCGAAAGTCCAACAGATTTAGTGGGAGTTAGTTCTTGATACCTTTAGCTAGGAAATTAAAAGAAAGAATGAAATTGAAAGTACAAATGTGCACCTAATATGAAAGTACATATGCAATTGTGTTTGATAAGGAGAATAGGAAAAATAACTGCATCATGAGTTTCAATGGTGATATAATTGAATACTTGTAGTCAATAGGGGAGGTGCCTGACAGCTAAAGTAATTTGCACCATTAGAAATAGGTAGGGAATTTGGTACACATAGACATTTTTTATCACAAAAAAATCTCAGGTAAACAATATACTAAGAAGAAATTTGTTGAGTATTTCATTTTAATAAAATGCTGCATGATAAAAGTTGTATTATTTAGTGGCTATTATTTTAATGGTTATTATTTTATTAATTATTGACTATTATAATTTATAGCTAGTGAGTTGGTTATTAGTTAGAATCATCATAATAACTGGTCATAAATCTAGGATTGGTTTGACAAAAACCATTTAGCAACACCATTGGCTGATATCCTCATGTATTTGCATTTCTTCCCTCAAATATGCTACCATGTGCTTGATTCATGCATGCATATGGGGCCTTCCTTCATAAATAAAAAAACTGTATACACAGTTATCAACCCAAGGGTCGGTTTGGTTGGTGATGGTAGAGTTCACCCCGTACTGAGCCTGACGGCGTGTGAAATTCACACATCAGGGTAGGGGGGCCAAGAAGATCTGGTACTCAAAAAACCAAATAGCTTGGTTGGAGCTGCAGGTGGCCAGAGACTTAACCGGAAACTGAACCCGGGACTATTCGGTCAGTAGTCCAATGCTCTACCCCTGGACTACCGCGACACCCTTCATGAATATTCACCCATAAATTTTTACCCAAAACAGCTACTTATCCTCATTAAGCCACTGTATAATAATGCCATGCCAACTTATGCTGTGACTATGATGATGACCTTGAATTCATAAATTGATGAAATACAAAGTGGGTGAGGTCTTTAAGTAAATGTTCAATCACAGGTTTCACATCACTCACTACTCAAATATTTTTCCATCCCTTTTATGTCACGTTAATGGAACAATGAATGGGACTCTAAATTTTGGATCTTGGATAAACCAAAAATTTATTGTTTCTATCTTTTTATCTTTTGGATAGCTTTGCTATTAGATACCTATGTTTTACCATTATCATAAATTAAATTCTGTCTTACTATGCATCACATAGGTCATTTGTGTCTGCTATATCCAGCAGATAGTAATACCTACTGAAATAGGTCAATATTTACCTCTCTAATTGTGTGACGAATTGGTATCAATAAAAAATACTGTACAATTACTTACTTAATTTTCTTCCTATCATTATACGTTTAGTACTCTTATGAAATTCTTTGTTCTATGAAATTCTTAAGTAAATATTATTACCTTCAACCTTCTGACCATCTACTTCCAGGATAAGCTGTCCAACCTCCAAGCCCCCAGCTTCAAAGGCAGCTCCATCTTCCTGCATAACGAGGAGAAAATAAGACTCAGTTCTTTGCCTTTATAAAAATGCTACATTGCTTAGTTTGACATTTTTAATTAATTATCATTTTACAGCCTAATGAAGTAAAAAATACCAAATAATTCGAGGTACGCACTTAACATGAAAGGATAGCATATATCTTTTGAAAAATGAAAAACTCCAATTGCCATGAACAGTTTACCTTTGAAAAAAAATACAAATGAGATTATTTGGCTAACGCCACAAGTCAAAGGATAGGGTAGATGGTAAATAAGGAAAGGGATAAGAAAGACTTTTCTTATCCCTTTCCTTATTTACCATTTACCCTTTGACTTGTAGCGAGCCAAATAATCTCATTTGTATTTTGTTTTCAAAGGTAAACTGTTTACAGCAATTTGAGTTTTTCATTTTTCAATACTACTAGCCATAAGAGCTCAATGCTATCATTATGTATCTTTTGAATTAAATATTTACATTTCATTTTGTAAAGAAAAATTTGAAAAAATTTGATCACATTAATGGCTCTAAATATCCTCTATGGGTGAATATTCATCAAGTGAATATAATAAATTATTCATAATACAAAATTACTAACCTAACAACTAATATCCCCTGAAGCAGGGAAGATTTTCATGCTTGGTTTGATAATTGCATGTATCGATAAATTAAGAAAAAATAAATTTAAAAAATATTTTATTTGGAAAGTTTATTGCTTATGTTTTTAAAATTATAAATCTCATATTAAGTATTCTTTAATATAAAACTATCATAATAGCTACTTTATTCATTCAAGAATGGTTATGCAAATGATCATAAACTATAGTAATTAACTTTGCATGATGAGCTTCTTATAGCCATTCTATTGAATGCATATTGCTGTATTATTATCATCTATTCTAGTCTGCAAGACTTGTTGCACTCACATGAATATTGATGATCCTAGGGAGTGGGTGCTTGGTATTGGCTCCTCCTTCAATAGCAATGCCCAACATGGGCCTCGTCTTTCTCACTGTTATCCGAAGATTTCCCTGCTGATCTGCAACCACTGAAGAGTTACCCTGCAGGATGGAAACGTTGGTGTTGAAAAAGGCATAATTGTAAAACCTAAGGCTCTAAGTCCAAGGAAGTCTCTGAGAGACAGAGGAAGAAACATATTGCACATATTCGTAAAAGAGCATTTCTCAGTTGCAACTTTATCAATAAAAGTGTTTGCCAAATTTATGGAACTTAACAAGTCATATAGTATTTCTATTCCCTTGGCCTGGAAACCTATGAATGCACTGTAGATGAAATAAAGTGACAAGCAATTAAAGAGTTTCTTTTATTACTATTGCCAGAAAATCATGGTACGTAATAGGCAATGCTATATATTGCATCCGATTAAAGTCCTTAAAATCTCATTTTTCCTTTCTCCGACACAGGTCTTGTGGGAAATTACTTCATGGATTTTTGGATATAGTAAAATGGAAATTAGGCCAAATATGCAAGTCATCACTAATATATATATGTATTTTTTTAGCTCAGTACTCCATAAAGGTTAAGTAATTTAGAGTGGAAATACTTAAGAGAGGGTCCTCTAATCCAAATGGGTAAAACCCAGCAATAAATGTATTTGCTGGTATACCGTTATACATGTACTTGCTTGCACATCACAATCTCCTGCTTTATATTTTGTTAATTTCCCTGGCTTCAACATCTTTCTCTCATTCCAAACTCCTATACTAACTGGTTTGGTCCTATTCTGCATCTATTTCCCTGCTGATGTCTATTCCACCTTGCAAGGATTTGGAGTGATGACGATTGTAGAAGCCTAGCAGTGGGCCGTGGAACATAGTTTCCTGGGCACACTCTCATCAGCATGTAAATCATATTTTCTTGGGAGAAATAATTGAGTGGTTTCCATCTGCCCTCTTCAATAGTGTTTTTAATACCATATCGTTAATTAAATGGCAGCCCAACTGCAGTCAGATACATTTGCATTCACCCTCCTGAGGAATAGGCACTGGGTGGACTACCATTCATCTATCTTCTAACCTTCAATTTAACTGGTAGGACTGACCTTACCAGGAGTAATTATTAATTTAAAAAATGTTTTAATTTGGGAAATCCCCTTCAATGAAGCATTTGTTTAATTGAAGGGCTGAATGTCAGTAAATGTATTTTATATTTGAATATAATTTTTTCATTTTGGATCCTGAGAAAATATGCCTTAATGATTATTTTATTTGATTATTCTAATTGTTTTAGATATTTGATACTATTACTTTTAATCTCCAACGATGAAATATGATTATTTTTTTAATGTATCATCTCTACTTATTCGTAGCATTGAGAGATATCACATCACACTGTAATATCATGCATATCCTGTATATGAACTTTTAAAAGACATGAAATTCCTATGAAAGTGTATCGCTTAAAACAAAATTCCAGGAGCAATAATTGTTTTAGCATTGATGAGAGTTATTAGCAGGTAGGGACCGACATGCACCCTTAAGAATAGACTTGCCAAAGGGGATCAAGGACGGCTGTGAACGTGGCTTTACTTGTATTGTCGACATAGAAACAAACGATTGCCGTATTTGCAGGACATGAATATCTCCGCGCAACGGTGGGGGATGGCGTAACTAGGCAAGGTAACTTACCGCGTTCTCGCCGTCCGCGTACTCTCCGGGCTGCCCCGCGGCAGAGTCCCCGCCCTGTCCGCCACCTAGCAGGGGTCTCCGTCCCCCTGCTTGTCCCCCCTGGCCGCCGCGGCCGCCGGCACCCCCTTGTCCGTCGCCCGACTCCGCCCCCGTCTCCTCGCCCGTCGTGCTCTCGTCTCCGCCCACGGCCAACCCCTCGAACACCCCCCCGCCTCCCGACGGCTCCTGGAACAAGTGGGGGAGGGTGCTTGTCAGCTGTGGAGGCGGCGGCGGCGGGAGCCACTAGCCCCCCCAACCGCTGACCACTCCATCACAACTCTCACTACACAGGGACCGTTGTCGTGTATGCAGATCTGGGATACTAGCAATCTCGACCTCCGATGTAACAATATCGAGGTGATTACGATATTTTGGTGGAGAGTGGGATAAATTACGACGTGTGACAAGTTCCCTGCAGGAACAACGCAAATTAAACCACGAGCGCAGTTAAAAGCTGAGAGAGATACCTGTATATGATAGAAATACATTTTTTCAAGCAAATGTCATAAATAAATAAATGAATTTATGAATGATCTATGATAAAACTTGGCCAATTTCACAAAATCAAGAAGGAATCAATTTTGAACACCGATTTATGTGGCATATGCTATCCATTTCTCATGGTAATTGTTTAGTGTTTCTCGGGATATTATGGTATTTTAAATAATTTTTTCATGTGAAAGGTCAAAAATAATTCATTTCTAATTCTACAGCTGGATAAGTTTAGTGTAAGAAGCACGATCATAAGCTAGTTTATTTGGATATTTAATTACTGGCTCCTATTGTTTAATGACCATAACATGGATATGGGATGACACATTAAATACACATCCCATCTCTTTCTCTCCTTTATCTGACCACATTTGGAGAAAGCCCTTCTGGCGATACTACTTTATTTAAATTTTACTAATTTAAAAGTTCTATACTTAAAATATATATTTGAAAGCGTAATGTATCAGGAAAGGTATTTTTCATATTTAAAATTTTATAATTCATACATTTTCCCTGAATGTATAGACTATCCCCATAGTGATGAGGGAAAGTTCGGGCCATTTTGGAAAAAATACCGCGCGATATAGTTTTGGATAGTTATTTAACAAGGGATAAATTCAGTTACATTTTGCAGGAAAAGTTGCGAGGGGAATTTTATAAAGTCAATTACAGAATGCATGTTCCTCTAGAATAAAATAAAATGGAATATGCTACTCTCTCTTAATTTATTCACTTCAAATCGACAAGTATTCCTAGAGCTATTGCATCGAATTGGGAAAAGAGGAAAGGAAAATTTTGTTTTCATTTCATTGAGTAGAATTTCCTTTAATGGAAATGAATACAACCTAAGAACTGATTTTTTTCCTAAATATATGTTAGCGAAACAGAGCAATCAATTTATTTTAAAATGGCTTTTTTCCTCCCATATGCAACGCAAAGTTGCGTCTCAAGAACAAAGTGTTTTAAAACAAACATTCGGTGAGAGTAGATCAAATGTTTTGGTAAATAGCTTCAAATTCATCTTAGAAAGCTTTTTATTCGTGCTTTTAACATTTTAATGCGCCTTTTAAGCCCTGCAATCGTAAAATATATATGTAGTAGATAGATTATAATAATATATATATAATAGATAGATTAACATAAAACATGCGTCCGCTTCTCAGAGTGCTATGCCCTATTTTCCAAGAACCGAGAAATCGGATACGAAGTCGAAATAAAAAGAAAAGAAAATAACTGCCGACGGTACATATTGACCCCCCACTCCCCTCCCTCCCTCAGTTTCGACCCCTTCCGCTACACATCTAACGGTTCGGTGTTACTAATCCTTCGCAAAACGGAAGATTGGAACACCTACGCGAAGAAAATACCTCAGAAGGCCACAAGATGTGACGTTAATTCTAACCAGCTCTAATTAATCACCTTAAAATTATTACAGACCATAAAATCCTATGAAAGAGCATACTACTTAGCGTTTTACAAAAAAATGAGTAATTAATTTCCATGTATTACTCCCCGTTAGTGCAAAAGTTAGAACGTCGTCAAGCGAAGAGATTTATGCAAAGGATATTATAAGAAAAAGATGTCTCTCTCATTGATTTAACTTTCACCAACAAGACAGGACAGTGTTGTCTGCATGTCGATAGGGGATGGATTACGAAGCAAGATAATAAGAACATGAATATTTACGGGGATATATTTCCTGGAAGTCACCACTGAATCAAACATGGCTCTATTGATGCTCACGCCCAACATCTTTTTTCCTCGCCGGCGACCAGTGTGCTATGCCAGCGATCGAATGCCTTTAAGTGCATTTACGGAATGAGAATTCCCTCGCGTGGTCAATTCCTCCCCTACCTTCCGTGATGCCCCTCATTCCACGCGAGCCGGGCGAATTCCGAGGCTCGGCCGAGGGGCACCACCTGGGAAAGAAGGGAGAGCAACAGGGCAATTCCTTCAACCCCCTCTCCCCACCCCCTTCTTCACGAACAAGTGAAGAACTGCCGCTTCCGGCCAGCCGCGTCGCAGTTTTGGCTCCATTCCTGCTGGAGACTGCTCGTGTAATTTGGCTGCGGTGACGATCGATGTCATCGCCGGTTAGTGTACCCGTACCGCCCGCCATCGTAATTCCGGCTGCCCTTCGCGGCAATGGCCAATTGTACCGGAAGCTCCTTCGTGGGTTTCGAAATTTAATCTGGGCAAGGAGCCGATGCGGGTCCGGAGTTCGACCTCCCTCCCTCCTGATACGTGGCGTTGAGTGATATTCTGAAGGGGGAGATAGGGAGGAAAGAAGGCCAAAAACAAATTTTTCTATTTGTGGTCACTATCATCTATTCGGGCGTATCCTCTTATTTATTTATGTAACCTACAAACCACCGCAAGGGTAGCAGGGGGTAAATATACACCAGAATAATTTTGCCCGAACATGACTCTACAGCGTTCGAATAATGCTATTATGATGCCCTATCGTTTGTGGAAAAAAATACATCTTAAATCTATCTGTTCCAAACTTCATCTCTTTAACTTTATTGACATGATCTCCCCTACCGTAGTACGATGGGGTTAATAACACATTATCAACATCACTGCTAAAGAGACTTCCTTCCAATTAATGCAAGAGCTTCAATCTGTAATTTAACCTTCGCTCCGTGAGCGGTTCTTAGCCTAGCTACTATAATAATTTGGATACACCACTAAGTTTATCATAACCACGTTTTAAACATCTAGCTCCTCTATGCTGCACGCGATCCGATTCGGCAATCAATCCTACTTCGTAAGGATCCCAAATACTTGCAACACATTCTCAATGAAGCCTAACCAGCGACAGATAACATTTCTCTTTGACCTTTTCATCACTTTTACCTAGTACTCTTCTAATAAATCCTAAGTTTTAGTTATCTTGTCCACATATTCCCCGTATAAGTTTCACCCAGGAGAGATCGTGAGTTAGGGTAACGCCTAGGTATTCAATCGGATCTACACATTCCATTTCGGTATTCCCGATGTAGTAGTCGTTCGAGAGGGAATTGCTCTTTTTCCAAAAACTTATCACTACGCACCTTTTAAAATTAAATTCTAATTGCAAAGTTTCGCACCAGCATTGCATTGATAACTCTGACTATTTACTTTCGTCAACATACGCGCAGATAATGAAGGTGGCACAAGGAAGGAGGTATATCACAGTAACGCATACTCCATGCTCGGGGGCATTAATTATTTTTTGCCTCAGTTGAAAATTGGAGAGTAAGCTATTTGGAATAATTATGGAGGCAGACTGTTGTACCAATCCTACTTCATCATTCCAATTTAAAATTGCGTAAAATTACTCTCTTCATTATTAAGAACATTAAAGAAACTCCCATAATATTTTGTGGCATAAACTAATGATTCATCATTGACGCGCACTGCAAGAATATACAATTTCATATCACATAACACAGTTTTTCCCATCTCCCTTTTGTAGAACTGAGGGTAAATCTAGAGGAAGAAAAAGCCAATACTTCATTTTATTCATGTTTCCTTGATTTATTTTTGACGAATGATTACTCTTTGTGATTGGTAAAAATATTTTTCATTATCTACCTCTTAGTTTATTTATTCCTTTCCCTTTTTTTCGAAATCAAAATTTTTAAACTGTACTCTTATTAATTTCTTTACATATTCACCGAGTGTTACAGTGTTCTGGAATTCAGAAACCTAAAATTAAGCTAGCGATATGTTAGAGGCAGAGAGAGATAAAGGGAAATTATGTTGGAGCAACGGTGAAAAAATAGCGAAGAGAAAATCCTAACGAAAAGAACCCGAAGTAAGATTAAGATCGGGTGAGGGATTATGTGTTGGAAGTATGTAATAGGAAGAGCGAGTGGGTAGCAAATGCTAGATTGGAACCAAATTATTTACTGGAGAAATGAAAACTGTAAAATATCGAATTACCATTACGATTTCAACTACAAAAACAAATTAGAGAGGATGTAAATGTTCGATGAGAAACCTCTATCCAAATAATCTGTGAAAAAAATGATAACTTCCTTCTTACACACGTGGGAGACCTTTCCATCTCCAGACGTGATTATTAAAACCACTATTTCAGATGTTAGTCGTGGACTTCATGACTTCCATGCAGGGCACATAATTTGACCAATAGCCAAGTTATAACTAACCCAAGATGGTTTATTTATTGAGTTAGTCCACCTACTTATTTATAATTAAAACATTCGTCTGAGCGTTCAAAAAAATACGCCGGACAAAGACTTTAGATATTTTCTTGTTTTTTAAAGTAGCTGTAAGTTAGTTTGAAGTATTTTGGGCGTATGCTTATACTAAACACTGAAAATGAGATATGTCATCCTTTCTAACCCCTAAACGAGTGACTAAATATCATGAGTGACCCCACACCACCCCTGGGGGTTGACAATATAGTTGGTGGATATAAGTATGAGGACTCACCGGTGGCCTTCCCCAGTACCACGATTTGACCCGCTGCGTCCAATCGCCGAGGTGAGAGCGGATGCCGTCCAAGTAGCCGCACTGTAACCGTAGAAGAAAAATGGGAAAGCGATTAGCGAGCGCGGGGGAGAAACTTGGGCGCCATGGGAAGGTTGCGAGGGAGCAGGAATGTCCTCGGAGTATCGGGGAGAGGTAGAGAGAGGGAGGGAGTAAGGGGGGATTGCAAAGGGGAAAGAGGGGATCGTGGTCTTCGCCAGGGGAGTAGGCGGGCGGGCAAGGCGGGAGACGGGGATGGCAAGCAACCCTGAGGGGCTGGATACTTTTTCCAGGGTGACCACTATCACGAGTCCTATTTTGGCATAGGGAAACCGAATCAGGGAGACCCATCAGTAATAAAACAAACCATCCTAACAAGCGCGGAAACGTCCCCTTTTCCTCCATTTTTATTTTAAATTAAATTATCTGGACAAAGTACTGTAAATTACATTAGGAATTTCTGAGTTGTACTTAGTTTCAATTGCATTCCATACGTTTCCTCATCACTGAAAATGGTGGGATAAATACTCAGAAATACTAAATCACAGGATACCCTTACCTAATTTGTTCCGAGAATTTCAAGACTTTCATCGCCATATACATACAAGAAATAACACCCCATATTCAGATTGAACGGTTCATATAAAAACCCGCTAAAACTAAAACCCACCACAATAGGCAACAAAATGTTTAATTAACTTTGAAAAATCATCTTTTGATTATTTAAAACAACGAAAAATTTAACATGAAATGAGATATTTAGAAAATGTATGCAATTTGAAAATACAAAAGTAACCTTTAAATTCAGTTTAAATAATATTGACAACAATTTACCGTAAATGGGCACTCATTGGGACTCGCCGGTCACATGCAGCATTTTTTTGGATTGCTGCGAGCGGCTGACATAATAGTACACTGTGCACCAATCTGGTGCACAGTGTACTACTGTGCTTGCAGCGCATGTGCCAATCCACGCTCACCGCTATACATATGCAATTATTTTCACGTGGATGACGTGTGAAACATGATCATGCTTTTGACCTCTGAACTACTTACCACACGATCTTATGAAAATTATATATTTGAATAATTTTCCAAAATTTATGCAAATGTCCCGAATGAAACCCGTACCATTCTCGTGATATCAGGTCACCTTGCGGTTTGAACCAACAATCGTCCTCTTTCTCGATCACATTTATTTTTCTTGAAAATAATCTACGTTCACTCTCTCCATCTCATATTTTCTCATCATACTACACATGCGCAAATACAACAAAAATACACTACATCTACAAAGAAACTACTTCTATTAACTCACAGTGTTAGAGAGATTGACTACAAAAAAGATATGCATGCACTTCAAATTAAATAATAAAATAAATATGCAGAATTTTGAGAGATACTCTGGTGTTGATTACAATGTTTCTTTGTTTCCCAGAACAGAATTGTGAAGTGTTTATTTCTGCTTCTGGTGTAACGCAGATATCCGCTAATTACCAAATGTCGTCGAAAAGAGAGTTGGATTTATTATAATAAACTATAAGAAAAAAAATCCCGGTTTTCATATTAAAATAGGATCTAACAACACAACATTCATTTTGCTTTCCGGTAGTTATTAATTTAATCATCGATACTTATTAATAGGGTTGAAGGGCAGCCATCATTATATCGCCATAAAAAGTCCTCCGAAGTTGGCTGTGGATATTCTCCTCTGGGATAAGTGGACAGTGCCAACTCTCATCTCAACGAGTATAATCAGCGACGTCATCAATCACCTTCAATGGTAACTTCTATACAGGTTTAACTGCACACTAAATGGTTTTGAAATCTGGCCGTTATGACCTTTAGAGTTCTATGAATATTGTATGACAAATTTAAAACTACTAGAAGGGAAATACCTACATTAAGTTAGGATAGGGTGGGTTAAATATAAGAGCCAAATAAGTAAACATATATATTTCCTAGGGTGACGTAATAGTGATTATGAGTTGATGATCATAGGTTACAAAAGATTGGCGGGGATTAAGGGAGGTAGCTGGTGTTTTGAAGTCACTCTGGGGCGAAGGACACCTTGGTTCATCCGATGGTGCGTTCAAGATTTAAAGAATGCCCCATGACAAATGCAGAGATGATCTCTGGCTTTGGAATCTGATCCTACGATTCCCGAACCGAACGCAATTTCAAGATGAGGCGGTTTACTGGAAAGAGAGAGAAAGGGAGCTGGTGATATTGGTGAAATTTCCATTTTCTGGCTCTTGGGATTCTTCAAGGTTTTTTGTCGAATTCTAATATCCCATACTTTTGCAAGTTTAAATTTTTCAAATTTATCAGCCAATAAAGCTCTGATTGATCGATCAAGTTTCCTTCGTTCTCTAAGATATTTCTCAGAATCCCTTGGTACTCACACAGAAATTCTGCCAATAAAACGTACTTTACTGGTTTGACTTTCAAATGTTTTGGAGTCAACTTTATTTTTACAATAAAATAATCCCTGTGCTTACAAATAAATTAAAAAAAAACTAAAACGGATGTCTAATGTGAATGCTTTGATTGTTAGTTTTGATCAGTAATAAGCACTAAATTTCACGGAAAACAATACGAAATTTCTTCGCTTTCAATTTTCATAAAAGCTAGTGTGTGATCGCACATTCAAATTTATATTCATGATGGCATTGATGATGATTAATTAAAAAGTTCATGAATCAGTTTCACTTAATATTATCGTGCAAAAAGAGTTAAACCGAGAACTTCTGAGAATACATATGTATATGAAGCGCACAGAATATATGAGGGATGTACATATTTTCTACGATTCTTTTTTCTTCAGTTTTCCCTCAAATTATGACAAGGTCTCGGTGAGGAATGACCGGAAAAATCGAAACGGAGAGAAATGTTTGAAGTGAATGGACAAGAAAGCTGCTCGACAGTTAGGCCGGAGTTGGCCAAACGCGCTCAATGACGTCCATGTCATCAATTACGGCGGCGGCGAGGTTGAAAGAGAGGAGATCACCCAACCAGGCGCACTGCAATCCCCACAAAAACGCCATCAATCAAAGGCTCACTTCAATGAGCAGCTCAGCGCTCCGGGGGAGACGAAGACGCCACATCCAATGCCACAGATGACCTGCTGGCTGAACTCCTTGGAATTACGCATTTGATTCGATTACGTACACTGCCTGGCATAAAGACGTATATTTTTTTTACATACGGTCATGATGATTAAAAAGATCGTGGAAACACATATGGGAGAATTTATCTCAGTTTTTGTTGATGCCATACTTAAAGAAATATTAATGTGTGTATACCAGTTTGTGCCAGTTTATAATGACTTTAGAATGTCGAATACTAAAGATCTTGCTTTTATCATACTTCTCTTATGTACAAAATTGAAAATATTACAAATTTCTCTTCTTATCCAATACTATTTACCCAAACTAATAATAATAGACGGCTAAAACTTACTTTCACTCCTCGCGTGTCTCCTCCTGAACGAAATAATCCGACCTCCAATTCCGCCTCTTCAGAAAACACAGAATAAATATTGCTTACGTTATATCTCGCATTTGAAGTAATTTGCAAAATATCTGTTTTCCGAATGAAATACTACCTTGAACAAAAAGTTCCCGGAATAACCACCGTGTGGCGCTCCCATCGTTCCGATTTGAGTTCTGTTTTTTTTGTTAAATTGGTACATCTGTTGTTGATATTCCCTTTAAATCTTAGTGTCATAACTTGACATTTGCAAAAGTTACGTAGCCAAGAGTACATCTATCTCTGTGTGTGTTGGCGATTTTTTACAATTGCAGAAATGGATTTAAATTTGCAACAACGAACTTGTATTAAATTTTGCGTAAAAAACGGATTTAGTGGCGCACGGACGTTGGAAATGTTGGAAAAGTGTTTCGGCAACGATTCTCTAAAAAAACGGTCGTTTACCAGTGGCACGAGCGGTTCAGAAGTGGTCGTGAGTCAATCGAAGATGATGAACGCAGTGGCAGACCATCGGCATCGAAAGTCGGTGAAAAAATTGATAAAGTAAAAGAAATGTTGGTCAATAACCGCAAATTAACCATCAGAGAAATAGCGGAGGACTTGAACATTGCCTATGGATCCGCCCAAGACATTGTGGTAAATGATTTGGGTTTCCGTCGTGTAGCAGCAAAGTTGGTGCCAAAAGACCTCAATTTCATGCAAAAAAGAGACCGTGTTGACGTCGCAAAAGACATGATTTGCGAGGCTGAATCCGATCCCACATTCATCAAAAGGATCATTACTGGAGACGAGACGTGGGTTTATGAGTACGACACGCAATCCAGACATCAGGCAAGTGAATGGCGTTCACCAAATGAGCCGAGACCAAAAAAACCACGTCGTTTTCAGTCAAAAAAGAAGGCAATGCTGACGGTTTTCATGGATTACAACGGTGTAGTGCATCATGAATTTTTGCCAGACAGTAAACAAAGAGTATTATTTGGGCGTTATGAGACGTTTGCGTGAAGCAATTCGCCGAAAGAGACCGGAAATGTGGTCAGAAAACCCGTGGATTTTGCACCATGATAACGCACCGTCGCACAGTGCTATCATTATTCGTAATTTTTTGACGAAAAATGCAACAAATACCATCCAACAGCCACCGAATTCACCTGATTTGGCTCCCTGTGACTTCTTTCTGTTCAATCGAGTTAAAAAACCATTACGGGGAACGCGTTTTAGCAGCCGAGAGGAAGTAATGGAAAAATCGCAGGAAGCACTGATGGACATACCGAAAACCGACCGTAACTTTTGCAAATGTCAAGTTATGACACTAAGATTTAAAGGGAATATCAACAACAGATGTACCAATTTAACAAAAAAAACAGAACTCAAATCGGAACGATGGGAGCGCCACACGGTGGTTATTCCGGGAACTTTTTGATCAAGGTAGTATTTTCTTCTATGAGATATTTTAGTCATACTAATATTAAAGAGTATATATAAAAACGGGAGGCTAGGTAATTCGACTAGGAGTTGAGCATGGTAAAATCTTAATTGATTACATGGAAAGGCGTAAGAGCTTTGACGAAAATAAAAATGCATTAAGATATTTTTCATTTCGTTTATAAAAATTGGGTACTTTTTCATTGCATTTGCGTTATTTTATATAAATTCGGTTTCGAATTCTCAAATTAACATTTAGAATTAACAATTGAGATTTCTGAGTTTTAATTATCTCGAATGAGTTACTAAAATACTACCTTGATCAAAAAGTTCCCGGAATTTATTCAGAAAATTAAAAATACAAGTTTATTCATCTAAATCTATATCGTCCCCTTCAAAGTAATCCCCATCGACTGCACAACACTTATGCCAGCGCTTGATCCAATCCTCGAAACATTTTTTATATTCGGTTTTCGGTATGTCCATCAGTGCTTCCTGCGATTTTTCCATTACTTCCTCTCGGCTGCTAAAACGCGTTCCCCGTAATGGTTTTTTAACTCGATTGAACAGAAAGAAGTCACAGGGAGCCAAATCAGGTGAATTCGGTGGCTGTTGGATGGTATTTGTTGCATTTTTCGTCAAAAAATTACGAATAATCATAGCACTGTGCGACGGTGCGTTATCATGGTGCAAAATCCACGGGTTTTCTGACCACATTTCCGGTCTCTTTCGGCGAATTGCTTCACGCAAACGTCTCATAACGCCCAAATAATACTCTTTGTTTACTGTCTGGCAAAAATTCATGATGCACTACACCGTTGTAATCCATGAAAACCGTCAGCATTGCCTTCTTTTTTGACTGAAAACGACGTGGTTTTTTTGGTCTCGGCTCATTTGGTGAACGCCATTCACTTGCCTGATGTCTGGATTGCGTGTCGTACTCATAAACCCACGTCTCGTCTCCAGTAATGATCCTTTTGATGAATGTGGGATCGGATTCAGCCTCGCAAATCATGTCTTTTGCGACGTCAACACGGTCTCTTTTTTGCATGAAATTGAGGTCTTTTGGCACCAACTTTGCTGCTACACGACGGAAACCCAAATCATTTACCACAATGTCTTGGGCGGATCCATAGGCAATGTTCAAGTCCTCCGCTATTTCTCTGATGGTTAATTTGCGGTTATTGACCAACATTTCTTTTACTTTATCAATTTTTTCACCGACTTTCGATGCCGATGGTCTGCCACTGCGTTCATCATCTTCGATTGACTCACGACCACTTCTGAACCGCTCGTGCCACTGGTAAACGACCGTTTTTTTAGAGAATCGTTGCCGAAACACTTTTCCAACATTTCCAACGTCCGTGCGCCACTAAATCCGTTTTTTACGCAAAATTTAATACAAGTTCGTTGTTGCAAATTTAAATCCATTTCTGCAATTGTAAAAAATCGCCAACACACACAGAGATAGATGTACTCTTGGCTACGTAACTTTTGCAAATGTCAAGTTATGACACTAAGATTTAAAGGGAATATCAACAACAGATGTACCAATTTAACAAAAAAAACAGAACTCAAATCGGAACGATGGGAGCGCCACACGGTGGTTATTCCGGGAACTTTTTGTTCAAGGTAGTAAGTGTGATCCTGTTTAATCTGTCAATTCCGAGCGAATAAGCACAACTAATGTAATGTTAAAAGCATTTACCGTCTCGCCACAGACCAGGTAGAGAGTACATAATCCATATACCGTCCATGAGTATCAATTTTCAAAGGGTTGGTGTTTTGTCATGCCCGTTTTCACCCGCAAAAGCGTTTTTGGTTTTATTTTTATTTTCCAAGTACTCTTTCCAGAATCTTGAGTACTCCAAAGAACAGAACGGCACTTTGAATGAAAAGGAGCTATTTATTGCGGATTCAAATTTCCTTTGATCAAGTTTACCACAGCGGTGGAGTGCTGAAAATTAAAGGTGACGGGGACATGAAACGAAGGCCGATTCTGACCAGTTCGCTTCTCATGGACGGATAAAAAAATCATTAATTGGATGGGAGCCCTCCGTCGGATTCAAAACTGGCTCTCTTTTCCCAGAAATGGGAAGGAAAATGCTCGGCTTGTGCTCGAGTGCGGCTGAGGATGAAATTACGACGTCGAGATGCGCAGGCCTTACGATTAAAGAAAGATAAAGATGGAACACTCATCCAGACAGAATCCCGAAATTTGAAACTTAGCTCTGTAAGTTTCCGTATTACACTCAATTCTCTGAGACACACATTTGACGACCAGGAAGGTAGTCCCTTCTTCTTTTGCCTTAAGGAAATACTATAGTTTTCATTACAGGAGTGTACATCTACGAAACGGTAATATGAATAATTTTGTGAAATAATCACGAGAGTGTTTTTTTAAATTTTTTGAAAGGGAAAGGGACTTATTTCGTTCCTCAAATATATCTTCTGGATTCGACATTTTTTTATACTATTCTCCATAAATAAAATTTTTCTTGTGACTCTTTGGAACTCGCCTGATCTTTTGTCCTTAATGGAAATCAAATTTAAAAAATCATGCTTTTAAACATATTTCGTCACTTGACTAATTAATACATAATTATTCCGCTATCAACAATTTTGAAGCAATCACAATCGAAATCTTGATGCTATCCAAATTTTGCTTCAGATGAATATTTATTTTATCTGATTTTTTGAAAAAAGGTAATGAAAATTAGGATGGAATTGGTGTGCAATGATATTATTTAAAACGAGATGTAATGTGTTCGAATAAAAGTGAAAATATTTAGGCATATTTGATCCTTAAGGATCATTTTATGGTTCGATGGATCTGGGTCAAAGACGCACATATCACATGGTATAAAACTTCAAATACTGTGGAAATTTAATTGAAAAGAATTCATTCCATTCACAGCCAGGACACCAATCAGGCTAAAATGGCTATTTGTCTAGCATTTTAGCCGATTTTCATTCAACAACTTTCAAAAGTTAAATTTGATCGCTGCTTAAATATTTTTGATGAAAAAATCTGCATTATCGCAGGAATAATGGAAGCCATTAAAACCTCTACGGCCTACCCTCTTGATACTGGAAATCCGGATGTACAATGAAAGGTTTCTATACCGCATCTGTTTTGGCATATATAATCTTCGGCTATCTATAAAAAAATTGTACGAGCTACTTAATATCACAATCACCTCTAAAAATTCATTCTGGGGAAGATATCTAAAACTCATATTTAACATATATATATTTCTGTTTGATTTGAACAAAGTAATTTGTTACACTATTAATGTAACAAAGGCATTGACATACCTGCATTCGAACATTACTACCAAGATCGTTTCAAGTAAGAGTTTATATATATATATATATATATATATATATATATATATATATATATATATATATATATATATATATATATAATATATATATATGGGAAGGATTATGTATTTTAAACAAGAAGAAGACGACGATAAGATATACGAGTATCGTATGGCCTAGGCAATATTATTTCCTATACATTAATTATAATACGATTTTGATATATCTATCAGGTTTTAGAACTTTTCCAGAAATATTTTCTCATGGACAGACAATTGAAGTAACAATTTGGGGAAGTCCAGTTCTAGGAAGATGCAGCAAAATATAAAGCCTCTTTTCTTGGGTAACCAGGTAGATAAAAATTAATTTTGGAACGGATTTGCCGATGTGAAGGGAGAAATGAAAGAGAGTTTGAGGACTGTGAAGCATTGAAGTTGACAAATTGCAACTCAACGAACGAAATGAAATCTTCAATGACAATGGGTGGAAATGTACTAGGAGGTACACACTAATAGAGAGTAAATTCTTGAATTAAAATTCTTGAATTGAATTCTTTTATTGAAAAGTTGGAAAACAAATGGCGAGTAGGGATGAGATTTATTGCGGAATAAAATAATAGAATCACCCGAGGAACCAAATAGGTATATGGAATCATGTCCCAATAAAAATGCATATAGGAAGAGAGATGATGTCATTGGCTGAGTAACAATACCAACCTTTCAAAAACATTTAAAGTTGTTGTGAAGCGGTTGCCGAGTGAAAACAATACCAACTGTTAGAGGTGAAACAAGAATTAATTAGCTGAACTTGGAGGAGGAATGTCGTGAGGAAACGTGGGGTTGTCATTCAATAAAATCACTTACTGTGCGGTGTAGAACAGAAGTTGAATTAAATAATTTTTGGAATTATTTGTCTGGATATCGATGTCAAGAATAAGAAGAATCTTTGTAAAATGAAATGAACATTATTGGTTTTCAAAGAAAAAATCTTATTTAGGTATGCGTACGTAAATAATTGGTGATTATGACGATTACTCATTTCAATATAATTCCCCCAGCTGAATATCAACTGGGTTTCGGCTGGTATATTTTATGGAGTAGGCAATAGATTTCGCTAATTATTCTGTCCGTTGCACAAATGATGAGGCCATTTAAGTCACCCACGTGAGGTTGCAATTTACGAGTCAAGGAAATAATGCAAAGGGCTCTAAGCCTAGGGAATGCATCCCCGAAATGTACGGTCATCTATCTTAGGCTGAGCTACTGTGACCTAGTTTAACGAAGTGCATTTATATTTGCCTCTTAGTTTTAGAAATGTGACAAATGAACTTTGGGTTGAAAAGTTATTACCCGAACTTTTGTGCCATCAAATCCGAGAGATAATTGTTTGGAACCCTCTAGGAGGTAGGAGGGGGAGATCGATGGATTGGCGTCGGCGTTGGAATGTAAGTGTCCAGTACAGTACCAAGTCCCAATCATGCCCACAAATGGATCATTAGCGTTTTTTCAGATGATGAAAAGCATTTGAAAAATTGTACGCAGGACATATAGTTGCAACAGGATAACGCACTACCTCTAACCTAATACCTCTACCTCTAACTACTATGTCTCGACTTATAAATCAATGTACAAAAATTTGTACCGATGCGAAATTGAGACCTAGGGATTCAAATCATAATTTTACAATTCAATCATATTTTTACTACTGTAATGTCTGCTTAGCAAAAATTTATTAGTATGACTCGCTAACCTATTTAAACAGAATCACATAACCCATAAGGAACTAAATGCTTTCACCCCATTCAGGTGTCATTTGAATAATGAAGCTCGCCGTATCAGTAAAAACGGTTATGGAAGCATAGTAAAGTTATTATTATTTTAAAAATGGATTGGCCGCAACGTCACGAAGCTAGAATTGTGTTCGCTGAACACCTATACTTGCTCTCCATTGTCATTCAAATTCATCGGACTGTATCTTTTTCGGGATAAAATGTGTGAATATGATCGTTTCAATGGCTGACCCGATTGGATTAAATTTAAAATCATCGCTCATAGGACTTATTACAAACGTTTAAGAATGGAAGGCATAAAAATAGAGTGGAACTTATCTTACTGGAGCGCGAAATTGCCTTGCATTGCAGTAGGATCAAATTCGTAGGCCGTCAAGTCATTTGTCAGGTCGGTCGTCGTGAGGATGGGGAAGGGGGAGGGGAGCGAAGCGAATCTGACGCCGGAGGGACGAGCGGCCATCTCCCGGCCTCGATTCTCCCTTCTCCCCCCACCACCCCCAAAACTTCCTCCCCCACCCTGCACCGAGCCCGAAATGATTTTGCTCCATCCTCGGCGTGCGGGGGAAGGAATGAATGCCTCCAGTGCTCCACACTAGTTCATGCGGGAGAGATGATTCCGCGGAACAGCCACGCTCCAGTTTGCGTTCTCACCCTACTTGGCCGAATAATAATAATAATAATGGCGTCGACAACAACAGTTACTCTCGCCGGGTCGTAAAGCCTCGTGCCCCCATTCGCACGTTTTGGTAATCTCGGGACGGATGTTGAACACGTTTGCGCACTATGGAAACGCAGGATGGAGGATAGATAAAGGAACTTCTCGGCGTTAGAATTAACTTGAGCTGACTCTCACTTTCATCTCATTGCAAGGATCAAGAAGGTGAGAGTAGTGCACAGATTGAGATAAATGAAATGGATAGTCTTCCAAGACGACGAGTAGCTAATAGAAAGCATTTCTTCCGCGTAGAGTAAGTTCTAAAGACCAAAGAATATACCGTAATCAAAAGGTTGATGAAAAAAATGTTCCTCGCATTTATTTTAAAACTAAAAAGTTATCTACTCTAATAAATATAGTAAATTAAGATTGACACGTTAATAGGACACTCGAATTAAATTATGAAACGGTCGAAAACTAGCAATTCACACAATATACAAAATAGACCATCGAGATAAAATATAAAGAAATTTGATTTCAATGAAATAAGATACTTCATTATTTGTTTTTCCTTTGTTCACGCCATGAATTACAAGAATTAATAGTACGTCACGAGAATATATGTAAGTGATCACACTGTTTAAGATCACATTGTTCTTCATGATCGATTACTTTCGCTTCATTCAAGTCTTTCATTTCAAAATACTAAAATGAATTCTTTTTTAATGTCTCCATTAACTAACGGGCCGATGAAACCACTTGCTCGAGTGCCTTACTGGTGGCTGGCAGGGCAGCGCCTAAACGAAGGACATTGAATTATCGTAACACATCTCGGGACGATCGTCTGTCACTAGTAATATTGACTTTGACGTTGATAGTTTTAGAAATTACTGTTGACATTTTGAGACAAACATAAGCGACTCCATTCCATAGCGTTAAAAGCATTGTTAAAAGAATTATTTTTAGAACATATCTTTTTAGATCATACATTTTTCAAAATACTCACATTTTATTCGGAAAATGAGAACTACAGTGGGTCCATCAACGAGTTGAAGCGAATAGCAAATACGTTTAATATAATAAAGAAACTTATTTAGAAAGATAAACATAAGGAATCATCTGGAGTACCCTATATCGGACACGGATTGAGACTGGGTGAGCTTTAGTCCACTTTACACGTTTCTTTGTTTCAATGCACAAATAAAGTTATCGAACCTCTATGCATTCAATTACATAATTAAATTAAGACAATATCACTCATTTAAATTATTTTCTTATATACCTGCCGTTTTCAATCTGCGTATCTCAATGATAGCGTCACGGCACCAGAAGGGAAATGCATTAAGAGGAGGCAGTCAATTGATGAGGGTGATGGCAAATTTTCTAACATTGCAACATTGTATTGATTGGAAAAAGGATAATTTAATGCTATCCCATTATTCAAAATGTCCCGGGAATTATTGAACGCGATGTATTTTGGGATGCGCAAGGTATAATTAACATCGGCTACCTTGAAAAGAGAAAATCTATCAATAGCGACATTACATTGTGTCATTGGCGCTTTTGAAGGACGAAATCGCAAAACATGACCACACATGAAGGATGAAAAAATCAATTTTCATCAAGACATTGCACCGTTCCGCAAATCAATGAAAACAATGGCCAAATTGAACCAGTTGGGTTTCAACCTGTTTCCCCAGCCTCCGAACTCTCCAGATTCAGCCCTCAGCGACTACTGGCTGTTTGGAGATCTCAAAAAGACGCTCCAGGGAAAAAAATTGCCTCGAATGAGAAAGTCATCACTGATAAACATAAGCTTATTTTGAGGACAGGGAAAAATCATTTCACAAGGGAAAAGTTAGATAAGCATTAAAATGATTGTATAGCTCTTAAAGGTGATTATGTTGATGAATAAAAGTGAATTTTGCGAAACAAATGCTGTGTTCTTAGTTATTCCCGGGACTTATTGAACGATGGGTTGAATATTTATCTTTTTGTGAAATGTCTGTGTGGTACAATGTTCATTGATTTAGGTTAGGCATTGCATCAGAGGGAGCCGTTTCACGTTGAAGCATTTTTAATTCGCCTTCGCACGCTTCTGATGATGTAAAACGAACCCCTTTGTGTTTATTCACATTGAGAAACAGGAAACGGTCGCATGGAGTCGCATTTCCGAACCATTGAAAGGATGTAAAACACATTTCAAATTGATTGTCCCAATATATTTGCAATTTTGCGGAACATACCGCGCATAAACACATGCAACTCGTTCAATTTTTCTGTTACCAACATGTCGGTGGCACCCGATGAAATTTTCAATATTCCTGACAGTGCTCTTCACGGTATTCGACAATATTCTCTCTCGATTGCAACCGCTGTGTAAATGTTTATTTACGTAAAGGAAGTGATTTTAAGGCCCCGTTCTCCCGTCCCATGAAATTGCTTCCCTTCTGTAGATATTTCAAACCATCTAGTATTTCTAGTTGCGCCATAGGGAAGAACACACTTTAACTGTTTCCTGTGGCATTTTTTATTGGACGATATTTACGCATTTTCAGACAAAAAGCAAGGTTTAGATTCAGTGTCACACAGTGTACTAACGATAAAAAATAAAAATTAAAATTTTGCAAGCATAGCAAAAATTCGAAATTTTGTGAATAAAAAATTTATGATCAATACACTGAATATACTGAATAGCTCTCGTACATTGAGGCAAATAATGTGTTTTAATTTCCTTTAACAAAACGTTGCACGCCCAAATTTTTTCCTCCTAAAATCCTCCTACCACGGAAGATCTACCGCACGCCTCTTAAGAAAATGGAAAGAAATTGATTCAAGAGGTTGGGTTCCCAAACGGAGAAACATTTCAGAAACAGACGGAGTCGAACACACAAGAACCACCAACTCGTTTTCGCTGATAAATTCTTAGGAGAATAAAAAAACGACAAGACGTACTCCCTCTCACGCACGGATTTAAATGAAACCCTAAGATGGTTTTGAAGTGTCATTCCTGCCACCACCCGACGTCACTGTAGACTCAAAACGAGCGCTTCGAAAGGGGTAAGGACGCGTCTCCTTCCCCCCCCCCCCGGACCACCACTTTCGGAGCACAACGGGAACAGAGCGTCGAGAGAGAATGCCAGCGAAACATCATTTTTCTCGCGGGAAATTCTTTCCTTTAATATTTTTTTCACGGAGTGGAGGAAGACAAACGCTCGCCAGACACCAGAAGAGAAAGAGAGAGAGAAAGAAGAAAGGGGGTGGGTGTCTGGCGGGTGGGAGGGAGTCGTTCGATGCTTTCGCTGAACGCAGGCCAATTTTTACCGCTTCGCGTAAAACTTGAATGAAAACGAAAATTTACCCGACGAAAGTCAGGAGGGAGGGAGAGGGAGGAGGATAGAGCACGGGGAGAAATTTTTGGCGGAAGTCTCGGAAGCGCTCCCAAAAATCGACCAAGGGACGAAAATGAAGGGCTTTTCACGGCCAATGGAGAGGATAATGACGGGCAGGTATTTCTTTTTTCCCCTGTGTTCCTCTGAGCAAAGCTTACTTTTTAGAACAAAACGGAGACAAAAGCATACCGTTCGTGCATACATTTACTTGGAGAATGCTCGGAAAAAGGCCAGTTTTGCTCCAGAAAAGGAAGAAAATCTGCAGCCATAATGACGGGCTCGGAACTCGATCATTGTTTCTCTAATTGATTATTTCTCTGTTTTCGGCTGACACGTGTTTGACTCATGCCCAATCAAATGTTGTCTCATCTCTCACAGTGCGAGAAAGAAACCGGGGAGTTTATGATAAAGAAGCGGATTTGACATTTAATGTTATAGGGGTCACTATTTAAATGTTCATGATTTTGCATCCCATTCTAGGAATGCCTGTGGTTCTTTGTTGTTGTTTGTTTGTGATGACGAAAGGTTTGGGGAGAAAAAAGTCAGCGAATCTATTATCTAGGCGACCGACTTCTCAATTTTATCTCTTAGTTCAGATGAATGCTGCCCTGCAGGTCTTGACTCATTTTCTCGATACCGAAAGTGAAATTCTCTTTTGAAATTGAGTGACTCTTATTATAAAGTTTTATTTTTCACTTCAATAGTTCCCCATTGCTCTTTGCAATACTGAATAACATTTCTTTGAAGTCATTAGGACTCAAATTACCCTCTCCTCATAATTTCGTTAGCCACAAGATTCATTCGTTATTGTAACATGTCTCAATATGTATACACACACACATTTAAATATAGGAACCCGCCATATGGCAAAAATATATTAATTCATATGGAAATAGATATTTATACGCGTTCCTATCCCTTTTCCTTATATCTATTTCTATGTAATTAAATATATATATATATATATATATATATATATATATATATATAAGAAATATATATATATATTTTTTTTTTCCAGGTGTAAAAAGTATGAAATGCGGATTTCAGACAACAAATGGTGCACCAATGCATTTTGTGGTACAAACATTTTGACCATTATGCCATTTTGTTGTGCCATCAACAAGTGTCAGCCGCGCATGAGTGATTAATAGAAAAAGTGTTTGCATAGTGTTGTGTTGTTGTGTTGAATTATGTCGTAATTTATACCATATAAAGTGTATTCGTGGACAGCATTAATCTTTCGTTATCATTTGAAGAAAACTGCTGCTGATTCATGGCGAGTACTTCGTGAAGCCTATCTATGGTGAACATGCTCCATCGCTAGATAAGTGTGAACGATGGCTTCGGCATATCCTAAGTGGTGAATTTGACGTTGCTGACAAGGAACGCGGAAAATCGCCTAAAAATATGAAAAAATTGCTCGATAAATGGTTCGCGGCAAAAGGGAAAGATTTTTACTGGCGTGGTATCCATAAAATGCCCAAAAAATGGGGAAAATGTCTAACTAGCAATGGAGCATACTTTGAATAAAACTCTTTTTACATTTTTCTGAATTTTTATTTTAAAATAAATATGCATAATATATATAATATATATTAGAGCATATTATATATATATATATATATATATATATATATATATATATATATATATATATATATATATATATTAGAGCATCGACCCGGTGTTTAAGTCCCCGTCAAGAAAATATTTTTGTCCTTGTGATCTGCTCGATTCCGCCTTCCCCACCTCTCCTGTGTCCGGCCTTTTTTGTGTTCCTATTTCTTTTCCTTAAACCTATTTCCATACGAATGAATATTTGTTCGCCATATTGCGGAATTGTTTGTATGTCTATTTATATGCATATACACATACACACACACAAGACCAAAGTACTGCATTATTTTCGTTCAAACATTATTGTCGACCTTTATTTCACAACCTCACGCGAGAAATTCATAGTTTTGCTGAGTCAAAAGCATTGACAACTTTCAGATTTCAGTTATCTTTTCCCACACTTGCTTTTGAAGTCTACGTATGGGATTAACGCGAAGGCACACTTCGGAAACCTTGGCCTCATTATTCCGTGTTCTCTTAAATGTGGTCGCCTTCAATAAATCGATGAGCAACGGCACTGGGTTTTAATTAGTCTCCGTGAAACGCCAGAAAGAAAGCGGCATAATAAGGCGGAAAGGAAGCCCCGAGGACAAGAGTATTTTTATCTAACGGAATGATGCGTGGGAAATTGACAAATAATGGCCGTTTCATTTTCACAATAATAATGAGTGATGGGAGCGAGGACAGATGTTATGCGAGGCAATGATTTCGCATCCCTTTAATTAAGAGACTCACGAGAGACACGGCAATATGCCAAAGCTGCTTTTAATGGATATAGGTTCATCAGCAGAGCTTAAATCAACTCGGGGCATTATATTCTTAGCAAAGTGTCCTTTATGGTTATCTAGAACTTCGTAATTATTTTCTTTCCCGTACTAATAGCCCTCCAACGAGGGAGCACGTCACGCTCTAAAGAGGGAAAGTTATGTCTCCTTAACTTGGTAAGTTTGACCAATCTCTAATGAGTGCGACTTAATGGTTGGGTATTGGAAAATTAAGCGATAGAAATGGCTAAAATATAATTATCGCCAACCAACCCAAACATTGCGACCGACCCTGTCGTTTAAAAATACCTTTGACCACTTGTAAAAATATTTTTCCTCCATTAATTTCTAAAACTATCTATCAATAAACATAGTCACTAATCTGAAGGACAATTTTATAGGTGATGGGGTGATTATCTTCCCGCCATCCCACCATTTTACAATTGAAGATTCAGTCTGCAACAGCACGTTCTGGACTTTAGTGCGTGCTTTTCTGTCTGTTAGTTTTGGCCGTAGGCAGAAAGGCATGAGATCCTATTACTATCCTTGAGGTTTTCCTGAGTAAAGAAAGACAATTCGATTCCTAAATGAGTAACAGAACGAAGATCAAGAATTCGCTGCAAACCTCTTCGATGCATCATGTATATTAGACCGTACCAGAATGGCCAAACGTTTTTTCCGCAACAATTTGGGGCATTGCAATGAGCGATTTTGACGAATTCTTCAGAGGCCATCTGCCATTTTTTACTAAGAGACTAAGGAAAAAGGGAACAGATACAGGCATGCCTTTCAACATTCTACGTCTACTTTGAAACATAGAAATGAATGTCCCCAAGATCGAGGTCACAAAGGGATCCCGTTAGATAATCAACCGCACGAGAGTAAGTTGTAAGTGAATCAGTTTCATTCTTAAATTAAGCTTAAATATTGCAGAATTTGTCATTAGAAAGCCACTGGCAGTTAATCTATAGGAAATCTGGCCACTGATCATCTGATGTTTCAAAAAGTGATGTCTCAATGACCCACTTTTACCTCTCATGTAAGGCCAGCATAGATCTCCTATCGGTCTCGGTCAAGCATTCTATTTTCCTGCTCGAGTACCGAACGGAATGACCTCGCCAATAATTATGAATTTCTTAGTACAAAAACGAAAATAAAAACGGTTTGGCGCAGCGAAGTGCGGGATCATTGGGAATAAATGCGAGTACCAATCGATTGCCCGCCGCACAAGGCTTTTGGCTCGAGTTGAATGTTTGTTTCCCGTTCAACGAACCGAGACATCTGATGAGATAGACCACGCTCCCCTCTTCCGACTTCGCGAGTGAGGACGAGCAGCTTGCGATATCTTTCTCTTGCTTGTTTGAAGAGAAACAAGCTTCCCAAATCAAGTGACGTTACAGGATTAGCATGAATGTATCTCTCAGAAAAGTCATCACTTTCTCCTTCGCGGATACTTAAAGAAGCAGGAATAAAAGACTCTATTCGGATTGTACTTAAAAAGGCTATCTGTCGGAAAATTGATAGAAGTAAATAATTTCCATTCCAGGTGACATATTTCGTGTGGCTTATTATAAGCAAGTCTTTTGTGTTTTGATCCGTGGGAATATCAGGGCAGCCAGAAACTCGTACTCCCATTATGACTATGTGAGGACTGAGTTCCATGCACAGTAAGTGAGAGTCGGAAGACACTTTTCCCTTTATTTTCTCAGAAAATATTGTTTATGAGTATATTGATACTTAGGAATGTCTGCTCTTGACATATTATCTTCTTATAGACATTCTTTTCGTACAGCTATTTTAATGACAGAGCGGCTTGAGAATGTAATTAAAGAACTCCATTATTGACAAAGAGATTTGCAAATTAACGAGTTGATCTATTGTGCGCCTCTTCATTTCAAATTACCCAACGTTCAAGAACACATTTTGAATGTAATTATGAAATTCATCATCTGGAGAAAAAGAACAACAAAATTACATCTCGGTGGTATTATTTTCCGCATTTAGACTCTACGGATGCAAAATTGGAAATGCTCTTGAGCCCATTAGATGTAAACATTCTGGTCAGATCATTTATTGCGATATTTAGGATAAGTGGTACTGGAAAAAAGCTAAGAATTGGATAAAAAGAGCTAAGACTTAATCGACCTATAGTAAAAGTTAGTTATATTATTGGTTTTGACTCACATAGTAGTAACTAGAACTGCTGGAATGCTCGACGCTTTCGGCTTGACAGCCCAGCCGTTAATTTGGATTGAAGTATTATATCAACGTATGCATGATGACAAATTTTTTTCCTAAGAACTCCTTTCAAAATGGCATAGAATGCAGGCTTAAGCACCAAATGAGTTAACATTCCATCCAGGATGGTTCCCCACGTTGTTTCATAAGAAAAGCAGTGAGGACCGGTAGACACTTGTGTCACTTTTATGAATATCATTCTAGCATCCTCTATATTGTGGTAATGGGTACCCAAATGTTAATTATTAAATAACCGCGCCATCGTCAACTAATTACGTGAAAATAAGAATATTTGTTTACATTTCAATGGGTACTTAACGACATTGAAAAAGCAAACGACACTTTCACAGGCGATTCCGAAATCGTTCTTATCATTGATTTTTTTTAAGTGCTACTTTGGCTTTATTCAAGGCCGAAATTTTATTTCGATGATTTTCATTTGGAATTTTATGCTTTGATGGCGTCAGCTTTCGAAATTGTCACGGACCACTCATTGTGATGAAGGGGCGGTGATCGTTCCTCATGTGGATGGTGAAATCACGGGGGGCGGTGCGGATTTGGAAAGGGAGAAGGGACAAGGGTCACGGGGCGCCAGAGTAAGTAGAGGCGCCACAGCGAAAATGGAAACGAAAATGATTGCGTCACAGAAAACGGGTTGAAAAAAACTACTGCGGTTTCTCCGATTGAATTGCGCGCGGGATGAGCGCCGCGGCAGAGGAATGATTTAGAGAGGATAGGGTCAGAGGGGGTGAGAGGAGGGGGAAATTCGTCAAAATTTGTTCCCTTTGGGGGCGGGGGCCGAGATAGGTCTGGGGCGGTGGAAGCGGCGAACGTGCCTCGGGGAATGGGAGGAGGAAATGAGAGTCGGAAGCCCTGGGCGGTCTCGTTGAATGGAGGAAACTTGTTAATCGATTGTTGGTTTTGGGGCCGCCCCGGATACTACGGCCGATTACGAAAAGGGTATTGAATATCAGGGTGTTTGGGTTTGTGTACGCGACGCGACCGTGCATGCGCGTCCTCGCCCCATTGTTGCCCCACTCCATACACCCCTGAATCGTGTAACTGTCGTTGTTGAACAAGATGAGCATCGACTCCCCGCAACGCAAAAAAATGACATGGTTCGAAGAAGCAACGGGAAGAACAGTCCTCCTGTCACGTCCCTTCGCGTCTAGGATCGCGGCTTTTTCCACTCCCGATTTTTACATTTGCGCGTTCTGAACCAGGATGCATTCCCAACCCTTCATTTTTCCCTCTGTAAAAAGTATGTATGTGGGTGTGTCTGTGTGGGCGTAAAAATATATGAGTATTGGAATCTGTTTATTTTTCCATCTTCAAATGTAATCATGCTTTTTTCAAAATACGCTGACAGGTTCCTAAAAGTTATTATTATTGGTAATTTATTAGCTTAAGTAGGTTAAAAGATGGACACAAACTATGCCACAGTACAGTAATAAATACCCTTGCCTCTCCTTATAAAATCACACCCTGACATCCAACGCCACAACAAACCCTTCTTCAGTTCCACATTCTTCCTATCCCCCTTCAGTCCCTTCAACATTTCTAGCCCACTCCTACCCCTTTCTTACTTGCTTCAAATTTCTCCCCTCTATCACAAATGTGAACATCCCCTTGCCAAACAAAATGCTTTGCATCCATCCATCTGGCCTAATTTAGATTCCTCCCAACAAACCCCTTTCTTCCCCCACCATGAGTAGCACATCCTCATTTACTACCTTGATCAAAAAGTTCCCGGAATAACCACCGTGTGGCGCTCCCATCGTTCCGATTTGAGTTCTGTTTTTTTTGTTAAATTGGTACATCTGTTGTTGATATTCCCTTTAAATCTTAGTGTCATAACTTGACATTTGCAAAAGTTACGTAGCCAAGAGTACATCTATCTCTGTGTGTGTTGGCGATTTTTTACAATTGCAGAAATGGATTTAAATTTGCAACAACGAACTTGTATTAAATTTTGCGTAAAAAACGGATTTAGTGGCGCACGGACGTTGGAAATGTTGGAAAAGTGTTTCGGCAACGATTCTCTAAAAAAAACGGTCGTTTACCAGTGGCACGAGCGGTTCAGAAGTGGTCGTGAGTCAATCGAAGATGATGAACGCAGTGGCAGACCATCGACATCGAAAGTCGGTGAAAAAATTGATAAAGTAAAAGAAATGTTGGTCAATAACCGCAAATTAACCATCAGAGAAATAGCGGAGGACTTGAACATTGCCTATGGATCCGCCCAAGACATTGTGGTTAATGATTTGGGTTTCCGTCGTGTAGCAGCAAAGTTGGTGCCAAAAGACCTCAATTTCATGCAAAAAAGAGACCGTGTTGACGTCGCAAAAGACATGATTTGCGAGGCTGAATCCGATCCCACATTCATCAAAAGGATCATTACTGGAGACGAGACGTGGGTTTATGAGTACGACACGCAATCCAGACATCAGGCAAGTGAATGGCGTTCACCAAATGAGCCGAGACCAAAAAAACCACGTCGTTTTCAGTCAAAAAAGAAGGCAATGCTGACGGTTTTCATGGATTACAACGGTGTAGTGCATCATGAATTTTTGCCAGACAGTAAACAAAGAGTATTATTTGGGCGTTATGAGACGTTTGCGTGAAGCAATTCGCCGAAAGAGACCGGAAATGTGGTCAGAAAACCCGTGGATTTTGCACCATGATAACGCACCGTCGCACAGTGCTATCATTATTCGTAATTTTTTGACGAAAAATGCAACAAATACCATCCAACAGCCACCGAATTCACCTGATTTGGCTCCCTGTGACTTCTTTCTGTTCAATCGAGTTAAAAAACCATTACGGGGAACGCGTTTTAGCAGCCGAGAGGAAGTAATGGAAAAATCGCAGGAAGCACTGATGGACATACCGAAAACCGAATATAAAAAATGTTTCGAGGATTGGATCAAGCGCTGGCATAAGTGTGTTGCAGTCGATGGGGATTACTTTGAAGGGGACGATATAGATTTAGATGAATAAACTTGTATTTTTAATTTTCTGAATAAATTCTGGGAACTTTTTGATCAAGGTAGTATTTTCCTTTCTGTCCATCTCGCCTATTACACCTCCACACCTATATTTCAAAAATCTCCAATCAATGTCTTTGTCTTCCATCAACGACATTGTCCCCGCTTTGTGCAAAACCACGGTCCGAATCAAAGTTTTCACGAGTCTTTTCCTAACATCCTTACCCAACGTCCGTGTCATCGACTCCCTCATTTTTTGTGCAAGTTTTTTTGACTAATGCAATTTTCCTGGTTATGCCCCTTATAATTTTATCATTTTGGTCCAAATCGATTCCGAGATAAATATATTTATAAGTATACTTTCCACTCATACTTTCAAGAGCACACACCCCTGCCCTATCCCTATTCTTAACTCTGCCCACCCTGACTCTTCATCCACCACTACATCCGCACCTGAGCAGCCTCGGACACATATAGGTTGCGGATAAGTCTCATATCCCTCAAATTCTCTCATAGTTTCTGCAATGCATTCATTAATTCTACCCAACACACTCTATTAAACGTAGTTTTATAATGTACTAAACAAGCAACGATATCCTGATTGTATCAATTGGATTATTTGGATTCTCTATTAGTGACCTCATTATTGCAATGGCATCACGCATGCCTCTCCACTCCCTGAACCCAAACAGATCATCCCTTAAAATAATCATTTGCTCTCCTCTCCATCTCTCTCGCTCTCAACAGATAGTATTCTAGTTCAAATAACGTTGTCTGAACGGATTTCCTCGTCTTATCTCCTGACAGTGGTTTTACACATCTGTAGAGCGCACGAATTTCATCCTTAGGAAACTTTCTATATCCGCGCACTGAGTCTTTCACCGCACTTCTCTCGCCATACTTTCCCACCTCAGTTAATTACACAATTATTTGCACTTTCTTCCACCTAACCTCCATGTTTACATTCTTCCATTCCCTTTTTTCGTCAGCCTTTTTAATTATCTGCAACGCATGGTATTCTTGTCCTTTTCCAATTCATTATTTTTATCATTGTTATTTACATTTCGTTACAATTAGGCAAAAGGCCCGACTTCGACGGTCTAGTGATGAACCCTTATAATGAACAAAAATAAAAACATATATGAAACACAGTGTTTAAAAACACTCGAAGTTCCCATCCGTACCTGTACCAGCACGCATGGGTTACACCATACAAATATATTACATATTGTTCATATAGTTTCGTATTATTGTTTGATTGTAATTGTTATTATCCATTATTATCGCTCCTATAGTTTCGATTGCGGTTTTTGAAATCCCTTTTTTCATATTTTCCCATTTTCCTTCTATTGTACCCAACTTTCCATCCTCACCCATTTTATTCTCTATTGCCTACTAATACACTTTTTTGGTCATCCAGTTTAATGTTGATACATTGTACTTTCTCTACTGTCTTCCCTTTCATATCCTCTTGAAACTGATGCAACACATCTTCAGTGGTAAATTATCATCTGAATCCTAATCCACTCTCGGGAAACTGTGATCGCGACTGTGCCTGACCATAATTTAGCCCAATTGATTTATTATTTCTTGATCTTCAGGAATTTTTCATGCATATTTTTTTGCTATTGTGGTGCTTAAACCAAGTTTTTGCTTTGATCATGTCTTGGCTTTAAAAAAACTATTGCTTTCTGCCCGCGGTCATTCCCTGTTCCTAAAAGGTATTCCCTCACTACCACCTCCTCCTTCAACCCCGCCGCGTTCCAATCCCCCATCACTACCAATTGTTTCCCTCCGGGAGCACCTGCAGTTACGTCCTCCAACTGATCGTGCACCCTATTGACTTCTCCCTCCCTATTGCTAGGTTGCATGTACATAGATCAGGAAATGTCCAAGACTGCCGGTTTAACTTTAACTTCTATTATTGATATTTTGTCATTCGCTTGCTCAATGTATACTACGTTTGTTTCTACCTCTTGGTAATACTACTGCCACCCCTCACTGGCTTCCTTTCCCTCTGCAGGGTTATAAACTCGCTCCCCCCTCGCGCCCATAATGCGTGGATTCCACAATCCATAGAGGATTTCCTACTATTAGGTGAGCCCTATCCTCAACTTCAAAGCCAATGCTTCGGGCCGTTCACTGTGATTATCAAAGCTAAAACAAACTAAAATTATGAAAAATCAGAAAAAGAATTTTTCTTTGACGAATTAAAATGATATGTCGAGGACATAGTCGCCTTGCAATGGCCTTTTAACTATGATTAAAAAAATAATCTGTATTAACGTTTCTTGGTAGCCTTAATGTTGTATGCATAACGTACCGTGAGGTGATATGAATATTTTTTGACAAACTTCATTATTTAATACCGCTTTAGAGATCTGGACTTTTTTGTTTGACCATGTGGTTTGTTATTCTCTCGAAGAATTCTATAAAAGAGTCTGATTATGCCTCACTTCAGTCCCAAATGAGTAGAGTGATTAGTGAAAGAAAATAATTGCGAGGCAAACGGGAAAAAATATCTTACACATTGGGGCGAAAAGAGGGCCTTTCATTCTGATTTACGGCTTAAAAACGTGGATAGTACTGAATCGAAAGAGAATCACTACTCCAAGACCATGATATTAGCTATTGATCATTTGAAGAATCAGGAATGCTACAATCGTTTAAAGCTGAAATATATAGACGTCACGTAATAATCACAAATGCTTTTATTTTTATCCTTGGTTCATGCTTGTCTAATATATGTACTGTATAATGAAGCAATGATTATAAGTTTAATCACACGCATTCTAGTCTGGAACCGGCATGCATTTTACTGGGGGTTTGCAGATCAGCAAAACAAAAACAAGAAAAGCAATTGTTTCAGAAGTAGATCCTCTCGTTCCCTAGTGTTAAAAGAAATTAACTTACGCCTTTAAAAATGAACGCATTTTATACAGCCATCAAACTTATTCCAATATTTTGCATTTATTAAAACTATAAAACCCTCGTTTCAAGCAAACGAGGGTTTTATAGTACTTTGAATTGTGCAGAATTGGGATAAGTAGGTCACTAGAAAATTATACCTACGCAAGACTAAATTTAAAATGCAAGTTAAGTTTGACAGGACCCATTAATGTCGACACAAATTATTCGAATGACATTCGACCGTTTTCATTCGAAAAAAATGCTTTCATCTTTTCCACTTAGATTTGATGGAATGCATTATGCTAAGTTGATGATGCCATTCGTTTGAGTAATCGCTCGAGTCATCGATACACACCTGCGAAATGAAATGCGTAGATATACGTGCACCTGAGCAGGACGATGTGGAATTGACAGCGACTCGTATAAAATAAATACCGCAGTGGATAAAGATACAAAGTTATTCAAACAGATCGACCGCAACCATGCAAGAAAGGCGTGCAATTTCTACATAAAGATGATGCATGCATATTATCATTTGGTCATTAACACGCCTACACAAGGCACATAGCCACGCAATCATATTTAACTCGTAATATTTATCTTTAAAAGTTCCGCTGTAATATAAACGGAAATAGAAGAATCAAATGAATAAGCGGGTATGTCTTCCCAAATCACCTTCCTTTTGCAGTTTAGCAGAAAAATTACGCGGCGAAGACTGTCGCGAAACCTCCGAAATTCCTGCTCCACGAACAAATGCCTGTCAGAACGATAATGAGGAAGGAGAAGAATGAATGGGGTAATGGTAACGGGGAGTGATGAAGGCTGAGTGAGAAATGGTGAAATAAAGCAGAGGGGGCATGCGATAACCTTTCATCACGACTCTACATATGTATTACCAACATATATGTTCATTCCAACTTCCTCTCTATGTGTACAGCTTGCACATGTGCTCACTTCGACTACCCTCTTTCCTTTTCCATCCCTCGTCTTCAACCATTTCAACCCTTCACCCCATGATACAAGGATCGCAGTACTCATCACTCAAGGCTTCCCCTCAAACATTAAAAACCATTCTCATTCCCCATATACACACGAAACCTTTCCCGCAGCTCGTAACTGCTACACGGGCCCATTTTCCACCCTCGTCGCCGCTATTGACATTCAATCGTGTCCTCTTCCTCCGTTCCTTCTCCGCATCTCCCTTGTTCCCTTCCTCTTGTTCACTCTGTCTCTCCTCTCTCTCTCTCTCTACATGCGTGACCTCTTGTCTTCATTCTTGATTCCTGTTTTTCGTACTTTTCCATCGCTTCCGTCAGTAAAGACGAAATTGAAGCCCAGGAAAAATTGCTGAAGGTGGTAACGTTGACTACAAAATAAAATTACTGCAAAACATCAAAATTTCCACTGGTAGTATTTTACAATTACGTGTTTGCTTGCCCAGATGAAATGGAGGAACGCACATTTTTTTAAAAAAACTCATGCGACTAATTCAAAACATTTTCCATGTTAAAATACTTGAAAATGAATAAGAATTTGTGTAAGAAATGAGTTCTATAGATTTAAAAAGTTCTCACAATCAGACAAATGTTTCACTTTTCAAAGTGGTAGGACGGGTAAGAATTCATTCTATGGTATCACCGTGGGAAATGACTATTATATTTTAATTTGAATATCGCATGACGGCGTATGAGTATTGCCTGCCATTGTAATTTAATCAGATATCGGAGAATATTTTTTGGCAATACATTAATTCATTGTTTTTTCCTCGTTACGTACTTGAATTTTTGCATCCTTTTGCTCAGTTTAGCTGATTAACCACTTTATTATTCTCATACCACATGGTTGATATAAAATTCTCAATGCACTAGAATCTTTCTACGTTGTTTAGGTTCATGATTTGGTATCTTGCGATGGATTATTTAAATACAATTCATTTAAATCAAATTATTTTTACATTCATTCTTTATAAATTTTAATCAAATTGCGTATTCTGCTCCCTGCCAAACTCTTCATTCCGTCATAGCTCCGAGGAGGAATGGAGAAATCCCCTCCACCTTTTCCTCCGTACTTCGTAGTTTCTACTTTGAACGCAGAAGAGTCTAAATAATTGATGAAAATACACGCACTCCCAATCAATTGCCTAAACGTTGCAAATGATCGAAGGTTGCAATGAGCTCCAAAAAACCAGGATTTTATAAATCGCTTTTTCCATTCCGCCTGGTAACTGCAAAAAAGGTACTTTTTTGCCAAACTTACCCTTTCCTTCCAGCCACAAACACTCCCTGATTCCTATCCCCCTGCTCTTCCCTTCTTCACCTTAGTTCCCCCTCCCATTTCAACGATGCCAACCCATCTCTCCCTCTCGCTTGTCTATCCTCTTCAAAACTTCTCAATTTATGTCGGGCCCTCCTCGCTTCAGACGGAGGTCCTCCTCTCCCCTCCGCACTCCCGATCTAATTTCCTTATTTCTCGGTTTGTGGAATTCGATTGAGGCTGGCCAATAAGGTTGTACGCCTTCCATTGGCAACCAACAGAGTTTTTCCATTTCAAAGGAGGTTGGTATCCTTCCAACTTATTGAACAGAGTACAACGCTGTTCTCAGCCTTCCACAGTCATCATCCCGTCTTTTTAATTTAACCTATTGGAATATACCCAATTGATTTTATTGAGGTCCTTTTAAGAAATTCAAGTCATTGGCTGCCACATTGCTTAATGTATCCTCTAAAGTTCGAATATTTCAACCTCCTGCTCCTAAGATATTAACATTTTTCAGCATGAAAATTAGCCGCTATTTGGGATCGAAGTCCTCTAATTCAATTATACATAAAATTGTACTAATCCGCATATTTCCTTCCCCTCTCGGAAAAATCTCGGTCGCTCTTGTGGTGTAATGTGGAGCTGATGGAAAACCTAATAATTTTAATGAAATTTAGTGGGAAACCAATTTATGCTTCGGTCAAAGGACTGAACACGTAAACTGGACCCTTTATCCAGTTTACTTTATTTATAATTCCTAAATTTATGATGATTAAGTCATACGTAACTAAAATTTTTGTATGGAAAACTCTTAAAAGAAACTGAGTTGAAAATGACTTATATCCCAGTCAAGGCAAATGATTTTTACAATTTTAAATGGTTACATCATAACTAACATTCATTATCCTTGAAGAATTCCACATCCATTCTTCGAGAGATCGACGAAAATGGTAGTTGTCGAACTATGTTTACGGGGCACAAGCCTTTTCCGAACTGACACCACAATACCTTTTACGTAAAAAACTCAAAGCCAATCCTCACTCCCAGTCCTCCAGCGTTATCCCAAGGACATAGCCTGAGACGTAAGCACGTAGAAGGAAGAGAATTGAGGCTTACGAGCATCCCATCTCTTACGTCATGTAAGCGTCACAGCCGCGCAGGTTAATGGGTGTAGCGTGATCGGCGATGCGGACACGTATTCAGACTCCGACAACAAATTGACGTCTCCATCTGAAATTTTATCGAAACTTGGCTTCTTAGCGCTGAAGAAAAAGTAAGGTTGCTGAGCGCATTAGGTTAACGGTCGGAAACCACTGAATATTATTTTTCTTTCTGCAAATGTTGGAATCGTTCCACGTGGAAGACAGTGTGGGTACTTTAGGCGTGACGTTTTCGCATTTCATCACCGCTTTGAAGGAAACGAGTGCGGCACGAAATGACTTCTTCGACCGCACGAGAGTAAGCTTTTCTTTTTTTTACAATCCCCCCCCCCTCCATCTCCGCAGCACCGCGCGTACCACGTGCCGCCGCTTTCGCCACCGGTGTAGCGGGCGCATACGACACTCGTCAATCACGAACCTAATGCTGGCGGTCCCACTGCGGGTCGACCCTCTGTGGTGGCGGAGGAATGAAAGGGCGTCCCCATCAGACTTTTCCGCCTCGCTGGCGTCGGGACGCCCGGGAGGATAATTCTCAGAGCTTTGACGCCCATCCAGGAGGGGCTGATGGTGAGAGGACGCCAGGAATGGACGAGGACGTCAAAACGCGCTCTCTCTTTTCGTGAATGCCATGCAGGGATTTGACGGTGTTTCGAAGAGGAAACCAAAAAAACCGCAAAGCGACGTTGATATGAGGATGAGTTAGAATGTTTTGGTGTTTTCTGCTTTTGTTATGTTAAAGCAGGAACAGGAATTTCAAGAAACCCTCTGGGAATGGAATTTTGGCTTCGATAAGCCGCTATAGAGCTGTAACTGCACGCGCCGTCGGATTGAGAAGGTCCCTATCGTTTTATTCGCGGCATTGGCAGTGAATTGTTGACTTAAAATGTCCGACTGGTTGCTACGAGAGAGATAAAGCACGTATAATTCCACATAAATGATAGCTCTCTTCTTAAATTTCGTTGAATTTTCTGTTTTATTTTAATATTAATGGCATTATTTCAATTTTTTAGTAAATGCCAAAGGAAGAGAGATTAATTACATTGTTCTAGGGAAAAGGAGATGGGAGAGAGTGAGGTAGAGTTTGGTTATATATCTATAGTATTCATATATATGTGAAAATATGTTTTACGGAGGAAATGTAATAAGATTGTATTCGTTAAACATTTAGGATTTTGCTTTATATTCTCCCTGAAGAATAATTCTAAATCAAGGAGATATCTCCCGATTCTAAGATCTATTTTGATGACAAATAGTTGAAGATCCGCTCTTTTAGGGAGGAAGGGGCTTTTAAATGTGGGCTTTTAAATTGAATGATATTTGCTATTTTTTAAAATCCTTAGTAGCCTTTATTGGGAAAATAAATTTTATCAATAAATCAGGAATAAAGTAAAATTAAAAACAAATATTTTACAGCCATATATCAGCAATAATTCTCTCGATTTAAGAATGCAATCTAGGAAATCTGGTACTGTCAGATCACGTGAAATTAATGCTTCGTTCTGGTATCATAAACTCCCAAAACAAATCTTTGATCCAAAACAATATGGTTAAATCGTACCTGAGCTCAATAGATACGAATGAAATTTTTTCAAGCAGGATATCGATATAATAATATATGAAGAAAGGACCAATTTAAAATGTCTCGGACGATTTCCTGGTGGCTAACAGGTCGCTTTAAGACTGCTCTAGGAGGCATCTCAGCAATTATGCTTCCGACATAAAACAAGAGGCTGTGGTGGCTGATTACACATGTAGTGCATTGAGTGAATTCTAATGATATTCCATCCATTTGGAGGAAAACGTAATCAGGGAATATGCCAATGTTCGCTCCGATTATATACTTGAAGCTTGGTTTCAGGATAAGTCACGGTGCGTAATTATTTTATCAAGATGGGTTTCACTTTCCTCTCCATCTTTTAAATTGGTTTCATCAACAGCAGATTTAAGAAACACAAATGTAAATTTATTTGATCGAATAAAACTGCATAGTTCCTTTTTCGTAATTTATAGCGAAAAAAGTATTTGACTTCAGATCGTCAATTTAATGGGATCACGCAAGGCCTAAAGGCAAGATTATGCGAAAGAGAGTTAAAGGTAGCCCAACCATGTAGTCATCATCATTGTTATTAGAACTTCAATTGAAAATACGATTCAATTAATTTTTATCAGTAATTTTTTAAAGTGGGTTCTTTAATGACTTATTGAAATACTGCAAATTTGGATGCTTAAAGATCTAATATCAGCACCATTTTAATTAATTCATCAGTTTTAAAGTAGTGACGTTGTCCCTCAGTGTAAACGTTGAAAAGAAAAAAAATGAAGAAAACTTCCATCTAACAGTCACACAGAAATGTAGCCATGATATGTGCCCCTGTCCGTCATGTTCTTGAACTGATTCCGTTGAGAGTTTGCGCGCTTGACGTTTGATGACATAATTCAATTCCAGCTTTTTTAGACCTTGAGGGTATTATATTTTCTCTTCTAATGGATATATTTATTATGAATTATGTTCAGAAGGAGATTAAGGATTCATGAAAAGAGTCAGCGACGAAATGAATGTACAAAGCTCCCTCCGGCTGAACTTAAAAAATTCCCGGAAAATGATGTGATTTGGAATGATATGACCATTACAAATTCTCAGGTCATTAAAATTAAATAGAGTGGAAGTCCAAAAGAGCAAAAGGCCCGATGGAGATATAATCCCTTTCGTCTTGAAGGAAAAGAGTTTACGAGACGATCGAGTTTACTCGTAGGTAATAGATAAATATACTCATGCACTCACGTCACAGATTATCTAAGCAATCATTGCAGTTCATATTTATTCATAATCAGCGCGATGAACTATCAGTTAACGGAACTCTGAATGGTTTACTTTCATTCGTCAAGGACGCAATATTTCCAGGTATTTTTATTTAAAGTTTATTTTAGCTCCACTATGATAAATCAGGTTTGGCTTAATTTTGCATCCACACAAGGTTACGTACAACACGAGGTCCCTTAGAACTGATTAAGACGGACATGATGGTGATAGATATAATTGATGGTTTTTCTATCCATTATAATGCCACGGAAGTAAAAGTGGTCAAATTGCATCCATTCCATCCACTTGGGTTGTCTTTGCAAAAATAATTATGCCGCGGCCAGAAATAAAGTTCCTTTCCTCCAAATATACACATACAAGTACAAAGATCACGGGCGACTTAAATTTAAAAATATATAATTATTTTTGTTTTTAAGTATCAATCCTCTGTATCGTCCAGCAAAAACTATACTACCTCCAAGCCAACCATTCGCAATGAAATACATGAAGTGATTCCAGTAATTAACTAGTATTGTACAAAAAAATATTTCCTCTGAATCTGTCCGTTGCTAAGGATCCAATATTCCTGAACTATTGTAGTATAAAACGACTGGTTAAGCGAAAAAAATATTATCCACCGATATTTCTAGTTAAAATTATTAGCTTTTTGTTTGCGAATTGAAAAACCACGTGAGTATCGAACCCAAGATTTTTTGCTTTAACGGTCTTTTTTATTTCAATTAAATCATAGATATCGCATTTTTATTTTGAGCGAACAGTTGTTCCGCAATAAAATACTCTGAAAGGATTGCTTTGGAGTTTATTAATTGAGTATTGCTTGCTATTCATTAAAAAGGCCTGAGTATCATGGCATATTCGCCAGCCAGGCATAATTTGATCCGAGATTAAATCAACGCTCTCTCAAAATGATATCGTATCCCTTGTGTTTCTAATACATTATTTCTTGAAGTCATGCTTCTCCCTATTCGAACCTTGCGTGAATGAAAAATATGCCATTTGCAATACTTGCCGATGAGCTATAATTTTTCTCCGAGGATGTTTCGTCTCGAACTTCATAGCATTGCCATCCGCCCCTTTCCCTTCCGCTCTCCTCCCCCCCGTAATATCTCCTCCTCCATCCCCAAACGGCCAGCGGAAATTTTTTGCCAAACCCTGGACGGGGGGCTTCCTTCCTCCTACCATACACTATCCCTCGCCATCCCGTCTCCTCTTTTTCGACGTCGGATCTTATCTCCAACAGCAGCGCCGGTCCCATCCCAGGATCTTTCCCTCCCCCTCTCCTCTCTCAAAAAAATAAAACATCCCCCCTTCCATTTTACTTCTCCTCTCTGCAACTCCCAATCCACTTACTCGATCACCCCCTCCTCCTCCTCCCGTTCCCCTTGCGACCCCTCCCTCTTCGACGATACGCCGTCGTGCGCACGAATTTATACGCGGATTTTTTGCCCAACGACTTCTTCCACACACTCTTTCGCCGTTTTTTTCATTTAAAATCTGCGAGCGCGTGATCGTTAATTATCCCTCTGCGTATTCAATTCGAACACAGGTATCGTGGATGGCTAACGGGCGCTGGAATTAATTTCTCGAAATGTTCCCCTTTTGCTAACGCCGACTTTCCTACTCCACCCACTTCCTCCTACCCTCCCCCTCTCTCATTTTTTTATCAATTGAAAAGTTAGCGTGGCACAACTGAGAATTGGGGAGGGGAATGGGAATGAGTTTGTTTTCCTAATGGCCAGGGATTAGTGAAATGGGGAGATAGATTTCAACGCTTTTGACGAGACGATAATATTCATTTGGGGGCACAAAACTGTCGTCGAAATTCGGGACATGTTTCGCAAATGAATGATTTCGTTCAACACGTTGATTGATAAGACTCTTTCAGAATATTGTCTCATGCACGTGATACCTCTTTTTCGCTATGAACCCCTCAATTTGATTTTCAAGGTGAAGTTTAGCAATATTTTATAAATCCAACTGCAATTATAAAAGTGAGAGCTAATGATTATTGTATTTAATAACGATTCTTAAGAGAACATTTTTTAATTGATTTGATTTACTAGTAGCTTTACTAACAGTTATTAATGATAGCTTAAGTTTAAAAATATTTTATCCTCAAACACTGGTTAATGAAAATGGCCCACTACGTACCGACTTCCACCATATTTATTACGTTCTCCGGACTGAGAATTGGAGACAGATAGGTTTCAATCGAGGGATTGCTGTAATAGCGGCATTTGCCCAAAGAACCCCTAAACGCTCGTTTCAAACCTCTATATATAAATCTGATTAAACGTACCAACGACCGATCTTCAAATCAACGATGCACATATCACCACTTATATCTCACGAAACCAATTTGCAACTATGAATTAAGAACTTTTATGGTCTCCTAAATTTAAACCATTGGTGAAACGATTAACGAAATATTAGTTTAATTTTTATCCAATGACCTACATAAAGTATGAGCGTTTTAATAATTCGCAACACACCTCGATGTTTACGTAACTAGGCAATTTTCCCTAATGATAGTAAAAGGATGATAAAATGTATCCCCAACTTTTAATGAAAAGAGTAGAATTTTGGAGCTTAACCCGTCTCATGACCCAACCACAAGCAGAAAGAGTACGTGCTTCGAATGCGTCGGGAATATTTTAACCATCCCACTTTGAATTTCCATGAAATCCACCCGGAAAACCCCCGTGACACCCGTGACAATGTGTCAGAATACAATGGTTTCCTCATTACTGAGTATCACGGCATATTCACCAGCAAGTCATAATTTGACCCGAAATTAAATCAACGCCCTCTTGTGTATTTGCGAACGGTAGTGTTACTCATGAAAACTGCTTGGGAAATCATTCCAACGGATATTCATATTGAAATACGCCGGAGATATAGGAAATATTACATACGAGAGCACCTCGAAATCGTCAATATTACCATCAGAATCTTAATGCATCTATTCGTCTTGTTCAACGAGAATCCTTCGACCGCCATTATCCTCCTAAGTTGGTGTGGGCGGGAGAGGGTAGATCACCATCTATCCTCTCCCGCCCGAAGGGGTGAGGGGAGACAGAGTGAGAGAGCCATATGGAAAGCAGGATAACGGCGGAAGGAAAGGCACAGACGGTGGTTCTGCCTCAGGTCGAATAACATCCGAAGTGGTTTTTCACCAAAAGAAAATGTCGCAAAAGCATGTCTAAAGGGAGTTGTTGTATCAAGAAAAAGTTCGATAACTCGCTTAAAATATTTTCTCTAGAAGAATTGAATGAATTATTAAGGTAAATTATGATATCTGCAGTTAGAACATTTATCATATGTCGGATATCACAATTAAATAAATAATACCTAACAAGTATGTTGCGTTTGTGATTTATGACAAAATATATGCTTAACTACATTACATTGGGATGTTTAAGTCCAAATATTGGTGCTAAAAACACAATTATTTCGAATTTCCACTCGCAAAGGAAAAAATTCGTCTTAATCCAGATACCTGTAATTCATTTATGCGTTTACAAACTAACATTTGCGGTGATAAATTCATTATTAGGTGCAAAGGAACTATTGAGTATTTCTGCTGTTAAATGACGAAAATTATTTATTTTAGGGCTAACTTCCAAGAAACTTATTCAAATATAACTTGGTAATTAATTTTTGCGAGCGAAGAGTGTTGCTTTATTTAATAAAACAGGTCTTTGTAACGGTAAGTTAAGGTTTCAAATACACAGTAAATTTGATGGTATTTTGTGTATTTTCTCAGAAATACCAATAGTCAGTGGCGCTGATTATTTCCAGTAATATATTTACAGGTTTCATACTAGATTTACATACTTTCATGCCTTTTGAATCGATTTTATATTTGCAACGAATTAAATACATTTATAGGTATTCCTAGGGTCTCAAATAGTCACACCAAGGCCACGTAAAACTGGCGACAGTTTACTAGATGTTGAGCGAGTCGGCAAAATGGAATATTCACGACGCGAATATATTTTTGCGTCGGAGGTATGGGGATATGCCTTTTTGCAAGAGTTAAAGAAATGGAGAGCGTCTCAGGAAGAATTCGCTTATTTGCGGGGAGCGTTTCACCACTATCTACTGAATTCCTCAGAGTGCGTTTGTTAGCCCATTATCAGTTCCCTGCCAGTTTAAAGAATTTCGAATGATTTATCTTATTATCGCCCCACTCCGATCGAAATATTTTCAGTATTACAATGTTGATCGTGTTCCTATGACAGAGGCTATTTTGTAACTAAGCGATAATACATTTAAACGCTATTATCAGCAGTTACCTTCTACCTTCTAGGACCTTTGGGTTACCAGGCGAATTTATCGGGAAAATGGTATTTTCGATGGTGGACCAAGTGTACATCATTACCGAATCATCCTACCGAACCGTGGGATTAAGGACGAACCCTTTGGCCGCGTAGAACACGAATCACCGACTCGATTCCAAAAAAGATTAGCCATGTTTGGTTGCTCATAAAGTTTGGCTTTTGGTCCTCCCTTCCTACTCGGAAAAATTAATTCCTGTAATAGTTTTAGTTGATAACCAGGAGTTTTTGTTAACTTATTTCTTCGATTTATTTTCCTTGTCTAACTGTTCCATTCAAGTATATGATGCGTTTCATCATTTATATCGCTTATATTTTCTTGGTAATTGGTATATTTTTAATAACATTTTTTACCAGTGAAACGCATCATCCATATATGAATATAAATATCATCCACGCTGCCTAAAACTCAAGAATGTACAAGTTGCAGTAGTAATTTGTTAAAATCGGCATTAAATATCTATTTATCGCTTAGAACATACTTATACTGACCAATGCCAGATAAACCAGTCCACTTAGTGGTAGTTACGTCAACCAAATGCTCCACAGACCACATACCATATCTGGCAAAACATAAACTGCACACCATTGCGTAGGCATACGAGCCCCATTAATGGTGGTCGATAAGCACTTCAACCGAGCTAAATGATTCGAGTGATACATTCATACACAATTTAATGATCATCACTGTCAACTAGACGCAAACAGTCAAAGAAATATGCCGGGAGTGATAGGATACAGAATTCACTGAGCAGTTCTCTTACCATTAAAATAATATTTTTTCCACACAATTTCCCAGATTTTCAAAATTTACAAATGATTTCTCCTTTCAATTGTTATTTAATTTACAACTTTGATGGAAGGAGACGGATTTGGACTGTTCAGGTGAGATTTTCACGATAGGTCCTCCACATTTGTCTTTCACAATTATGACGAGCAAGACCACCAATTAAAAACGAGCAGTCGATTGCGGAACGAGAGTGATCAATCAAGGGTTACTTGGCCCGATCAAATCTCACACATTCCTTTGCGATACATCCCGTGGGAAGACGCTCTTTCGAATTGAAGTCTGAGTAGCCCCGGGGAGAGTCGCCGGGATGGCAGCACTCCCATGCCAATGAAAGTGACGGCGTGAATATTCTCACAGTCGGTCGATTGGCGACGAGAGTCGAGTTCATTGCACACCACATTTTCTTGCGGCGAATGAGTTTGATGACCTCTTTTTTTACGATCTTCACACCGGATATTTTTTAATGCCTTCCGTTTTGTTTGAAGAAGCAGTCTAAGGCTTAAACGTATGGTAAAACTATCTAGAAAATTACATGACGATGAACCGAGGCAATGAAACAGCACGTGACTTAAGTTAAATACAGTCACGGAAAATGACAAATAAACTGAAAAAAATACAGTATCTATTTCTCTCGATTTATTTGTCATAATACAGTACCGTTTAACTTCCCGAAAAAATTATCCTTTTACAAAAGACGGGAAAAACACTTCCTCATAAAGATGGATTCCAAAATAAACATGTGACTATTACAGAGGCAAACCGCTTAATCACAAAGAAGGCTGAGTCTATAAAAGACACGCCATAGAATTTCAAAACGAAACAACACATGGTTCTTTATCCTCAAACAGCTCAACCGAAGTTTTCCAAGGAACCGAACGTTGAGATAATAGTAGCAATCCGTACGCCCTTCCTCCCCGCTATTTCTTGCCGAGCCTTCAAATGCACAACGGCAGGTTTACGCGAATCAATGGCGAGAGAGCGAGCTATTCATGGAGACGAGGAGAGCCCATTCGGATGAGAGTAATAAGGACACCCGCAAGTGCCATTATCTACCCTTCGTGACGCTCATATCTGCGCTCAATCACGTTCCCACTCCCCGCAATCTCCGGTTATCTTTTTTCCCTTCTCGCCTCCCCTTCTCCCTCGTACAATTCTGGCACACACACACGCACGCACTGCCTGGAAGACGGACTAATACACGGCACCCGTTTCCCGTCCACCTTGAAATTCAGATTGACGAAACTTCCGACCGCCTCGGGAACGCCTCCCTGGAAAGAGGGCATCATCTCCGGTTTCCACCTGAAGATTGGTGACTGAAGCCCACACGATTTTCCCCACGAATTTTACGATTACTCCCTGCAAACATTTACGACTTTCTTTAGAGCTCTTATCCCTCTAAATTATCCACGAATAATTCCAAATTTTTCATTCTCTTTCAATGTCTCTCCGTTACGTCCTGCACGTGGCCATTGTGCTTCATGGTTTCTCCGACTAATGTTGTTTTTGCTAGTCGTTCGTTGGTGCGAAATGCAAACACATCGTGTCTCACTTATTCCACGCTTCTCACTTTCAAATTTATCGTCCAATTGATACTAATCCCTCAGCCCCAGCTACGCGTTTCGCAGATTCAGGTACTACTTCTTTGCTCTTTGCCTATTGTACTCGTACTGTGCCATTCCAGAACATTTTTTTTGAAGTTTACCTTTTTTACAGGTACCTTTATTATCCTGAGTGTAGTCGTTTCTTCATCGTAACGTCTTTTCCTTTGGCTGTCTTGTATTTAACATCTAATTAATTATTCCCGGTCGTTTCTTCGGAGATGAGTCAGGGCATGCCAGAGTCAGCAAATTCCTCCTCCTATGACACTCGCAGCCCAACAGCCCGTTTACGTAGACCAGATTAATATTTTCATAATTTCCCCGACAAAATTCGATTTTACCATTCTCAATATCTTATCTTCATTCTCAGAACAATTCTTGTGGACGTATCGTCTAATTTCAGAGAGTACGGCACCGGAAACACGCCGCGAGTGTTTCACACCGTTCTCCTCACGTCCACGCCTCTCTTCCTCGCGTCCCTTCCACCTCGACCCCACTCACCAACCGCTCAGCCCTTATCTCATCCACTCATCTCACGAAGGGATTACACACGCGCGCCCTCGCTCTGCCCCTTGCACTCCTCTTCGTCCAGGACCCTCTTCCGAAAGGCCGGCCTTTCCCCGGGAAGGCGGAAAGTGAACCTTTCTCGCCGTCCCTTCAACTCCCAAAGCTCATCCCTTCATCATCATTTGACTCCACCGTCTAGGAGGATTTCCTTATCATCGCCATCGAAGAATAAGGTTAACGATCCTCTCTTGGATTAAGGCCACAGGTCTGGGTGCACACACACTAGCAAGCGCGCGCGCCAAGCCCCATGTCTCTACGAGTTCGAGCCACCGTCTGAACAATGGGACCGGGGAACGAATCGAGTGGGCAGTGATTAAGTGAGCATTATTGCTATTCTTCGGGTGGTCATCTGTTGAGGGATTTCCTGGAGCTGCTTGTAATCACGGAAGCCATGAGAAAGGCTCTCCGGCTAACTCTGCCAAAAGGAGGCGACCTGTAGCTCACGCAAGATGCAATTCGTACTAGGAAAAAAATACTGGCGCCTTGCTAAATCGCATTTGCATATCATTAATGTTTTATAGGAAGTTCCTACAGCTGCACAGTTGGCAGAAAAATATCGTCCCTGCTCATGCTTTTTCTTTTTTTTGCATCGGTGTAATTTTAAATCAATGCAAATATGGCTTAAGAAAGCCCCGCTAGCTGCTTGATGCCGAGGGCCGTCAAATCTCCGGTTTGGTAACGGTAAGTGTGAATTTTTAGGATATATAAAAGTTTTCAATGGAAAAATATTATCATTTCATTCATTTATGTTGAAAATTACGATATAGTACATAATGCAGAGATTAAAGATAAAAAATACAACTTATTCTCAGGAAAATGTTTGTTTTTGTGCTGATGATTGTGTCGGGGGGACAGGTAGCCTTATGGACCGAGACTAGTGCGAGGGCTACCACAAACAAACGATTTTCAGCGAAATATCAATTAACTTTAACACAAATTACTTGATATTTTAATTTATTGTTCTATTTTAAATTATATAGATCTAAATTTGAAAAATTTAGTTTTTTTGCCGTTGCAACATAACACGTATTATATTGAAATTGTAATTTGGAGAAAGGCAAATGTCAGCATGGCGTACTTACAGGGGATTGTGGGTTTGAATCCTAGACAGATGAGGAGAGCAAGTGGAGGCCAAAGTGCTATAGCAACGCTGCGTCATAAAACTCTACGGTAGCCAGTTGGTGCCGCGTAATAGTCTCGCCAAAATTTCGCCGTGGATCGTGTTATGACGCCAGTCTAATTAAAGTGGCAATCCTCTCTCGCTTAATACTCATCGCCTTCTTGTTCTGTGTTTAATTTTGGTATTATTTGCCTTAGAGACTCAATTTGCGCCATTTTTCAAGTCCTATATGCCGAAAACTTAACCAGAAAAATCTCTTCCGATGAATAGTGTCCCAAGTTACGTAAACAATGGAATTAAGACGACGTTCGATTTTCCTCCGCCCTTCATTCATTCCCAAAACGTATCTTGCTCTAAGTTTTCACTTAGCTAAATCGCCGAAAATCTCTCAGAAATGTCTCTCTTCTTCAACCTCCCTGTATCAATCACTGATCGTACGTACAACCAATTGCTGCGGTCCAGTTAATTGACATGCGCCGCAAACTAAACTAAAATTAATTTACTTTCATTTTTTGGCCGTATGGAAAAAAGGATTCTTTGGACGATTTACTAACGCACGAACCAAATTTGTTATGCTATGTAAGAGTTTACTTGGTGAACTATGATGATAATATTGAGATGCATCTAAGCTCTGAGAAGTTCTAAGCTATATGAAGAGGCGTTAAACATAAGTAGATGTAAGGAAGAACAGAGGAAGAAGAAATACGTAGGATGACCTTCAACCCATATTTTCGTTGGTGATCATGACAAGGGCATATGAGTAAACTCTGGTTCGATATTTCACTCTTAAAGTCATTTGAAAACGGGAATCCATATTTACAAGCCAAGTGTCCTCTACTCATCAGAACAGCGATAAAAGATAAAATATTCTCTGCAGAGATTTTGTGGTTTGCCAAGCCTCACATGCGTCAAAATGAGTTGATGTTTTGGCAGGTATCCTTATTTTATTATGCCGTGACTTCTTTCAAGATTTCCGTTTGTGTTCCTTTTGCCGATTGACCAAATATAAAAAAACACACGTCTTCTTCCTCCACTAATATTTAAATTAAATTTTGAGCCTCTGGAGATATCTAACGTATAATTGAAGCAGTTAGTATTTCCTTCTCCTTATCCGATTAATTCACTGGTACTCCATAAAACTTGAACGTATTTTGTTGCCTTTATTGTAACAGATTATTTCTTACTAAGTCGTATTTTGAAGATGTTGAATGTTCGATAAGCAGAAAAATGAGTTAAAATGAATATGAAAAAGCATACCCTTGCATTATCATTGCTTGATAATTCTTTCGTGTTTTTTGCAAATTTGAACTATTTTAGATGAATGTAGTATTTATTATTATTTCAGATACGATATTCTATTTAAAAAAATGTCTATAAGTCTAACTCCTTTACACGCTTGAGGAAATTGATAAAGTAAGTAGTCGGTAGGCTAAGAAAATTTAGTACGAAACCACAGAATCCTGCAAAGGTCAAATGTTTGAATTATCTTTGTTAACCCATTTTCTTACATAAGTAAATTAATAATAAGTGTCTGATTAAAAAAATCGTCATGAAAGTGAGCATTTCGTATTTTTTTAAACCGATTGACATCATTCAAGGTAACTGTAAATTTAAATATTTTTTCTTTTGCCTTCAAGATGGATTTAAAACCATTAAATAATCTGAAAATGACGGAATATATTTTCATCGAAAAGTTTAAGAATTTTACCTCATCAAATCAATGTTTTTAACGCTGAAATTAACACTTCTTAAGTTACTGCAGTCAATGTGTTCGGATAAAGTTACAAAACGGGAGATATAATTAAAAATAGGCCGCACAAGGTGCCATCGCTTGGAATTAATAACCATGGATATTCCAAATAAGTATTCTAAGATGTGTGCGGAATAATGAAACACTCTTCGTAAGACTATTACCGCGTAATCCTGTAAGAGTTCTCATCTACACGAATATTACGGGGCATTATCCGAAGTTACATCTATGCATAAGATCTTGGTGTAGGATTTCAAGGTCAGAAATATATGGAATAAGCGATTCTATTTTCAAAGACAATATAAATAGCAGTGCAGGAGCTAATAGCATTGGTCAGTAAAACGTGAACAAATCACAATTTGTACGCAGGAGTGATAAGAATTTGTGGTTCCATCGTCTCCTTAAACGTTACTATCGGTGCAGGTATATTTGAACATTATTTATAGAAAAGAAAGTGACCAAGTGTTTTGGATTTCTGTTACATAAAGGAAATCGTTAATAGGAGGGCATTTTCAATTTATTTTGTGTGGCCTACTCCTCATCACTTCGGTAATTCCAACTCTTTTTCTATGCCCTCGCTCTTCTCGCCTCATTCTCAAGTTTTCTTTCTTCTACCTTTTCCTTTTCCCCACGCGTAATATTCTTATTGACGCCCCTCATTCCACTTTGCAAAGCGGCGGCGCCCAAAAGTCCTGGGCACCCCTCGAGGGCTGAGACGCCTCCCTTCCCTTGTCGCCCCCATCCAACTCCCTTAGGAACCCCACACATCTCCCTACCTCAATCATCACCTCCAATCTCACTTTCCACCCCCACCCGGCAGCGCCAGAGCGCTCTTTTATTTCCGCGCTCTGTCCCACGCCATCTTCCCACGGATGAGAGAGAGGGACGCTGACCGACAGAGGTGGATCCATGTGGCAACACCGCGGAGCGAAAGCGGGAGATGTGGGAGAGGAAGGAGGTAGGGGAGAGCCGAGAGGGGAGGGAAAGATATGGAGGTCTCTCTTCTGGGAGAGAGAGAGAGAAAGAGAGGGAGGCGGGAGTCAGGGAGAGGTGAGGGGAGTGAGGGAGTGGGTATAGAGGTCTGCAGTTGGTTAGGAAGGAGGTGAGGGAATGGCTATCAGAAGTGCGAAGTGAATCCTACAGTGAGCACGTCGAAAAAAGACCGCCGGAGACGAAAGGTAGGAAAGGTGGCTAGGAGTGGTAGGAAACGGGGAATATCTGTGAGGGAATTGGGGGAGGCGCCGTGCTGCGGACTCCCCATCGTCACTCTTACTTGGGGCGCTTAAACAAGAGGCTGACGGCGCCGCTGTGCTTCGAGGAGAGCATTTTCACGCTCCTGGACCAGCACTAGGGAGGGAGCGTCTCCAGGATCTGGGGCAGGTAGTCGCGGAAAGGTCCGTGAGCGACGTGCCGCCGGGTCCATGTGACTGAGGTGTGAGGTCATCACCCTTCTGTCATCCCGTATTTACTGCATCTTCAAGTTTCCGGATACACTGGCCCCTGGCCATTAGGCATTCAAGCTGACTGGCCGCCCTTTGGTCAAGAGAAGGATTCGAGTAGCCAGGATCCGTGAAAGTGGCTGAATGCGTCGGTGTATCTTGAGCGGGCGTTAAAGTCTCCTGCGTGCCGGTTGTGTGAGGCCCGCCGGGGTGAAAGAGTGTTCGTTTCGGGGAGGCCACCTAATATCCCCGCGACACCACGGGAGCAGCGGCGGGAAGGATAAGAGCCTCCGGGAGAGGAAGGAGGCGAGTTGAAGTGCGAGTGAGCAAGAACTCTTTTTATTTTCACAAATCGTGTTACGGCGACGCCGCAAAGGAAGAACCGGCTGATTCCGGCAGTGCCCTCGTCTCATCGGACACAGTGCTCGCGCATATAACGGTACGCACGTCCCTATGCTGTTGCCTTTCCTCCTCCGCCCGTGCCTGCCCCTCTTTTCACCTCACAGCCGACAACTCCCTTTCCTTTCGTCTCATGTTTTACTTCACTCTCTCTCTCTCCCATACACTTTCTTCCGTACAACTCCTTTCGTATCTCTCTTGCCCTTTAGTTGACAAGGAGGCTTTTTCGTGCTCTTCTGCACGTATTTATTTTATGTGTACCCTTTTTTTCTCTTAAGCTCTCTCCACTGAAGCGGAGAGTGTGTTAACTTCCTTGGTTAACCGTTCCAACGGTGTATTCATTCGTTGTCGTGGACATAAAGAGCATGCGTGCGCGTTTTTATCATCAAGTCGTCGAATCAAGCATTGAAGTCACTGGCGGTTAAATAGGCGGTGTTAGACCGCTTCTGCGGATCGCCGTGCGTAACTACGTGCGAAGTTAATTCGTTACCGGTTGACCGGTGACCATTAAAGGGGAGTCAGGGGAAGTGGGAAGAATGGAAAAAGTGGCAAGGTGTATACGAAGATGGGGGGATATATGATCCGTTGAGACAATGATAATAATTGAATTAATTGTTAATTGCGGAATAAGAGAACAATGAAAACTAGGAAGGAGGGTTCTCGAAACTGTCTATGGTAAAACATCAATAACTTTTTTATCACAAAAGATGTTATTTGTCGATTATCGGGGAAAAGAGTAGTTATAGAAGTTTTTCTTATCAAAGATACTGCTCCTCAGAACGAGGGTAATGACTACAAGTAATATCTTGCAATTAGCTTTGGAATTAAGATGAAAATGCTGCATTAATTAAGCTAAAGTGTATTTTCAATTATTTTGTAAAAATTATTTTTAAATAACCATTTGTACAATGTAAAATATATTACTCCAAAAATATTTGCATATATGGTTCACATTCCCTCACAAAGCACACTTTCATACAAAAAATTTAACCCCGACGGGATAGTTCATAGTTTTAAAGATTATCATTATAAAGGGGCATATTTCTTGTTCATTCTTCGGTCCACAGAGGTCAACGTCCGTTAATATTAGGACTTGATGTAGATATACTTTGTTTGCTCAACAGTTGGCAAATCGACTTCCAAAAGAAATTCACCAAGGGTTCTTTATAGCGCCATCAAGTGAAGGGAAAAGAAAAGTGGCATTGCTATTATAATCAGTCAACCCAATAATTAATCATACTATCAAAAAAGGAATAACATTTATGCTTTTTACAACCGCGTTCGCAATAGTAAAAATACTTCTCTTATGCCAGTACCTCTTGTGGGTACCCTTCTAAAATGATAATGAATTGTGCCATAAACTTAATATTACACAATGTTTAGGTAATATACGAGTATAGACATATCTAAGAAAAAATATTTTACAAGTATTCGTATTGAAAGTGCGAATTAAAGGTAAGAAAATCTCTGGTCTACTCCTAAAACACTGCCGGAAGAAGAATCGCACAAGGAATCAAGATAAAAAATAGAATTTTTTATATGGGACGTTTATTTATCAGTCTGCATAATCCAACATCCTTGTTGAAGTTATCACAAATCAGAATGGTAGATTTTATCGCCCACACGCTCATGGAAATAACGGCTGCCTGCCGACCGTTCTTCCTTTCGGAAAAATGATGCCCTCGGACACAGCGGGTGTTTCGGAGGATATTTAGACCCCAGTGAAGATTTAGGCCGAACTATCTACTGATGATATGCATGATACAGCTTCGCTTAGTCCTAGGTTAAAAAAATATGGAAAGCAGTCTTCACCAAAGATTTTCATCGTCCTATCTATCGTGAGAGAAAGCTCATTTGACACACAAAGGATCATTTCAAGAATAAAAATACTTGTTTTGACAGACTTTTTAAGTGATAGCACTATTTAGAGACACAATAATTTAGCACTATTTAGAAACACAAACTTCAAAAATAACTATTTTGCAAATCGTTATGCATAAAAAATCCGTTTCCTGACCTCCGTCATCTCAATTCACAAAATAACCCAAAAAATAAATTTTATTTGATATTGCATATTTATTATAAATTTAAATGCTGTATAATAATTTAAATTACTGATTTAAATCCTTCACTCTTTTATTCGTTATTATTGATGAAATAATTGTAAGTTGAACAGCGAAAGTAAATGGTAGTTCCCCAAAAGAATTAGTTCCAATAACTAGCATGGTAACTAATTAGATAATCATAGCATTTAATGAACATTGATGTTGACTGGGTTGATATATCCAGAGAAACTTGTAAAATAATGACCAATCGAGTAGAATGTTGCCCGTAATCGCAACTTCAAACAGGCATAGAAAGTCAAAACATTCATACGTTTATTAAGAAGACGCTTTTTTAAAATAATTATCCCGGAGGACTTTTACGATGGCCCTTGCAAATTATAAAACGAAATAAGGTATCCATACAAAAGAAAAGTAAATAAATCGATAGTTAAGGAAATTTTCATGGGAGTCAAAAGAATATGTCAGCATAATAGTAACAGTAAATAATAAATCTTCCTGCATCTACTATGTACTTCTACTGTTATACTGCATCTACTACTATAATTCCTCTATCTACTTCCTACATCTATCATACATGTTCGTGTTGAAGAGTGCGCGTTGTGACTTGATTAATTGACAAGACCTCTCGCGGAAAATATTTTTCAACGCTAATAGCTCATTTGCAACATCTCCATCATTGTTATCCTCTAACCGGCAAGCAGGTGAAAAAATTGATACCATTCGATGTACAGGTTGTGCCCAAAACGAGTTACAGAATTTGGCACTTTCATTCAACGCGAAGCGTTTTTTAACAGAGTAAATACTAAAAGATCGTTGAGTGAAAAATATATGACTAGTAGCCTAGACTGAGTGATAAATTTCAAACATTAAATGTAATATCTATTTTAATTTCTCTTTTTCGTTAAACTTTCCTTCAAGTCCTAAATTCAATTTTTTCCTCAATTTTTCCCTTTCTCTCTAACTCGGAGATAGGACACTTTTACATTAGTAATTACATCTTTTCATAGAATCGTCTAGTATTTATGTTTTTACACGACTACAGCAAAAACCTTCCACAGAGATTAATTTTGATTCAGGTAATTTTTTACACTGAAAAACGGTCTATGAGTCAGAAAGCGGGATAAAGTGCTTCTAGAACATGTTGCGCAACCCATTTTCTATTTAATTCTTAAAGAGAGGACGGCCATTAATTTTATCACGATAAGCTTTTTTTATTCTTCAAGTACCAGTGTAATTCTCAAATAGTGAGATAAAATCGTAACCTAAGATTTTCGGCAATGATAAGTACTTAACTGCAAAAAGATCACGTTATCAGTGGAGCATCCATGATGTTGTTGCCCGATAATAAAATAAAACGGTTCCCATTGCTATATTCCTCATCAAATACATGTCAGGGTATTAAAGCATACTTATTTTCAAATGGCGCACCGATTTTTTGAAGTGTTTATGCAATGACCGATATATTAAGAAATGCCAAGGTATATTTTTGCATTGCTTGAAAGGGAATGGAGAGAAGAGAATTTTAGATTTCAAATTGAGACGGCACGAATTATTTTAATAACACTTTTTAATTCATGAACTTCGCATAAATACGCAAAATATATCGTCAGTTAATCGTTCATTTGTTCATGTTTGAACATCAGTCTGTCATAATTAGTCATAGAGGAACAAAATAAGAAAACGCTTTTAGAGCTTACAAGTGGGGTAGAAATAGTACGACTTCGCCAGCAGCCGCTGAAAAGATAACTAAGATCATTGAGGCTAAGAAAACGTAAGAAATCACAGGAAAAGTGTTTGAACGCAAGTCAATAAGGAGTATATCTAACAGATTCAGGCGAGATGTAGAGGAAGTTCGTCATCATCAGAAAAACAATTTGTACTTTTCCTGAGATTCATTTGTAACATAAAACACGTTTCAGGTTATCGAACCGACTTCAGGTACAAGTCTTGTACCTGAAGATGGTTCGATGAACTGAAACGCGTAGTAAGTTACGAATATATCTGTTGAAGAGTGCAAATTTATTTTTCAATAAGGTGGCTGATTTGAATGTTCGTATTATAGCAGAATTCTAAGCCCGAAAAACCCCACTAGAAAATAAAGATGAAGGAACCAATTCACTTCTAAAAATGACAACTATGAATTTTACTTTCTTTTATCGGGATTAAATGAATTCTGACAGATATCATGTTTTTCAATTTTAGCAAAATCCTCGATTTTACGCAAATATGCACTTTTCATTAAGCACCTTGGTAACGAAATCGAAGCTGCACAACCCGACCGAAATAATGTAAGCAAAAAGCCACCGCGCAAATATGTAAAAAGCAAGAAAAAGAAAAAAAAACTTCATTCGCTCCTGAGAGTCTGAATAAGATGTTTCAAATTTTTTGTCGCTGAGAACCTGACTGCTTTCGCCATTGCTTCCGATGGTATTCCTGCCCACAGGCTCTTTCCCTCCTGTCACCTCAGTGTCTACGTACACATAGATATTATCCCGTGTCACGACGACGAATGGAAATTACATTTTCTCGAAAGCCATATGCTTTATTCCCAGGCTACTACACCGCTGTGAGCTGCCCGAGGCATACCGTATATCACGCTAAAACGTGCTTTGTGCTCGATATATTTCGTCATTTTTATATGGTTCGTGGAGTGTTTATCTAAATGTATTTCCTCGTGGAATTCGTTCGTTCCTCCATTCTATTCTCCAAAGTGGTATTTTTTTGCGAATAACGAGGTTAATTTTGGGCAAAAGATAAAAAATGTGGAATGAGCCAAAACAATTTTAAATTTTTTGGATGTGGTGATTGAGTTCAAGAAGCAATTTCGATTAATCCGCGTGCTTTTTGTATTAAACAAAGTGTACTTACTAAAATGTGACCCAAGAGCCAAAAAATTACTCAAACACTTTTTAACTTATCGCAGGATAAATATTGAACAGTTTTTTTCAGATAGTAGAATCGAGGGTACGTGATATTATTCGAGATTATCTGGGTTAAAATGTTGGCTCACGCTTTCATATTTCATATATATTATTTAGAATGTTTGAAATTTTTATTTAAAAAATAATTAAATGTTTGATTTCGAAAGTTATTTTTCAATATTAGATGTCTCGTATGGTAAACGAATTAGTGAATGAGTCCAGAGAGATGTGCGTCATTCGCGTTACACTTATTACCCAAATTGACGGAAATCACAATTTTACAGTATTACTGATATTCAGGCATTTCGTGTGGATAATGCCAATGTTGCATAAGTTAGATAAAGAACTTTTCTAAAAAATATGTATTATAATTTCAATGATTTTTTTAAATAGAAATATTCATAAAACCTTGAGATGGTAGGTGCCACATGAAATCCTGTTCTTGGCTGAAGAAGGAAGAGAAAGAGGAATTTAATAAGAGCCGGGACACAAGAAAGCAAGTTTTCTTCCCGGGAATTGTGGAAGTTCTGCAAATTCGTTAAATCTCTTGGAAGGCTGAATAAATTAAAAGTTTGCCGGAAAAGTTCTTGGGTTTTGCGGTGCTGTCTGCGCTAGGTTGCAATGAAGCATAAACATTCCTTGCAAGAATTCATTTATGCCCAAAGTTTAAATGTGTATTGAGGTGGGAAAACTTTTACTATCAGATGCAATTTTATATAGAGGTTAATAATAAAAAAATACTATGCATTAATGCAAGAATAACATAAACGAATAATTTGCTTTAAATTTTTGGCATACTTTCTCGGATATTTGTCAGTTTTAATCGAAAAAAAGAAGCATCTACCTTCATGTAGATACAACGACACTTAAAATGTCACTTCAGTCATACTAAGCAAAGATTCAATGACTAATAAATATAATATTTTTTTCTGTTTTTTCTAAAATGATGTCTCAGCATCCCAGCTGATTTTTCTTCACACACGAAAAATAATAACTAATTTAAAAACTCATTAAAGCGCAAAGACTTCCTGCCTTCATACACAAAAGAAAATATTCTACCGATTAACTTAAGTAAGCGAAACGAATTGCTGAAATAAATTGATTTGTGTCGAGGGGCCTTCGACAGGAGTCCCAGGCACTAAGGGGGCCCATGGTATAAGTTATATCGTTCCAACCCATGCTAAAATTGCCTGCAACATGGAGACAGGCGACAAGGGCACCACTGGGAAGGCATAGAGGTCACACATCCTGCCTCCGTCCGGACACAACTTCACTTAACTTCGGTGGTCTAATCGGAACCGATGTGTCAATTTGGCTAGGCTCTTGTCCGCCGATATTCGTCAGTGAAAGAAAAAAAGCAGCCAAAGGATCCGATAACAATTCCTACGCCTTCTTTCAATTTTTTCTAATGTAAACGCGAATGATTTACACCTAATTCGACAATTCCCTCACTCCAAGAGGAAAAACAACCCGGCTTGCGGGGAGCCTTTTAATCGAACGCAGTGCCAAATGAAAGGTTTACTTTTCCCTTGAAGGTACTCCATGACGTCTGTTGACATGGCCTCTTCGATTTCACTAGTCCCCATCGGTGGCGTTCTTAAACCCACCACCTTGCAGAGCGATGGATGGTGAGCTTTATTGCCTTGGTTATTGGCTGAATTCCAGCTCAGGAAAAAAAAGAGGTGACAGATCTGTTCGGCGACGTGTGTCACCCACCAGGGGAGCGAGTCTATCGGGCCTTGTCAATCATCGCGGCCGGAGGGATGGGGGGACTCGACAGAGAATCCATGCGACCGAGATGTGTGGCAACCAACCTCCCCCATCCTCTCACGTCACTCTAATAGGCCACCAAACCACGGAAAGACATTTTTTACAGCCAAGGAACGTGGCAAAGGGGCTGGAGAGTATGTTTCCGAGTGAAGGGATCGCTCCTAATACTTCTTCCATCCTGCGCAACTCTACTTCGGTTTTTTATCCCACTCCACATCAAGGAGCGAGGGAAAATAAGAAGTAACTCAACTCCCGATTTTCTCTGGAATGACTCGTTAAATGATTACATGAATTCCAAATGCAAGCGACCTAAAGATACTGTATTGAGCTAAATTGCTGGGTTCGATGACGTAAGCATTAAAAACTCCATCTTCTGCCTTTCTCCGTAAACAAACAGTCATAACTTACTTCGTACAATAATCTTTAGAATTGTATGCAAATTTACACTGATTTATGTTGACCGTTAATTTTCTCTCCCACTTCTCATGTACGTACAATCGTACGTTTCACAGATTCAGTCTAATTCTCGTATTTGATTCACGGAAAATATGTCTTGTTTTTCAATTTGGAAGCGGAAATTTTAGGGTGCCAAAAATATCCTTTCTTTGGACATGATAGCATATATAAGCCGTCTAATTGTAAAGACGTTTAGAAGAAACAATTTTCTTATTTTAGTACATACTTACAACAGAGAATGCCATTGAAACAGCAGTATATGAAAATTGTGAGAATTTACTTTATTCATAAATATTTTTGCGATGAATTTTCAAAAGAAGCGTTCTCGTCTCAGATTAATGGGGTACTTTTGTGATATATGAGTTCTTCTGTGTACACATATTACCTCCTTGTCTTTCATTATTTCGCTCGTCCATAAGCGGAAAGTATAAAAGCCCACTCGCCACCGCACACCGTCCGTCTGTTCTTTGCTCCACTTTCACTAGAGAAGGCATTGTCCGATTGAAAAGAAAACAGAAAAGACATTTTAATAAAAAATACGACAGTCCTCACGTTCCATTCCACCATGGCTACCTCAATGAATGAGTATAGTAGTCAAAACAATGTGCGGAAAGCTAAGAAACATAATTATAATAATGCTAGTGTTAGTGAGAGTTGCAACGGAAATAACAAAGCGCGGGACTTGCTCTCTGATGATTTCTGTTTCGCTCTCATTTACTGGTACGCTTCCGCTCGTCGTTTGTCTCTCGCATTTTACGAGGTCCTGGTCACATAAAAAGGCGTCGTCGAAATATTTTAGGGCCTATTGATCGAGCTATTTTCAGTACAGCAAAGCTCACAGGTTGAAAGCGGAGAATAATATTTGCAGGTAGAATAAAAAAAAATGGAGTCGGCAATTTGTGATCTGATCGCTTTTGAAGGTCCCTAGTTGTCGCGGTCGTTTGTCTCGATTTAAGTGCTGGTGGGAAATTAGGGCGATATAGGGAAACGTGATGGCATAGTGTTTTCGTAAATAAGTGAAAAAGCCAAGAAATTCCATAATTCAATGCCGAACAATGCCGCGGGTGAAAATTGCAAGTTCATTGTGTAATGTCCAAGTTGAGTCAAAATAGTGAACCCACCGATGAAACACATGTTTCATCGGTGGGTTCACTGTCAGTTTACGTTCGTAAAAGATTTAATATTATAAATAAGCCCCTCTTAAATATAAAACCCAGTAATCATAAAAAAATCAGGTCAAATTGGATATCATAATATTACAATTAGTTTTGGAAAAAACAGATTATATTTTTTGAGATAGCGCGCATATTGTCAATAGTGACTAATCGCAATTGAACCCAATGTTACGAAAGGGAAATACCTAAGTTTAGGATTGAATCGAGTTCTCATCTCGAGGAAAGCCATCTCATCTTGAAACTTGTTCAAGAGAGCCATAAAAAGATTAGCTGTTAGCTCCCATTCTTAAAATGGTAATAATCATTTCAATAAATTATTTTTAACGCTGTATGGAAAGTTGATATATTTTTCAATGCTTATTCGGTTATTGCATCTTATTTACTGGATATGATTTCATTGACTAATTAAAGAAAATTCTTGTAAAAGGAACGGCGTCCAGCGTTTAACATGATTTCAAATTTACATTTGTGTTTTACGGCGCATACTCTATACGAATGGGTAGCATTTGTAAATGATTATCATAAGGGATGTATCTCGATCGTCTCTTGCTTTGTCTAATTGAAACTGTAATTAATTAGGACAAGTAAACGTACACTATTACTATTGTCTTCATGATTTTTTATGCTGTAAAAATGAATTCATATCTCCATAATTTTGGCAGAAATAATTTTCCACCGCTTCCTTTTGATTTATAATACCCTGAATTAGGAGCGGAAAATTACCGAAATCATTTATTGACACTTGAAATAACTAACCAAAGGGCATTTATTCTTTATTTGTGTTTTTCTCAGTTCGAACAAAAAGATCAAGGAGCTTAGAGATCTAACCAAGAACAGTCTCTCAACGCTATGTACATGCATGTGCGTATGCGAAGTGGCACCGAAGGAAGTATTTTGCCTAGCTTAGCGAATGGATTCCCTGAATTCTGACGACTTGTTTTATTTCTGTTTAAATATCTACGAGACGGCAATCCTTAGGGGTTCAATGAACTACCATCTGCATCCTTCCCATCGAATCACAGATGACAACTCATTTCAAGTAATGGTGAAAGAATAATCCGTTAAAAACGGTCTCCACCTTCGGCCGATGCCAAGGCGAGCATCATATTTGTGGCTCAAGGTTATCGCGTGGATTTTGCGAACTCTGAACAGGCTGGGAGTAATGGCGCAAGACTGTTTGGCGATACAAGAATGGCGCATATTCGCACCAGGTAAAGGTAAACTCTCCCGTTGATGTCACCGACGCATTCGGCTCCCATACACATTTGCCTGCCCGGAGAGGGGGGTGGGCGGAGGGGTGGCAAAAAGCTAAGAGCTTACGCAAAATCAAATGTTCACCGTTCAATAGTCGCGCGAAATGTTTGCCTTTCCCCTTCCCATCTCTCCTTCCAAATCATCAGGGAGTGATCGCTCACCCCGCCCGAGTCTCGTTAAACGAGTATTCATTGCAAAAGCTTATCCTGAGACGTGCGGGACGGATGGAGTCATTTGTCAGTCTAAGATGATTGACTAGTTACGATGGCCCAATAATTAGGGAAAAGAATGAAAACTGAGGTGACCCAACCGTCTGAAATTAACGTGAGCCTGAAAGTACACAATTTAGAAGTTCCGTCCGATGACGATACGACAGTGTTGAAATGTATTATACCGCGTAGTATCTGCGTAGAGAGAGGGTTTTGCCAAAAGAAACTCCACCTCTGAGAATCGAACTCAGATAATTGGCTTGAAAGAACAGAGCTATTGTATCAATGCGCCCCAAACAGATAGCAACGTGAGAACCCGAAGAAATCGATAAAAGTAACAGAGATATAATTTAGCTGAAGTTTTTACTCTTAATGTGATCAGTATGAACCTAAATTATCGAAAGATAACACAATAATAAACGAAATAACGATGTTATTTTTGCTAAATTAACACATAAAATAACTATTCAATCATATCCCCAGAGCTATAGTGTAGGACCACTGGATTTAAGTTCGATATTTGTCATTACTGCTAAGGCATATTAATCATTTCCATATGACATATTTGTAAGTTTTAATGATACAGGAGTAACGTGCGCGTAATTATTATTTGCTCTCAGAACTTTAAAAAAAGCCTTGAAATACCGGTCACTCTTAAAATTTGTCGTATTTACCTCCCAGTTGTTTGATAAGAACCAGAAGACAATTATAGGAAAGAGAATGGAAATAGAAAACCTGATTTAGGTTTCAATTATATTCGCGTCGTCCTGATACTTTTTATGTTCGCTTCAATTCCACACGCTCGTTTGATGCATTAATGCAACTCTCCGAGGACGACAAGGTGAGTCGGGAGAGAGGATTCCTTATTCTAGATGTTTATTTGAGAAGAGTGGAAGCTCTCGCCTACAGACGTCGCGAGTTCGATCCCTGCTTAGAAAAGTTTCCTTTACCTAGAACTTGGGTTTTTGTGTTTTTTTTCTGGCTCTTATATATCTTTTTAAATAATCCGACGAAAATGTCAACTCACCATTTGTTGCGAAATAAAGAAAAGGAATGTTAGGTGGAGCAGAAGTTTCTATTGATTGGAAATAAAATTAATAACATATCATGATTGTCTTAAATATTATTTCTACAAAAATATATAACCCCTCTTACTCCAATGACATCAAGACAAAATGCATTGAAAATAACTACATTAAAACTTTCCATTTTTTTAATGGTCCGACCATTTGAAATTGCTAGACTTCAAAAGTGATGGCTTAAAAATATTACCCAAGCGACGAATTTTACATTTGAAAGGGACCTCCATCCAGCCCCAAAGCAGTCGCAAAGTGGAACCACGTTTTTCAACTCACTCCGCGTGTTCGAAGGGTGACCCATTAATGTCAGTGCTTCTTCCGAAAAGGAGAACACTTCGCAACACGCCCATTTACCCCGGAAATCCTGTGACAACGAATTTCTGAGAGGACGGAGCCCATGGACCGCAACGAAACCTTTTCTCCTTTTCTTTCTTTGCCGAATCCTCCACATTTTGTATTTGGAGTGCAAATCCTCAGTGAAGATTGTAGAAACCTTATTGTGAAATATTGAAATGTCCTCAGAGCTTCTTAAACCTTTTAAAAACATAAAACACCTGCTAGTACACTCACACATTATTATAACGAGGCCGGTAATTTAACGTCACCGATATTTTGTTAACAATAAAGATTAATGTCAGTAAAATTAGAAAAAGTAGCAAATTTTCAATAAAATGTTGGATTTTGTAATGGCGCTTCTTAAAACATCTTGTTAGAACTTTCAAAATAGATAAAACACGTACCAACTACGCTAAAACCTTGAATTTCGTGAAGAAATATGATAATTTCAGAATGGCATTGTGCTCGGACGATTTCGAGCCAACACAGAAGTGTTGAAACAAGCTTTCCCCTTGGAAAATACGGAAATCGCTTTGAATACCTTATCTCCAGTGTTCAATTTCACGTGTGAGGAGTTTCACGGTCCGTAATCCCATCTCTGATTGTGAGCCAACATCCCCGGAAAGGCTTCTCCGCTATCATTCCTCCTCCCTCGCCGCCGAAAGGGGGAAATTGAAAGCCATTCACAACTCACTTCGAGCGTTAAACTCTTTCGGTCAACTGGGTAACGGGCCTCTCAGATTCTTCAATTTCCACCGACAGTTGAGTCCAGACCAGCGACTTTCGCCTCCTATCGAGTTGGCTCCCGACGAAACGATGATGGCCCACGCAGTTCGGATTTTGATCCAAAGGAATGCATCGTCGAAACCGAAAACAAGAGTGTGAGGAAGAAGCCTACGCCACATTCTAATAGTATCATTTTACTCTTGGTCATTTTCATGATCTGAAGAGTATATATATATATATTCAATTACCACTTTAAATCTAGAAAAAACTAGATCGGCGTGCAAACTTCCATGCAAATGCTTTTCTCGATAAGAGTTCTACTACATGAGTTTATTAGATTCCTATACAGCATAAATGTTGCTATATTCTCTCGTATATATGTCAATGTATAATATAACCTTAATTAGAGAATAGCATTGTTTTGACAGCGCTAGCATACGGAGGGTGTCTTTGGAATAACTTTTCATTTGCTATAAATTCAAACATTAAAACATTTCGCTGACCATTTTCACTCGGCAGCTATAACTTGTATTTATTCGTTTATCTCTGTTAAAGTGACTTCAAAACACCCACCTCTGGTCGTGGAAAAAGAAAGTTATCATTCATCATGTAAAAATATCAAACCTCAGAATCTAATAAGTACTCTCCATGACACAACTGGTGAAATCTGGTGAAATTGTGACAACTCGATTGTTGCAATTGACAATGGAAACAATTTTTCGGAGAGTTTAACAGCTTTTTTTTAAAGTGTGTTGGAAAATAAATTTCCGTTAAAAATGACTTTCTCTTTCGAGAAGATCGAACTCCAAATTAGAAATTCATTTAAGATTTAATTTATTACCAAGAAAGAGAAACACTATTTTATGTATCTTGTTTCGCACCGGCATGGTTTACAACATTAAATTTGTAAGATTTGGTATTTACCCGGTTCTTGCCTGCCAGGCAGCTGGCACCTTGACCTGGTGGAAAATCCGCGGAGGTTTCACTACATTAAATTTGTTAACCCGGTCCAGGCGAATGATTTTTACACTTCAAATTTGTTACATTATGGTGCTCATCAGCGACTGACCCCCGTTGAAAGATATTGCCACGGCATCTGACGCAGTTAATTTGAATTTCTACACAAAATCTTGTTGATTTTAATTGTGACACGGGTGGGTATCTGGAACGGTTCAAATTTCTCGAAGTATTTTAAACTTAGAGCCTTCAGGCGAGGTACTTCCGGTCCATTGTGACATTCGAGTCTTGTCTCTCACTTTAAGATGCTTGGAATCAGCCCTTTATCTGTAGAAAATTTGACTCTTGTCAACTTAAGAAACATTCTCGTGTGTGAAGTGGATGGACTCTTAGAGGGCAGAGGCAGTGTATCCAAGATTTATGTGATCAGGAACGTAGCAACGGTTCTTAAAGGGAAAATAAATTTGGTCCAAATCGGTGGAACGTTTTACTATTGCGAGAAGTACAAACATACTTTCTTCTTTATGCATGGAGATGGTTCCCAGAAAAGTTTTACATGCAAATCATCGAGAGTGGGGTTTCAGATACCATTCTGATTTATCTCTATTCAAATAACCAGTTTTTTTATTAACCAAACTCTCTACTGTAATGCGACTTTCCGAATAATCCGGATGCGAGGGTCAGGAACTTGGTTCCGAATATCAAAAGGAGGGCCCGGAAACTTCCGATTATATTACTCATCTCCCCTGTTCTGACTTTTCAGATCGGTTAGTAATGCAGCAGCGGTCATATTTGGAGGAATTTTCCTCTGCTGGTTTATGATGTGGCAGCTTAGTAGGCAAAGCGCTCGGCTACGAAAAGGATGGTTTCGTGTTTATATCCGTGTGACGCACCCCAGTTTCCCTCAAGCTGTTTCATTTTAGGTGTACCAGATTTTCGTGAGAAACCATCACCGTCAAAGGAAAATTCAATGGCATCCCTATTCCCTCAATACGTGAGCATCATATGTCGTAGGCTCTAGTACGAGGTAATAGGTTTGCCCTTACAAGCCAACCTTAACGTGAATGGCTGTAGTTTTTCCTGAGTGGGTTTCGGAATGGGTGATACCACCTTGAAACAATAATATACGATATATATAAATATAAATATATATATATATATATATATATATATATATATATATATATATATATATATATATATATATATATAAACCATAAACACAGTGATCAACCCGAAGGTCGGTTTGGTAGGTGATGGTAGAGTTCACCCTATACGGCGTGTGCAATTCACACTTTAGGGTAGGGGGGCCAGTTCCTTTCCCTGTGCCGCTTATGGTTTCCCAGGAAGACCTGGTACCCGAAAAATCACTTTAGCTTGGGTGGAGCTGCAGGTGCCCAGAGTGCCTCCAACGCTCTACCCCCTGGACTACCGCGACCCACATATAACTATATATAACTATATATAGTTATATATAGTTAACTATATTATAACTATATATAACCATATATAACTATATATATATATATATATATATATATATATATATATATATATACTCTTATATACAGAAACAGATATAAGGAAAAGGGATAGGAACACATATAAAGGACGAACACAAATATTCGTATAACCTAATTTCGCTATAGAAAATGTCCCTCGCCTTAAGACGTCTATTATTATTTTAAAATTAGAATATTTTTAACGATAATTACTTTAAATTGATTCATACATATTCATGAAAAATTCTCCATTGGCAATATCAATTCCCTTGTACCAGATAGTTTACACTCGTCATTCTAAATTGAAAAATTCGAATTTTGATCGAGGTGATCCACAAATGTGTACTTAATGTTTTGCATGTGGCATTGAAAGTCGAATTACCAGGATATTTTCATTTTTTTTGTACAGACTGGTCATTATGATTGATCGAGAACGTGAATTCTCATTATTCAAGGCCGAGAATCAACTTTTGAGTTCATGACCCAAAAACTGGTTTCACAGTCATGAGCCCAATGATTTTCTTGGCAGAATGAATTCAATAGTCTCGGGCTTAACTTTGTAATAATTAATAATCGATGAACAAGGACTATGAAAAATATACCAAATTATAAATGCCAATGTATATTTACAAACACTCTCGCCTGTGTTAACGCATTCGCCGCTGACCCGAAGTGTCTGGCTGAAGTTACCAGATGATATTTCTCACAGCCGGTGAACCGGTGGTAGGTTAATGAATAAATTATGATAAAATTGCAGATGGTTTTCGATGATCATTATGAACTGCATTTATTCGGGAAGTATGTCTGATTTCTACTGTTCAGGACCTACCCAAATCGAGTTCAAATTGTCATGCCAAGCACCTGATTGCCTTTTCTCTTTCCTCCTACTTGAACAGGGGTGAGCAAAGATGGAATCGTGGCTTTTGGATGTGCAGAAGATGAGGATCCCGAGACCCAAAGTGGCGTCCGGAAGGCCGGCCGAGCCGCCCGCTGACTACGGTGGCGTCGGCGACATAGGCGCCGGCGGCGTGGGCGGCGCCAAGGGAGGCAGCGGCAGTGGCGGGGGCGGGAAGGGCTCCAAGAAGGGTCCGGGTTCTGGGTCGTCAGAGGCGTCGAGGGGTCGGGGGGAGGAGGCCGAGGAGCTGAGGAGGGCGGTGGAGGAGAAGCTTTAGCCGGCCCCAACCCGCCTCCGCCCCCCCCTTCCCCACTTCAATTGAGGACATTTCGCCACATAAATACTTTTTTATACGCGTGTCGGTGGAGTGTGGAATCTATGGATTGCTGAAGGAGGTGTGGAAAAGAGAGAAGAGCGCCAGTTATGTATCTGCTGTTTGAGCTATTGTTTTATTTTTCGCACTGTTTTTTGGACCCGTGCTGATTGGGCCTCGCCTATGGCTATATATATTTGTATAAATAAACTTAACGGCCCTTTATAAAAGGGATGATCCTAGTAATATTTTTAACTTCCATGTAACTTTATTTCGGCAATAAAACTTCAATACATAATAAGATGGATTGAAGTAATTGGGAATACAACTATGTTTTTCGTTATTTTTCATTCCGTACCAATAACCTATGTGAATATATATGTACATCAATCTATCTATAATGTCAGTGTCCTTTTAAGTGCTTTCTTTAGATAATTTTTGCATTATTTTTATGCCGCTCAAGTGTCTCATATATTCATGAAACTTGAAGGCATATCCTAACACAAAAATTACATCTAGAGAACGCGTAAAAGGACACTCGCCTAATTTGTTTGAATTTGAGCCTTCGGCATGACACTAGATGATAACCTGAAGGCCTATACGAGATGCCTGGAATATATACCTCTGGAATATATACGATCACCCATGCATATATATTCCATATATATGTGTATATACATATTCCTATATATATATATATATATATATATATATATATATATATAGTTATATATATATATATATACATATATATACATATACATACATACTACTATATACGAGTACTACTGTTTCTTCTGAGGAAGACGGAGCTAAATTCCATCGAAATTATTAAGAAATGACGTGTGAGTGTTATTTTTATGTGCTCTTATATTATTTGTTGCTGTTTAAGTTTTTTTTTCAACCCTTCCGTGTTACTACATTTCCATGTGTGAATGAATATTTGTTCGCCGTATGGCGGGATTTCGTGTTTGAATGAGTGTATATATAAATATATATATATATATATATATATATATATATATATATATATAAACACCATTAAAGCTTAACATTTAAATGACCTTTGATTACACACGGTTGTAAATTGTTTCACACTTGCTCTTAGGATTGAAATACTGAAATGCGCGATTTTCCGATAAAGAAAAAGAGAAATGGCAACCGGTCTTGGATCAAATGATCGTCTTCAGAAAAGTCAAGGATACAATTTTAGCAGGTAGAAACCGGTTGTGTTTCATTACCTCTTGCGTAGTTAAATTACGCAGAGAGCATATTTCATCCTGAGTGGCAACATCGAAGCTCTCGGCCCTTCCCCGAAATTGGAAGCAAGAAATTAGTTTCAACCCATTGGCACCCACAGTTTCCGGAATCGTCGTTTTCCTTTCCTTCGATTCTAGAGCCTGTCTTCTTTCACTCCCACTGCCTTCGGGAGTCGACCTGCTCCACGCTCCCTTCCCCTCCGACAGTGTGATCTGCCGCCGAGTCGAGCTCACCTCTTGCGCCCGATGATGGGATGCGCTCACGACGTCGCCTGCGTGCCCGCCCGCCTGAGCCAACACCCTTTTCTGTAGTTCGATGGTTCGGACGGCAATAGAGGCACATGTACGTGCGGCCGTCGGCGCATTATCAATCCGAACCAGTTTCAGCATGAGACGAAACCATCTGGAGAAGGATTTGCTCAAGGAGAGGAAAAAAGAACGAAAGTGAAGCGGGTTCACTCGGAGTATGTCTTGACGCGAGTTTGCACAGGAGGGTGACCCATTAAAAACTAGTTCACTTGTGAAAGTAAAATGAAATGGAACTAGTGGCAGCATTGTCTATTTTGAGGAAGGCGTCATGCCGGTTATTTCTGTTGAATCTTCTCTCGGAACATTATCTGGGTCTCAGTCACAAGGAATTGAAATGTTGCAATGAATGAAGATCCCTGCTCTCCCACACGTAGGGTTAATGCTCAAATTCTGAAGAAAGGTCGATGTCGGAAATCAGCATGCATTGTTTCGTTGGACAAGAAAAGAAAAAAGAACCCAGTTTCCAATTTGGCGATGAAATGTGTTTCTTAGTGGCTAGCCTTTTATCTAAGAGTACGATAATGCTAATGACAGTGTTCAATCGTTCCTCCTCCTCTATAAGTCCAACTAATTAAATAAATCCACCAGGCATGATATATTCCTATGCTTATCAAGGTTATTCGGGCTTGAGCTATCTATCCAAAATATTCCTAACAAATTCTCCTCGCAGCCTCACTTTAGTTCAATCCCTATCTTAAATAAAGATGATTTTATAGTAAATGTGGTAAACCTATCATTTAATTTCATCTAATACTTTCTCCATGATTGTTTCATTTTATTATGAAATGTACTCATTTTTACAATGAGTGAGATGCACGATAAAAAATGATAAATTAGTAGTACTGAACATATTTTTTGGTACAGTTCTGAAAATAATCCTGTGACAGAATGTTTACCAAAGGAAATACTTCGTGAACCTGTGAGACTGGGATAAGGAACTGCAAAAACTTTTCCCATTTTTTTCGCGCCTGAAAAGATTTAGAGGCTAAATATGTAATCATTAAATTAATCACATGTCTGGACTGAGCAAGGAAACTGCTTATTCGGAGTACATTGATATATACCCTAAAAACATACTAAATGTAAATTTAAAAATCTAATTAATTTTTTTAAATAGAACAAGTAGGTATATTAGATAGAAACATGAGCGATTAAGTTATTCTTTGACGACGCAACATAGTGTTTTGCATTCTTTTTGATACCATCGACGCCCTGAACGTCCTTCTTGAAATTTGCCTGATATCTTGCCTTCAAGTTACAGGTGGCAAGGGTTATAGAGGCGTAAATTACTTTAAGGGCTTGCCATGATTTTTCATGGAGGAAACATTATACTTATTGAGGAGGAAAATTAATTGATCCTATAGAATACAAGTTCCTCAAGTAGACTTTGTTTCTTAATTTCTAAATGTTTTAATGACCTTTGGTGATGGTTCGCATTCCGAAGTGACAGCGGACACAACTCCTCCTGCAGAATCATTTGAAGAACCTATTGAGACAAAAGATGTGATGTGATAAGATGATGAATATTTTTCTCTAGGAAAGCGTTACCTATAATGTTCTAATCAAGTTCCTAATAACTGTTGCGCTAAGGGGAGCTGCTGGTGTCTGCGGACGGGTTCAGCTTGCGCGAAGAGAGGAGCGGGATTCTACCAAAGGGTTTTAACTAAAGTAAGCGGCGAGGCCTAACGGGCCTACGACTCTTACGTTCGCCCGTCAAACGAGATCTATCAAGTTCACTGCTCAGCATAAGGGAAAAAAGAGCGAGAGAGAGAGAGAGAGAGAGGTTTGAGGGTGAGGATTGGCGAGGGTGCGGTCTCATATTTTATTTCTAGTTTTGGCAAGTCAAGGGTGGGTCTCACTCTTGCCACAAGGAAGGTGGAAGCATTCTGGCTCTTTATTATTATCATCAATATTTAGTATGTATATATATATATATATATATATATATATATATAATATATATTTATATATATATATTAATTTTTGCTCATTACTTTTATAATATGCTTTGCGGCAGCCGCTAAATACATTTCAAGTTCCTCTGTAGCCAAGTATTGTTTTTTTATGTGTTCGCACTCACCATGTTTGGGTCGTCGTAGGCTGCGCGCAGCGGGTCATCGTCGGCTCCTGGGTCCGCGATGCCGTCCGCCGCCAGGAGCCCAGGGCAGCACTCCGCCCCGGAGAGGGAGTGACGGCGGCGGCCGGACCGACGCACCAGCATCAAGCCCTGCTGCGAAAGGGCGGACGGGGTTTCTTTTCACACGGCGTACGGAGCGAGCCCCTCTCCCCGTCCCCATGACCCCCAGCAAAGGCCTCCTCGCCCCCCCCCCCGGCCCCGCCTTTCGACTCGATCGCCTTCGCTCGATGGAAACCAATCGATCGACCCAGACCCTCTCGATCTCGAAACCAACTCGATCTCGAAGGCCACTCGATTTCAAAACCCACTCGATTTCAAAACCCACTCGATCGCGTAAAGACTTATCGATATCGACCCGACCCGCCCCCCCATAAATTCCCACTTCCCCCAACCCCCTTCCCTTCCATACCCCATCCTCTCTCTCTCTCTCTCTTTCTCTCTCTATACATATAACATTTTCCCCCACCCATTGTTTTTTCCCCCGCGAGAAAGATTCATTTTCAGGTGATTGAAATTTTTTTATGTTTTCCAGGCAAAATGCATGCTTTCTTGTCCCCCCTTCCCGATCTCCCACTGACCAAAATGAGGAGTGCGGTCTCTAATAACATTTTCTTAAATATGCGAGTGCAACGCTTCTTATTCCGCTCATCACAAATAGGCACAAACCGCTTGAATGCCACTGATAACAATATTTCTAACGGCAAGCGGAAGTGGAAAGTAAATAGAGTGTTGTGCATTTCAGGAAATATTATTAATATCCCAACCCACGTCATTAAATGTTTCAATGGGGAGGGAGTACAGATATAGCAACCAGCTCAGATTAAAAAGTTCAATTTTATGCACCGCGCGTATGCATTTGTGAGGACGGCACATGCTTAAGCAAATGTTTGTGAGTGACCCTAAGCGTTTTCCTTTCAAAGGTTTCGTACTATTTTCAGTTAAGACCAAGAACATTTTTGGATTTTGAAATGATTCCAATCATAGCTCTTAAATATATGCAACCATATGAAATTTTGTTCACATGAAAATGTTGTTAAATATTTTACATTTTTTTAATAAAGGCAAAATTTGACAATGGCAAATGATCAATTGCATGAAACTATTTTTTCTTCTGTTTTGGGTTTCAACCAAATCTACTACTACTATCCAGGGGTAATCGTCGGTCTTCATGTTCGTGGTGAAGTAACTCATCATCAATATACCGCTAAGCGATGAAATAGAGGAGAACTGTTTTCGTTATTCCTTTGTTTCACACCGGAACTCCAGCGCATGTAGAGGAGAGGGATGACATTTGCGAAAGGGTTTTTCGCTTCAGTCGTCCATGTCGCACGGACCCCGGGGATTTTCTTGCACCACGCCCCTAGCATTAAGGCGCAAATGAAGCACTTGGGAGTTGCTTGCTTCCTTCCCCATCACCGTGATTTCAATGAAATATCCCGGTCGCTCCGCGAGGTCCTCTCGACGAAGGCGCGCACCACTCACGCCGTCGGCCGGGCTCCAAACCATAAGTGCCTGGGTCTCGGGACTGGGGTGTCCAGGGGAAACGGAGGCGACACACCGCATTTCCTCGTGTGCAGGCGGTGGGCTGGGTGGAAGGGAGACCATCGGTGCGTTCGGAAAAATCCGGTCTTGGATGACGAAGAGTCGATCAGTCTCACATTTGGCCGACTTAGCGCGCGTCGATCGGGAGAGATGTCGACATCTTGTCTCTCAAAATTCGTGGGGGGAAATGAATAAAAAAAAAATTCGAAATTCGTTATCGTTCTTTATTTGGGTGAACTCCGCAGGTTTTTGGTTATGTTTTTAAGAAGTTACAACGGAGACAAAAGAAAACGGAAGCGAAGGTATGCCACGAGGTCCTTAAACGAGGCGTCCCTTCGTCCTCGAGGGTGGATTCTGGCGATGAATAGATGCCCTCCCCCAATCGATTCCTTCCCCTCCCCGATCGATGGCCTACGTCGATTCGGCTGAATTTCCTGTGCATGGAAATGTGCTCTGCGAGGTTAACGACGACTTTAGAATTAAGGTACAATACAATTGTACGAGCGCCAATGTCAGCAAATTAATGGCTTCAAAGGAAACAAATATTAATTAAGAAGGGTTTTCCATAGAAGTTTCTGGACAGCCTAGTATTCGAAATGCTTGAAAAATGCCACAAAATCAAGGGTTCATATATTGAAATGCACAAAACAACAGACTTGGGATATTTAGTTTGAATATTCAATCCACCATTGCCATTAAATGGTGCGATTCACGCCACCCTTCTGATGCAAACAAAATAGGATGAATTAATGAATTTGTCTGGGAAAATAATTCTTGCGGGAAACAATTCGTCAAAAGGTCAAACGTCTGGAGCTTTATCTGAGGAAATGATAAATAAAAGCGTCATCATGAAGAAAATATGTCAATGATATTTATGACCACCATTTACGACACACAACTACAGAAAACAGATGTTTCTGCGCATCAGTCATATGGAATTGTTTTGGGGTTTGCATTAAGAAGAAGAGAGGGATGATCTTCTCCAAGAAGAACAAAAGGCTTCACGAAATGTGAATCTTACGTAAAGCCCTCGGCGAATGCAGAGATTCAGTGAATGAAGACATTGTTTGGAGTGTTACAGTGGCAACGAAATTGATATTTTATGAATCTGAAGCAGTAACAATCAGCCTTAATATGTGTTAGAATTCACTTTAAATTATCTTGTGGCTTTATTAATTTTACGCTCTAAGTTTTTCACCCTATGGAAGCCACATTCAATCCGAATTCTCAAGAAGAAACCAAACCGGCGGCTCTCTGTTGGCAGTTTGTACGTCAAGGTTAATACCTGTAACCTGTGTCTGATTTTCTCTATATTGCTTTGGATGATTGAATGTGAAAACTCGAAGAATTAAGGAAAACGAAACAAGAACGACTCCACATAGATATTCGGGAAATAATGAATTTGAGCATTCAAACCTCGGCGCTGAATCGTTGAATCCGAAGATTGCAAAAAGAGATACGTTACGAAGGATGTCACGTCATACTATTCATTTAGAAAGAAAGAGATCCACGTATGATAAGCTACTGTTTGATGCTGTTTTACGCCTAAAAACTCACCGCAGATCAGGCATATCTCTTTGATACGGATAAAGCAGGTATCAATGCTTCCAAGCTGTTTGGAAACACCTATCGAGCTCCGCGTCCACTTATCCGAAGATTGCGAAATATCGCGCACTTTTCCCGATTGCAGATAAAACCGTTATCTGTTGCACAAGAGGTCAACAGAAACATTCACGGCTCTGGTAAAAATTCAATGGCCGTATATATCTACCTATATGGGGTATTCAAGAAGGTATTGTCAAGGCATGATGTCATAATTTGCAGATATGTATATATATATATATATATATATATATATATATATATATATATATATAATTTCACACGCCGTCGGGCTTAGTACTGGGTGATCTCTACCATCACCTACCAAACCGACCTTCGGGTTTATTACTGTGTTTATGGTTATATATATATATATATATATATATATATAATCATAACAAAACACAATATAAATAAATAAATAAATAAATATATATATATATATATATATATATAACCATAAACACAGTAATAAACCCGAAGGTCGGTTTGGTAGGTGATGGTAGAGATCACCCAGTACTAAGCCCGACGGCGTGTGAAATTATTATTAAGTAATCTACCGGTTAAGGTAGTTTTTTTGGATGGACACAACAACCAAATAAATATTTTATTACTCCTAACAAAACACAATATAAATAAATAAATAAATAAATATATATATATATATATATATATATATATATATAGTAAGATATGTTTTCCAAAAGTATGCATCTATTTCCCTGGAAACACTAATATTAGAGGAGTCAAACCCTGTAACTAAATGCTATAGAAATATATATCTACAAGGAATTGTTTTTTTTTAATACATTAATTTGAATTCTTTAGCATAAAAGACATAAAAAGGGCCCGTTTTGGCAATGATATGTTCTTCACAACAAAGCCGAAACTAAGACTATATAAACTAAAGAATTAAATTTTTTTTTGATTTTTTCATAAAAAAATAATAGGGTCATGAAATATGTTCTCTCAAAACTTATCCCGAACAAACTACACATACTGCCTCGAAAAAAATCGATACTATAATTTGAATAAAATAATATAGAAAAACATTTAAAACAAAGTCCAGGCGCAAAACTTGGAGTAGAATCTCTACAAAATATCGTCAGAGTAGCATTTATCAAGAAAGGCGAACTATTTAAATGTTACGCGAGTAAAAGCTACAGTATATTACTTACAAACATCTTAGAAGCAATAGTTATGAAATGAGGTATCACAGAAAAATCATCCAGCTAATTTCTGATTGTTCGCATGAACATTCTTGAAAGAAATTCATGTGTAAAATTGAATCAAATTGCTACGTTCTTCTCTGTTGGTATAAAAACTGCTGATATAATGAGGATTTAATCGACTAGAATGCTGTACAAAATCTATCAGGTTAAAATATGCACGTCGATGGGAAAAATATAATCCAATTTTTCAAAAAAAGGTGAATCTCTTTAGTAAACGAGTCAGATCACCATGTTTGGTACCTGACCCGTTATCAACTTATAATTATACTATATATTTGTTAACTTTTCCTAAAGTGATCTTTTGAGAAGTTTTTGGGATTTTTTCGAAATCAATTACGGCCAAGGTTTGTATATTTCAACATCTCCAACTTGGAGTTTGCATTTCATTGCTCGTTCAGCAAAAATATATGATTTGCTGTATTAGATGTCGAGTATTTTCAGAAATAGAAACAAGAATAAACTGCAAAAAGCTGTTGAAAAATATCCCTAATATGCCATATTATAATTGTCACTTCGAAATAACTTCAAATTTCACAAATATTTCAAGTACACATGAATATCAAACAGAGGAAACCAGTGGAAGAAAAGAGGGCAGCACTGAAAAAAATCACATAAGTCAGGGATATAATATACGACAAAATCGGAGTTCTATTTTATCAGTTTTTAGCTAAAAATAAAATAAATCCTAAAGGAAATCAAGATAAATATTGAGTATCATTCATCGCCATAGTTTGAAAATAAAACTCAACAGAAATTTATGACCAACGATACCATCTTAATATCAACTGTCATATTGATCTTGGGAAATTTATAATTCTGGGAAAAGAACTGAGAGGTAATCTTTAGAAGAAACGATTGCATTATTTATCCTCGACAGCATAGTGACCGCTTTCGATAAGAAAGAGCTTGAGGTGCTTACGACATCGCGGCTTAACCGGACGAAGGAGCATGACTTTCTCGTGACAGACGATGTCGAAGGGACCACATTTGCTTTAGAGAGCAACATAAAAAGGCACATTTCAAAATTACAGCTATTTTCCAAAATTTGCAGATGATGATGGGAATTCGATTGGTGAACTTGGCCTCATCTTTTCTTTATAACTGGAACGGTCAAAGTCCTAAATCGCGCGATCTTATATGAGTCGTGGCGCATTGAGATGACTCTCTGAACCCGTTAGGCATTATCTTTTTGTGCAAAAGGTTTAGAGAATCAGTCCATAATAAGGTAAAATAACATATATGCACTATCTGTTAACATAATATCTTGTTTCATGAGGTTGAAAAATCGAATACCATCGAGTCGATGGCCAACATCTAGTCTCATGATGTGTCGGGTTCTCTTAAGAACGAAATAAAAAAAGCGTTGTAGCTCTTTTTCCTCACCGTTATTTTTTTCTATCTCATAGGCTTGATAGTTATGTCTTATTTTGCTTCACATCATGAAAGAAATGAGGAATTTTCTGCCGGGTTGGCTCGAGCTCTTCCTCAAGGAAAATAACTCTGTATTTCGCATTAGAAAAGAATGCAATCGTAATAGGAAAATATTTCTATTTTTTAGTATTTCTACAATATAATAAGGGGGATCGGAATGATGCGGTAGCTAACGCACTGGATTCCCATCCAGGGGGCCCGGGATCGAATGCTAGAGGTATCCTGGTCTTCATCGGTATCGATTTTCATTGGTATCCCGATCCTTACTTGAGATGTTTTGTGGAGGGCACTTTGGGTGACTACGCCGTCCGTCGAATGGGACGTTAAACTGTGGACCCCATAGCGCCTTTCGCTAAGCGTAGGCTAATCCATCTACAGGTATTATCCTTTTCTATCCATCCCTGATGGCGTAAATGACCTCAGCTGTCGGCCGCCTCCCCAAAAACCTACTACAACGAACTAGTAATTACTCCTTTGAGCAAAATATGCATTTTTTACGACTCTGACTAGTACAGATTTAGGCGTGATTAAATAAATTTAATGGTCATCAATAAATTTAGCCAAGATTTAAATGTCTATTGAGAAAACTTACGCATTAATATTTTTGCTACTATGAAACCAACACTAGTTCAGCTAAAACAATGCAGCAACAGAAAGGGAAATTGAACAAATAATTATCCACCTTCTTTAATCGTGAGACAACTTGAAAATATATCATACTCAGTCATTTCGTTTTTATAAGGAAATTGCTACATGATTAAGGCATAACTACCATAGCAACTTATATAAGGAATACAAGAATATTAGGCTTGAAAGTTGAGGTAGTGCTTGATTTCTCCGTATACCTGCATGAAATGTAAGGAATCATTGGTTTTTTCGGTACGGAATTCTTCAACCTTTCTTCTGGCTTCAATTACACATTAATCTCTTTTGCGTCTGCCATCAAAGTCTCACAAAAAAGATCGATTCTTCTTTGTGTGTTTCTCGGTATATTTGAGCTTTATTTCCAATAAATTTTCGCGACACCGTTTAAAAATAAATGGGAACACAAAAGTCATCTTCCAATTCGTTTGAAGAGAAATCGCCGGTAAACGAGTTGATACTTTCCCATTTATTTGACCATTTATATGAAATAAATTGAGAATAAACTTTCTACTTGCATTTCGGTATAGGCATACTAAGGTTTTTGATGGTTAAATCCCGTGAAAAGCATTGCTACTTCAATTTCATTATCATCTCTTCACAGTGCAATACTAGATACGTTTCATTAAAAATAAGTTATTTTTTAAACGGTTCTTGAAGAGTGGTCATTATATACATATATAAACATACATACATATATATACATATATAAATATAAATATAAATATATATATATATATATATATATATATATATATATATATATATATGTGTGTGTGTGTGTGTGTGATACAATGGTCACTACCATTCCATTCATATTTGCCTAACAAATCTCCAGGTAACCCAAATATTTCTCGAATTACATACGAGCGAATGATCCATAAATTATCGCATCAGAATACAACTTGATATTGTTTGATACAAACTTGATATTGTTTTTGTTTTGCGGCCGCGACACTTAAGAGAGATCAGGTGCTCTTACCGCAGCTACAGTCGGATGTTGATTTCTGCAGTGGGATTCGCCTTAATGGAATAAGAAGGAAGGAATGGGAGTAAAAATCACTCGGCCATTGCATTGGCAATTCCGAACGTTATATCTAATAGTCTAAGACAAGACATTTGGAACACCATCCGTTACCGCAATTAAGTCGCGGGGAGTGAATGAATGGCGTCAACGAGGAGGTTCTATCACCCATCGGGCGATACCCTCCGTCAATAGAAAAAGAGATAGTAAGAACAAATAGTCACATGCTCTAACACTCACACAACACACATCGGAAGGAGCCGCCTTTCGTGCCCGGGGGCGGGAAGGAGTCGGGTGGGGAGGGGGCAGTGCCAAAGAGGAGAGGGAGTGGATTTTGGCTGTGTCGTTCGTGTGGGGGAGTGGGGTGGGGCGTGCGCGATAATTTACGGGAGGAGTGGATTGGGGAGGGGTGAGTGCGGGGGGGTGGGAGGAGGAGGGGTAGAAGGCTCATGTGCCGTACCTGTTGGGGCTGCGGCTCTCGGCCGGCCGCTGCAACTCCGGCCCACCCGGCACTTCGAGCGCCGCCGCCAGGGGGGGCCAGGGGCACGAGCGGGAGCGGCGCGTGCGGAGGCGAGGCGTGAGAGCCCCACGTCGCCGCCCGGGACTCCGGAGAGAGGGCCCTGAAACGGCCAGGTGGCCACGGTGGAAGAGACGATAACCCCCCCTTCCCCCCAGTGGGTCCCGAGCGACCCAGGGGCGCGGGGGACGGAGGGGCGGAGGGGGAGTGGATTGCCCCTTTCATGTCTCCTATTGGGTAGTACCACACCACATTCCTTCTCCACTGCTGCATGCGTCGGGACCCGTCCATCGGCGTCCGCGATTATCAATCGTCGTCAGCGGAGTCGTTATTTTGGGTGTTATACGCGGGAGTAGTTTCGGATAGTTAAATTTTAATTAACCATCGGCCGGTTTGCTGTCCAAACCATGCGTGGGGAATTTGGTCGTGAACAATCGGTGAGCGGACGACAAACGATCAGAGGACACAATATTGACGCTAGGGGAAATTTCCCACAATAAAGTCAGTCGAGCCTTCGTCTTCTTCTTTCTCTTAAAACTCAATACAATACAATTGGCATTTTTTAAAATGACGAATATGAATTTTCTCTATTTTCAGTTTTATATACTCAAGTCATATTTTTTATCATGAAAATATTCTTAATGTTAACCTATATATACAGATTTGAACAAATATTTTTGAGATCTAACTTCGTGTGGGCGTTATCAAAATTTAGGAATGAGTAAAATATTATAAATCTATTTGCCCTTGAATTTCAATAATGACTTCCTAAATGTAAACTTTATGTACTTGGAGCTGCATTTGAAATACACAATTTAGAAACATGCAGTTTTTCTTCTCATATTGATTTTTATAAACTACCTTAAGTTATGCAGTAAAATAATCCTGGTAAAACTTCAATACAATTTATTTCATCACTTCTGTTTAGATTTAAACTAGCACATCTTCATTTTCAATCGTAAATATGCCAATTTAAACGTTAAATTGGCGAAAATGTATTTATCTGAAAAAATATTTACGTTGTACCTTATGGGAGCAAACTCTAAGCTATGCTAAGCTCTATAATATACATCTATGCTTTAATGGATAAACAAAAAGAAAATCAAATTTTATTAAAATGATTTAAGGTACACTTCTTTTTTTATGGCAACATTAAGCGGGCCCGTAAAATTAACCGAGGATATTTTGGACCCATTGGTAGACCAGGTAATAATAATTGAAGCCCAAGAACTATCAATTCAGAGATGGATTGTTACGTGTTCACGGTCTCTTTAGCACTGTTCAGGTTACCTTCATCACTCATTTGCCCGCAAATATTTTCTGCGGGCGTTCAGAAGTGTGCCAAACGGTCACTGATCAAAGAACAAGTTCAGATGGAACGGAGAAAAAAGTACGCTCTTTCTTCGTTCACGACATTCGCAAACTGTCTGTCCACATACAAGTTTCCCTAAGACGCCGGGCTCTGATTCGAAATGACTTGGGGAAACTTAGGAGAAATATCCCATTTAAATATAGAAAATGAAAGCTTAAAACAGTACCAAGATGAATTTTTTGTAAAACGGATTGTTTTTTTGTCAATTTTAGCGTTATCCTCGAAGAATATTTTAAAACCAAATATCACTAAGTTATGTACTCAATTCAACATAACCCTCTATAAAATATAAATACACCTAACATCACGGGAACATTAACATAAATGAGGGAAATTAATATTTATTTCCAACGGTCAAGTAATATCATAAACCTTTTTAACTGCTTGATAAACATTAAAAATGCAAAATAACAAACCCCACTAAGCGAATGGGAGCACAATGAATCTAGAGTTCTAATTTTGATTGAAAACACTAAGGTTTTTTTAAACGAAAACCATTTGGACATGAACTGTGACATAGGTATCATTCAGACAAGCTTCATTTAACTTGAACAGGTCACAGTCATTACTTTACTCCCGAACACAACCGACCGGCCACTTTATGGGATCATCAAGGGTTTACACATGGGAGAGAGGAGTCTCCTTCAAGGCATTTCCTTCTCGTCCTCCGCTTTTTTCCATTCCCCCCCAATCTTAGTATTTTAAGAAATCGCCACCCATTTACTGCTTATGCCATTTGGCTGAACAATTAAGAGACGAATAGAAACTATATCTTCAACATTCATTGATAATTTTCTCGCGAAACTATCTCCTCATATATGTGAAATACTAAACAAGCACACGAAAGTTCTGCAATAAATGTATTCAATACAACCGGTAATCCTGCCTTTCGAATTGAAGAAAGTTTGGGAGTAAAAATCTTCTTACCGTGCATGGAAGATGTTGGCGAATGAGGGTAACATACATTTGAGGAGAAAGTAGTCCTGACAAGGAAGTCGAAGAATGTAAAAGCGAAAATTGATCGACAACAGTTTCGTGATGTTTCATGTTTGCTAATTTTTCGCCAATCAGGTCCGCCTGTTCAAACCTATAAAAATGTCACATGCATGTTAGCCCACCATTGATCAACACTTGAATTTCTTGCGGGAAATCCGGATACAATTAAATGAAAGTGGAGAGGGTTCGGACTTTTGTCCCTGAGTCTTATATGTGTGCTGTAGGAAATATAGAATCGTGATCAAAGGGAAATACACCTGACTCAACAACTTTTCTTCATCGCCACATTGGAATAATAAATATAGAACTTGGTAAGATTAAAGAAGTTAAAGCACTGACCTAGGGCTTAAATAAGATTACGACAGATGTGAACTTGGATATTTTATCTTTATGCTTTCTAAAATGTATTTATTTGATCCGAATGCATTTTTTCTCATTTTTTACAATACTTTATGCCTAAAAGTTTTCTAGTTTAACTTTTTTGTGAATTTTATAGTTCGTTAATCGAAAGAAATCAATTTTCTAACTCTTAAAAATATCAATAATTTTGGCTTGAAATTACCGGAGCGAAACGGAATTTAATCTTTGCGAAACCTTAATAACAGGATAGTTGTCCTCAAACAATATGTATGAACAATAATAAAATATACAATATAAATATCACTCAAGTGCGGAGAAATGGCTACTTTCTTTGCTGCAAGATTTATATTACATAGTTTCTATTCCATTACAATTACCTTCAAAGCATTAACTGGTTCATTTAGCGATGAAATAAAATAGAGGAAGTCCCTTTTTGCCTTATTTCCTAATTGCTACGTAAATCACGTTACACACATTTGTGGGTGTAAAAAGTATGTTCAAAAAGTATCCGAATTACGTTTTTTTAATTATTTTTTCTTATTGTGAGGGTGTTGTGCACCACAAATTTGCCTAAAGAAGTCAGACGATCATCAAAGAATATTACGTTGAAGTTCTGAAAAGATTGCGTGATGCCGTAAGAAGAAAACGACCGCGTCTTTGGTCGAGCGGTGACTGGCATCTTCACCTTCGCTGAAAACGTGTGGTTCAATCAAATGGGGACAACTTTGAAGGATGCCACGGCCCGGATGACGAAGATTAGCACCAATGCGGAGATGTGAACGCAGGCCGGATAGTTGTAGGACCCACCTCGTATGTTTTGTCAACTGGGAAAAGGTAATTGACAGAGTCAACAGGATCTGTCCAGTTGGATCTGTCCTAAACGATGAAATATGAGCAGTTCCTAAGAAAGATAAAAGTACTTAAAAAGTTTCAAAATTTATTTGATGAAAAGAATGTGTAAGACGCAGTGGACTGATAAGACTGAAGGAGGTTGAAGTACTGGTGGGAATAGGAGGGGGAAGAAAAGCCCTGAGAGAAGTGAAAAACGAGGAAGACATCTTGAGTTGGGCATACATTGCGCCGGATTTTCTTGTAAAAAAGAGCCATGCACATGACAGTTTTAGGTTTAAATTTTTGGAATTCCTTCATCATAAGGATAAATAGAAGTGAAAATCGAAGAAAGTGAGGGAACGAGAGGAGGCTTGGGATGCTCGATGGCATTAGTTACAGCCAAATAAAAGAAGATGCTTAGGATCAAGTGCGCTGAAAAATATCTGCTGAAAACTGTCGGAACACAGTTCCACTTTCCACAGTTCCAGAAGAATAACGCAACATATACTATGCTCACAACCCATTTTCTACAGTGGATGTGTGATGTGGCTTCTGACGCCAAAACACCCAAAACACGCATGCTTATCTCCAAGGAATTATTTTGTTGCATTCTTTGAAAAACCAAATTTTGATCAAGTAGAATTATATGAAAAATTCAGCATCTTTTTCACACGTAATCTTCTCTTAGTTTTTTCACCAACCCTGACGTAGGATTTCCACACAGAAACCAAAAGAAGAGAATTGAAATCTGTGGTGAAAATCTCCTTCATTGTCAAGGAAACTGGCGTTGCTGGGTCATAAACAAAAATCTCTCTCATTCTCGTCTCGTGTTCAATAAGTATAGGGATGAAAATGGCTTTATTATTTCAAAGGTAGAGACGAGATTCTCAAAATGTGTGTATTTTGGCATGTGTGTAGCGACCTGTGAATTTTAATTCTCTAACATAAGATATTCGGAGAAAAAACCCAGTTACCTTTAGTAGCGTACCACGAGTATTTAGAAAATAAGGAATTCTTGATAAAAGCAAAATGGAAGATGAGAAGAAAGTTTATAAATTCACGTGCACCATCTCACCATCGGAATATCGCGTGATTATTATGTTCTCGGATAGCGCATGAGAATGCAAATAAAATAATTTATTTCTGCATTAGCTTTTCCTGGAATCGATAAACTAAATCGTTGCGTGTATGGTGATGGTACCGTAGTATCGAGAGACAAGCCAGCTTTTCATAAGCGATGCAGGGAAAAAAATCATCTGACGTTATCGAAGCTCGACACTCCCACTTCGCGAGAGTTATCGATCCAAACATCGCGATTCAAATCCGTCATTTGTAATAACCACGTCAAATTCGGATGACGCATTACTCGTCATGACTATGAAAAATATTAAACTGTTTTCAAAGAGTTGCAAAATAATCCGCATTGCTCTACTACTAGGCAGAAATTACCTTCAATGTGACTACACTAATGGAAATTCATCTAACTCTGATATACCAGAGTATCTGGAAACTAAACAATGCAATTGAAAATTTTAATGCACATGAAATAAAAAGAGCTGTAAATTTTGAGTATGAATGAAATATAATTAAATAATTACCCCAATTTCTATCGCTGGCTCTTTGAACCAATGATATATTGCCTTCATCAATACCACAGTTGTGAATTTGAAGTTTTTTTTACAAAAAATAGCTAAGAAGGGAAGCAAATACTCTACATCTCGAATCGTTTCCTTAAAAATTTTGAATACATTTTTGGCCATGTATATGACAATAACCAATCTATAAATTCTTACAAAGTTCGAAAGAGGATCCATGGCATATCCTTAACTGCAACAGAACTGATATTCCAGGAACCGCAGAAACGAATTTTAAAATCCCAATGCCTCCCTATCAATAAAATAAATTTCCCATTGTGATTATTCCTTCTGTTTTATTTCATATTAATGCTTAGCCTTCAGAAATTACTGATATTTTAACTTTCTAAATATTGAGTTATGAAATACTCCGTTGCTAGAACAAGGAAATTTCTTCGCCCAAAAACTATTTGTCGATTTATATGAAGAGAGAAGGTAAGGAGGGCCTAGCGAAAAAAAGTAAATTAATTTAAAGTAACACCGCACCAGGAAATCAGCAAGATTTCCGTCTGGTTTCTCGGGATTGAATGTATATTGTAAATCACTTCGGACATCTTTACTTCGTATTATTACCAACAGAACTTACTAGTAGCGTGAAAAACATTAATTGCAGATAATTTTCGGCAGTGGACCTTACGATTCATGGCACTCGATTTTTCCCTCATGGAATTTCGCATTACAAAGAAGAAAAAGATTACAATTCACATCTTACGTGAGGAATAGAGCAACATACACAAATACTTATTAATATATGCAATGTGCTTCACGAACAGTTTTACAAGAGATGTTTTTTTTAACACTCTGAGGACCAAGAACTTGAGAAAATAGCTTATCGCAAAAATATTGTCGTAATAACTTGATGATTCGATTCCATAAGTCTAAAAATAGGCATTCTAAACTAACAAATAGCCGTGATCAAACTTTCAAGCGTTTGTTTACAAATTCTATTCGAATTCTAAGCTTAAGTCCTCATTTGAGTTTTATCTACGCACTGTAGTCATCTATCATTGAATTTTAATTTCTTCCCTCCCACGTTCCCTAACCTCTCTCTCCTCTTACTTCCCTGCTCCTCTGCCATCGCTCCATCCCACGAAAACTCACGTCCCACGAACATGATCATGGCCTACCTGGGTGCGCTCCCCTATGCTTCCCGCCGTTACGTAGAAACCTGACCTCTTATTATTTGTTACCCTATTCTTAGTCATAACAATGCATATTTTTTTACTAAATCCAGATATGACATCTTTAGACTGTGATTTTATTGCACTTAATGAAAAAACAGAACATTTAACTAGAAAGAGACAAAGAATATTTAAATTCCAAAATTATATTTAATTTGTTAAAAGTTTACCAAAAATACCAATTCAATTTAGATAGTCTAATTCATCACCGATCGATATTTTACGTCAAAGACCGGAAATCAATGGAACCATAAATTTTCACGTTGAATCAGATATCTTACAGCTGAAAACTGTTACAATCGTAATATTTATTTTGGATTTTATTGCTTAGCTATTTTCTTCAGTTAAACATATTTACTGTCTACGATAAAGCATGTATTTATATTTTATCTCTGTATCCCGATAAAAGTGAGAATATCTTAGCGAAATATGCTTGTAAAGACTCAATAAGAGGCAGTTGGGTCAACATTTGGAAAAAATTATCATAAATTTCCTGCAACATGCAATTTTACAAGTAGATATTAACTGATGGTAGAGAATTTTTGTAAACATCTATTTGATTTTGCATAGGAGAATTTATTATCTGAGGGAGCAAAATAAATTGCTAAAGTCTTCCGGGAAAATAATATTGTTTATGTCCTCTGGAGGAGAGGTTGGATCGATATTCTATATTAAGGGAACGATTCGTTCCCAAGGTCGAGTTTTCGATTTCCGACGGCTGAAAACCAGAGAAAAATGTATCCCACCCCCCCTCATTGGCATTGAATTTTTTAATAAACCATCCACGGTGAAAATGGAGTAATTCAACCACATCCACAGACCCCTGACTCCCGAACTACCGGAACACACTTTGATCAAAATACCCGACAACATCCACCGAGCCGAAATGGCGCACTTTCGAATGAATAGTCACAGCTTAAGAGAGCTGCTTAGTGGTGCGAATGGACACCTATGTGGATGAGATTGCCTTTTGTCCATAATAATCATCAGACGGAAATGACCAAATACGATTTGTTAATTGGACCGTGACACACAAACCTGGTATTTATTTTTCACTATAGTATTCCGTAGGAAAATGAATTATGGACTTCACTAGAGGATATCAACTTACATTTCATCCGCTCCAAATATCATGAATACTTTTCGAGGTCGATCATTTATTTCGAACGCCGACGGCATTAGAGCGTGAAACGAAAGTGCATAAACAATGATAAACAAAACTTCCAATGATAACGGAAACAGTACGTCAAGTTCTCATCCACTCTACGTAAAGAACATACAAAAAATCTCTTCTCTGAGACGAGTGATGAGCATTGAAGTTGACTCGCTAACCGCATTCCATGCATCACTGAACGATTGTGGCTTAAATTTTTCATTGGATCACTTAGCATGAATAATCCTCGAGTTCAAAGTGCTAGGTAGAGTTCTCGACTTATAATCCACACTTTCTTTACCTCTTCATTGAAAAATCTAAGCAATTGGATGATGAAGAACGTAATAAAAAGGTGATTACTTACTCCTTCCACTTACGGAAATATGAAACGAAAGCATTGAAACGTATTGCGTGTGAACTGCGTTTGTTAGCAAGGCATTTCCGCAACATGCGATGTTTAGTATGTTCTCCTATTATCATGCTTGGGACTAATGTTTGAGACAACCTGCAAATGCGTTTTTTTCAAATAAATCCAATTATACGCATTTGATGCGAAAGGTAAATGTGCAATGCAAAAAAAAAACAAATGAGGAGGCGAGTCCGTTAGCATGGCGTGGAATTGTTCTCGATTTGAATGGGAAACAACTCCTCGGAAGCACTGGAAAATATAAAAATTCAAATCCGAAATATTGCCATATATATTTTATGAAGCCATTATCGCTAGAGCAAGTTACAGTGCTTCCTTTCAGCGGGAATAAGGCCGGTCGGAAGGTAAGTGAGCAAAGGAATTTCTGCGCTGAGGTTTGAGTTAAGGAACTCTCGAATGAAGCTTTGACAGAATATTTTCACACTAGTGAGGAGATGGCACAAAATAGAGAAACGCCATCCGGTCCCAGAGAAGGAGAGCCCAGCATCCGGAATATTTATAAGTCTTTATTTCCAAAGCGATTCTTCCGAAGACACACATCAAGTCAGCAGCTAATATCCATGCGGCGAAAAAAATCAATCGAGGAAAAAACTAAATTGCATCGTAATCCTCTTCGCGCTGGTTTCTTGTGGTTCATTTCACAAGATTTATCATAAATGCCAGACAGATCGCTATTACCACACCGCTTACAGAATGCTTTCATCTAAAATGTTAAAATCAAAGCTAGAAGCAAATGAAAATTCCCGACTGACTACATTATAATTACCAGTTGTACTTATACTGAAGGTCACTCGGGCGTCATTAGTGTATATTCAACATTTCTCTGTTCTAGGTTACTATTCGCCTCACCTGAGAAGGTTTTGATTAAGAGTTTACTAATCTGAACATTTGAGTGATCTATGATCGTTCAGCGGTCGAAACGAATACTCAATTAAATCAACTATGTGGTGGTTATGACGTAGTATTGAGTTGACACCATTTTGCATCTAGGAAAATAGGCAAATCAGCAAAAGTTAACCACAATTATTAAGATTTAGTCATATCGATTGCATGATAGAATAAAGTAGAATCTTGGCATTTACTGAGTAAGTAAGAGAATAAAGGAAAATTCTTAACACTGCCTATTATGATTTGGTTGGCGTTGAATACTATAAACTCCGCGAACTACAAAGGAGAAAAGGTTCCCTACAAGTTGAATGGTTCCAGAAGTTATGCAGCGAGTGTTTTTTCTTCCTGGATCGTTTAGTAGGTGATATAATTGTACACGTATCAACATCTAAGGAACAGAGAGATTGATTTTTTTGCATTAAGGTAAAATATTGCTGACATTTTTTTTTTCACCTACAAGATTATCGTGCTGACAGACAAATGAATATGTTTTATTTAGAAACTAGATTAGCTATCACATGCGCTCATTTTCGCCAACAAACTCTTACAAATGTAGGCGATTCCAACCAAATAAAACGATTACTAATGCTATAAGAGCGTACAAATACTCACTAGAGATTGTATTTTTTCCTGAAATTTTAAAGGTATATTTTTACGTTAAAAGTTTCTCTATGCTTTTGGAGAATTTTGTGTTTAACATGGATACTCTGCATATAAAAATTATTTTATTTAACATTTAATTTTACAAATTACCCATTTTTTATTTTATGAATTAATAAAATACTAATTTGCAAAATTATATTTCTCCTTTTGATACTATTCACGACTGAAACATTTTATAAATAGTCGTGTCATTGAATTCTTAAAATATTTGCTTATGAACGGAGAAATATTGAAGATATGAATGCATTTCGCCAGCGCTAAACGAATATTAATACAAAAAGACCTTTAATAGTGCGGCGGTTCGTAGCTACTCTATTTCAAGTTTGGTGCAAACTTTGCAAAACCATTGAAGACTAAAGCGTCTGTAATCGGTTGGGTATTTATTTTGCATCCTGCCCATGTTTTATCTACGTACTTTTGTCATCATCACTTTTTCAAAGTTCACTTATTTCAAATTATAATCTCCTCTCTCAATTATAAACTTTACTTGAATTTATATGAGGTTTGTATTCAGTGGATGAAAGCTTCTGAGGCCTAAGACTGAGATTGATCCTCGCTCAATCCTCCGTAGGGAGATGAAACCTAGCGTGCAGCTCTTTATGTTAATACATTTTAGCCTGCCAATTGCGCGCCACCATCGACGCACTCAACACTTACTAAACATCGATAGATGTATTGCCATAATGTTAGCTAGTGGATTTCCGTTGCACGGTTGTTGAAATTTCTTTGTTTTCCGTGGTCTTCACCGCGCAGGGTCCTTTTGTGTCCCCCACAGGACCCGATGCGGTGGCGTCCCACAGAACGTCCCAACGCGGGCAACCACTCGGGGAAAACAGAAGGATTTTCTGATACCAGGATCTTTCTTTCTTTTTTTCCCTCCGTCCTCTCGTGTCACCTCGTTCGGGATATCTAAAAAAAACATCCCTCCTCGCCCCCCCTCGTGTGTGAACGGCGGCGATACTTACGCCCGATCGATGCTCGCGGGAGACCCCCGCGCCATTCCCCGCGGCCCACTCACATCCACGCCGGAGTCGTCGCTCGTGGGCGTGCGGTATTCCTCGCCGGCCGCGCCGCGGCCCACTCCCGCCGAGGAAGACTCATGCCCCTCGGGCGCGTTTCGAAGGGGGTGGTTCGCTGGGTGGTGGGGGGAGGGTCGCCGGTGATAGCTGTGGTGTTGCTGTTGACGTTGGGCCTAGTGCGACACCACCACGTGGTCGGAGGTTTTGTGGGGGGGGGACCGAGGCAAGGGGAGGGTGAGGTCAAAGGAGGTGCGAGAGACAGAGAGAGAGAAAGAGGTCAGCGCGTCATGACGCGCGCAAGCAGGTGGGGGGCATGGAGGGACGAGGGGATGAGCGGCGGAAGAGGACGTCTTTTTACAATCGAAGGCCGGATGTGTCGAGTTCACCTGAATCAGCGATGGGCCGAGACTCTGACCCTTTGTCGATATATCGATGGTCGATTATGGATGATCACGGTCTTGGCCTGATGAGTCCGCGTCACAAAATTGAATCATCGATTTCGATTCGTGCATCTGCCCTTCGACATAAAGCGATTGAGTAAGTAATGGAAATAACCTACTAAGATATGCGGCACATTAGAAGAAAACCGATTTCCTAAGTTCAATAAGGTCAATCTATTTTTTAAGAAGAAGATTTAAAGCCTTAAAATCTTTGAAATAGGAATCATAAAACATGGAGATGTTTAAAAAAACGTGTTAAGGAGCAGTGAAGAATGAAAGCTAGTCTGCGTGAATGATTTGTGAAATTGCATGTGGATTAAAATTATAAGACGATGATAATACCAGAGTGCTTAGAACTGTGTTTGTTTTCCCGTTAATATCAATGTTCCGTTGTACGGTATCACTATATGCCGCACATTGAAATTGTCAGTAAAGATTTAGTTTAGCTCACTTAAAAAATTTGATGAAAAAAGATTTCGATTTGAGGAAAATATGGATTAATTAATAATATAACGAACTTTTTTCAATTCGTAAAGACAAAGGGAAGACGGAATTACTAATTTTGTTGGAGCGATTTCTTGATATCTAAGTAAGCAATATGAGTTTTAAAACTCATCTATTAACCACTTATAGTACATGTAAATGTACATTTTAAAAGAATAATTTTCAACAAATAATTAATATAGTTTTTTCGGATATTTGCTTAATTTTCAAGAAAGTTTGTCAATAAGCTTACTTCGGAATGAAAGAATTGTGTTATTAAAAATATTATGGAAAGTGATAAGCATCGGGAAGAACGTGATTCAATTGGTGACATATGCCGTATTTCAAAACGTACTATGTAAATGTTTCCAATGTTTTTAATTTTATAAACTTCTCTAGTTTATAAGCTGGTATTTTGTGAAATCGATGTTAATTGTGTTTTTTGAACGTAGTCAATAATATCTAATTCTTTCACCAAATATTCCAGTGAATGAGAATATGTTAGGAAATGTATATGGATGGTGCCGGGAAAAAATAACTGTAATGATATGGGTTACACTCAGAAAATTTGGCGTGAAATAGAATAAAGATACTGACGGACTCATTAAATTTAGCAAATAGATTATTTAAAATGGAAAATTCCATACAAAAAAAGTAAAATTTCAACTCGACGTTGGATAATTTTGGCGTTGGCAGATATAAGGGCGATGGCACGCTGGGCACAGAGTGGCTTCTTAGATATCATAGCAAAAAATTTTGAAAAATAATAAAACAAAGGATATCTCCATAGCCTTAATACCTTTTTTGTTAATTTTAAGCTCTCGATGCCTTCGTTTTTCATAGGTTGGCCTTCGATTGGTTTTCCTTCGGTCCTCACACACACTCCGCGTCCCTCCGTCTCCCTCCATGGCGACAAGCACTCCCCTTTCGTCCACCCTCTCACGCTCAAATACTTCCCCCTCCCAGTCCCGCACCCGATCGACACCACCTCACCATTAAGGAACTCCCCTTCCTCACTCCCTCGCACAGAGTATCTTCCCTCATCACCCCTCAAGCGTCACCCTCGGTACGCTTTTGGGACTTTCAACCTTTTCTCCTCCCCTAACTTCATCCGCTTTCATTTTTCTCCCTCTCTCCGTTTCCCTATACACTTGCCCTTCAAAAACAACCGCCAAAGCACGCGCACCACGCGGTAATCTACGCAATCGACAACCGAATTCCGCAGGCCGATCAAACGATCACTCAAGCGGAGAGTGCTTTTCTCCTCGAAACTGCCAGATTATACGTGTTTTTTTATAAATAGCGTAGTCATTATTGAAGAAAACGGTAGAGTGTCCTAGAAATGGATGGTGATGAAACGTTGCTGATAGAAAAGAAATTGAACAGGCTCGAGGGCGTTAACCAGATTTTTTCCAAACGAAGAGTTTTAATTTAAAAAAAGGGTGTCTTCCAGAAAAATGACTACCATATAAGGATTATATTGCACCGATGACAACGTTAATAGAGCCAAAACTGACATCCAACACGTCGTAGTTGCCCCAATATGAATGAAAGAATGTTGTGTTCGTCGCTTTTCCTTTCCTTTTATCAAAGTGAATGGGAATCCACATAATCCATCACGACCACAACACACCGACATACTACTATCGAAGGCTTCCATCAACCGAACGAATACGACGTAGAAAGTTGGTGATGCATTTGAAAATATACAATTATTTTCGAATACGGAGTATCAATTACAGTTTTTCAAAATAAAATTTTCGACATATTTGTGAAACAATTCTTTCCAATGAAATGGTAATAAAAAATCTATCGAAGACAATGTTCATTACCTCATTTTATTATTCACTCGTTTGCATATATGGGATTAAAATTTGTCATCATGAGCCATGAATTTTTGAACAACTGGAGATAAATATCTTTTCTAATAAATACTGTGAAAAATACATCAAACTTCACGAGTAAAAATGCACGCATCCTGCTTCAAAGTCTCAAGGAGAACAGACCGCATTTTATGTATACATAGACATCGAGTAAAATATTATTGGTCGGCTATAGTGTTTTCTAGGTGGAGAGAGGGAGAGAGAAAAAACACGAAATTTGGGGAGTTCCAAGGGGGCTGCACATTCGCGAGAGTGGTGGAGAAGCGGAAGATACGGAGGGAGTGATGGAAATAAAGAGTTTTGTCGGAGAAGCAGTGAAAATTCTTTTACGCCAAAGGCTCAGTTTACAGGAAGGTGAAATGTTAGACAAAAAATGACACGACAAAATGCCAAACATACGAACGCATTAATGGTGACTATTGTGTGAGGTTGAATTCTTACGATTGGTTCGTTTAGAGTGTCCATATTTAACTGGCTTTTAAATCACTTATATTTCCAGCAAACTCAGAGACAAGACGATCGTCATAAAAAATTACTCTTGCATTGAAATCTAATTCAGAATTATAAAAAAACGACAAATTCAAATGTAGTACTAAAGCTAAACTTTCGTATTCGATAGAAATATCAAATGTCTTCTTCGAATTATCTCAGCGTTGGATTATAGAGTTATTTTTATTTTAATGATTTTAATTTAAAATGATTCTCTGATCTCACGACAATCACAGCGATTGAGGATATCAAGACAGAACTCAATGGGCTATTTTTTCCGGTATTTTGTTACTCAAGAAAAATATACAATATTCATCGTTCATTTCATGAGCTTATTTCCAATGTCTCTAGGCAAACGTTTTGTCTTCCCTAACCTTTTGGACACCCTAAAGTGCGTCTTGCTACTTTGGTCACTGACCATGCCAACAGATTTTAATGCGTTTGTGCGTGCGAGTGGCCGTGTAATTCGGCCGTGTCCTCAACGGCGAGGAGACGAACGGCACTTTCCTCCTCATCTCGAGTGTTTTGCACGCGCGCGCGAGGGTCTGCAGGCTCACCTCCTTCCAAGGTGAACGTGGACCTCATGACTTAATGTGGGATGATGCTCCGCCGTTGCCAATTCTCCCACACTCACGAGAGGGTGTGTGTGCGTGTGAGGCCCAGGCTGAGCACACGCACTCGCGCTTGACCACGCGACCCCGCACATTTTCCGAGGGCTTCGTCTTTATATTTTATCCCTGATGATATTTCACGGAGGGTATATTGTCCCAGCGGGAAATCGCAAGAAAAATACGATCTTCGGACTAGAAGGCACCATTTTTCCTGACATACTTCAAAATATTTTCGTCACACTTTCTGCAATTACAACCCACATGAAATAAGTAAAGTTTTCTAAAAAGAGTGATCGAAAATGGTCATAAAATTGAATTATCCTTCTTAATTATCCGTGTTTACGGTCGAGGAAAACCAGTGTTTCCAGTTTGGCGTGTTGCGATGTTCGAGGGCTGAGGTTTTATGGATCTTTTGAATCTGGATTGAAAGAGGAGATTTTAAGAATTGTTCTAAGTAGTAGGTTTTTTTTAATAGGGTACAATTTTGAGATTCAGGTAAAAGATGTTTCACTGCTTCGAATGGGTGGCGTTGTACATTTATCCATGGTCCAAACAAACCTTTCCTAACTGCGTGCGTGAGGGAATGAATTAAGAAAATCGTGGACGTAGAAATTATCATCGATAGATATGATCATTGCTCAATTTGATTTTTGCGCATTCTATAGATTATCTCAGACCATTTTCAAAGGGATAAATTAAGTCAAAATATTATAAAGTTTATTCGCTTCTCCCATGGGAAGAAACAAAAGAAATCATAATTGAAAGATTCAAGCAAATTCAGGAAACTATAAATAATGAATGATAATTGAACATTTTACAGAGTCACTGAATAAAGTAATAAGGATTAATAGAAAGAGCTTTCTAATCCTTAAATAATGAAAACTTAAAAAATGATATGCTTTGTAATTCTCGGGACGTTGACACAAGCACTAACGGATTTCGGATATCAAGTGGAATCGGACTAATAGCTTTTTGAGAGGCTGAAGTTACAGTTCTAAAAACAGTAACTATCTTAGATAATGTAACTCCTCGATTTACTTTGGTCATTCCCTCACATATTATTTGGTGCTCCGGCGTGGAGGGGAGCCAAGAACGACTTTGTAAAACACAAATTGACTAGACGTATCCACCTTCACTGCCACTTGGATCTAATACCTAGGGTATGGACTTCACAACACATGAAGGTTTCAAATGTAAAAGAACGGATATGCCAACGTAAGGTATTCCAGACCCACTTCCAACTGTGCTCGCGTTTTGATTTAATTACCCTTTTTATTTCTTTGCTCTGTGTGCGGACATTGCTTCAAGGGTCGAAATTTTACTTTAGTAAAGTAAGTTTTATTCATTCGTCATCTATTGATCGGCAGAGATTTGAAAAAATTGTCTGTTATCTGCACTATGAAAATATCTTCGCTAATTTATTTCCGAATCTTTGACTAAACCTGAGTTTACCTGAAATACTGAATCTGTTTTTTCCAGTTAATTTAACTGGCCAGAAATTAAAACGAACTAATCGCAGTTTATGTTAATTTTCATTAGCGGAATAATATATATTACCTGACAAAGATAACGGTTGCTCAAAGATTATCATTCCTGGAAGGATGAAATTCAAATTTCGAAACTAATTGGTGTAAATATCTGATACTTTAATAATGTCGATACCATATTGTTTCGTAATTGCTGCTGATAGTTTAAATATGAAACCATATGCGGTTATAATAGCTGAGTTTTTGAGCTAATTAAATCATTAAACTATATCAGAAAACAAAAGAAACGGAAGAGAACAAATAATTAAATGGTCAACAATAGGGACTGTTGACCATATATAACTAGATGAAATGATATAACTCCAACTAAAAATATTATAACTTAAACATATAACATATTTCATTAGGCGACTGTTAAAAGATGAACATCCCGTTCACTAATTATCAATGGAATATATTTAACAAGTTAGCTTTCGGTTCACCACACATAATACAGCATTAAAATACTAAACACAAATTTAAAAACTAGACTTAAACTGTATAAATATACTTAAAATAAACAAATAAATAAAAATATATCTGCAAAACTAATAAAAATATTCTTCTGCCTACCTATTAATTTATGACATAATTTCAGTATTTAGCAATACTTTATAGGAATTTTTGGTAATGGAAACACTACGTGCTAGACTAAGTTAAACTCAGCTTGATTCTGACCTATTATAGATTAATTGAAGGTAAAATACCATCAATGATACATAGGGGTTTACTGAACAATCTACATTTTCTAAACAGAATTAACTTCCACTCTATAATTTAGGCATCTACATCAAATTAGAGTTCGGGCACTAACAAGCCTTCTAAGCATCTTACTTTGTTTAATTTTGACAAATACTATACCGATAAGTAAAACAAGCACAGGAGACAAATATTACTCTACAAAATTTCAACAGGTTGGGCTCTAAGCAACTCTTAAATTCAGGAAAATGGTCTGAAAATACTGTACTGGCAAAAACCGTTCTTTTGTTGAAAAAGTTACGGTTTGTCGCTTTTGGTGCCCCTCCAGTCCTTCTGCATCTATTAACGCGAGAAATACACTAATTTTAACAAATGTATAAATAATGGTAGTTATTACAAAAATTCTATCAAATTAATTCAGAATTGCTTTTAACTATGAAATAAAAACGCATGCGTTTACATGGAATCAGGAAAAATTACGTTGAACTATGGTGTGATAATTTTAACCTAAAGATAAAAAAAAATACTCAAGGAATCCAATGGAAGACGGCTTAAGTACCTAATTATCAGCATACTTTACAATGATAAAAGTTATTAGAGATTCGTCAGTAGCGCAGTACAAATTTATATTAAACAAACCTATAATAAACCTGTAAAAGGAATTTTCATATACTCAGAATGTAAGAGAACCACAAGACACAACGGAGAAAAAAAGTAAGTTAGAAATCCTCAAAGGGAGAGGAGAAAGTGAACATTAGAAAGAGGAAACTATTGAACAAGAGGTCAACCAAACCTGTACATAGATATCGTCAAAAACAAAGTACGAATAGAGTAATTGAAGAGGGGAAAGCAAGGAAATTTCATGCATCATAATCAAACTGGCAGTCAATACAATCAACGCCTCACATAGAGTACGTGGGAACGACAAAAACTTTAGGTTCTCAAGTCTACGGAAAGAGGAACAAAGAATTTACACAAGATTTGAAATAATGAACGACCAGGGGCATTCTGGGAAGGTTTTAAAGAGAGGTCGAAGGGGCGGGCGAGGGACGCCCTCGTGCAAGGATTGACGGATTTGTGTGCGGTGTGAACTTGAGAAACCTTTATCAGTCGATGCAATTTATTTTCCGAGAATGTATCCGCAACACACGACTTATTTCCAAGCCTTTTTCGCAATTTGAGCGTTCGCGGCATGTTTCCCCAGTCTTGTAATGATTGAATGGAGCAGTTAAACATTATGTAATTCTTACAGTTTGTCTGCGGGAAACAATTGCCTTTCGATACACTGAATGTTTATAAATTTGAAGTTTCATTTCGAAAGAACTCTATGACTCACAATTCATTTTTTCGTTCGGACAATATTCCTCTGAAAAATGCATTAGCTTTGTTGAAACCCCCTGAAGATTAGTCACCGTGTTATTATTTAAACTAGTATCCATGCCTGCCAATATTACACTCATTGAAAGCCAGTTAATTCAAATGCAAGCCCCGAAATGGGTAATTGTATTTTCTTCGGAGATTTTAGTAAATCGTACGTACGTGTTAAAGTTTCACCACATGTAAAATCTAAAAGTTTATATCATGAAGTGAAAAGTTCAAAATGACATGGACGATGTCCATCTTATATTATAAATGTGGCAACTTAAACGAAGCCTCATGTCATCAGGATATCATCACTCACAATAGACATTAACTGCCATAGCCATAACAGAGAATAATATTCGATACAACCCCTTAAATAATGAGCAAAATTCACACGGAGAATGGTAGTGAGATTTTTAAATGCTTTTTGGAACATCGTCCGGTGTTTTGCAGAGACGCAAGGATTGCGTAGGCAGCAAATGCCGAACTACAAACCTCGTGACCGACTGCACCCACCGTGGAGGAGACATGAACCCATTTCGAGCGTTCTGGTTTGGACTGCACGGCCATTTAAGCTCTTGAGCGCCGTTCAAAACGTTTCGTGGGCGAGTCAAGAGAGTCGAGGTGCTTCTAACGAGGACGCCCTTTCTACTTTTTCCCTGGTGAACACGCCAACGCTTCCTTCCAGGTGGCGTTGGTGTTCTAGGATCGGAAAGGAGGTTTCTTTAGAAAGCATGAATCATCACGCCAAAACCAACTCGGTGGAAGCAGAAAACGTTTCAGATAATCTATTATGAAACGACGAACTATTCAGACAAACATAGTTTTTAAGTTAGAGCTAATGATTTCTCGTAATTTCTCCGATCGATTAATCAGAGAAATTCATAGTATCGACACGCAACAAATAGATAGTCGAACCCTGAATTCGGTGCATATTGGCATCTATTATGGGATATTAAATAGCGAAAGTCAGTCCTGAGAGATTAAATGTTATGATCAAATCCTTCCACACGCTGAAAAGCAAAATTCTCTCGCAGTCAGCTGACATATACGGGCGAGTCGCATGATGAAGGAGCTACGGGCACGGTCCTATTTTGGACATGAAGGCTGAAGTACAGTGGCGTGAATTATTTACGGTTAAGGAGATAGGACAAATTGCCTGGCGATATATTTATCCAGAATTATAGTTATTATTGTCCATTAAGCTTTCCCTGAAAATTATCCAATATTTGAATAATAAATTCGATATTGTACAAGGATATTGACATGCTAGAGTAATGATGAATTTTAACATTATACCCTGTTGAAAGTGGGTTCATAGGTTAATTATCCGATTCCTATACTGTACTAGTCACTACATATGTTTCTTGCGGATGTAAATGTTACTAAATATTTCTTATCTGAAGTTTTCGCAGTGATTGTGTTTGGAAATAGTCCACCATCGCAGTCAATTGAATTTTTATAACACAATGATTTAAATGCTTACATATTTTTAATTAATTTGCCTGCAAATGGTTTCCTATTAACACTTAATACTACTTGTAGTCTAACTGTCAAAGGTAAGATTTAAATGATACCGTGAAACTATTAGGCACAACATGTAGGAGTTTGAATTTAATTCTAAGCGTAAATGTAAGCCTTAATTATTGAAATCATCCTTCCTATCTACTTTATTTTTCCTTTCTCTAAAAGTTAATACTAGCAAAAATTATTTTTTTAAAAATTGTTACCAAAGTTCAACGCCAAAATATTCTGTCTTGATGACTTCATCCCCATCTCTTACTAGCGTCAGCTATTATTAAGATAAATTTCAATGTTTTATAGCTGAAATCATTTTTGCGTTGTCGCTTACTGTTTCATTGCAGATTAAGAATGCATCAACGGCGACTACGACGCTAGGGCCATCTGGAGAAAGCGGATCTGCTCCACCCGGATGAGGTTAGGCAAGAAAACCTCACCGCCGTCCCAAAATTCCCATAAATCATGCCTACACTCACTCGGAAACACACGAGTGTACTTGTGGTCCGGTAAATGCGTTCCGTTAGCCTTGGGGAGATGGTGGGAGGGAGCGACGTGTGTGACTAATTCCCTCCCCGCGCGCGGAGCTCTTGACGAAGCCGTGACTCATGACTCCGATCTGACAAATTGCCCCAGGCATGCCCCCAAAAGCGGTTCAGGTCATTCTACCCCGACTCCTTTCCAAGCCTCGCGGCCTCTCTCCCATCCCCGGGTACTTCCTGACACACCCTTCGAGAACACACCAGGCGGAAGAGAGAAAGCCCATTCGCATTTCGAGAGATTTTCTTCGCGAGGGTGAACGTCTTCTTCGCGACGCGCGCGTTGATTACGTGTCGCGTTTCGTACGGGAGTCGAGAAAGAGAGCGGACCTCACAGAGGAGGTATGCGGGCCTCGCTCGTCGACCAGCTCGGTCTCGGCTTCTTCCACTCTCCACGAAGTGTTCTTCGAGAACGCTGGAAGGGCGAGACGTCTCCTAATCATCCCCAATGAATATGCTCACCATTGAACGCCAATTCACGTCAATCTAATTCAGATGTCGCCCATGAGTATTTGCAGAAACGTTTTCCGAAAAGTTTTTCACCTAATTGTATCAGCCAAACTAGTTGACCCGTGAAATTCTCGTAACTTTATTTGACCACAGACCATGATCATACACTCAAGCCTTTTAGGAAAACGAATCAGCGCTTAAGATATGGCAAATAATTCAGTTCTTCAATCTATTCATTTCACATTAATTAAATTTAAAAATTCTTTAACAGCCAGTTTTTAAAATCAATGTTAACATAGGAATCGTACTGGTTAGTATTCTCTGTGTTGATCAGATGAATTTGTAATTTTGACAGCTTGCGAAAATCTATTCTTTCCTAGAGATCGTGAGTTTGATTAATTTGGCGTGCGCGCAAAATTGCGGCGGATACATTTAATTACATTCAGTTGTTTGTAGTTCAGCGAGAAATTTTCTCTGCCCGTGAGGGATCATATTCTAATTGAAATGCCACTAAGACTAATGTATTGAATGCGAAAAAATCGTAATTACAAAGTTTTAATGCACATTGATTGGAACAAGCGAATGATTTCTGAGTAACAATTGAATAAAGCACAAGTTTCAGCTTAAAGTAAGCCATCGTCCATAGTTTTCAGTTGTTGTTCGTTCTATTTTTTTCCTAACTCCTCCAAAAAAACCTGAAATTTCGATTCACCAGAAGGTTTAGATATTTCTGTATATTAGAGAATATTATGGCATCAAAATCTTCTTGCGGTCGTGTTTGGTGATGGCGTAAAAAGAAGAAAAGCCACACGCAATATTTGTATTCTGAGAAATGGCGGACTTCTAAGTGCTCTTTTGTATTTCACGAAAATGCTGTAATATTTCACTCAAGCGTAAAGATGGGAAAACTAAATCCTCCAGCCATCACGTAGTTAGGTACGCCACGAAGTCAAAGTATGTTAAAAGAACACATTTGAGCATTTTTAGCGAGGTATTTGTGATAGAGGTTTCGAACATCAAATTTTCGCTTCTCAATCGTCCTTATTGGACACATCATTGGATGTGCGAAACAATATTTAGTGCCTGTTCGGGGTTTCAGGATAGAGGACGATAAATTACATTGCTATTTATATCCTCCACCGTTTTCCTAAATTTAAACAAAAAAAGTGTGACTCAGTCATCCATGAAATATTATCGTTTGGTTCTAAAACCTAGACCCTTTCAAGCCTCTGACGATTTCCTGACGCAAGTGGTATCTTTGAAAAAGTCGAAGATTACAAGATTATTATAATATTGTACGACAAATGGCGTATCTCCTCCAACCCTAATATAATTCCAAATACTTATTTATTATGAATTCTTCACTCCAATTTTTTACACAGCATACTTCTTTTAAAATGAGGAGGTGTTACACTTTCAGGAGGTTTTCATTTCCCGACCAACATGTGTGGAGTCGTCCCATTTAGAAATGATGACAACGAATTCAACGTTAAACGAATGCTCTCGGGTTGAATCCCCGGTTTGGGTTATAGTCCATGTGGCTTCAAATTTAAAGCGATGAAGATACTGTGATGTGGAAGAATCCGATGAAAGACTCAATACAAATGAAGTTCGTAATCTGCTTGAAATTTTGCCATACATACTTCTGCTTTCCATCCTGAAGGGAAAACGGTAAAGTCACAACGTCTGGTAACTGCTCGCTCATGTGAACTGACGATTGAGCACACTTAAATGTAAAGAGTTTACCGTAGTAAATAAAAAAAACTTCCTCGACACCTCTGCGTCAGTGTTTTCATTTAGGAGTGCCAACGCATTAAATATTATGCTTGAGGACATATGCTTTCGGTTAACATGGATTCTACGGCGCTCATCCCTTGGTGATAGGTGCAAGTGGTGGAAGAGCGTGAAGACAACATTTCGCGTGGTGACTGCAATGCCTTTGGAAGTCGCATGCAGAGATTCGTAGTGACCAAGAGGAGTTGAGTCCATGGAGTCCGTACAAATGAGAAGGAAATGTAAGCCAAGAAGTTCAAATGTGTCTTGGATGTGAAGTCAAATTCAGTTGCATGATATCGTGGAAGTGAGTTAGCATTGAGGTCTGACAGGGTGCAGATGGAGTCAGAGTCGAGGTACGTAAAGAGATGAGATACCAAGGCAAAAGAGAAAGTGCATTTCCAGTAAGTTTCTACATTCAAAATATCCAAGATAGAGGAAGTAACTAGAGAAGCGTTACACATGCACATAAATTTGGCTGACAAGGTACTACACAAGTAAACACATTGACCATAAAATATATATTCATACATTAAACAATTATTTCAAAATTTTAATGCGAAGAATGACTTAGATAGTTTACAGGATGGGATATTTTATACACAAGAGATTTATAAGGAAAAATTAATTACATCAATGCCAGAGTTAAAAAAAATTTAATTTTATCTTTCTTTATCCAATTATTTAGCGCTCGCACGTGAGAACACACCCGCCAGGTTACAACAAGGTATTTGTTGTTTGGATTTTTTTAAAGGGGAACACTTTAAAGTATGAAAATGTACGCGACCTTATTTCTTGGGTTAGAATTAGATGAAGTCCAGGAGTGGATCTATTCATTAATTTCCTCTTCTTTTTTTCCGATCTGCAAACAGGAGTAGCGAGGGGATTCAGCGTCTAATGCGTCGTCCCCTACCCCCATTCGATTGGGTGAGGGAGGTGGAAACGCGGCGGGGGGCGCGGGAGAGGGGGGGTGCAAGGAGTGGCGTGCGGCTGATATCAATCCCCTCGTTCGGAATCGCGCACGTCTCCTCGGGAAAAACCTCCGGGAGCCCTGCTCCCGCGTGCCCCGAATGATGCATTCACGTCGTCATGATCGCCTTCCTTTCTGCCGCCGAGCACTGGTGAGACACACTCATCTTTTCTCTCACTCCCTCCCTATTTTCGTCCCGGCGATGTGGGAGTGGCTCGGCGGAGAAAAAGGCGCTAATAAAGTCGGAGGGCGGAGGAGACGATAGCAACGGAGCGGGGACGAACGGCATACCGTTAGCGATGTCACCTGAGGGGGCGGATATAGGGACACAAAGCCTCGAGAAAGAATGGGCCGACGTCGGCCGGCAAGTGACCGCCACCCCCCTCCATCCTCTCTGTCCCCGTCGATCGCTCCTCTTCATCGTCCTTCACCATCGATTCCTTCGGCACTTGATCTCATTCTCCTCTTCTTACTGTACAACTGATCACCCCGTAACGGGGTTGGTGGCGGGCACTTTCATTGCGGGGACGCACTTCGCCTTGGTTGCAGAGAATTCTGATGGTGCTAGGGCATATATATATATATATATATATATATATATATATATATATATATATATATATATATATATATATATATATATATACATACATATGATTTCGCCGAAGTAACACAGAAGTGTTGAATGACAAACTTTGACAGCAACAAACAATATAAGAACACATAAAAAGATCACTCACACGTTATTTATTGATCATTTCGAAGGAATTCAGCTCCGTCTTCGGAAGAAATAGAAGTAATGACTCCGTTACTTGTGTCATGTCACTTATTACTTGTCATGTCATTACTTCTATTTCTTCCGATGAAGACGGAGCTGAATTCCATCGAAATGATGAAGAAATAACGTGTGAGTGATTTTTTATGTGTTCTTATATTGTTTGTTGCTGCCCGAGTTTGTTATATATATATATATATATATATATATATATATACGCACACATATATGATGTAGAAGCACTTGCGAGAGTAGTAAAACAATTGGACGGAACATTAGAACACAAAAATATGAATAGAAAACACGTTAAAGGACACTGACATTCCACATAATCTATGTATATATATATATATATATATATATATATATATATATATATACATATATATATATACATATTTATTTATATATCGATGATGTAGAGGCACTAAAGATAGCAAAATAACACTTGGACGGCACAATGTACTACAAAAATATACATGCATAGAAAGCAATTTAAAGGGCACTAACATTTAAGACGGTTTGAGCCTTCGGCCTTTTCTTACGCCTTCTTCATAGGGCTTAAGAGAAGGTCAAAAGCTCAAACTATCTTAATTGTTAGTGTCTTTTAACGTGTTTTCTCTGTATATATATTTATGTGTTCCATTGTGCCGTCCAAGTATAAAATACCATGTAAATATATATATATGTATATAAGTATATAAATGTATATATGTATATGCATATATATATATATATATATATATATATATATATATATATATATATATATATATATACATACACACACACACACTGACGGCTGCACCAAATGTATCTCTGCTCCATTCTCACATTCCCAATCCTCACTTTCCTGGCTTTACTGTCTGCGTTAAATTATATAAATGACAAATTCTATCACATTCCTCCAACATTATAGCTGCAGAGTTTTTGAGTTATTAGGAAAGACATTTGTTTCAAGGGCCACTTAAGCATTTTGAAATACTCTTTTCTATCTTGGACGCATTAAATGGCACACTCAGGGCCCAGAATATAGTTATTTTGTTTGACAGTTTCCTCAGCGTAGACATATAGAGTATGCAAATCACCATGAAGCATGCCAACTCGTTCTGGGAATGTAAGTGAATCTTTGCGGAGGACAATCCTGCCCCAGTTTCATGAAAAATGTGCCAAGTCTGAGGAAGAATGCCTCTTCTAATGGATGAAGAGTTCTCGGGTTCCCACTGGGAAGCAGCCCTGGCCAGCACCGTCATTTCTAAGCCTTACGTAGTTCTCCAGTTGAAGTAGCTCGTATCAATACTTCAGTTTGAAGACGCCGGATTTAGCCGCTGAAACGTTGATGGTGACAAAAACCCGGTTAGAGTCCGAGAAATCTTAATCTAGGGTATTCACCATGGAAACCTGAGACTCTTCTTGCTTTCCTTAATCTCTAAAAATTTTTTCAACAAAATGTATTGCGAAATTTCTGTGTATTTCAAGTTACCTCTTCAAGTGTTACGATGATCGTCCCATTCCCACCTAAGAACTACGCCCTGGGAATTCCAGGAGGCCAGGCCTCTAGTCGCGTGAGGAGTGAAGCAACGGCATATGAGTTTTCCTCAACATTATCCCATGAAACTCGGATAAAGAAAAACTTGAGGTAGACCCTAATACGCAGTATTACTGTCGGCGATTTAAAGCGATGATTCTCCGAACTCGCCCTTAACTCTTGCGCTTATAAAGGACTAATGGACGCGGGAGTTCGCCGTTATGCGGCGAATCGCCGAAGTGATGTAGACGGCGGAAGACGCTCCTCACCGACGGAGAAAACTGTTACGCCGACCAGCCAAGGTTTCTTAACCCCTTTGCCTCACTCTCCCCACTATCCCCTCCCCCTCCCGGTGCCTCCCTATCCCGCCCCCTTTCTCTTCCCTCTTTTCCCTCCCCCCTCCTTGCTGACACATGCAACAACGACCTCTTGGTCAAAAGGTTAAGGACCGCCGTCAAAGGATGCTGATGACCCTTCGCCGCCGCAATAACCCATACTACAGTTCTCCCGTTCCCCCCTGCCCCCCCACCTCTTCACAGGACGCCCTCCTCCCCCTTCCAATCGTCCCCCTCTTCCTTCTCTTCCATCTCCCTTCCCACCCAATCATCACAGTTCGCTTCTCGCTTTGCTACTTCCGATTTCCCCCGCATCGCGTCGCACACCGCCCCACCCGCTCCACACACTAGTAGTAGTATTCAGGGGAGGCGACCGACTGCTGAGGTCATTTGCGCCATAGAGGATGGACAGGAAAGGATGAAGGGTGGAGAGAAACCCGGCGTCGGCATTAGCCTTCTCTTTACGAATGACGCCAAGGGGTCCGCAGCTTAACGTCCCATCCGACGGACGGCGTACTCACTCAAAGTGCCCTCCACAAAGCACCTCAAGTAGGGATCGAGATACCTCTGCAAAATATTCAACACCGCCGGGATTTGAACCAGGGCCCTATGGGTGGGAAGCCAATGCGTTAGCTCCCGCACCATGTCGATCCCCCTCCACACACTTCTTCCCTCGCCTGCTCTCGGAAAAAACATTCCGTTCTTAATCCATCCATTAACAAAACTGCAGCCTCGGAACCCTCTAGAATATAGATTCCGATAATTTCTCAGGCCAGGTCCATTCGGAATGAAAGAAGCATCCTCCTCACATTTCATTACTGCCATTACTTACTTTTAATATTTTTTTCGTAAAGTCATTGGTACAACAGTTGGATTGCATTGAATTGTGCTGACACAATCAATCTGAGGAGTCATAACGGAAAACTTCAGAACTCGCAGGGATAATGGTATCCTGATGGATATAATGAGATTTTTGGAGCCCAAATGAAGTAACAGCGTATGATGGATCTAGACAATTGTTATATTTATTAGCTAAGAAATATTAGTGGCGAAAATATATTAAAGTTCTCCTTCGCATTTGTCTTGCCGACGAATTATTCTAGATGAAAATAATTTCAATTTTAAACTAGACACATCTTTAATTCATAAGGGCAATATTTTCTCTGATTGTTTACTAATGCCAATGTAATATACAACTTATTGCATATCACATTAGCAATACTAAAAGATGCAATAAATACTATTACGGAAAGGCAATAAATATCGCAAGATATGCATATTTCCTCTAAACCGTTGCATACCCGTCTGATTCGCCACAACCTATCTAAGGACGTACCATCGATTGGAAGTCTGATTATTTTTGACGAGATGACAGGAGAAAGTCACACTGTCTTCACACCGTGTGGCAAGAGAGGGAGGCCCTGTCTTATGCCCTTTGCCCCACTCACCCATCATTCGCTCCCCGCATTCATCCGAAGAACAGAAAATAAAAACAAATAACTCCCCTTCGAAGTCTGACGAGATATCCACAGGCCTGGAAGTCCGAACCCGTATATGAAATTCGAAAGCTGGTGCCATCACTCAACGTTTCCACCCACAATGTTACTAAGTCAAAGTTATATTAGTACTATTAGCAAGGGGCAGTTTCACCGTGTGGAAAGATCCAATTCCAAAATTCCCAAAAGTACCATGGATTATGTTTTTGCCAAAGTAATAAGAAACATAGTTTTTAGAGATAGTAACATTTCTCCGAGAGTTGCAAGTTCAACCTGCCCGTCCGCATTTGGTCATCCTCCAGATAGGGATCTTAGAGTCCACTCTACTCCGTGTCCTTGCCGGGACACCCTTTATGGACTGAACGGGGACTTTCACGCGGAGCTTTCTTCCGCTCTTCCCGCCCACTGCGCGAGGGTGGGCGGAGAGAGGGTGCACCTTTCACCGGGCCCAGGAGCCAGACGCCACCTCCCCTCCCCCATCCTCTTCACCCTTTCCGCATCCCGACACCTTGGATCATTAAGTAAAACTTTCCCCCGAACGCGCCGTCGACGAAGGGAGGCTTATGGAGTTCTCACGGAGGGTCCGGAAAGGGCGTCAGAATGTCTGGGCCCACGGGGAGGGGAAAAGGAGTTTGGGGCCTCGTGTGGGAGGAGAATAGCGAGGTTAAAGGTGAGGGGGGTCTTTTAGTGGTTAAGGAGAGGGACGAGAACCGACGAGCCTCTCCGAGAGGTGGCAAATTGAACTTTCTATCTTCAAATTACCCCAAAACTCCTTGATCACTACCAGTTTCTAAGTGCGGGTTCCAATACATTTTTGAATGATTAATCTTCGAGGCCTGTTTTTGAGAGCATGGAACGATAAATCCTTTTTATTTTAAGGCGAATGGGGTTGATTAAGTTAATCACGGTGAAGTGAGCTGTCCGACAAACTGTTCGTAATGGATAGGTGTTAATGTTTAAACATCGCGCATTAGGCTGTTGCTGCTACTTATTCTTGTAGTCCCCTTGCATGGAAAGTTCTACGAAAGTTGAGAAAATTGATCGATATCCAAAGCTTACGGAGAAAATTTTTCTCCAACAAAAAAGTAGCTGAATATAATTGATAGTAATTGAACCACGTATCTCGTGTACAACATTTAGCACTGGAATTCCCCTAACAATCAGACTAAATTAAGATTGAACATGAAATGCTTTAGTGACATCAAATTTTCACCTTCATTTCTATCCTTTCGCTTTTTGTCCAAAATTTGACCATTAAACCCGTTGACTCAGACGAATTTAATGAGAAATTAATGGCATTCTACGGCTTCAGAATTGACAAATTTTACACACCGCTGAATGATTCCCCTTTATTTGAATTTCTCAAAGCCCAAAAATTCTCTCCCTTCCTAATCTTCATTTATTGTGCCTACTAATTGTAACCAAAATATCGTATTGGCCACAGCACACAAAATAGGGAGTTTTTACACCCGCTGTCACTTACAGCGAAATGGTTTAACTTTCATTGGCTCAAGTCCCAGTCATACAGGACCTTTCATTCATCTTTCATCCATCACGTGTGAATTTTATGATAATTAGCGTTTATAGTATTTATCTCCTTGACTGAAGTTGAAAAACGACTCACGACCTCATTCAAATCAACGCTTTTTCCTTGAAAGCTAGATTCGATGAATCATTTTGGTCATAAATTTACTCAGTGATAAATTGATTTAGGATCATTTTACATTATTAGGACCAAAAATGTTTCTTTATTAAAATATATTAGCAAAAGGAAAACATTCTTATTGCATAACATTGTAAATTAGAAATGTATCTGTAGCGCCACAACGATATCCATATTAATAAAAAAAGAAAAATAATTACTTTTTGTATCCTCAATTCATGACGGGAACCATTATGGGAGCACTCGTACCTCCTTGATTAAAGTAAAATTTACTGTGCAATAGATGAGAAGCATACATTTAATTATATAGAAAAAGTTTTGAAATAGAGTATTTAAAATAAAAATAAGCAAATTTTAGGACACAATCTTAGTGGCATATGAAAACATTGATGCTTTTAATGTTTTTAATAATTGAGGGACATACCAAGCCATCAAGAGACGCATTAATTTATAATTTAATACAAACTTCCAATTGCGAATCAGAGCTTGGACTGTTACGTGAAATGTAACGAACTTACTTCACTTTTACTTCCCTCCGATCTAGGAAAACTTCCGAGCCCTCACTTATGATATAGTGAGGAAGAACTCACCAACCTTCACTGTACATCTTATTAAGTTTACACTTGTTCAGACTTTAATTTATCAAACCAAAAATTGTCGACGGAGATTTGAGAAACTTCTCGCGGATGCTGATTATTAAACGGATCTTCCGCTTTAAAGTCAGAGAGATCTCTTTTCCTGTTTACGCCGTCTGAAATACTGTTGCGCACAACTCTCAATCAACGCGTCGCATACCTGGCGTTATTTTTGCCTCTCGTGTCATGGCTCCCTTTCAATCTGTTCCCCCCCCCCCTTCTCTCTCTCTCTCTCTCATGATCCCTCGCCATTGGCATCGCACTTCTTCCTCCGACGCGTCTTTTCATCCCCCACGCCAGAGACTCGTCAATCACCCCCAAATCCCTCTCGTGCACCCCACAACGCTAAGTATTCTCTCCTCGAAATGAAACCCCGATGCTCTGGATAATAAAACCCTACTCATAAGTCGAAGAACTGAAGGACAGCGTAAGGAACCTCGTCACTAAAATCATGAGCACTCATTCTAACAAATAGAAATTAGGTTACTGATAGAAAATATGCTAGGTGAAGGTATTACGAAAATATTAATAAAGATTTCGATATGGAGAGTCCATTCTTCCATCTAATCCATCGTCAAATATATTCAATGAAAATATAATTACATTTGATGCTAAATAATAGAAAAAGAACTAGATGATGAAAATCGATTTAGTGAGTGTAGAAAGATATGCGCAACTGTGAGAGAAACGTACGGAATAAGACTTTTATCCTAGACGAAAAACCCCACTGCAGGAAAACATCCACAAATGAAGGGGAGTGTGAAAATCCTGCGGAAACCTACAGATAGATAATGCTAATGTTATATTTTTACTATTAAAAAAATAAAAATAAAGAAATGCACGAAAAATAACAAAAGAAGAAATGATATATACATATAAATATGGAGAAAATTAATGAAAATAAAATTACAGATTACAGTAACTTTAGTATCAGTAGTAGATGCCAGATTAGTAGCTTTGTACTGATCTGATATCTAGTCATGGAGGCAACAGGATGACTGTAAGTTAGTGGCTTTAAAATTTTGGGCATGGAGAAGAATTGAAGATTTAATCTGGGTAAAGAGAAAGAAAATCGATTAATTTTAAATTTGGTGGGTTACGAGGGTTGAATTGCTGCGGGAAATTCGAAAAAAAACAGAGAAAGCGGGTGGAGAAAGATTTGAAAATTAGCTGTGATGTTTTCAACTGTGATAGAAGGGAGGGTAGATAAATATATAGATATTCGTCTATATTTTGGTGCGAGATTGGGACTATGGAGTCTCTTCTACCACCTAAGCCCTAGATTAATGGATATTAAGTCAGTGGAGAAAGGAAAGAATTGTCCTTTCAGACATCATTAAGGCGGTTAGAAGTTATGGAGAACCGGAGAAGGAAACAATACAGAGAGCACCAGATGATATACTCACGAGACGTATAAGATAATTATCGTTAGAAACCGCACATAACCCATCTTTAACAGGTAGAACACCTTGAATTCACAAAACTGGGATAGCCGACAGAAAACTTTACCAAAATTAACGTAATATATGAGAACAAATTCAGAATTAGAATACAGGGGGAAAGAGTAGAAACCCTGAGAATAAACAGAGAAGGAATGCGCCTATTTGAGACAAGTGACTTAATCCGTATGGCTAACGTTTCCTCGGGAGTAGGCAACGTGAATACGACGTCCGATACATTCTCTTCCATTATTTAAATAGTCCAGTAACTCCAATGGAAAGCCTGAAGACGATTGTTTCCTTAAATTTCAGTGGAAAGTAAGCACCTAGCGTCTCTCACAACTGTCCATAGGCCGTAATTATTTTACGATGGAATGAGAAAAACACGGGGAAAAGCGAATCTACGATGCAGAATCCGCCGAATGAATATTCTTTAACCAATATTGTATGTTATCAGGATTTATACTCTCAACACAGCATTCAACTCGAAGGTCAGTGAGGTCGGTATCAGTATCATTCCTAATAGTAAATCTCTACGGTGTGTTACATTCGTACACATTGATAGAAAAGCCTTTTCTTGGACTGCATTCGGTTCCTGAGGATGAATGAGGCTCTGGATAAGTCAACCAGATTGGAAGAAGCGAACACGAGCCCTTGCTCTTTGGCCGAACATGCGTGCACTCGCACGAAGGGTAGAAGAGATAGATTTGTAAAACGTCATTATGATAAACTTAGTAGCGCATCCAAAATATTAGAGCAGCTAGGCTGGGAATCACTCACGGAGCGAAGGTTAAATTACAGATTGAAGTTCTTGTATGAATTGGAAGGACGTCTCTTTAGCAGTGATGTTGAAAATGTATTATTACCCCCATCGTACTACGGTAGGAGATATCATGTTAATAAAAATTAAAGAAATTAAGAGTAAAATAGATAGATATAGGATGTAATTTTTTTCCAAGAAAGATAAGGGATCAGAATAATAATATCCGATTACGGTCGGGGTAAAAATATTCGGGTCAAAATTAGTCTGATGTGTATTCACCCCCTGCCACAAACCCTGGCGGTGGCTTGCTGGGTACTAAAATATGTATCTATGTCTAACGGAGTGAGGGTGGTGTTTTTTTCTGATAATTAAGATTGGATCTTTGTCACAATAGAGACAACGTCGACATCGCCGCCGGGAGCATCTTTCATCCCCCTCATGAAGAACGATAAATCCCTCCACTGCACTTGGAATAGCATACTTCTGGCCTCTATCAAAATTATATAACATAATAATACCTTAAAATTCCTCAAATGGAGGTTTTAGACTTCGTTGAAGAATTCATGCCTATCGATCTATCCCTCAAGGACAGTCCATGTCAAAAGATTTACTCTATGTGCGACTATAAGAACAAGGTATATCTGCAAAATTTATGATTGATGATGATTTCAGCTTGAGTGCTTTTGATTGAAATTTGAAATGTATGGGTCTCATACACATACTGTACGATTAATTCAAGTAGCCAAATCTGATTGATACTATATTGCAGTACGTAAATCAATGACCTGACCGATCATCTCTCTGATAGAAAATTCACGAGTTCATCTTGGTAAGTTAACTTTCCCTCCTCAGAGTTGAAAATACGTTTTTTTTAAAGTGATCCAACTTTGGTTAGACTAGGATATGGCAAATTATGTACAAACTCTTTGCTACTTCTTTGGCAGTCGAGCCATTGTGTCAGTTCAATCGAAGACTGGTTCATCACAGTCACTCATTTGTAATAACGACCGATACTGCTCGGTTTGCGATGTATATCCCGTCCCAACATTTGAGTAAGAGTTTGAGGTTACATTATAGTGGGCAACTTCGTTTTGTGATGTGACGTTGGTGAAATGTAGTTCAAGACATCTCTCTCGAATAAAACCAACATGATTTACGCTCTAGGTCAGTGGTACATGAATGATAATCGCGCTCAAAAATATATTCAACCAGTTTCTAATTTTTGTCGGTGAAAAAGATTTTCTCTATGTTTTTATACACTGAAATCTTTCATAATATCCACTGAAAAAATCTCGCTTGTCATAGGAATTCCATGAACTTGGTAGCAAATGCTATTTACATGTATCCCCAGCCCAAAATTTACGAGGCAACCGAATTTGCCAGATAAACTCATTAAACTCCTTAAGCCCTTCCCTCGTGCACATTTGCAGCTGACTAATCCTCTTGCAATTATTGTATTTTTTAACGCATTCTTTTTTTAGAAATGTTCGTCCCCCCTTCCTTCTCTCACTCTCCTGTTTATCTTATGCTGTCGCCTCGTATACCGGTTAGAGTTCCAGCCCTTTCATTGCTACCAACAATGGCGAAGCAAAAAAAAAACGGAATAAACCATCGAAAACTTTAAATGACCAAAAAGAGGAGCGATTATTACGCCCCATTTCCCCAAATACACGAGAGGGCTCCTTCGACACCGCCCCTTTCCCTATACTCCTCCCCTAATCCCTAGACCCCCATTCCATCCCACCCAACGACCCCTTCCCCCGCCGCAGCCATTGGTTTCGCCATCTCCCCACTCCACCTCACCCAGCCCTTTCCACTCGTCGCCTTCCCCTTTCAACCCTCCTCCCTCCAACCCCAAATCTATCTATTTTTTTCATCCCTGGCATCCAGCGAGCGGAGAGGTGTCTGGGAAAACTGGCGGGGTCTAAAGGAAAATATAGAATAACGAAAAAAGACGAAATCAGAGTCCTCAATCTGCGTACCCTTTCCATTCTGCATCCCTCCGTATCCCCTCCCTCCACTTCAACATCCCTTCAATCAACCTTCCCACCCACCACTTCTCTCCCATGCTGCTCCCCCAACGAGTCTTCCTCCCATTTTTCCTTCTTTTATTTCACCGAAGCCCCGCTCTTTGATGTGAGCGTCGAAATTTTTCGTCCCTCGCACTCTCCCTAAATTATTCCCTCCCTCCTTCCCCCATTCCCCCTTCAACTTGAGGTCGAGTTCCGCGGAAGATTTTTCGGGGTCACAATTACGGGGTAAAATTGTGCTATCCATGTAATAAGTACATTCTCTCTCTTTCTCTCTCCTGATCTCTACAGACATGTTTTTAATAATCACAATCACCAACCTTTTTTGATACTGTTTCATCTTTTTGCTGTGAATTTAATTGGTTGTTTTAATCAAAGGTTAATTAAAAACCTTTCTCGTTGGTTTCTCTGGTCGATGATTAGTTTCTTATATCATAAAGAGAAGGGTAGCATATTTTCTCATGGTAATCACTCGATGTAGGTTAAGTGCGATCCTTTGTTTGATAAAATAAAAAAGGAAATGAGATGCAGGCCATCCAATCGGTCACTTCAAGTAACTTCGCTGATTTTCAAATCGGACGATTTGTGTGTGCACCTCTGGGGGCTTTTAGTTACGAGTAGGCCAATGCCATCGGAGGATTCCACTCTTCTCCTGAAAATCCCATCTCCGCCAAATTGCCCGCCAACCCCAACTGACGCACATTATCTCATCTGTCGGCCGTGTCCTCAAATAACTACAAGCTCTACCAAAAAATTGTGCACTCCGAGAGAGCAGAGATGTATGTCATATTAAAAAATATGTGAATATAATTGCCAATATTTGTTTCACATGACAATATAAGAATTACCATGTAACCAACTGTTATCTCCAGAACAAGGTTCTCTCAGAATTCCACTTAAAAATTGAATATTCAAGGAAATAATACCTAACTCAAACTATGTATTCTGCCCAGCATGTATATTTAATTGATTTCCAAAATACTGATACAGGGTAATAAACACTATAAGAAAATGTTTGTTTGGTAAATACAGTGTCTTAGCTCTGCCTTATTGTAAAATAAAAAATATTTTTAAAAAACGGACTCTCTATTATTTTAATCAGCGCAAAATCCCAATATACTCCGGATATGGCGATTATACTCCCGCACACACCTTTCATTGGTAATAACTACCTCACCTGTGAGTCATTTTACTATTTTTATTCCATTAATTCAGATCTAAAGAGCAAAGAAGAGGTAGGATGAGTATAATGTAGCACAAAAATTCTTGGGTCCTCTAAATAAGAAGAGTATTTTTTCTAGTGTCTATTGGCTTAGGGTAAGTTTTTGATGGGCTCTGTGGTGCTGTAATCCTAAGCCCTAAATAGTATATCACAAAATATCCTTCAATACCATCTTCATCTTTGCTAATTCATCCCCTCTGCTCACCGTGAATAGAAGAACTCTCCTCACAAACCCCATGTATAATGCGTCTGGATAATGATCAGAACATCTAAACACATTTCAAAATAATCGATTGCCAAACCAGCAAATATTTTCACTAATTGACAAACTTAAGAAGTGCATTCTACCCATGATGATATTATTGCCTTTCTTAATGTCCAATTCCACTGATGGGTGACTCTTGGTATAGAATTACCTTCATCCAAAAGATGATATCATGGGTTGTTAAATCTTTTTTCTCAATCAGATGTTCATCTTACACATTTGAACTGCATTTAACAGCAGCCAATTAACTCCATCGCGGTTTTTTTTGAGAGATTAAATAGCGCTCTAACAGTTAACCTACGAGTAAAGTGGCACTTTAATTTAGACATTTTTTAAAAGCATTAAATAACGACCTACTTGCATAAAGTACCAAACGTAAACACCAAAAAGATCTCGGAAAATGAGTCACCTACGACTATTAAACTGGAAACCATCAGAAAATGAATTCCAAGCGTGATGGGCATTCGCTGAAATACACAGGGAAGGTACAGCCAGTCCTTAGCATATGTCATTGCATTGCCTGCGAGGAAAGCCGCTGGTACTCATTGTTTACGCCCCAGTGAGCACGCCTCTCAGCACCTGTTACATTCCGGAGTTGCTCTCCGCGTGTGCAAAAGAGGCCCGTGGATTTTTTTCGCGCTTTTGTTTATGCCCTCACCCCCGATTCCTATTATCCCCTGTACCTTGAATCACTCACTCCACATTCAGCAGGCGAATGCCTTATCTCTTACACCCTAATTCCCGTTCTCGTTACGTTCGTTTCTGCATGGTCGAACGAAACCCTTTCTTACCCCACTCCTCTCCATCTCGTCCGCGGGGCTACACCCCCTCCCCCCACCTGCTTCCTTCTCCCCCTGTACTCCTCCCCCTACACCTCTTTATACTTCTCCGGCCGCAAAGGGGGAGTGAAAGGGAGAGCCGTCTCCGGCGAAAGGCACGCGCGAATGAAGGGACGGCGAGGGGGCCGGGGAATTGGAGTGATAGGGCGGGGGGTGAAGGGAGACAGCGTTGCGGTAAATTAATGGAACACATATGCCTCCAAGTTATATTAGCGACGCCCAATATCTAATGCGCCAACTCGTACGTCATGGCATACGTTACTGTGTGTTGTACGGCACATTGTGTTATACACGGGATACGAAATATTGAAATAAAGTTGTTACTCATTATCTGATTCTGGAAAAGGGGAACGTTTGCGACTGAAAAGGTGTTCCTTAGAAAACAACCCAGGAGTTTATTTTTCAAATCACTGTATTGCCTACTCAGGAAATAATAGAGCAAAAAAAATCAGCTTCCTTAAAGAATTAGTTCCCTAAATATAACAAGCATGTAAAGAGCACGAAGGAATGAAATCTATTGAGATTTTTAAATTGAAGAGGGGATAATAGCACATAACATATTTTAAAAACCAAGGATTTATGAAAGAAGTTAATGGAGAAAAGTTATTTGGATGAGCGAGAGATAAATATCCCGTTTGACGCGTGTGAAACAAATTGCCAGGGATGAAGATGAATCTATAGGAATAAATATGTCGTTTCGAGAGCTGCCTAGACACAGCTGTCCTAATCAATCCCATGATTGTTTACCAATTATGACAATGAAACCTCTTCTCCAAAATGGCGACACCTGCTTTCCATATGGATGCATTTTAAAGTTGAGGCTCTGGTAACCATTAATTTGGAACGTTTCCAATAGTAAAGTTGCCTAAAAAGGCAATTTCCGCATCTTAAGTTTCAGCCGGTTCAGTCCTACAGTTGGAAAGCAAATATATAAAAAGTAAAAGAAAGAAAGTTACCGTTTGTGATATTTTAGTCATTATAAAAATAGAAGGGGGTGTCAATAAAATACTATAGAGAGCAGGAATATTTCTAATTTCATAATATGAAATATATTAACATATATTTTTTATTTTCCCTTTTATGTCGCCATCGATTTTGGATGCCTTACATTCTCTTTTTAGCTTCTGTTTATAGTTCCAAAGTTCTGAAAGAGCTCCATTGGGGAATAACTATACGTAGATTTGATAAAATATCATCACGTGGTCTTTCACTGTCTATCTGGATTAGCTGTCAAGTTAACTATGAACCGAATATTAATATCGATCAATTTTATGCATTTGCTGAGGTACTAAACTATTAGTTGTCTGTCTCTCCATTAGCAGACAATATTGCCCTTCTCTTGAATACCATTCTCTTGCTTCAAAAGTGAACTAATCTGAGTTTGGAATCTGTAGAAAGAGAGGTTAAAATAATAGGTAGGGAAGCATTCATTCTCTTAGCAACGTTGGTTTCGAAGGGTACCAATTCTTGGAAAGGGGGATTTCTAAGGTTCGTGAATATATCGCTTTGGCGAGGGGACGGAGAATGATCACAGGGTCTGGAAGATATCTATCTTCTTTATGGGGTTTAAGTGTTTGGCAAAAGATGAACTGGCTCAGTCAATCTTAATTTTCTTCAAGTTGAGCCTGTAAAACTTTATTTTATTACAAAAAAGAAACGGATTTACCTGAGTTGAATTGAAGCTTGTGCAGAAGGGAATAGAGAATACCTTGTAGGAATACGGTGGTTACTTCTGTTCAATACGCGCGATAAAACGATAGCTCTGCGAATTATTGTCAACCCTTAGCACAGTTTACTTTTACATGACCTGATTTGCAACGAAATACATTTTTTATTTAGCTGGTTCAATCCGCATTTAAAAAATATCGATCATTTGAGCTCTTTTTAAAAAAATAAGAATAAGATACGAATAGGATAAAAATGAGTTGAAGAATGAGCACTATGAGCAATATCAGAATTTACCTACAAAAGTTTGATATTTCTACAAAAAATAATATTTACCATAAAATAGTTAGGAAAAATACGATTTCTATGATTATGAATCTTAATAATGTTTGTTTGATAATTTAAGTTAACTTTTATAATTACCATTAGATAAAAGCTATATATATAATATGTATGCATAAATATATAAAATATGTATTTACCTAATGTGTATAACAAACTTCTTACACTACAAGGTTTTAGGACGTAATTGACCGCGATACTGAGGGAATTTCTTTGCTAGATTTTCACCCACAACCCAGCACTACCATGCATCACAAGAGATTTGAAAATGTAGAGCAGCTTAATACCGCGTTAAAGGTAAAATGCTATTTTTAGAAGATTGGAAGTAATGGAAAAGTTTCATTTTGCTGTTTATTTCAAAATTCATGGAGCTAGACCGTAATTTTTAGAATTTCCCGCAGTTCCAATACAATTGAACTTCTTACAATTTCTTTCACCAGACCAACGAAGCCAACTTACATTTTAGAGAGGAGCTTAATTTGCATGCAGTTTCGTGTGCGATTTCGGTTTTCGCTTGTTCCTTCCCAAATCAGAGTAAACCTTTTCCCCAGTGCTGTGTACGACGCCCATTCCCAGCCCTCTCGGCCATCACCTTGATTTAAAGTACAAGTGGGCACTGCAAGTAGAATTTCCGCGAGCGTGAAGTGGAGTCGGTCGGAGTGGGCAAGAAAGGCGTAAGAAAGGGGTGCGAGAAGGAGGGGATGATTGCGGGAGGGGGAATCATACGGTTAGAACGTCCCACAGGACGAGAGGGATAGGGATTGGTGGAGGACAAAGGAATGCGATTACTTCGCATTTCGCCTTGGACCCAGAACGCAGAGGCGGGCGTGGAAAAGGGTTTGGGAGTTTCGTGAGGAGGGTCTGGGGAGCAAGGACCTCGAGGAGGCGAACTCTTGTCCTCACGGAGAAAAAACCCCAAGGATGGCGATAGGTGTGGCGAGGGGCGTGGAAGGTGCGAGGTGAGGTGGTCGAAGAAAGGGATTCGTCGAGAAGGCCCGGAATGGAGGGGGAGGGGAAGAAGTTACGAGAGAAAAGGGAGGAGTTTGATGGCGACTATAAACGGAGAACTAAGCTTTGGAAAACATTTTAAGTGACACAAAGTATTTTTTTTAGTATTTCAAACCTAGGATTGGTTTACTGCAGCTGATATATTCTACTCTTATTAGAATGCAAGGCATGGCTGCATATTCTAGGGAGAATAATGTGGTGATTTCCCGTTGCCTTCCGAAACGCAGAGCTGCGGCCGATATCATGCACTTCACTCTCACCCGACCGACCCACTCGGTCTGGGTAACCAGTGCCTAATGGTAAATCTATTGCCTTTAACCATGGGTTCAGGGGTCTATTTTTCTCGATGTTTCGTTCCGAAATACCATTATTGTGGTTTTTCTGTTAATGTGTGGTTGCCTAGTTCCGGAAAACCTTTAACAAATTTTTTTCTAAGCTGAAAATTTCTGCCGGTCACGGGACTCGAACCAGCGAACTTCGGCAGGTAGACACTCTACCTCTGGTCTACCGCCACCGTCTACACAAAGTATATGTGCTTGATAAAAGATCATCCATCAGCTGTATTAAAAAAAGAGAGAAAATTTGAAAAAAATGATTAGGGGAGAAATGAAGGCGGACGACTTGTTTTAGATGTGGTAGAAGAAGAGAGGAACGAGTGAATTTAGGAAATAATGAGAGCTAAGGGAATGTGAAAAGCCATAATAGAAGGGATAATGATGGATAATTAATGAAGAGGAAAGAAATTCGGTTTTGGAAGGAAGCATGAAGGACAGAAGATGAAAAAAACGAGGGCTTCAAAGGAAGATGTGTGCGGCGAAACGTAATGCATAAGTTGCAGTTGTAGTTACCGCGCAACGCACAATTTCAACAGTTTGACATTCAACAGTAACCACAGGAAAATCCTTCCACCCTTTTTAAAACATTGCAACATTTGCCGATCATGGCTCCATCGACAATCATGGGATTACAGATGTTTAAGTTGTAATCATTAAAACTTAAATATTTTTGACCAATTACTCACCTAGTACAAAACATGTCGAAATAGACTTAAAAATAACTAACGTGAGGTTTCGTGAAGCATTTGACTAAAGGAGACTGCGAGGAGAGAGAGATATCAGAGATGCGTTCTCGAGTGATGGAGAGGAAGGGCTATTGAGAATTCTCGGCGCGCACTTGGCATTGACGGATGAGGAGAGGGGCCGGGAAGGAAGGGGGTGGGGGGGAAGGGCGGTGGGGGGAAGGGGGGTGGGGGGAATGGCTGGAGAGGAGGAGGAGGGTGCTTGAGTCTAGCAGCCACCAGGGGGGGTGGGTGGGGAGGGGAAGGGTGGTGGGCACGAGAGTCGATGGGGGGTGAGCCATGCTAAGGGACGGACACCGTCGGAGAAATGGTGGCGGAATGGTGGTCATTGGCAATTCTCCCAGGGTGCGACGGCTCCCCGGGGAAGGGGACGTTTTGGAGGTGAAGGATGGGATGAGAGTATCTTCTTTGGGGGTGAGAAGCATGCGGTCCAGTGGCCATCGTTGAGGAAAGGGGTGGAGAGAGGCATCGAGACTTCTCCAGTGGGTATTTCGGGGGGAGGGAATCGACGGCTTCAAAGCCCACCTCCTCTTCACACGCCTGCCTCGTCCGCGTGTGTCGCCCCCTCCCCGACAAACTTCCCCCTCACGCCCCTCCCACCCCCCATGAGGATATTTCGCGGTCCTCATGACCCCTGCACCCCCATCACCGACACCCATTCCGTCGCACTCCCTCCCCCGCCCAACCCTCCCTGCCCACGACACTCGCGACGCTCGGCTTGTTTCCCTTGGCTTCCGATCTTTCATCAGGAAGATAGGCCAAAGGATGTTCGCAAAATTCGTCGTCTCTCTTTGCTCCTCTCTATTTGTCTGGATATCACTTGAGAGGCGTTGGAGAAGTAACTCCATATTTTATTTATGTGCCGTGTTAACTGGAAATTGACATCACTTTACCAATAGAATTGCGACATCATAGGCATAATAACGCGCCAAAAACGGTTTTTTGCTCATGTTATAAAGTAAAAAATAAGAGGAAGATAAGTTTTGTGCGAAACTATTTCATCAGTGGTAAACTTTATCTTGCATTCAATGAGAATTATCGTAGTTATAGTAGATATTCTAAAATATGAAGTCTAGGTCACTCAAACTTCCAATACATACAAGGGATTTTAAATATTTGTGCATCGCAACTGTTTCCACAACCAACAAAAATAGAAATAAAATACAAGGCTTTAGATTTGAAGTTAAAGACATTGTACAGAATTAATATTTTTTTAAAATAATCAATAAAATTACTTGATTTTTGTATAAACAAAAACTGATGTCCCATGTGAGCATCCTGGAAAGTGGAGGATACTGTAAAATCTTATTTTATTTCACGTTTGAGCAATGAAAGTTTTTTTCACTGGTGAAGGGTCGAGAAAATTTAGAGCTCTAGAATTTTTATTTAAAGAGGTGGCCCGTCAAAGTATTCTCGACGAGCGTGCCCTGTTCTTCTGGATTCCGAGGGACGAAGATGAAGCGTCCAAGGTGACCGACCGTATGAGGGTTCGGATGGGACACTGGGGTGAAGAATCTGCCTCCACCTAAAGGCAAAGGAGGAGAGAATTCCATGCATCTGACCACCCACCGAGGGTGGAATCTTATATAAAATTCTTTTCTTGCGAGAAACTTGACGAGAAGGGAGAGAATTGGGCGAGAAGGGACTTAAGGATGAGAACGAGACGAAAGAGTAGCGTGCGGGGGAAGGGTGAAGATGAAAGGGGTGGGGGGAGGAAGAAGGCAGGGAATGCATTAATGTTTAGAGTGAGAAGATGATGACGCAGAAATCCAAACAAATGAAAATCATCTCTTCACAGTTTAATATTAATAATTAGAAATGATTGCGAACTACAAAGATTTTTCTTCCACGACGACTGCGTAGGCCAGACCAATTTTGTATTTCCTATTTTTGAAATTTTCATAGTCCTAACACTGATTCATAACTACCTCGTTGACTTTCATAAAACGTGATAAAATGATCGCCAACAATTTCAATATTTTTACACAATATTTGCATAGTTGTTTAGCAAGAATATTTAATTTCACTTGATCCATCACCTATATTTTCCTCTGAGTAAATATTTGGAATACGGCTCTTACAAAAATATAAATGTTTCGACCACGCCATCATCGTATGTATACACATGCATATGAATACAAAGCCGTTTTATATTATCTAACATTGCATCAAGTGTCATTTTATCAGTCATTTTTTTCCTATTGAGAAACATATCGAATAATGAAATTCACAACGTACGTATCAACATGGAAGGAAAAGTGAGGAAGGATGGCGAAATAAATGCTGAATATAGCGCCCCTATTTTTGCAAAGGTTTAGGGATGAAGAGAGTCCTCCCTTCAAACCGCTGCGATCCGAGGCTTATCGGAAGCCAGGGCCAGGCAGGACAAGGGTTTGACATCGCGGTAAAAGGAGGGATGGGAATAAAAGGCTCCGCCCATTGTGGACGAAACGTCGAATAGAGGAGAGAGATATTGCGAAAGAGGGACGAGAATAAGAGGGAGGAAGATGAGAAGTAACATCTTGTCCAATGGTTTCCTGTTTCGCCATTTTTGACGAGACAAATATGCCTGCCTGTCCTAAGTACAAATCAGCATAACGTTTTCTTTTTGAACCCGAACGCCCGTTCAATCCATCCTCACCAGTACTTGAAAAGAAAAATAATGGTTCGAGAGAGTAATAATACTTGGACATTTTTTTAAAGATCAACATGATCGCGATCGGAACCTGTATACGAATGAAGTATTTAACGCAACAATAGCGTTATTCCGTTTTCGGTAAATTATTATATACGCTGTAGGAGAACTTCTACATCATGCGCGATAATTGTATCAAACGCATCCCTCAAAAACAATTTATTTTCGAGTAGAAGATGCACAGGATTCAACTCACATTTTCCTTGCACTATGAGCAATTATGTCGTTATCATGACGATTGAGTACGTGCTGCCACTTTTGTTCTGGGGGAGCCATAGTCACGAGTGTAAGAGTGCGTGCAAGTGGTGGGATGTTCAGCGGGAGAAAGGAGGGATAGAATGGGATTGGTGGGCGACGTGTCGGTGGATGTACGCCCGGAATTAAGGGGCTTCGTGCGAATCCGGGATTACGGGCGGTGGCGGATGGGGAGAGGACTGTTGCGGTGGAGGGTGCGCGGGGGGAGGGGGTGGGAGGGATGGGGGGCGAATACTCGCGGAAAGAGAGATGAAGAGCATGACATCATGGGAGGAGACATGGACTTCAATTTCTAATAGCATAGCAATGGGGCAAGAAGATGAAGAGGGGGTGGATTTCAATCACTTACACGCATATTTGGAATTCATAACGTCAAATAAAATCTTCAGATCGATAAAAAATTGTCATTTCATTTATGTTTGATAGCGTTGGCAAAATTAAAAAAAAATTATCCCAATGTGTTAGATAACTTATTGCTGTTAGAGGGAAGTAGGGTAAAGCGAAGAAATTAATGGAAAGAAAAACCGTCTCCTAAACGAGAACGAATGAAAAAAAGGTGAAAACGATTTCTCTTAGCGGCATAGCGTAACCAAGACAATCGAATATACATTAGGCATATTTAATCACTCTTTTAGTCCTAACCCTCTTTTCGCACATCATCGTCTATCCCTGTCTCACAACTTTTCAACAAAATACTCCTAACAATAGATTAAATTCACCTTTCACTATCCAATATCAGCTGAAATAACCAACGCGCCAGTATTTGAGATGTCTTTTCGAGCATAAAGCGAAGTTTGGACAAGCTATGAGAATAGTTTCCTTTGCATATGAGAATAAAAAGGAAGATGATACAAACAATTTCAATTGGGAATTTACTACAGTGATGCATTTGAAAGTGCTACATTAATCTCATTCGGTGCGCTAACTCAATAGCGAAAGGGTTGTGAAGTCAGCGCTTTACTTCGCCACTCCTCCTCGCCCATTCATCTCCTCGGACAGTACAAGATTCCTTCGCCAGGATTGGCGCATCCTTTGAGTGAGTCTGGATTGGAGGGGGAGGGGTTATTGGGGAGAATGTGAGGCGGGGGGGGAGGAGGGGTTAGCGGGGAGGGGGGACGGCTTTGGTTATGCGGCTAAGGTTTGCGTGCTATTATGGACAAGGGAAGAGGGGGGAGGAAGGAAGGGAGAGGGGGTGGGACAGGATTCCACGGAAAAAAACTGCCGGCGCGGTAGCGGGGGGGGGGTTGGGTCGGAGGGGGCGGCGATGGGTCCTTGGTATGGGGGTGGAATGGGAAGTGTGGGAGTTAGAGAGAGAGAGGGAGGGCGAGAGTGAGAGAGGATAAGGGTCTTCCAGAGGAATGTTACAAGGGTGTGGCGCTGTCGGACGTTAGGGCAAGGAAAGCGGTCGGGCTTGCGGGTTCGAGAGGGTGTGGGGATTTACCATCGGGGGGGTGGAGACCGAGGGGGGACTGGGATGGATTGAGGGGATGAGGGGCGGGGAAGAGAGGGGCATTGGGGGAGAGGTGAAAGGGAGGTTTGATGTTTTGAGGTAAGGGCGCATTCTCTGAAATGGCGTGAGCACGATGAGCGTGTGTGTGTGTGCATGTATGAGAGACCCTGGCAGGGTAAGAGGGGTGGGGTTGGAGGAGCTGGTGAAAGCACAAGGATTTTTGCGATGGGAAGGGACGCAGTAAGCGAGGGAGGTCCGGAAGGGGGGAGGAGAGGTAGAGGGTGAGAGAGAGAGAGAGATGTCGGAGATTGTCAGGATGGCAAGTAAGTGGGCGAAGGGGGTAGAGAAGGAGGGAGAGGCGGGTGATGGCAAGAGGGGGGAGGAAGGGAGGGAAAGCATGGGCGTTGGTACCCTGGCCGACGGTGGCCGGGGGAAGGGTGTGGTAGAGGGCGGTTTTAAAGCGTGTGAAGAGCCGTGAGGTGTCGCGGTAGAAGCTAAAGGCTGCGTCCGTATAGAATGAGGGAGCGGGTCCGGGGGATGGAGGAGAGTGAAGAGGGGACGTGAGAGAGAGAGAGGAGAGGATTTGAACGGAGTGGAGAGGGATTTCGCAGAGTGAGGAGAGGGAAAGGGAGGGTGTTGACGGAGAAGAGGGGAGGGGTGGGAGACGAGCAGTCAAATGCGGGGAGCAATGATGGAGGTTTTTATCACGCGAGAAATGGGGAGGATATTTCGTAAATGCGCGGGAGTGGAGAAATTGGAGAGAATGGGAGTGATGAGAGTGAAGGAAGGAGGGTTGGGGGAGGAGGTGATGGAAAATGGTGGTCGAGGGAAGGGAGAGGATGGGTGAAAACTCTTCGAGATGACACTCCCAAATTAAGGCGAAACGAGAGAAGTACATTGGAATGACAGCGTCAAGGTTTCCAAAATTCGTCTTAAAGAAATGGTGACATCTAAAATCGAATTAAATAAAATTGCCATTGAGTGACAATCTTATTTCAGGATATCTCAAATCTTCATGTGCATGGGGAATAGGCTAGTGGAATTAGTAGTACTGTTTTCATTGTGCGTATTTATTTGGTAGATATGACTAATCGCGTAAGTACAAGTAATTACTTCAATTTTTCAAAGACATACTATATATGCATTGACTTTCGAATATGCGCAACTCAAAAAAGTTAAACGATCGATCTTTAAATTAAAATTATAACATAAAAATTCGATAAATATAAGACATTGGCATTGAAAAGACGCAAAAATGGTTAATTATGTATATGCGAGATAATCCGTGAGTACACTAGAGAAGGTACACTTGAAGCAGAGGAAGATTGTGCAGGAGGAATACTGGCTGATAGAGAAATTGGTTCTGCAATGAATAAAGCCGACTCATGATGAAGATGAAGAAAATTTAGTAACGAAATACTGTCTGCGTTTTATACCTCGAAATACCGTGTTACACCTAGCATACATAGGACAACGTTTTGTCCCCAGAGCAAGAATTTCGTCAAAACGTCCGAATAAAGCATGGCTTTAAACGGACCATAGACCAGGAACATTGGAAAAAAGAGGCAGCGAAACATTTGAAGAAAACTTTGAAGTTAGTTTCTACTGGAAGGTGATGATAGTTTTGGCACTAGATTGAGTTCAACGAAGAGCAGCTAGGTTGGGAAAAGTTTTCTATGAAAAACGTAGCACTGTCACGGCACATTTGGAAGAATTAGGATGTTAGCCGCTAGTTGACCGTAGGTTAAAATACAGGTTTAATTTACTGCGTAAATTTCAGGCAGGTCCCTTATCCGAAGATGTTAAAGACATATTACAGGCTCCGACACGCTATGGTAGATCAGATCACTTACGTAAAAATAGAAAGATATAGAGAAGAACGAAAGGATTGTAAAAGTCGTTTTTTCCTCGTACCATTAGATATCGAAATAGGCATGATTGCAGGTGCAAAGGGAATAATTATAATTAGTAGTGCAGATAATTTGTCAATAACCTGTACGCATTTTAAATAGACACATTTTTACAACACTGTTCACCCATGATTTGAGTATATCCTGTTGTTAAATATTTTTGCATGCAAGTAGCAGTTTTTTTGAGTGAATAATTTTGTTTGAGTGCATGATCAAAGTGATGTCTGAGTAGTGGTTTAGTTATTGTACATGCATGGCTGTTGACCTAACAAATTCCGCCACACGCCCTTGTGGAGGCTTGCTTGGTATTGTGGTGTAGATGAAAAATTACGCTGAAGAAGAACACTGAAGATTAAACGGATAGACAAACTGTGAAACTAGGAAGTTTATAGAAACGAAAAAAAAAGAAAAGATAATATGAAAAACTCTACGGAAAATAAAAACCAGATGAATTGGACATACCTTTGGGTATAATGGATTTATTTTCAACTCAATAAAAGGGAAAATTAAAGGGAAGATCCCGCGAGGAAGACCATGAGACAAGAACAGAGGGCGAATTAAGGTTGAAGTAAAACATAACCGATCATGGTTTGGAGATATTAACACTTTATAGAGATGAACGGAAGACTATAGTAAATCAATATAGTATTATGTGTTTTTTGTTGGATTGAAATACTGATAATGATGTTATCTAAAAATGAGTTTTCGAGTTGGAAAAACCTTCTTCAAATTCTACACTTTAGTTGGGTGATTGATGAACGATGTTGTGGGCACATATGGAGTCATTTTAAAATGTAATAGCCTCGTATTTCACTAGATCAGTATCAGAGGATCACATGATCCGTATTACTGTCAACATGTTTAAGGAATATAATTAAATAATCGTTATTTTCCTAAAATTTGATGAATTCTGGCCTCTTATTTTCACTATTCATCATTCAATGGTAATGCCATCGAACTTGGAAATTCTCTATCTCTTCTTACCTTGTTGATATATGTAAGAGCTCAATTGCAAAATGTGAAATTTGCAAGTAGAAAAAATGCGGAAAACTACAATGCGTGAATAAATGTATCCTTAACCACTCCGTGTTGTATCTTGGTCCTCCGTTTAGTTGCAGAACGGTCTACCAGCTGCAAGACCACGTTCACGCCGCATAATTAATGAAATATTATAATAAATTAACGAAATCAAAGTGAACGCTCATCCTTGACAAAATCTATCGAAGATTATTTTTCGATGAATAAATGATAGGAGGCAAAAATGGTACAAAAATACTTGGGACCATATACGGAAAACCTTCCCCAAAACTGGCGATCAGACAAGATAGTGAGGGTTCCTATTTCCGGCGAAGGTTTAAATTAGTCTTAAGATTAGATGATTCCTCCCAATGGAAACGAAGGGATGAGCAAGGAGTGTGGAGGAATGGGATTGGGAGGGATCCCACGGAGAGATCGTGGGGAGGAAATGGGGGAGGAGGAGTGGCCAATGGAAGTAAATGAGTGGAAAGGATGGAGGAAGGAGGCCGGCCCACGGTGGTGTGTGAGAGAGAGAGAGAGAGAGAGAAGTGGGGGAGGGGATTTGAGGGTGGGAGAGGGATTCTGCGAGGAGAGGAGAGGGGTTTGGGGGAGGAAATTCAGGTGGTTACTCGCGCCGCCATCGTGAGCGTCTTGCGATGGGGAGGGGATACGGATGGAATGGGGTCAGCACTTTTGAGGGAAAAAGGGGGGAGGAAGAGAGGGTGGGAGAGGGAGTGTGGGTGTGTGTGTGTGCAGGAGGGAAGTTTTGTTTGGGGCGGCGCACGATGGGTGGCTCCCTCAGGGTTTCGGCGGCCAAGCGGCGGGGGGGAATCAAGAATATGAGACGGCGGTCGGTTTTCCCGAGCAATACCCCGCGCTTTTTCTTTTACCCCTCTGCCACCTCCTGGAGGGGAAGGGGGGAGACGGTGAGATATCTGGCGGACGAGGAGAAAGGAAAAAGAGAAGCGACGAGGCTGGGGGGATCGCTTTCATAAAATTGGGGTGTTGGGAAAGGATATGGTGTTGGGGGGGAGGGTGTGAAGGGAGGGAGAGACCGTGGTTGGGAAGGTTTCCGTGTTATTTCCTTTTTTTTGCGTGTGGACCCGAGCGAGACCGTCTTGGGATTAGCGGTTATCTTTGGAGTGCGAGACGGCGAGGAGTTTTGGATAAGAGGAGCGATTAGTTGGGCTCAAATGAGGGACGAGGGATCCTCCGCTCGCTCCTTCTCTCACTGGGTGGATTTAAAAGGGGTTTCCAGGATGTGCAGAAGCAGGGTGTCCCCGTTTTTTTTTAATTTTATCTCTGGTGAGGTATAATAAGGGTGTGCTGCTCCTCATCCCAGGGACAGACCGGTGGCGGCGGTGGTTGGGTCGGCGCCGTCGGAGAAGAACCTCGCCCCGTGGGGTTAAAACTAGATCCCTTAACCGGCGAATGATCTTCCTAAAAGGAAATATTTTTCTTTCTACTTTTCTATACATCGACTTCTTTGGGATTGGACCAATTTGCGAAGGTTCCTTAGAAAAATCCCTCCTCAACATTCCTGTGGGTTCACAATCTGAAGTAGTATTTCTTTCTTCTAATCCACAAAAGCTACTGCGTCCGAGTGTTCAAAATCACGAGAGGAAGAGAAAGGAGAAATGTGTTAGCATTTGCTCAAAAAGTTACATGAACTCCTGGTTTTTATCTTAACGATCCTAGAACGTCCCGTGTTCACTCCATTTCTTAACTACTGGCGTGGCTTCTCAAATCCAAAATTTAATACATCCATATCTTTTCGAAGCATCTAGAAACATCAATAATATATATATATATATAATTAACTTTATTAATTCATAGTTAACAAAAACTGATAGACGGTCTTATCCTTGAAAAATTCGATTTGAGGGCGATTAAGTGAAACAGACACCTTTCACTGTTAAATCCAAATGATTATATACTCATGGTTCCAAAAGTCTACGGATAAACTTCTGCAAAGGGTTTAAATTTCTCTTAAGCCCTTTAACTGGAGTGTAAAAATAGTTATACCACCATTGATATTGAAAATTATCGCTCAAACATACATATATTGGCATTGAAATAAGACAGAAAAGGTCATCTTTCTGCACGGCTCTTTAATTATATCTTTGATGGATTTAAGCAGAAATTCCGGGGCACAAATATGATGCGTAGTTACAAAATCTAATTGGACATTACAATGAAATTGGAAACGCAGCAATCTTTCAATTACTCGTATTACGTCATCAACGACATATATGAGCAGCGAATTCATCACAACCATTAGGGTTTAAGTTCACAAGGTATCTAGGCGCGAGATGTAAAAAAATACACCTCTGTTTGCAAAATACTTGCACTTTTAAGCGCGTATTAAGCTCTACTAATTATTTTTAATCGTTTGTACCTATAATTGAGGACTATAAACGTCTGGCTATTGCATTAGGAGCAAATATTAAGAAAATCACAGTGTTATGGTTTCAGGTTTAATTGGCTAGGGATTCGAAATGCACAATTATTTTTTATGTAACCCTTTCGGAGTTCGACCGATGTGCATATTGAAGGCGTCTAAGTAAAAGAGAGAAAGAAAACAGTTAGTTTCCCAATAAAAAATGAACATCAAAAAATCCCATAGATTCCACCGTATTTGGTCCTCTGTCGCCGAGGCGCATTGAATTTGCAGTCGACACCGCTGGAGCCGGAGATTTGATGATTTCGTCGACATATTTGATCGAGTCTCATCGAATGCATTGAGTTTGATACATCCTTTTTAGTGCTTGATGATGATTTATCTCGAAGGAAAAATTCTGAAAATTACCAATCCGACTGAACTGAGGTGTAAGTTCTTTTTTGGATCTATTATTAGATGAACAGCAGTGCTCCTCTAGCCATTAATATATCAATCAATGATTCAAGAAAAGAGATATTCAATATGGAAATAGTTAATCATTTTGGTAATTCAAGATGCACGGGATTATGTGATGAAACTCTTGGCATTTGAGATATTGCCAATGACAGTACAAATATGCTAACATACCAATTAAAAAAAAAACTTGTGAGAAAATTATCTATCACAAAAATATTTTTAAAATCTTCTATACTTACACGAGATATTGAACTTTTAATAGTAAATATTATACAAAACTAGTCAAAAATTTAAATAACCGATTAATTAACTTTTCATCTTAAAAATCCCAATAAATACTAATTAAATGCCGAGGTTCACATGTATACCCAATTAGCCATATGCTTATTGATTGAAATGTGCAAAAATGGCTGCAAAGTATTTTTGCTGAAAATACTTTTAAGTCTATCTAAAGGGCTGGCTACTCCTCAGACCGAAAAACAGGCCGGCCCCTCTTCTCTAAGCACCCTTTCATCATCTTACATGTAATTAATCCTGTCACTAAAGATGAGGGAGCGTTCACACGAGTGAATATTTTCTCTCATAGACGCAGGTGAAATTGAAACAATTCCTGATCCCGTTGGAAACACTTTAGTGGTGCTCCAGGTCACTACTAAGAACCATGCTTAATTTATCATCTTCTCAACACAAATCTCACATTAGGCGGAATTTTATATCGAGCCGAAGCTCACATCAAATAACCTCAAAGTACCAATCGAATGTGAGTCCCTGAATCTCCAGCGTCCGCGCTTTTAATGTAATCGCGATATCTGCTCCACCTCGCGGCATCTTCGCCCTCGTTCAACCAGTCAATTTATCACGCCATCGCCTCCACAAACAGAGTTTACAAATAGGAGTGTATTTGCAGCGAGAGAATCTGGAGCCGAATCCTCGTCACTCTCGGCGGGGTACTCTCTCGGGAGATGCTGGGGGTGGGGGGAGAGAAGGAGGGGGATGGTGGGGAAGATGGAGGAGGGTGGGGAAGCCACGCCACACGAACTCCATCCATCAAAAGGGGGAGGTAAAAGGGGGGGCGGTTGGGGGCGTGGGGGGGGGTGACGGGGTAAGGCGGAGAGACCGCGCTCATATTCATCATCGCCACCATCCACAAGATTCCCAAGCTATCCCTCGCCGAAATACGATCGGCCCTCGGACTCCGTTCCGGCCCTTTAATTTCAGTCATTCCACCGTCTCCGTGAACTACAGCAATTTACTGGTAGAGCGGGGTTTCCCAATCTTTTTCACCGATTCAACAAACCAGCACCAAAAAAAGCGTCATATGCCCATAATTTAACCTTATCAATAAGAATATAATGATCCCTTATGACAAAGAGATATTAAAGTCAGTCATTTTGGATCCACTTGCTCGTCTATTTCACGGTACTTTTAGCTGTGCCACTGGGGATGTACTTGTGTGCATAACCGGTTGAGAAATATTGACTCTAGAGAAATAACTATAGTCTCATTAGTTAGATGATATAATTCCGCATCTAAACTGTTGATCTAAACAATAATCGCAGGGCCGTCTCAAACATCTTCAGAATTGCCAAATGCAGTCTCTATGCCGCCATGTCATTGTCATGGAGTTGTGAAAAATATATTAATTCAGCTTCGTAAATAATCTGTAATAAACTCATCTTTTGGCTGTGCGAACGGTGCCTTACAATTTAAAATATAAGTTAGCCAGGGATAAAGAGATTTCATGAGGAAGAAAATATAGCACCTCTGGTTTTTTTATAAGAAAACACAGGTGCCCAAAATAGTATGACATCCAGTTGCCGAGACGGTGATGAGTAAACTTCTCGTTTAAGTGAGGAGTGAATTATGCTCTGTGCCATATTCGTTCTTTCCCACAACACGACTACGTCCATCGCTTTTTTCTTTTCTTCTTCTAAGGAATTGTTATTTTTGACATATGATGACGACCCCTTGGTATCATCATATTAAGTTACACTAAGGTTGTGGCGCTGATTTTTGCAATATTTTATTAATTATTTATTGATCAATAATTCCCCATTTCAAATTAGATTAATTCGATTATCCTTTTCCAAGTCTCCTTCTTTAGATCATTTCATAGTTTTAATTCGCTTTTGGACATGGACTGTATAAAGTATCTCTGACTATTTGAAGCTACTTGAAATATGAAGAGCTTGCTGTCAATATGGAAAACGGAAAAAGACAACTTGATAAAAATAAAGACGCAAAAACAAATAAGAAAAAATACTCTTTTTTAAATAGAACTATTATTGATTGGAACCAGCTGCCTGGAGGTTTGTTTGAGCCCTTTCCATCCAATTTTAGAAGTTTTAAGTATAAATGTAAAACAGCCACTGGGTAATAAACTTCATTTTAGTTATTAAAATATTGTTTGTATGTGATGTGGAAGTTTGTTTGTATGTGATGTGGAAGTGTCATTGTATGTAAGAATATTCTGTCTCTTATCTGTTTTTCTAGTGCGTGTATATATGTAATTTTCGTTGAAAGAGTTATCTTTGACCAAGCTTGACCGTTGCCACCAGGAAAATCGCTTAATTGCAACGTAATTCTAAATAATGATAATATAATATGCATCAATTTTACATTCGAAACATCCCTTTCATTGCACCTCCTGTGCCTTCTGTTAAACTACTTTGTATTTCATCTTATTGTGATCGTCGAATAATACACGTAGGTGAATTTGAATACGACAAAATAGTGTTTCGGTAAATGCATTGAAGAACAAAATGTAACAGATTCTAACTTAAACGTTTCTTAACTACAAAATTTGACTCAATTAGTGAATGAAAAGTAATTTATATGAGCGATAATACAACTGAAAAACTCATTGGAAGTGATGTGCGCTGCTTAACCTCCTCTTGAGTATTCATTTAAATTAATGATTACGAGGATTCTTCATAATATTTCTGAACGTTAATGATAAGTGCTTTCGCTCAACATAACTGTTGGAAGTAACACACACGGATTACACGGACTGGGGCCCAATGTCAAGAAGCGTGTTGGATTGGTTGGCAACTTCTAATTTGAAGAGTAACATTCTTAAACGAGGGTCCTCACTGATGGGTGCCCATGAAATTGTGGATTAAAATCCCCCTAAGAGTCCAGCTGCGAATCCCCAGGTATTTATCAACAGTGCACCGATCTTTCTTAGGGTTTCGTGCAGAGGTAACTTTAAGTATAGTGCATCGTATAATAGAAAAAACCTAATTCCTTATGTCACTCCACGACGCATTAGCACCAGTTTTGGACAAATGCGAGTGCAAGTGCAACATTACTCAACTTCATTGATTCATAATCAGTTCTAATGAATCGAATAGATACAGTAATAAAGGTGCCTGCCAGCATTAGAGAAAACATTCATCATTTTCCGGTGGATTTATCTTTCCGCAAATCAATAACAGGTTAAGTACACTTTTCAATTTATCCGCTCAACTCAACCGGAGAAAGAAGAGAGGAAAAGGAAGGGTTGAGGATCGGTGATCGGTCGAAGTCCATCGTCCCGAAGGGAGAGGAAGAAGCGGACGGGGGTGAGGGGAGGGACGGCGGGAGGCGGAGGGAGGCTGGATGAATGGACCACCGGCGGTCTAGAGGCGATATTTCTCCTCTCCCGTTTTCCTTCCATCCTCCGTCACCACGGGACACGCACGTCCACTCGACCACGCACAAGCCCCCCTTCCTACCCTGCTTCCCTTCTCGCCGCAGCGTTTTGCAACACGACACTCACTGCATGTACTATGCTTGTTTCTGTGCGAGCGCATATCTCTCACGACATACTACTGTCGCGACACAAGTGGAAGAATTAGGGTGGGAGCCATTACTTGACCGTAGGTTGAAATGCAGGTTATTTTTTTTTTAACTTGTTGTCTCAGACGTAAGTTTATGGAATTTACTCAACATATTGAAATGAAAGAAGTAGCTTTGTACCAGGTCTGTCCCAAATGTAGTAAGAATTATTTTTTCCCGGATAGACGGAGGGACAGGCAGCAGTTTCTCTGGCTGAGTTCAAGGAAAGGTAGTCACAGGAAAAGCTGAAAGGCGGTGGCAGTTGGCTCCAAGGATTTGCAGAACGCGGATCGTTCGTTTGTGAAACCTCTATAACGTGACCTCGTTACGCTCCGTCATTAACCAGTTATTGTAACAGCGCTACGCCATAAAATTGTGCGGGGAGCTGGGAAAAACCGGGAAATAGACTCATGACATGCTCAAGGCAGCTTATGATGAGAACGCCATGGGTAGGTCGGGTGTTTTTAATGACATAAGTTCTTCTGGTAGGAGAAGAGATATTAATTACTCCGAACGTTTGAGGCGCTCTTTGACCTCAAAAAGAGACGAAACTATTGCAAGAGTGAAGGGCTTGTTGGGCAGGGATCGCAGGTTTATTGTTCGCAAGGTTTCCGGTGCACTTCCGGTATCCCTAAAAGTGATGTGTATCGACTTGTGATCGAAAAAATGGGAATGAGAAAGGTGCGTGTGAAGTTGGTGATTTGGATCTTCATTCATATTAGTCGAGAAGCTCTTGGCAGATTCGCGAGCGAGTTTCCTTTTAATCGTATGAGAGCACTCGTGCCGTGATCTCGCCTCCGATACGGTGGGGCTAGTGATACATTTTCCATATCACTGCTAAGGAGACATCCTTCCAATTTAGGCAATAAATTTAATCTGTAATTTAACCTTTGCTCCGTGATAGATTCCCAGCCTAGCTTCTGTAATATTTTGGATACGCTACTAAGTTTATCATAATAACGTTTTACAGCTATTGCTCCTCTACACTGTACGCAATCAAATTCTGTAATTAACCCAAATTTATGAGGATCCCATGTGCAAGCAGCATATTCTAAATGAGGCCTAATTAGCGGAAGATAACATTTTCCTTTGACATTTTCATCACATTTGCCAAGCACTCTTCTAATAAATCTTCATTTTTGTTACTCTGTCCTCATATTCCTTTCATATGTTTCACCCAGGAGAGGTCGTGAGTGAGGGTAACGCCTAGGTATTTAATCGAGTCAACACATTCCATGTCGGTGTTTCTTATGCTGTAGGCATTCGGGAGGGAATGGCTCTTTTTCCAAAAAATTCATCACTACGCGCTTTTTTCAGTTGAATTTTAATATCCGAGTGTGATTGTGCATTGTACACAATAATTGTGATTGTGCATTCTAGGCTGGTGACCTTACACCCCCCTCCTCACTCCCTTCCGGCGGCTTACGAGGTATTATGTAGATGTAAATATCGATCCTCGACCGCAGTGAGTACCTCTAGTGGGAGTTTTCTTGTTCTTTCAAAACGCAACACTTAAGTCTCTCGAGCTCCAAGGCGCACGCTTGCCGTCACTCGCACTCTCTTTGCTTTCTTTCCCACCGTAAATGATCCCCACCCACCTTTCCCCCGGCCTTCCCTTCATCGCCTTCCTTCCTCTCCTTCCGCCGCCTCCGACGAACCCTTCCTTCCCTTCGTGACCATCGCTCATGTGCTCAACCGCTGACCACCAAAGGGCAATCCAAACAGGCTCCCTCCCCTTTTTGTTTTCCTAGTTTCATACCGACATGCTTGCGTTGAAAACATGAAAATAAAAATAAATATTAAGGTCATGGTAATGCGAAAGCAAGAGCAATGCACATTCCCATTCCTCTCGACGACCCAAGAGAACAATGGATGTACGTATGAGAGAATAAGTAAGTGATATCGACAAGGAGAACTCTTTTAAATGACAAAATTATTTGAAATATGAAATTTGAAGTAGCAATCAAGTGAAAATAGTACAAAATCTTCGAGTCCGAAAGAAATGTTCTCCATGTAACTTTATTATAATAACATTGTCTCTGTTTAGAGCAAATGTAAATGTAAAGTTATGCAGTTTTTAAAAAAGAGAAAGGCTAAGTTAAACGTTACAATATGAGGACAAAAACTATAGAAGGTGTAAATCTTTTAGGTATCTCAAAAAGGGCTTTGGACCAAAGAGTTCAAAGTAGTAGGGGCATGAAGCGAAGAACCTTTCAACAGGAGGAAAGAATCGATAACAAGGATGCTGAGTAAGGATGTCAAGAAAAGGCTCGGTGTAACTTTGAAATGGAGAGTAATTTTGTACTACGCGTAAACATTATCAATGAATAACGGTGATAAGTGTAGACTGAAAACTTTTTAAATGTGGGTGTGGAGAAGGATGGAGAAAGTGAAGTGGACAGAAAGGAAAGCAAACGAGGAAGTGTTCGGAATGGTGTTGGAGGAGAGAGGATTGTTAAGGGAACTCAAAAGGAGGCAAGAAATATGAATTCATAGCGCTTTGATTGGCAGTAGTATTTAGGGGAGGCGACCGACAGCTGAGGTCATTTGCGCCATAGAGGATGGACAGGAAAGGATGAAGGGTGGAGAGAAACCCGGCGTCGGCATTAGCCTACTCTTTACGAAAGGCGCCAAGGGGTCCGCAGCTTAACGTCCCATCCGACGGACGGCGTACTCACTCAAAGTGTCCTCCACAAAGCACCTCAAGATGTGACTGTGATATAGAGGAGAACGTTAAGGAAACGAGGAAAGGGTTAATCATAGGAGAGACATGTTGGGCGTAATGAAGGGAGGAAAGAAGTTTGCGGAACTTAAGAGGGACATACTGTATTGCCCGATTTCAGGTTACTGTAGTATGTACAATTGTATAAGCTGTGTCCTTCCAAAATTAACTTTAACTGGTAGAATACCAGATAATAATATTTTCTGTGATTCGCAACTAATGCTAAATAGTAATTAGAAATAAAAAATTGTCCTGTCTTCAGTGAGACAAGTGGATTCCAAAATGACATACATCCACGCACTTTGTTGCCAATTGACGGGTGACATCTTGAACCTTGATTTCTCTCGGATAGGGCCCAAAATTCTACTTCATCACAGATTCCAGAGCTCTCACGTTACTAGAAAAGTGGGGTAGCCACCTAGGCTAAAATATTCAGGCCCAAGATTGACTGTGAGCCTCTTTGAAAACCTATTGGAATCGTCGCAAAGCGCATCGACCCGCAACTCGCTTTAATCACGAATGTTTCAACCGACAACAAGGCTTAATTTTAAAGATGACTCCCTAATGAAGACCAACTCCGTACGATCAAACACAGCAGATACGTAATTGGGTGTATCTGTCAAGTGCTCTTGGGCAGATTAAAATGGCGGAGTCATAATCGATTGTACCTTGGAGTAATTTGTCAGTTTCATAGTTAGAATACATACATATATATATATATATATATATATATATATATATATATATATATATATATATATATATATATATATATATATATATATATATACTAGTATATATATTTCACATCACAAATGAAAATCTTGATTTTATTATGGATCCATTATCAAATGTTAAAAATTCATAGAATGATTTTGTGTTACTTGCTGTCACCTGAAGCAGATTAAATTCAATGTGTCCGTGGAATTTGTCAAAAAATTATATTTTTTTGGAATAAAAAAGCCATTGAAATTATTGAAATATATTCATCTACATGCTTTAATTTTTATGGCAACTATTCCAGTACAAATTGGAAGCACCTTCATTTTTGCAGCCCGAAATTATGTATCTCCTCCTCAATAAACTGGAGCAATGAAAATGAATTTTAACTTACATATGAAATCTTAAATCACTGCATGCTGCTTAGAACACAGTAATGACCATGTGAGTGGTATCTAAAGGGATTTTTAAAACTTCTATAAAAAAATTCATTAAATAAAATCAACAATTTTTGACTGCCACAAGAAATAATGGCAGAAAAATATTGGTAACACAACAGTAACTTTTGATAATGCTAATTTCTGTCGAATTAAAATGGCTTTTGAGTACCTGATTCCAACTTCTAGGAATCTTTGCCTTTTCTTACTAAATTACAAATGACACATTTCAAGGAAATTTTATAACGCAAGGATATGATTGCAAATCCTTCTAAAATATGCCCAAGATTTTTCTTTCTTCAAATACGTGACAAATGGTGGCTATAAAGAATGAAATGCTGAGAGGAATTTGTATGCGATGTAATAAGTATTCTGAAGATAAAACAAATAGATGGGTTAATGGCAAACTTAAAAATTGTTTATAGAGTACTTGATGAAGGAAGATAACGGAGAAGATGACAGTAGACAGACTCATCTGTCAAACTCTTGAGGCACAATGGTTTGTTTGAGGGAATGAGAGTAATGAAAAACGATGACTTTGGGAGGGTAAGGAATACAAAGCTAGGTCTGTGAATTAATAATATGAAGCAGGCATTTAATGAAGGGCACGAAAGTAAAGAGACCTGAGGATATGGAGAGGGCCCTAGAAAGGAAAATGGCCTGGAGATCTGCGTCAAATCCATTCAAGCATTGACAGATACCGATGATTAATGTTTTCTTCTCCTCGAGCGCATGTTGATGATAATTATTCACTATAAATTCTATGCTCGTTCGAACTTAAACTTTCAATCAGAATAAAATTTCAGATCGCATGAATACAGTCTTATAACTAGAGATTTGTGAGAAATAAGGTATATATGTTTAAAGGGATATTAATAACTGAATTGCTGACGGTACTCATGGTAAAGCCGAATTTAATTGTCCTACTCTTTTAAATTTATTTGAATTAATCTAAATTTTCCTCCTCCCTTCTCAACTGGCTGCCTTCCATAATAGACTTTCACGTATTTAATACATAAATCATGGCACAGTGGTAGGAAACTAAACCAGCAAAATTCTCATGACACACTACGATACCTCACATTTATCCCCTTTAAGATATAAAAACACGATTTCAATATTTTTACACGAGGCAGGGAACCCCAAAGCTCCATTCTGCAAAATTCCATGATGCGAGAAATCATTCCTCTCTGTAAAGACTAAAGGCTAAGAAGAGAAAAAGTGAAAAATATATTTGGATATCTCCTTTGAAAATAGTTAAGCTAATTTTTATCTCTTGTTTTCCCTCGCTTCCGTTCGTATTTTTAAATCACTCGGCGTCGTTATCATTGAAATTTAATTTTTATCCCACCGTTTGGAATATCGCCAAACTTCTTTTCCATAGAGCTCTGAATTCTGTGCAGCCTAGTGAACAAAATTTACTTTATGGGCATATAAATCCCATGGAAGGAAAGCGAAATGTGAAAAGTCAGTTAAGGATTCGGAAAATGTCGCCGTTATGAAGAGTCACAGTCCCTGAGATGTGGTTTAACCAAGAGATGAGAATGGATACGTGGACGCCCCAATTCACCGAGCGCACCCGGCGCGTGTGAACAGCATGGCAGGCATAAAAAAATTCACGGGGATATGATGAGTCCAGGAGGTTTTTAAACAGTATCATTTCCGCAAAAAAATTAAATATTTTTTAACATCGGTCGCTCACTTTCCTTGCGTGATTTTCTCAAGTTTAGAGTAATGGTTGATATCGCCTGAGAGCTTTCACTCACATTATATATCGTATGTTTAATCAGTATCTTTTATTTTCAGTGGCTGAATACATTTTCTTTAAAACTAGTAAAAGCTTCCATTATAAATAAAGTGAAGCACTCAAGTAAAGCAGTCTTTATGATCACATTTTGATCTCCTTGATAAAAATCTTTATCAGTTCCCGGTCCATTTCCTCCAAATCCCTCCTCTTATTGACCATCCGTAAAATCCTTTACTTCTTGATAAATTATGACGATAAACTCTTCCCTGTTTTCCTTCACATGCCTACCGTAACCTTAGACTATAAATAAGATATGAACTTTACTGTCCTACGAAATAAAATACGCTTCAATATGATCAAACTGTTACATTCGCACACTTTTCTTGCCCATATTATGCATGACTAATAATACGATTGCTCAAATGGCCAGCTTAGCTCATATTTAAATTGCAAGTGAGGAAAGAGTACTCAAATGTGAAATATATACGCGTATATTCCTAAAAAATAATTATATTTATAAATAACTGGCCTTTGAAAATTATATTGTTCAATTGCTATAAAGTTTTCCTTCTTCCGGTCCAGGATATGATATTATTGCCATCTGTGCTTAAGTGGATATACATTGGAAAATAGAAGGAAAAGTGGATCCTTATTCAATCATCTGCTGCTTTCGTCCTTTTTTTTGGAATCTATACTTATGACAATGGTCTAGACAGGATCAAGTAGCACTAATGAAGCAATTCTTTTAATTTTCTCCAGGTATATTTATAAGTGAATTGCATCCATTTACATTTTAAGCAGAAGTGAAATTGGATAAGAAGCGTGAATAAAATCCCAACGTTGGAAGCTAAGTAAGGCAAAACTAACTGAGCAGAAGATTTTAAAACATGATACTAAAAAAATTAGTTTTGAAACTGAATATTTCGTATGAAGTTGAGAATTGGTAAATAAATTCATTAGCAGAAGAAAAATTAACCTCTCCGAAGGCAAAAACTTGATTTGCATATCGCGAAGGATAATGAATTCCTAATTAGCATGAAGAAATAAAATGGAATGATATATGGTGAGATGGCAAAGAGATTTGTGTGTCAAAATGGCAATGAAAATGCAAAAACAAAATCGAGCGAAAACATGGGCTCCTTATTTTAGGGTGGAAAAGGGAAGAACTGTGGACCGAATGAGGATTTGAAGTTGTCTGAGAATGACCCGAAATAACCGATACGTCCACGTCGTTCATCCTGAGAGCCTATAACCCCTTTCATCATTTCGTTTTCCCCTTCATCAATCCCTTTTTCCCCTTCTCCTCCTCTACCTTCACGCATCGCTAGATTCCTTTTTTTTAATTCGCCCTAAGGAACCCATTCCTTTCCGGCACCACGGGGCACACACACCCCCGTATTTCCCTCCCATTTCAAATATCTCTCCCGTGTCATCCCCACGTGCATTCACCCTTCGGCAAGAGAAAGGGATTTCTCCCATACCATCCACCCGCAAAACCATCCCCCCTCGCACCCGTCCCCTACCGACCCACGGCGCCTCAAAACCCCTTCACTTACAAGTCTCTCCGCGACTCATCCACCTTTTGTTCTGATTCGCCTCCTCTCTAATCGGAGAGTGCTCGCTCGCCCTTAAGTTCCTCGCCCCCTTCTCCTCCTCCTCCTCATCCGACCTGCTTCCTGCCGCCGGCGCCCTCCTTCTCAGGTTGCTTCTTCTACTCGGGCTCACTCTTATTCTTAGTTCTCAGTTATTTTCTCTTTCATGATTCTAGCGTAATTATGTAAAGTTAAAATGACACAAAAAAGGACTCAAGCTCTTGACTTTTTCTCGCTTCTCCACCTTCTTGATGTTTCCCTCGATGTTAATGCAATCGTACTGCTATACGAATAAATATTTTTTAAAGGTAATCTACCGGTACGAATAAATATATATTTCTGATTACTCAAGTTAGTATTCTACCAGTTACGGCAGATTTGGAAAGAACACAGGCCTTACAACGGCACAGCGATACATTTCCCCGCCTCTCCCAACAAAACGCAACCAGACACCCGACGCTACAATAAGCCCTTCTTACATAGACTTCCTTCCTCCTTTCATGCCGTCCAACATGTCTATCCTATCCCTTCTCCTTCCTCCCGTTTCCCCGAAGATCTCCCCTCTATCATGTTCTTCAACATCCCCTTGCCAATCAAAACGCTCTGCATCTATCTCACCTGTCTCCCTTGGATTTCCCCCAAAAATGCCTTTTTCCTCCCCCTCAATGTCGAGTACTTTTCGTTTGTTTTGCTTTCTGCCCATGTCACCATTTTCAACATTCTCCACGCCCACATTTCGAAAGCACGTCTATCGTCTTACCTCAACGACCATGTTTTCGCGCCGTAAAAAACCACGCTCCACATCAAAGTTTTAACAAACCATTTCTTAAATGCAAAAAATTTAGAGTGTAAAAATGATTCGTTACAATCTAAAATTGTTGCATTGAAATGCATATTAGCGGATGACTCCGTCAAAATTTACTGTTGCGGCAACTTCCGTAGTTTCTCGGAATTCCTCTTAATATATTAACTAATACCATTACATTTTCCATCTTCCCATTTTCTCCGAAGCTATATCATATAAAATTAATAACATTCTTACAAAATATGTTGCTTTAAACTTAACCTTTTTATGAAACCTTATAAATGGCTGTTTGCTTAGGTAAAAACATTCACAAATGGTTAGCAAATTACTGCTATGATCGCCATTTTTCCCCAAATATGTCATCCAAGGCAGCAACATATGATCACCATTATCGATGGCCCCCGGATATATTTTCCATCCTCCCTCCGTCTTTATTTCTTCCCGAAAAATGGATAACGTTTTTACGATCATTCTCCTTCCTCATAACCCTCTTGCGTTTCCCACGATGTATAAGTACCTCCCTCCCTCCCTCCTCAAAATCATACGTCACACACTCCTCCATAAAACACTCGGCGCACGTGCTCCCATCTCATTTGAAGAATGGAATCGATCGCCGGGGTCAATGCGGGCGGGGGCACGGCGGCGGAAGGGCAAGGGGCGTCGTCCCCCGTCGCGGGGACGCCCACCCCGGCGCGCGAGGCCTCCCCCCCCCCCCCCCGCGGTCTCCTTTCCCGCACGCAACAGATGAGGGGGTGGGGCCGGACCTTGCCCCCCCGGCGAACCCCCAGGATCACCCGCGCTCCCAAGCAAGGAGGGCGGGGGGTCCCGGGGAGTGTGGGGCGGCCGCCAAACGCGAAGGACAGGAGACGCTCTCTTCCCGATGAACCCCTCCACCAGAGACGTAGTTAGAGAGTGTTGGCGCCGCACCTGGGCTCAGTCCACTCGCCACCCACCACGCACACACGCACCACTCTCTTCTCTCAGGAGTCCTCGCCGCTTCACTCGTCTTTCGAGTTTCCTCCCATCGAGCGTCCCTCTCCGGGAATTCCTCAATAAAACAGTTTCCACTTCCGGGAGGCTGGATCCCATTTCCTCTTCTGTCTCCTTCGCTAGGGTGCTGGGGGTTAGGGGGGGGGGGGGCGTCGTGGAGATTATGGGCTCGCAACGCCTCTATCACATCTCCTGTCACGCGTTTTTCTTCAGCCTCTCTTCTCTCTCTCTTCCGCCGCTGTTCAATCAGCATCCATTCACTTTACCTATGGCCCTCATCCTCCTCCCGGGTAAATTCGGCAACACCGCTTCCCGACTACTCCCCCTCCCAATTCGAGAGGTCAGTGGGGAGGGCGCGGCGATCGGTCGACTCGTAATTCGGTCGCGTCGCTCTGACAACATCGCGAGTCACCCGCGTGTTTTGCTATCCTGGGCTCAGCCATTCTTCCTTGAAAACCATTCTCCTAATTGTTTCCTTTGGATATTTGTCGACTTTTTGTCACGCCTCGGTGAAGTTACGCGTGTCACACACATTTTTTCATTAGATAATCGAACCTTCACCAAGTGGCGCGACCGAAATGTGCGAGAGTGAGACAAAGGTGAGTTTTTATACCTTTTGGGTTTAAATGAAATTAATTTTATTTTTTTAAAAGTGAAATAGTGATGTGATTATAAACAGTAAGTCGAAATATTCATACAGGAATTAAGATTCGTCGAGGTTATAGTTTTGCATATTTCGAGGTGCATGTTAAATTTATCATACAGTGTCAACTGGTCATGCATGCGACCAAATAGTTTATATGTACACAAAATATTTTAATTCTTAGTTAGAATTAGTTTAATTCTTAGTTGGAATAAACATCCTGTTTAAGGGCCTTCATTCGCAAAACCAATATATTTTGCGAATAATTCGTTCAATTATTGTATTAATTAGACTAGGTGGGTTAGCCTTTGAAGAGTGCTGATGAAAGGTAAATTTTGAAAGTTCTAAAAGTTTATGAATAACTTCTATACTAATAAATATTCAGCATGCATCATAGAATCGTTAATAATTTTCACTACTAAGAACATAACGCAAAACATTTTAAATTTCATTAAAAATCAACTACAAACTATTTACATTATAATATAAAGAAAATAGTTCTTACAGTTGGTATGTTCCCATAAAATGACACATTCTGTGGTTTATAAACATTATTTTATTGATTGCTAAAAATGCCTCGGAAAATAAATATATTGAACAGTTCCAAGCAAAAGCATGAAAATTTACAGACGATGGCCCCACAAAAAATATTTTACGTCTATTTTCGCGTGATGAAGGACTGCTTCGCGGATTCAACTTTCGAAAAAGGCATAAAATGGTATCGGGTTGAAAGGAACACACAAATCTGGGAACTCCCTGCGGACGATACACTTTGAAATGCCGTCTGTAAATAAAAAAATCGATTTTTCATACTTTCTAAACGACAAATGTCATTCTTTCCTATGTAGGCACATATCCGGAAGCCTGAAAATGCTGAGTGTTCTAAAAAATGAGAACTCGAGTGAGTTCCCAAAAAAATAGGGTGAAACATTTCACAACATCCTGAACGAGATGCTGGAGACTGGAAGTAACCCCGATAAATTTCGGAAACGGAAGCAAAGAAGTGAATCTAGACACCCTAACTCCAGTCAAAACTTGCCTATTCAATGTAACAGTTCTTTGAAACCGCAGAAGGAGTTCGAGTGTGTTCGAGTTTTTGTCACGATCCTTCGGAAAATACATGAAAACATAAATGCTCCTCCTCAAATCACTCCTTTAAAAAGGCCATCGCTTCACAATACTTTAAAGTTTATTAGAATTTTCTCTAATTTAATTTCAGTTTCTTCACGGAGCATTCAAAATGGACTGGTTGTCTTGGAGGAAATGTCGACAAAAATATTACTTCAAAACAGAATAGTTGTTTAAGAAATCCTTGCAGGACTCACCCTCGCCGCGGCATTTGATGGATTGCCGGCCATGAGCATCTGACGCAGCTCCCGACACCTCTGGCCCTCCGCCTCCCTCCGATACACCAACTCGTCGAATCGAGAGCGGTCTTCCAATGCCACTACCTCCCTTAGTTCCGTAAGCAAGGTGTACTGGAGAAATGAGAGAAACAAGGGAATGTAATTCAGGCCTCCTAAAATTAAGTGAAACCCTTTCAGGACTGATTCAGTGGAAATAATTCATTCAAGGTAGGCATATGACCATTTTTCCACCAAGTAATTATTTTTTGGAAAAGTGCTATATCCTTATTGTACAATTTACTCTTAAATTAAAACACTCAAAAGATTTGGCCAATTCTGGTAAAACATTTGAAAATTTTCATTAACTCCGAATTCCTCCGGGCAATATATGTTTTTATGAATATTTTTTACACGTAAGTTACTCAAAGTGCATTTGGGTTTGTTGTTAATATTCTATACTACATTAATATTAAAAAATATAATACGAAACAATTAAACGTTTGTGCTCTGAAATTTTACTAGGTAGTCAGAGAAATATCAAGTAAAGATTATTCTTTGGAAGAAGTTTCTTCCTTACATTTATTCTCTGATATTGATTACAACTTTTAAGTTCTAAAATTGAAATATTAGCACATAACTTATGCAGATTTCTGAAAGAGCAACATTTAAATGCTTTGGAGACTTACCTTTCCTTTATCGATACTTCTTTTTTTTCTCGAATTTCCTATTTTCGTCAAGAGGTACTATTGATTTGACCTCTCTTGAACCTCTCTTATACCTTAAGAGAAATCCTATCAAAAATATACGCATTTCATTAATACATAGGTTGATTTTTATTCGATTAAAAATAAATTTAGATTAACGTAATAACAAACACTAATTCTAAATAATTTAGCCTCTAAAAGAGGAACTCGATATCTTTTTCTTTACTAATTACACAATTATTAGCTTCTAGCGCACGTTTATCAAATAAGGTACAGGTAAATTAATGAACTGATATCAATACAGCCATATTACTCTAGACAGATGTTTTAAAATATCAAAATGTGACTGTAATGATATTTTCGCTGCGTAGAATTGGTGGTATTTAATTTTAAAATATAAGATAGCGGGCAGTGAGAAGTTATAATTGTCAATATTAGGTGAAAATGAAAATTCTGCTTAAAGAGCAGAATGTATGCCGAGGATAAATGATTACGGAGTCACCGAGAGAAAAGCTACTTAAAATATCGAAACACCAAAGAAAACCACCGAAATTTGTTTTGCTCAAATATTTCCAGGAAGAGTTTATTGATTCTTCAAGAGACATTTAATGAAATAGACGCGTAAATCTAAAAAAAATATGCAGCACAAACAAAATTCTATTGTTTGTCTTCTTTGTCAACAGGTGTATATTGGAGAGAGTGTATGAGTACACATCAATGTTTGGACATATAAAAACAAACAATGTTCAGTATCAAGTAGTTTTAATATTTGCAATCTGCTTTAAATGGCTGTCTGGCCTACGTAATATGCTTATTTACTTGGTGGAGGTCAATATATTTTTAGATGTTTTATATATCACAACTTTGATAACTTAAAAAAATGTCCTTGATTTAATAAGTACAAATTCATATTTTTGACTAGAATTTCTATATATATATATATATATATATATATATATATATATATATATATATAAATATAAATATATATATATATATATATATATATATATATAAAAATAAATATATATATAAATATATATATATATATATATATGTAAATATATATATATATATATATATATATATATATATAAATAATATATATATATATATATATAAATATATATATATATATATATTTATATATATATAAATATATATATAAATATATATATATATATATATATATATATATGTATATACATATATATATATATATATATATGTATATATATATATATATATATATACAGTAAAAAAGAGGCACGTTAAATCAAGAATAGTTGAAAATTCAGCCTCGTACCCCAATTATACGAGAGAGTAAAATATGCCTAAACCGAAAGTCCACCTGTTTTAACATTTGCAATCTTTCCAACGCCATGGAATTCCTAAGGATACAAGTTATGAATTGTGATAAGACTCCAAAAGGATTGTTCTTGACGTCAATCGATCTTTTAATGATGAACCTATCGCGAAGTTCGCATTAATTTTTTTTATGGAAATCGCATAGCATTAAAAATAGGTTTTCCAGTACATAATCCTATTAGAGCAATATTTAAAATTTTGGACTTTGGAAAACCCACTTGTTCTCAAATTACTTCTCCAACGTCACCGTGCTCGAATGGAATAATAACACCCGAATAGAAGGAAAAAATGCACGCCACCTGAGCGTACTCGGTTTTCAATCAATATCCAGATACTACGCAGTACAACAATTTGCGGATTTTGCAGAGAAAACAGTGTTACCACGCAAGGGCAATATATCTTTCGTGCATACAAATTAAATGCCGGTCTTCGCTATGGAGTTGTCACAAGCCGAAAATGTACGGCGCACTCGCGGAAAGGGATTGCCGAAGAAGAAGAAGGGGATGGAAGTGGCGATGAATAGAACGGCTTCCGGAACTGTTGTCTTGGATTCTCCTGACCGCTACTCAGGCGTCGGGAAGATTTCATATGATTTCCATTGAGGCATATAGGAAGGCGGTGATGGGACCCAGGTGGTGGTGCCCGAGGGTGACGCCAAGAGGGGAGGACAGGCTGTATTGTGGAAACAGGGGAGGCGCAACTTTGTCCCCGCTGTCCCTCTCCTCTCCTCCGATATCGTACCATGCCCGGCGTGGGTGATTGCGCACTCCCAGACAGGTGAATCCCAAAACACACACACACGCACACCTCCTCCTCCTCTCCCCCCACCCCCTCTTCTCCTATCTCCACCCTCCGGAGGCGAACGGGGAGGGGAGGAGGATACAAGATGGCCGCCTTACCTTCTCGGGCGTGCTCAGCATCTCCAGGAGGACAGCGAGGAAGGCGTCGATCGCCATCCTCCGGGCGGCGTACTCCCGCATATAGTACGCCAGGGTGGCGAACTCGGACTTCCTCAGCACCCTCCTGGCCTTCTCCTCGACCATCTGCAGCGAGGGGCAGCCCAGGGCACCGCGTCCCCCGCCGTCCACCGCCGACGACGAAGGAAGGCCACTAGCGCACCTGCGGGGGCGGCAAGAGAGAGCGCGCGGCGGTTGCCTATGCGTTTTGCCCCTCTCTCTTTCCCCCTTCGTCCCGACAGGGGGGAGAGAGAGGGCGCGGATCGATCGGGCGGCACGGCCCGCCTCAGCGTGCGCGTGTACTTGCGTGCCTGCCCCCCCCCCCGGACCTCTTCCCCCCTTCCCACTGGAGTCCCGGGAGCACACCTCGCCTCGCCCGCTCTCCGGACGTGCGGAGTGTCGGGGGAAAGGCCCGAAGAGAGATGGGCCCCCAAAGGGATCAGGAGGGGGGAGGGGCCCCGCTCTCTCTCTCTTGGGGGGGGGACGACCAGGGGAGCGGGCCTCCGTGACGGGGGTGGGGGGGGGGTTGGGGGGGGGCGGAAGGACAAACACAAGGGCCCGTACATAATTAAAAGCCCCTATCCTTCTCTCACTCACTGGCGCAGATCAATACGCGAAGACACACGACTGATTCGATCCATTGGGTTTTGCCCACTTTCCATCACGAAGCATGACAGGAAGAGGTCAAAGGAAGTCCCGTCCACTGAGGAAGGAAAACTTCGGAGGAAGGGCATCGCATGGGCCGAAAGGGGTCAAGGTGATGGAAGCCACCAAAGAGGACGATAATTGAATCCCGAGGCCTTTTTAATGTTAATAGATTCTGTTGAGTGGCTGGGTGTTAATGGATTCCGCTGTTACTTGAAAACCAGCGGTCATGTGCAATTAAGCAATTAGGAGTAATTTCGGCGCCTCAGGAGGCAGGCGCTTCACAAGCGGAACGAGGACCGTGGGGTCGAATCCCACCCATCTCGAGTACAGTGGTTGGGTTGGCGTGATTTTTTTTAGAATTAAGCTACTGTGATGGAACAACTTTACTTACAAACATCTTAATTTTAACTAATGTGCTTAATGATAAAGGGAAGGGACTAATTAGCTCAATTATTTGCATTCGAAATTAGATTTTTCTGCGCATCATTCTTACATTAATTTACTCAAATTTGAAATTCAATCAATTAGTTGATTTATTTAATATGAATTTTACATGAGCATAGTGCCCAGAAAGTGATGCCATTAAGGATACCAGTATTGGGAAAGGGAAATAGGCATGCTTGAAAAAAATGGCCTATCTCTACTGCCTAATCGATACCTTTAGGATTACTGTGCGATCAAGTCATTAGGAGTCATTATTGTAAAAATTTTCATTTTAATATGATGGTCATTACTTCGAAAGGTTCCTATTTTCATTTTTTTGCAGTGATGAGCCACTTTGTATTTCCTTCAATCATATTTTTACGAATCAGGCAATTTTTATGATAGATTTTCGTCTTTATTCAAACCTTCTACTATGGTTCGCAAATGTTCGTGTTCCTTGCAAAGTGAGCGATGAAATACTGGACTAATTTTCCCTCTACTTCGTTTACTGATTATCTCTTGGGAAACGATATTTCCTTAAGATATTTCTCAGCAAATACCTGCTCAGTAATATATATATATATATAATAAAATAAAATATAAATAAATATATATATAATAAAATTATATACATATACATAATAAAATTATATATATATATATATATATATATATATATATAATGTATAACACTTAGCACTAATGGACACAGACAAAAACACGCAGAAACACACAAAAAAGAGACTCACTATTTTTGTGTGTTTCTGCGTGTTTTTGTCTGTGTCCACTAGTGCTAAGTGTTATACATTATTATTCACGTCCGTGAGACTTTCAAAAAGTGATATATATATATATATATATATATATATATATATATATATATATATATATATTAGTTTCCTCCATGACGGAATTCTTGTTCTCCAACAGAGAACAATTATTTAGTTAAGCCTCCAATAGCAACAACGGTCAATGCTATAATGACGACATGTAATGTATTTGCTTTCTGATCCTCTATTCCAACATAAAAAACTTTTTTTCTTAAAATGAATGGCCAAACCTCATTGGTATCAAGTCTTACGACTTAGAGGTTCTTTAATTTAATTCTAAGAAAAAATCAAAGTTTTTACTCTAAAATTGCACAAATTATATAACTTAATCCGACGTAATACTGAAACAAGTTTCAATTTTAATCACATACTTTGGATCTCTTTTGATAGACTGGGAAGCAACTGAGGATATTTCATTCAAGTCTGCTGAGTGAAAATTAACACAAACAGCTTTTAATGAGCTACCTGTTTTCATCAAACCATAAAGAGATGCTTCTGCATAACTTCCAGCTTCTAAATATGTGAGTTATTTTAATTGAAATATTTCTAGGCTGAAATTTAACCATTTCTGAACTAAAATGGTTAAACTTGAATGTTTAAACTCAAACGGCTTAATCGTAAATGTTTTATTAGCCGATTTACTGGCTACACAACTTACACCGAAGTGGGGAGGTAAAATTTCTGTCCCGCTGGATGGTAAGTGACTTGCTTTCATTTAAAATTATTTCACAACGTCCCGTCCAGTACGCCACTCTTGAGTTGACTCTGGTGTAGCAAGTGGCACATCACGCCACTCTAGGCAAGAGTGGAGTACCTTCAACGTATGCTTCGCCTCACGCCAGACCTCGGCAGAGAACGCGTGTTTTTTTCGTCAAAAATAATCTGTTCACCGGGCATTGTAAGGTACCTCTACTAAAGCAGTTTCATGCCGTTGAAAAGTAATTTGCCAATTAAGTCGTCTAAAACATACTCAGTAAGATATTCGACTAAATATAACAACAAAAGGTTTGCGACGAAAGTAAAAAAAAAAACTTTCAAAGACACCAAAATGGTACTAAAATACCTTTATAAGCAATGATGCTTAAATTTTTTAGAAATTTTTGCATGATAATTGAAAAAAAATTTATGCATAAATAATATATCCGATATTACAAATGGTTAGTTGCTGACATTCACTTATCTTATTTTGAAAGTTTCCTGCGATCACTTCCGTGTCAATCTCAACCTGGATTATACAATTATTTTCGTTCAGTACAAATGAAATATAAAACGATTAAACAGCCACTTTCATGAGTACTTTTTGATTATCTAATTTCTAAAACTAATGATTTGTCTTGCACTACGTATCAAGTTAAAAATATAACATCCTCAGAAAAGATTAGATGGAAGTATATTACATAAACCAGCAAAAAAATATGGATTTCATTTTCAGAGCGAACTTAAATTATGCAACAGAATGTCGTCCCACTCCCTGCCGCCCCTCACGGGAGCAAAGCGCGGAATCGCCCGCCTCCTCCCACCTGCTCCGCCATGTGCGCAGTCAATTCCGGCCACAGCAAATCGTTTCTTCAATACACCCTCACTCAAACTTCAACTCAGCCGTCCAATTATTGAGGAAATTCATCCTTTCTACAGGAACGCTCATATTGAAATTCATCAGAGTACGCGTGCAAACATTAGTTTGGTCGAGGAGTAAAAGGTAAAAAAGTATTTACAGCAACTGTTGCGCAATCTAAAGAGTTAATTATGCATTATGAAACAGGAGGCACCGGAGCACGCACTGCCCTCAAACATACGGCGACAAACTATAACATCGGGCGAATTCCGTCTTTCCACCACGTGGAGGCGTTTTGCATTTCAAGTTCGATCTCTTCCCAGACGGAACCTACCGTTCGCACGCCAGATGTCACCTGGGTTTCGCCTGAAAATTATGCAACACCCTATTCCCAGAGGAGGCGACTTCCTAGAGGAGGAGGACTTAGATTCGACCGTGCTCCAACTCTCGCCACACACTGGAAACGTTTCTGATCGGCCTAGGAGAAACGTGATAAGCTCACGGAATGTTAAGCCATTGACGTCGTACTATCTGCAATTCTCAGGACAAGGGAGTTGTAGGCTTTGAGCAAAATATGATTAAATAGCGCACGGACCTTTTATGCAGGCTTTAAGGTGCGATAAGTACCTTCAACGGTACAGTAAGTAAAATTCTCTGATCGAGACTCCCATTCTATCCAATTTTTACCCCATCACTTATAATGAGAATGCCATCGCCAGGAATCGAACCCATAGGATCTGCTTGGAAACTAACCTCAGACGTCACACCTATTCGTAGTTTCATTTCAATATCCTATCGGGAAATGAGTTTAAAAGAGAAGACGGAGATGGACGATTGAGACACGAGACTGCAAATTATTTCAGAACAAGCGTCATATAGTCAACGTATCCTCTCCACACATACACGTAATTAATTGACCACTCAAAATCGGTTTAATTTCGCTGACGACATTTCCGGTTTCAAGTACCTTTTCATACTGACGTAATTGTATGGACGATTCAAGATCGTTTGTAAAAGATGACAGGCATGAAATGTTATGGTTATGGCCGAGTGGCCATGAATTATGCATCACTGTCGGGAGGACCCGAACCCCTGCGAACTTGAACGAGGAAGAGCAGGGCACGTACGTTGATTTCAGAATGAGATCGGATAGAGGATAAGGTCGAATAAAAACATTTGAAACATTGATTCGTCCCGGGTTATTCTAATATTTCAATTGAGCCCCGAAGTTGATGCAAACACTTTTTTCTTTTGATCCGAAATCTTATGCTAAAGTAATTAACTCTTCATATTAAAGTTAAGATTTAATATTTTGCATTTAGAATTTGGGAATACATCCGGGTGTTTCCTCAATATAAATTCATTCTAAATCTAAGGTTCACTAGTGATAGCGATTGTTGATCTTTTCCAAATGGAATATGTAGATATAGATAGTAAAATCCTGTCTGGGGAAGGATTGTCTGAAAAGTACCACAAAACAGGTCATCGGGATCATAGTATTCCAAAGGGATGACTGATTAGAACATCCTAAAGATGCCTTTAAAAATTCCGAATTTATTCCACCAACCAACAGCAATCCACCGTTAATCTGCTGTTGTGTATGTATGTAAATGCTAAAAACCTCCTAAAGATAACTGCCTTTACGAAGCCACTTCACGGGAATGAAAGGGTTAAAGGGAGGAAGGAAATGGAACGGCGGCGGGGTAAGCATTACAGAGGGTATTAAGCCCTCGGTAGCCACGCGATCACATTGAGTGCAAGCAAATCCACCCTAATTGGCCTCCCCACGGTTATTAGCCGATATCATCAATGTCTCTTTGAGCAGAGCTCTCAAATTCCCGCTCATGAACCTATCAATGATTAAATTACTACTGTGTAGACTGAAGCTCGGAAGACCTGATCTCTGATTTCGAAGTCTAATTTTAATCCTCGATGCTCTTACGTACTCAATATAAGTAAGCACCTTTTCTCATCCCCTCATTTATTATTTGAAATAAAACTGAACATGGATGAAATTACTGAACTGAGAACGAACATGCTAGCCATGAGAAACGAATTGCGTTTATTTGAGAAATGAGGATTTTATAAATGAAACAGACGCTGCTATTTAAAATAAGTATATAAGGGGCGACGCCTAAACCTGGAAACATTTCAATTTGAATTTCCCGCCATATTGTAGTACCACTGGAGGTCGCAATTGGCGTTCTTGAAAGCTATGGGCATCTAGTAAACAGTCATAATCCAACATGGCCGAGATATTACGTACACGTGCGGAGTACAATCGAAGATCCGCTTTTATCGAAAGTGTTCGCGCTGGGCGTGTTATTTCGAAATAGTTCGATTCTTCTGGTAACCCAGATCAACTGTTTACGATCTTGTGGCTAAATGTAATGCTTTGGAGAAGTCTGCGGAAGGTTCCGCTTACCCGTCGAGGAAATTCCATTCGAGGAAACGCGTGCTTGTCCGGATTTAAGCGCCGCACCCTGGATATGAATTATTTCGCGGGGAGAAAACATAGTAGTACACATATCATTTCTGGAAAATATAACAGATTGTTTTTAAATGCTCATTTGTGGCATCGATCATTTGATATATCATTTACTGTTACATTAAAGAGGCTTTTATCACCGAAGATCCTACTGTAAAAAACTAACTTCGTTTAGTGGGATTTGATTTCTAGTAAAAAAAATGAATTTGAATGATAAATCTTAATCTCTAATGGTTTTCTTATGATTTTATTTGTTGCACACCTGCCAGGTTAATGCCATACACCTGGCGCCCAAACAAAAGAATCACTCGTACTGACTTATGTTTCTTGTCGGTGAGGTCATCGGGGGGCGGCTGGCATGTACAGTTGCACAATACAACGGGAACTTAACCAAGAGATTAACCGATGGAGAGCATTCCTCCACCGGTTTGATGGATTTCCTCGCGGCGTGGAGTGAGTGCATACGAAGAATTGATTCCTATGAGAGAGTGTCGAACCGTTGGGGCCTTGGGGTGGTGGGGAGGGGGTGCGGAGAATTAAAGAGGGAGACGGGAGGGATGTGTCAGGGGGCTCGGCGCAAGATCGCTATTGGCGAGGGCAGCGATAACGGAGAGCCGTCCCCCCCGCGATGGAAGAAGGGGAAAAGATCATGCCGTTACACAGCCACCAACCCCCCTACCTCTTGACCCCACGCACCCTCACTCTACCCCCTCCCGAAATATTTTCTGTCTGTTAATTGAAAAATCAATGTTTGATCAATTTCGTGTTGATTACGGTGGATAATTAAATGTAGAATTTCAGACCTCAAATTTTCATCGTCGTTTGTTTCCGATCTCTTGTCCTCATACTTTTTATTTCTACTGAACCTCGAGACTACGAGCAAAAAAGTACTGATTAATTATTTTGCGAAACAAGATTTTCTCATATTATTCGGAAAAAATTGTATGATCGGAGGACAAACTTGTTATAGATATGGACAAAGTTTGAAGTTCTCAGCATTGCGTACATACGTAGATGTATACCTCGTATAAGTATATTTTGAACATACCTCGTATAAGGAGTTGTACTATGATTCCAGGCACATTACATTATTATTATCATCGTATTCCTGATTAAACCTTCGACTCGCAAATACCACACCTCTCCCCCATCCTGGCCCATCGCCCACCCTCCTGCCAATGAGTCGCCCCCCTCACCTGCACCCACCCACCCAACCCAACCCAACCCCCCCAACCCTACCCAATCCACCCCTGACCGAGTGGTCGTCCCACGCGGTTTAATAGCGGCATCGCGTGCTCGTGGCTATTTGTCGTCGAGGCGGGGTGCTAATGCCCCCGGGCACAAGGTGTGAGAGACGGCCCTTACGGGGAGGAAGCCGGGAGTCGGAAGGAGGGAAAGTGAAGTCGGGGGGAAAGGGATATGGAGAGGGGCGGGAAATAAATAGGGAAAGAGGGTTCATTCAAGGCCGCACGTGTGAGCGCGCGCGCTTAGGGATGTGAGATTGATGGCAGTCAAAAGGGGGACAGTGCTTCGGATGGGTGCTCAACAAGCGAAGCCGTCTCTCCCTCTCTCTTTCCCTTCAAATGGGAATTCATCGCGCGGTCGCGGTTTCGCCCGCCACACCCGGATCCTGCGATCACATACGTATATGCTCATGCACAGAGATCTCTCCCTGCCTCTCTCTCTCCCGGTTCCCTACAGGCCTAGTCCGAGAGGTTTTAATCGAGAAACGATCCATTAAGATGCATATAATTTCCGCCGTGGCTTAAATATAATATTTTACTCCTTTAAACAATAAAACCAATGCATATTTTTAAAAATACCGTCTGCTTAGTAGATCACATGCAACGGCCGAGGATTAAAGTGTGTGATAAGAGTGAATAGTATGGTGGTGGAGATGGCAGAGTGCTTCTCTGAATTTCGTATTTTTTAGTGCACGATAATTATCAGTAAAATCAACAAATACATTTTTAATTGCGACAAAAACTTATGGTCAGTCGCGAAGCTAGAAATATTAGAAATGAAAGTTGAGACGGACACAGACATAAAGTGACTGATCACTGTAAACAAATTTGAAAATCGTATCGATGGATCGTGCGAATGTTGCCCTACCAACCTGCACCGATTGTGGACCAAAATTTGCCGAAGGGATTTTTTTTTAGGAGTCGAAGCTCAAAGTCGTGAGAGTAAGAGCGCGATCAGGACCGAGTTTTACCAGAGAGAAGAGATGCATATGCTATACGCATAGGGAGGGACAAACAGTGTTACTAATTAAAATGAATAATTTAGCAGAGGAATGAATAGATACGCCTCTTTGATTGGATTGTATGCCTTTTTGAATGTTCGCTTACTTTTTATTCAAATACCAATATGCTCACGGTACGGTGATACATTGGTGGCGATTGAGATGAAAAGTATTGGAAAATGAAGAAAGAAAACGTTTGACAAGGTTGCCACCGTCGATTCAGTTAAATAATTTGGTTTCTAAGGTGTCTCCAAGAGCAAGTGGAATGAGGCAGGGCCCCAAACCTGACTGACTAGGTCCCTTTCGCCGCATTTATTTATGAGCACTGCAGGAGAATTGATGGGCGGGAAATTATGGAGTCATAAACCTGACGTGATATAGAACTTGCTAACGAAACATATATGACTATTAATATGACTCTAACGCCACTACTTTAATATTATCAGTCTGTGAAAAATAAAACACCATAGTACATATATTCCTAGGGAACTTACCTCAAAAAATTTTCCATTTAATTTAAATAACACAAATATACAAAAATATTCGCGGAACATAAATAGCTCCCTCTCTCACTATTGAATAAATACTGTATTATTAACTGCTAAGGATACATGTAGCGATCCGGCGATAACAATCCTCCCTAAATATAGAATAAACCAAACATCCGCGGTCGGAATCTATTAGAGTTGACTGGTCGCATTATGACAACTCATTTTCGCGAGGAAGGTAAAAAAAGGTCGGCGTGATGGAAAGGATTTCATTTAAGGTCTCGCTCGTCCTATGCCTCGACCGGGACACGGTATCGTCACCTGTCGGACGCCTTCGGAATTACGTCCTGCGTCCGCGCTACCGGGGTCAATCGAGAATCAACGCGTTTAGCTTACAGTGAGATTTGCACATGTGAGATTGGTGTGTGCAAACTCGTGGGGTGGTCTGTGTACGTCTGGGAAGGGGGGGGGGTGTCTGCTCAATCCCCCAGTTACCCCCCTCCCACGACCCCGACGTCAAAGCGGTTGAGTAACCCTTGCAAATTACTCCCTTACGCCCACAAGCCACCGTCACGCGAAATAAGAGAGGGATGGCGTCAAAAAAAAACAAACAGCTCGCAATGCGATCATGTCCGAGTGGTTTGGAGATAGTGGGGGCGTCTAGCGGCCCTTATGACGAAGGCCGGCGCCCTCGTGACATAGGGCGAACAAATGAACGCCAACTTTCTTCCCACCCTTTCCCAATGTCCTTCCCAAGTCCAATTTTGGAAAATGTTTCTAGGCAGGCTTAACACACGAATCCGGTATTTCATTATAGACTGTGCGAAAACTCGAGGCATTAAGTGTAAACAGTTAACTCTCCGTGGTCCACGACAGATACCCGACCACACCTGAGTGACAAAACTTTTTAGTGCTGCCTTACACTTACAGTGAAATACTCCGACGTCAGCAATTCGTGGATTTTAATTTTAGCATAATCAATCTAAAACATAGTATGGAAGATATATTTCTCCGATATCGATTTCGGTCAACCAGAAGAATATTATCGGCATCAATAAAATTACGGCGAAGGTTTATCCCAGCAAGAGGTCAGTGAAGAGCTGCTCTCCAAAGCAAAGCGATTCCAAGAATATACCATAGCCACTTGACCGAGGGCATTGGTCCTGCATCTAACGTCCTTGCCAAGGCTGCCGCATAAATTTCCCTCCCGAGTGATGACCATTTGTCATACCAAACTGTATGATATGAGAGATTTTCATCTTCAGGAATGGATAAAGTTGGTAATAAAATATTCCCCTTTATAATGAGAGTAAAATAACAGAAACTTTGCCCTTCCACCGTAAAGATTCAATATTTCACTACCATGGTTTCGATGCTGCGCATCATCATCAGGTAACATACATAAAAAATCTTCTAACTTATATAGCCTGGCTCGAAGAGGGGAGGATGATAGGGGGAGTAAGGGGGGCGGGGTAAGTTGAGTGCAGGTGGAGCAACCTATAAATGGGTTAAGGGAGGGAGAGGGTATGTATTGGAAGGTTTCTTGCTCAAATTTGCGGAAGTTTATGTTCATTTTATGATGATTAAATGAAGAACACAATGTAACACTCGACCGCTCTTAGAAATAGCCGCGGAAAACACGCACATTGTGTTCTACATTTAATTAGGAGACCGTTTGTCTGCAATGGCTTGACCTTCGTTAAGGGATGGTCAATGGTCAACACTACCTTGGTGGGGGCGGGGATGGCGCGGTAAGATATTGAAATCTTTTAGGAATTTTACCTTAAAAGAATATTTATGCGGAAAGTTTCTTTTTATACCCTCATCATGAAGGAGTTCCACAAAGTTAAACCTGAAACTGTTATGATTCCCCCTTTATAGTTCATTAAATGAACGAAATCATATCAACTGATATAAAAGTTAGTTCCGATTTGACTACATTGGAGTCGCTTGTAAGTGAAGTAACAAAAGAACCCAGAGCACAACAATCTAACTGGAGAGGAGAGAGACGACAATTGGCTTTTGGGAACATTGCGTAATTGTGACGCGGAGTCCGCTGTTTGCCACTTCTGACTTTTTCCGCTTGCGTGAAATACGATCTCTTCTTCATCATTGCATTTGGTTCATCTTCGACTTTTTCCACTGAATTGCATAATTAGATTGCTGAGGTGTTCCCGGCACAGCGTGGAATGAGGAATTATTGTGTCAGGGTCTCGACGGGTGAGGTCCTTTCCGCCGCATGGCATTCGTCGAAAGGTACCATGGGAGAACAAGAGCTATAGTATGGCAGGAGAATGTGGATGAGAGAACTCTGGAAGGGCACTAAGACGATACCCTGATCGATATATAATGGCTTCTCTTGCCGAGGGCCTGCATTCGAATCCCTACGATGGGAGATTTGTGATTAGTACTGTTTCCGAATCCCGCCGGGGTGTTCGGAGGAGACAACTAAGGGATATTTTCTAAAGTCCGTCGGATTGGAAGTTAAACCGTTTGACCCATTTTAAAGGGCTCAGGAATCCTCTCTACACTTTCTTGTGCAAGACTGTCCATGAAACTTTCAAATGTAATACGGCAGTCAACAGGCGAATGGACACTCCATAAGAATGTATTAAAATGAAAAGGAAAACATCAGGAACAATTAGCGTTATAATAATATAACGATCTAGGGATAACTTATAAATTTGAAGGAATGAGTTTGGATATTGGAAAATTTCAACGGAGAAAGTCCTCTTACCTGCGAGACTAATGCGTTTTAGGGGTTGATGAAGAAATCGCACAGACGGTAAAACTCATAACGCCCCGGACTCATGAGTTTGATGGTTGTGTTGATTATGTGACGTCAAAATATGTGAGACTTAAACAAATAAATCTTCAGCGTTCTTATCATTTCCCAAACAATCCTAAAACATTGACTATATTATTTCACTGTTGACATAAGAAACGGCTGGGTAATGTGCAAAAAAGAGGCTTCTGTCAATAAAAACTTTAATATTCCATTGTGTTCCGCATGGTTATCTCTTCAAATATTCTCAATCTTTGCTTAACATGCCTTTTACTGGTTCGACCAGGTTGCAAGCAAGTTCTTATCGAGCGCCTCGATGTCTGCATGAGTGAACCATCGGGCGGGGGCGCACGTCATTCGGCCCGTATACCGTTGGCATGCTTCCATCCAGCTGGCGAAGGTCAGGCGGCACCTAAACCGCCTCACTACCATCCTAAATCCACCCTTTTTCAGACCAATATCTGTTGCACGCGACAGAGAATCTGCCCCTTAGCAGTCATGAGGCTATGTACCCCACTCCCAAGGCCAACATTTCCTGCAGAGTTATTGAACAGAGCTGAGTGGGTGCAACATGGCGTCATCCTATGGCTCTGAGTTCGCTCTAGCGAAACGTCGTCTAACGACGTGGGATGGGAGATGGGATTTTGAGCGCCCAACTAACACGATGACAACATTCATGACAAATGTATAATACTTTGCGAACACGCTTGACGGGTCTCCACGTATTTGGCATTTTTAAGATTTTTATTAGAATAGTTAAATGTGCAAATCAAAAGAATGCAAAGAGTTTATTAATATTAATTACTTATTTTCGTACTTCACCTACTTAAAAACCTCCCTTCGTCAATCTTAGATTTTAACAAATGGAAGAGGTAATTTTTATATCACAAAAAAATAGCATTTCATTCAAATCTTAGCAAGTTAATTGATTGAAAACTATTCTCTCCGCGAATCCAAAAGACTTAGAGAGGCATTAGGAATAAGGTCAGGTTACTTAGTAACATTTAGTGATGATACAACATTAGTAACAGTACTAGTAGCAATAAATGTAACTAGTACAAACACTATTACAATTAGTCACATTTGTAATAATAACCGATTCACGTGGAGGACAATGGAACTCTCACAAGTACGATATACAAAACCAAATGTGGCTCCACCTCATAAATAAAAACTAGCACCCAAAACTTGAAAGCAGGGTTAGAGCCTTTCAGTAATTGGATAAGAATTTTAAAAAAGAAATCTAAAAAAATGCTGGGTTCCTAAATGCGACATGCGTGAATTTTAATTAATTAGTCCAAAAAACATCATAAATCGATACGGAAAACGGATTGTCGCATTTTTAATGCTGTTCAGGAGCGAAATACGAAAATTAATTTGAAAATACCCGACTGAATTATAAATTTTATTAGGCCATTAAACTGCGAGTCATTTTGTTTAGCAAAACACGTGAATGCAAAATTGTGAGATGTCACCACCATCACAGTTTTCATTTTTATAGAAAAGAAACTTTCAAATGTCTTGAATTACGAAAAAGTAGCAAAGACCCAGGGGGAAGATGCAGCTAAAAATTTCAAATGATTTGAACGCTTTCTATGTCTTCCCCGGACCAGGAAGAAGACGACCCGCCACGTAAAATGTCCGACCAGTCATTGATTAAGATAATAACTCTCTCACAAAATGACCCACTTAATATAGATTTTGACGAGATTCCGAGGACGACTCGCCCTGGATGGATGTCACCACGTAGTCTGGTGGCTAATGCCTAAAATCTACGCCACGCTCTGTCTCCTAACACGGAAAAGAGTAAAACAAGAGCGCAAATTATGTTAATTGATTCAAATTCTGCCGCTGGCTCTCTCGCCGAAACGGCGAGATTCCCACTCCTGTTGGATGTAGGTCATGTCGCCCCCGAAAAATGCTGTGCTGCCGGGTCGCGATGGGCTTCGGGGGCGATGGCAGGCGGGGGGGGGGGGAGAAAGAGGGTGCGGATTGGGAGGGGGAGGTTTGAAAGGGGGGGATGATCCGGCGTCCCCCTTCGGCGCCGCGGGCGGATTGATGTGATGGCGGCTGAGTGAGATCAGAGGGAGAACGCATCGCTTGATGATGATTTTACGCTTCACCAGTGCGTCGCCCGAGAAGAGGAACATTCTGTTAGTCTAAGGACGGAGTGTGAAAAAAATGGAAAAATGCATAGAAGGTTTTTTAACCTCCCTCCCACTTTCATGCTCTGTTTTCTCATCACTGCTCCTGAATTAATTGAATTTATTTTGCCGTTATCACATGAATGGATTCACTTAGGAGTGTGGTATCTTTTCTTAACCTCCGTAATGTTTTTGAATCGTGCAGAACTGAATTATTATATCTACAATGCTTGTTTTTTGCATTAATTATATTTGCAATTGTTTCTCTGAAATACTGAAGCTAATTACTACATGCCTCTAAAATGATGAAATCATTGTATTCATAAATTATAATTAGACAACAAATTAAAATAGTTGGAAAATTCTCAGTGTTTGGCAATGGTAACTTCAAAAAATAATAGAATAAACTTGAATTTTGTTATCATTTGACCATTCAAATTATGCATTACAATTAGTAATACATAAACGGCAAACAGCAATGCTATCATAATGAAATAAGGACAATTTGCGCTTTTCCACAGTTTATTTAACGTACGACGCGTTTCAACTCACAGAGTCATCATCAGGTACAAGAACAGTCTTGTACCTGATGATGACTCTGTGAGTTAAAACGCGTCGTACGTTAAATAAACTGTGGAAAAGTGCAAATTGTCCTTATTTCATTATGATGAACTTCCACGACCTCAAGCCTGAATCTGTTGAACTTAGCAATGCTATCAAATAATACGCTTTCATGTCCTTGATTCGTTTTACGTTCAAAAAATTTCATCCGACTAATTATGACGATTATTATTACTATTGAAAGCATCTTTTTGAAAGGTATTTTTATGGATACTTCTGACGATTAAGCTAACCGGAACTTCATTTATGTCACTCATTTAGTTCATTTAAAATATTTGTAAAATAAATCTCAACATTTACATAAATACATACCTCAGCATAAAATTTTAATTCATCGTCATTGCATTTTCAAAGAAATGACCAAAATATGAAAAAAATGTCCGTGTTTGTTCAAAAAAGAGAACTAAAATCATTACAAAAGATGAACTGAGGCTCACAAGACAAATTCCAGTGGTTCCGTTTCGAACCTTGATCAGCTAATAGGTTATACAGGGTGTGGCAAGATAACTTCCTTCCTTCAATGCAAATTGAACTGGAAAAAGGAATTTATATTGCCGATATTAGTAACTGAATCATTAGTACGAGATATATTCGAAAAATATCTAGTCCATCTGGGTGTAATTTTATTGCACGTGTACTGAAATTTACACCCTTACCTAATGTCGGAAAAATGGTGTATAAAATATCGAGATATGCTAATCCAAAACTAACATCTTCAGTGTGAATTATTTGTGGCAAACAGTTTTAATAAACATTACTGTCTATTACAGCTTTGGAGTTAATAACGACGCCATGGCGCAACCAATTTAGCGAGACTTTGGCGAACGGAAAAATACGTAAAAAATCTACTCCCTCGTTTCCATGGGCAACCACGGTCACGGGAAAATAAACGAAATGAAGCTCTCCCAACGTCCAATTTTTCCCTCCGCGATCCGATGATCGACGCCTCGAGGACCCGACGAAAATCCCACGCGAAAACGATCCGCTGGATGGGGAGATAACAAAAACTGACAGTGTAAAGAAACGCTGACTATCGATCACCAAACCAATCCCCATCTCATTTCCTCCCCTCTCGATCTCACCCTCATCCCGTCCCGAATGCACGCCTGCAAATCCCGCGACAGACAGATTTCATCGGAAGAGAGAGGACGGGGGACTCCAGGGGGAGAGACCACCGGGGGAGGGAGACGGCTGTTCCCGACTAATGACGCGTTCCTCCGCCGGCGAATCTGATCACCGGAGACAGGGGAAGGAACGGGAGCGGGGGGGGGAGGGCGAGCCGCCGTCTGCCCGCCAGCCGCACACTTGCGGTGCCCCCACCGGCTCCCCCCCCCAACCTCCTCAGCGACGGCAACACGCAAAGTAACATCTTTAGCGGCGGCACGCATAATGATACTAACCTAAAAAATGACATCCATTCCCCTCCTAGCCGCGCGGGGAGGGGGGTGAAGGAGGGGGAGGGGTAAATCATAATGGGGACAAGTGCGGGTGGAGGGTAAAGGGGATGGGGTGGGTTGTGTGATAGGATTGGGAAGGAGGATTAGGGATTGGAGGGGGGATCCACCCGTCGTGTTTCCGACGTCGAAAGACTTGATTCCCAGGGAGTTTAATTGGAAGGCGGTGCGGAAGGGTACGGGACGGGAATAGAGTTAGCGCGGCGCGTCGCGTCCGGACGATCCGACTTCGAAATTGAGGTTGGGACGGGATTAGGGCGAGAATGATCGCGAGGAAGAGTGAGGGGGGGTGTGTGTGGTGGTGCGGGTATTCAGCGGGGAGTGGGGGAGGGAGGAGGCGGGAAATTGGGTGGGGTGCGAGGGGGGAGCTTCAGACGGCACAGGAAAAGGGAGCGGAGTGGGAGTTAGGGAAATAAAACAGAAAGGGGATGGGGTTGGGTTGGGGCGGGAAGGCGGAAGGCGCCCCAGCTGTGTGGTGAGGGGGGGGGGAAGAAAAGGACGACTACTACCCTCTCTGCCGGCTGCCTTGGCCCCGCAGGCTCGCAAAACAATGGACTTCCCCGCTCCGATCCCTTTTTGTTTTGAAGTGGAAAAATTAATTCCGGTCGGGGGAGGAGAGAGGCAGGAGGGGGTTGAAAAAAGGCAGGAATTTCGCTCCAGAATCGCAGTACATACAAAAAGAGGGCGAGAAAGAAAGGGGGAAAGGGGTATGGGGTGGAGATACCTATATCTCCGCCGCTTCGTCCTCACCGAAAGGAAATTATCGCATCCGCGCAACGCCGCTATTGGTTTCACAGAGTCGCTATCGCGGGTCTCTCTTCATGCAAAACGATGTGAAATAAATTCAATGCGACGGGAATAATTTTCACTTGCGAGATGAAATTTTTAAAGGCGTAGTCATTATACATTCACTCAATTTATTCGTCCGTTCCAGAGATCCTTTGGGATAATGTCCCCGAAATATGCCGTTTTTTTAAGTGAACATTTTGAAAATCATCAATCGTAAATGTCTGAAGAAAAATGATTTAGTTGAAATATTTTTTATTTCTAGTTCGATAGCTAGTTCGATGAACAAAAAATTGGGAGAGAATTGCAAATGAATTGATGAGACAATTCGTTCCTATCTCGGAAATAATAATTCCGAGAAACGTTGTTTGGGTTGCTTCTGATTTCATTATTTTCGAGTATTTTACTTCCGTTCAATTTTTCTTATGACTCCGTTAAAAACTGCCATAGGGATTTTAATACTGAAAATTTTTTATCCCCGCGGTACTCCTTTTCGTACAGGCTTACGTACGTCAAATGGTTGCAATTCCTATATCTTCACATGCGTATGTGAGTAGCGCTAACCTAGCTTCATGTAATTTCCTACCATTTTATTCGAAGTTAAAAAATTAAATTTCATTGAAAACTATTCCAATTAGTGAAACTTGAGAGATAACCAAATGATATGAAATTGTATTAAATCCTCAAAAACTTCTCCAGTGGATCATAGCTCCTGCTGTAGCATACTCCTTCGCCTGGAAACCAAAGAGCAGTGATTCGCTTCCCGGCGAAAAGAAATATTTCACTGGAAACTGAATACTTCTACTGAATTCCGCACTAATGACATTTCTTTTAACCAATTGAAAGTATTCAAATACTACTGTAACCATTTTTCAAAGTAACTGAGATAAATACGACTAATTTCTCCGTGATCGCTTTTATTTTTTCCACACTTGATCCATTTTCCCTCAGTCCTAATATGAAAATACCTTTAACTTGTATGTCGATTGACAAAATCGCTACAAAAATTTTAATGTATTGTGACAAATTTTTGGGTTTGTTGCCAAATTTTCGTAATTAAACTTTATAAAATTTTAGCAACGAAAAAATGTTACTAAATGAATTTTGGATAATTCGTTAAATAATTGGAAAAGCTACCTCGAACAACCTCTCAAAATTTGTTCATCTCAAACAAACTGGGCATAAACGTACACTCCGCTAGTTGCAGTGATATTTTTTATGGGGAAATAATACCGTACTGAACTGAAGCCACATAAATGACTATCCTTTACAAAAAATATACCACCCTTTATGTGTTTATCTATGCAGGGGCAAGATAAACCATGCCGGCGGTAGTTTCTCCCCTTTCGCCGCCCTTTTCCCTTCCCTTAGCGGCGCAACTTCCCACCAGCCCTTTAAAGGTGCAAATGATCTTAGCTGCTGACCCTAGCCATCCAACGTAAAATATTTACGCTTAGTTCTGTAGGAGGCTAAAGTTGTACCAACCCTAGCTAACTCTTGGCAAGCCACTTCTCGCATCCTCGGAGTAGACCCCATAAAATAACAACAGTTTACAAGAAATATAGAGGTAAGTTGACCGAATTAATCAAGTTTACTCTGAGCTTTTGTAGAGAATATGCTTTGCGGGTGTGCAGAAGGACATTGGGCCAGGGCCTTCATTTCCGCGTCTCGACAATGAAACATTATGGTGAGTTAGGTGTTAAAATGCCTTGGCAACTGGAGTTCCTTGCAACTCAGAAACTACCAGGCCAAAGCACAGAAGATATTCCGAGCCACAATTTTTTGGTTTATATGCATATTAGATTTACAACTTAATCGCATTTAAATCCAAAGAAATAAAAGATTTATGGTCCACTGCATTTCTTCACTTCTTCAGACTCTGAATCGGAAACATCCTTTAAAACACGATCCTTTCCAGTAAATATATGTATATTCTCCAAAACCAATTCAATAATATCCCCTACGACCGTATTTCCATGAATTTCTTCTCTATTACCATGCCTTTATAAAATGCTTTAATAGAAAATTTGAGAGTATTATCATTGTAATAATGCATACCATATCATGAGAGCGTCGTGTATTGTAAAAAGGAATTAATTTCACTAATAGGATTTGGATTATGGGGAAAGATTGACGAAAAAACTGGAGTATACCTTTGTTTACGAACAGAAAAATGGTCCAGCGGGGGCTATCCTCATCCTCTCTGGTGTGCGACGTCTGCTAGACTAGAAATTATTATACTTGCTAGTTACTGACGAAATTATAATGAAAATAAATTTTCCCCAGCTGGTTATTGGCCCAAGTTATTTAGTGCTAGGGTGAATTACGCCATAAATATACATATTAATCGTCCAAATGACAAAGCAGACTATGCCGAAAAGAAAAGGGGAGCCAAAATATTTTTGGTACCACAATTTATGACGGGAAATGGTTTCTTTAAGATTATTTGTTCGTTGATTTTTCATGCGTACACCTCCTTATCATAAAACGTGTGTATGGATTTATTTACCTTTGTTATCTCACAGGCATAATGACTTTCACGTAAATATGTATTGTTTATTGTTACGACACTTAAAAGTAAGGTTTATCGTGGGTCATGTGTTCGGGAGAGGCAAATGCAAAATCTGCCTTTCGGCTTGCGACGTTAATCGGTCCCACGAAAATAAAGTAATGTATATGATGAAGTTAATTTCAATCAGGACACGTTAAAAAAGGGGATAATAAATGAAAGCTAATGTGGAAAAATTACAAGTTTAAGGCTTTGAGTGGGATGTACCCAGTTAAAGGGTAGCAGAGAAAAAGTTTGGGAAAATCAAAACATGGAGTTTAACTGATGAAATTTTATTGATGGTTTGTAAGAGTAGGCAGATAATATTATAGTCTTTTAAAAATTTCTAACAAATGACATTAAATGGTTTAAAAAAATATTTTGTTGGATATAAAATGAGTTTGAATGCCTAAAAGAAGCGGGCATCATGAAGTGAGTGCTAGGAGGCTTGGGCAAATTGTGCGCCTGCTTTAGTTTGTAAGGCTAGCCGACGAGACAAATGTACACCGAATGTGGAGGAAGGCACTTTAAAGCTCAGTATTGAAGGGCACTCGAGAGTAATTTTTTACGGCGTTTTTTCGTCAAGCTAAAAATTCAAAATACATACACTCAAAGATAAGAGTAGATTTTAGACATAGACCACTCATTTTTTAGTTTGAATTTTAACTTTTAAAGGGGAAATGAATACAGGGAAGAAAACACATCTTCTCTTAAGATTTTGGACTGCACTTTCCAACCGGAGGTATTCTGATTTCAGAAAATGAGAAAGTGGGAAGGTAGATTGGAATGAGAAATTAAAGTGGCCATAAACCAGATGCTACTTAGAACGGAGTATGCAAAAAGCGGACAGTGTGTACTCCAATTTTAGTGATAAAAAATTACGACAGAGAGCCACTCAAGACACTGTTCCTCGGGAATAATTGCCCGTAAGAATTACCCCAGGAATTTGGTGTTAATCCAGAGGGCAGGTGTGATTTTTTAAATGCTTTGCTATGCCTTTCCAAACTGCGGGTTAAAAGTTTGCAGGATGTTCTTCTTCACACGCGATTAAAATCATTGACATCACTAATTACCAATCAGAGAAATGAGATTCTATCCCTTTAAAATGTGCACCCCGATTTACCATTGCAACGACAAACTAGGAGCGAGCGGCTATGTTTGCAAGCTCATCAGCCTCTTGTTTCACTAACACCGCACAATCCCCCATACAAAACGAGGTTCTAAACTCAATCATCTCCCTACAATTTACCCCTATTTGCGAACCGGGATTAACAACTCCTAAGGAAATCACCGCTTTCATCCACTCCCTTAAACCAAAGAAAGCACCGGGCTCTGATGGTATATCCAAGTTTTGCCTGAAAAACCAAGGAGCTAGTCCTCGGCCACAATAACCGTATGATCACGCGGGTTGCCTTTTTAGATGTTGCCATGGCTTTCGACAAAGTATGGATCTAGGGACTCATTCACAAAATAGCTACTCAACCATTCCCAATTTATCTTACAAAAAATTATACAATCCTTCGAAACTAACCACTCCTTCCATACCTCAGTGTCCGACGCCTCTTCCGAAATCTTTCCTATCGCCTCCGGCGTTCCATAAGGCGCAGTTCTATCCCCCTTTTTGTTTAACTTATATATTAATGACATCCCATCACAACCTCATACTAATTTAGTGCTCTATGCCGACGATACCGTAATCTCCGCCCGCTCACTTCACCCCGACAAAGCAAACGAGTACTCACAAGAACACCTAGGCTACCTTTACGACTGGATGTGCACTTGGAAACTGTCCGTACAACCATAAAAATGCAGCGTAGTTAACATCTTCAGAATTAGAAGAAGAGGCGAAGGACTACCGCTATATTTCGGCTTTCAGGAGATTCCGAAGAAGCAAGAAGAGAAGTTCCTCGGTCAAATATGGGATAAAAAACTGAACTTCAATTCCCACCTCTCCTAAGTCTTAGTAAAAGGGTGGGGCGCTTATCGCTCCATCTACTGCCTTTTTAAACCGTCGTCCCCCTTAGCTTTATCCACCAAACGCATCCTCTATCTATCAATGATCCGTTCCATAGTAACTTACGCTGCACCAATCTGGGCTCACGCCACCAAATACCCGAGTAATAAAATTCCAAAATAAAATAATTCTTAATTTCTCCTCAGCCCCACATTTTCTAAGAAACTGCGATCTACATAAGGACCTCAAATCCAAACAATGCCGGATGTATTAACTTCATTAACTCAATCCTTTCATTTCTCATCTTATTTGATGGAAAGGCTCTGCAATTTCTAATGGTGTCTGCGTACTCGCAGTTGTGCCAATGTGAGAGAAAAAAATCATGGGAGTAATAATACTATGTATGAGCGAGACGGATAACTTTTCAGACCACCTCCATATATGCATGTACTAGATGTGATGATTTAGGAATGGACACGAAGGGGGAAGAGAACATGTGGTGTAATAAGAAATACCATGTGAGGGGAGTGAGTACTGAGGGAGGGAGGAAGGACGGAGGCGAGAGAGAAAGGAGGAGTAGGAGGATGAGTGTGGTAGGTAGGTGGAGGAATGGGTCAGGAATTGGAGTCGATGGAATGTGTTGGAGAAGGGGTTCGGGGGGGGGGGGGGGGGTAAGGAAGTAGGGAACCAAGGGACAGAGCCATGGATAACGAGGATAAAGACGTGGGCTTGGGAGGGAGACTTCTCGTTAAGAGAAAGGCCAAAGAGGGAAAGGAGTCGGTGAAGGAGAGGTAGGGGATGGGAAGTGGAGGAGGACGCAAAAGGGAGAGAGAGAGAGAGAGAGAGAGGGAGTCCGCGGTTGGATAATAAGCGGATTGAAGTCGAGGGTTTAACGAGGGGGGAGGGAACGAATGGGAGAAGAGAGGGGATTCACATCCGGGGCGCCTCCGAAGTGGACCGAGATGGTGAAAGTGGGGGAGGGGAGAGACGATTTTCAACTTCTTTTTCACCCTTTCACATATGTAAGGGGTTGTGCCGAGGGTTTCATTTTATTTCTTTATTTTTCATACTCTTTCACGGGGGACCGTGGAGTGTGATGATGCAAGGGGGGGTGGGGGACTTGATGGTGAAAGGAACCGAGGGGGAGGGGTCGAGGTAGGAGAGCGGAGAGGTGCAAACTGACGAATAGAGTGTGGGCGTGGTGGAAGGGAGGGATAATTATTTATTCACTTGGTTTCTCTTTATTTTTAATCTTCTTTCACTGCGTCCCAACCCATCCGCCAACCGGAGGCGTGACTGTTTCCCCGAGCCTTACCTGAATGCCCCGACCCTCCCGCTCACCGAGCTTGTCGCTCAGTTTTTCACTTATGGCTTCGTGCAAGATTTTGCAAGAGAAAGAGAGCGAGAGAGGAAGCCCAGGAATGTCGTAATTGCGGGCTTCGTTTCCTTCAATTGATTTTATTTAATTAATTCTGTGACATTCTCAACTCCGCCACCTGAATTTACATAGAGTAAACAAAAGTTTTTTGTAAATAATCGGTTCATGTTCTCTGATGATAAGATACAACTTGTTTGATTATATGGCGTCATTCATACTTAACAGACTACATTTATCCACGATTTAATGTTTTGGCTATCGCAATATGAAAGAAAGAGCAAGCATGCATGATCTGTATTACGGTGATTAAAGCATATCAATTCATTAGATTTTGGCTTTAGACAAATTAACAGCAAAATTGGTTTTCATTTTGGAAAATAGAATTTTATTTTATTCCTTTCTTAGTTGTAATATTAATTTCGACATTAAAATATATAAATATCGTAGATCTCAATATTAATTCGATATTAATATCCGTCTCATAAATCAATGACGCTTAATGTCTGGGTCACAAATTAATCTCGCGTTCTTTTACACATCATATCACAATCACCTCTGAACTCAACTCCCAACTAGATGCTTGCTATACGAGTATACTAGATTTCTCTAAAGCATTTAATTCCGTTTATCACTCCTCTCTGATTCTGTGCTTCATGAGAGTAAACAGCGTTACAATGCTCAAAATAGCGTCTCATGTGTTATCCACAACTTTCTTGTCTCCCCCAATTAGCGGGTAATAACGGATGGCGGTTCTCTTATAAAACTTTTGTTATCTTATGGAGTACACCAGGGTAGCGTTCTTGGACCCATTCTGTTTTCGCCATACGTTGCCAACGTTCTCGAGTGAGGATGCAACATTTTGCTTTATACTGATAACTGCAAAATTATAAAGGAGTTTGACTGCACCCTTGTTCACCAATTCCTTCAATCCACTTCCCTCACTTCCGCTAATGCATGGTGCTCAAAATGGGGACTAAATATCCATCTTTCAAAATCATCCATGATGCAGACGTAAAACTCACGTACCTAAGGCCTTGACACAATGGAAAAACGAAATATCCAAGGCCGTAAACTTGATTGGCACTTAATTTGTTTAGGGAGTAGGTAAGAACTAGCTGACAAGTTAAGGGAAAATTGAATACCACACACTCGGTCACTAGGGTGTGTTTGGGAAACAGTGACTTTCGTGGACCTAAATCAAATACAAATAATGAAAAAAAATAAAAGGAAACAGACTCATAACCGGTCCTTAAACTATGGAGCTACTCAACAGTCCTGTCAATTTCTTTATTGCCATTTCCCATCATTGCATCCCCTCCCACAGAAATTCTAGTCGTAATATCATTTATCCTTCCTTGATGTTTAACACCTATCTTAACACCATCTACCATCTGATATGAAGTTCTTATGCAGCAATGTGAACGGATATCTCGACTCCAACGACCTTTTTATTCCTTTTCAATCCGTATTCCCCCTCGGCCCAAACGCGTCAGGAGTAGTCTTCTACACTTGCCGACATTCCGTCTTTCCATATCCTAGTGTTCCTTCTTCTTCCATATTCGCACCATATTCAACTCTCTGGCCACTCCATTCTAATATTCCCTGGACCTATTCGCCTGCTGCCAGCGGCTCCCTTTTAACACGCCATTTAGGCAGTTATGACTCCGCTAAGGGGTTACCTTGTTTTCACATACCATTTGTAATTTGTATTTTCAATATTTAACAACTTTTTCTGCCATTTGATTATGCAAAATTGATTAATGTGCAAGGAAATAAGAACATTCTTGGTGTCGTTTTGGCAGAGGTTTAAATAAATAAATAAAAGTAATGCCGAAAGGTATTCTCGTCTGATTAAGTCCCTTTGACCGAGACTCAGGAAAACTAAAAGCAATGTCTGCTTAGCGTAATTTTCAAAAATGTGTATAATGATGTAAGAAAACCACCTGGAAACATTTTCCAAAGCTATATTGACATATCCAGGAAGAAATGTGAAGGAATTTGGCGGTTTTGGTTGAAAACAATTATCGTTCCTCACATTTGAGGGAGCGGCAGAAAGCATTTATTTCATGTCAGCGACGTTAAATAATCACCTTGATAGACAACACTGATAAACTATAACTCAATATTATCTTGAACGATAGATGCTGATTTATCATCCGGGAGTAAACCGTATAGATATTTACGGGCAATCTTTTATAATATATTATTAGATATTCACTTATCAAAGATTAAAAGCAAGATAAGTTTTTAGGATGCTGGAAAGCATAAATTATAATTATAAATGAGCAACCATTAATAACATAGCAATAAAATCTTGAATTTCAAAAGCATTTCGTTCATTCCAGAGATTTTTATTACAGGTGATACTAATGTTCTCAATGAGGCGGATACAAATTCTATCCTCCTTTGTATGACGTGTAAACTGTGCCCATGAAAGCGAGATTGCACCTTTTTTAATGCTTAAAGAAATGCGGCGTCCATTCCACTAACTTTTTCGAAGCAAATGTGGGGGAAAAAGCGAGGAGAGAAGCGCTTGTAATAGAGTAGGAACCGGATGATCGAATGAAGTGGCCACGAACTCTTTACGAGTCCCACGCGGTAAAAGCTTTTGGCGATAGTGAACCTCTCTGAGGAAACATTCGACGGTATTAGAGTACTTGCGTTTGCATCGTCAAGCGGGCCTAAACCATACTTATTCCCGCCTCCATCCATTCCACGCTACTGCCATTCCGCTCATGCTTTCATATGCATTTAAAAATATCACTTCAGCTAGAAAACCATTTTTCCATTACCAAATTTTTCTCTGGCTCATTAATAATGTCAAATATTTTTAAAATACATGTGCAGCTCAGACATGAAAATTCCAAAAACAATTCTGAAGGATTAACACTGACGAATAATCTCAACAATCCCAAATTTTAATGTTATATGAATCATATTATTATAATTATCAATGAGAGGATCAAATTCACCATGCTTCTCCAAGATTTAATCCTCGACGAAGTAGCAATATCAGAGCGTTAAAATCATTCTCCTTGATCGGGTTTCAACTTTCCCGGTCAAGGTGAATGATTTTCACACTCTGAAATTGTCGCTTTGTAATACACATTTAGCGGATGACTCCGTTTAAAGTTACTGTCGCGGCATCTTCCACAGTTTCTTGGAACTCGACGAAGTATTCGAGTGAAGGCTTTAATGATTTATTGAATGCAAGTTGGTATATGAAAGACTACGCGGTTAATTTATAAAATATTTTACATTTTATTTCAGCTTTTTTTAATACTTCAGTTTTAAGAATAAAAAAGGATGAAAAATTTTGTGAAAAAACATTCTTGGTCACCTATGCTAAAATTTCTAATTATAAGAGGTCAAAATAACGTCCGTGACATTTGCAGTACCCAGTTTTGACAGTTGCACACGGTTATAAATGATAGGTTTCCAGGTAGATGGAAGATAATTAATTCCACTCGTAATCCAATGGAGAAATATGCATGTGGTGACAAGAGAGCTGTAGGTGGGATTCGAATCCGCGGCCTCAATCGAGTGAAGAAAGCAGACACGGTCAAAAAGGAAATATGAACGAGCACAGAATAAAATCACGTTTAATTAAACACTTCGTTCGCATTGTCATTCGGAGGGGAAAAATTGCCATATTGCGAACTAATCGGGCACGTGAATGGAAAGGTCAGAGTGATTAAATGTCAATTTACTCAATCGATTCGATATTATAATGCAAATTTTGTACATTTTGTAAAGTAGTATTTCATAGACAAGACCAGTTTTGTAGCTGGCACCTTGAAACATTTTTGTTCCGAATTTATTTTATTTGTAATACTGGTGCCAATTTAAGTGTAGCACATAATCCAGTTATTTTTCCCAATGGAGTATTCATAAAATCCGAGTCTTGATTGTGAACATCAGTAGAAACTTTAATCTTTGAATTTACGATTGAACTATATGAAAAGTACGCAACATGTCCTTCCACGGAAATTATTAATTTGGAATTTTTTCACATACCTAACCAAGTAGATGGTGAAAGAGAAACTAAATCTTAATTAGATCACTTCTTTGGGAATCAAGGAAATATATTTCAACAAGTACCCGTTGTTATATGAGACGAATGTCTTTTTTTAACTTCAGCAGATTTTACGCGTTAAATAATGTCCGTTTATTGAATAGCATAAAATATTAAAATTAATTTAATTATCATTGTTCATTAATCAAAAGAGTTGTAGCAAAACTACATTTGGTTTACAATATTTTTTAAAGTTTTAAAAATGTTACATTATTGAGGTATGCTATTGAAAAAAGCATAGCCGAAATTTAAGCATGCAGGCACGGTGGCCAGTTAATATCGTTAGTATGCGTCCGAAGATATCTCATCGAACCCTGGAGGAATCTTACTTAAGGGTATAGTATCGTGCAAGTGACCGCTCAACTCAATCGGGAAGCAACAATGGTGGGGCGGTAACAATGTGGGTTCGCTCACCATGGCAACAGGAGTCTCTGCTCCTCCTCTTCTTCCTCCTCCTCATCCGGAGCGACCGCCATCTCCTCTTCGTCCGACGTGGTCTGCAAGTAAGGCGCTGGCTCCGGGAACCCCGCGCCGAAGCCGGAGTCGAAGGGGGAGCGGCCGGTGAGGGAAGACGAGTGCGGGACGCGGCCCACGTCCCTCACGGTGAGCGTCATGCGACGAGGGTGCTTGAGGCGGTGCACGGCCTCGTCGTGGCTCAGGGACAGGAAGGACACGCCGTTCACCTCCAGGATCTGGTCGCCCACCTGCACGCGCGCCCGCGGAGACAAAGAAGCAACGAGCCGGGTTGGTCGTCGATTCCATTTGGGAAGCTCACCTCCTCATTTCGACCTCATCGTCCGCGTCCGATTCGCGGGTCTCATGGCATCCACACATACACACGCGCACACACACAAACACATACACACAAACACACGCATACACACACTCTCCTATGATGCCATTCGACCCGAACAGAAATTTGAGAGAACGATTTCTGAACCGAAATTAGGCGCAAGAGGAGATTATTTGGTGTATCCGCGCTGCAGGAAATAGAAAATAATATGTAAGGACTGAAATATAAGCATAAAATTAACTTAAAGCCATGAATCTGGACTTCCATAAACCAATCGTTCAAATTAGCAAATTAAAGGATTGGTCACAGTCTAAGCGAGTAATTTTGACAAATACTTCTCCCACTTTTCTTTTGTTTATCTTCGAGCTGTTCTTTTCGAACAGAATCCCAATAAGATCGTTGGCAATAAGACGTCCGCGGGCATTTCTAAGGAGCAGAGGGAAGCTATTATCTGAGCCTTCAAAGTGTGGTAACTGTCAAGGGTATTTTAAGTTCAACACTTTTATTGGAGCGGAACCGTCCCGTTGAATTACCGGATACTTACACGTATTCCGAAAATTGGGGATACGTATGAGTATCATTTGTATATGTTTTCTGTATTTTTCTTATTTTTTTTTATTTCTCACTTCTCCCAAATATATATATTATATATATATATATATATATATATATATATATATATATATATATATATATATATATATATATACATATACACACACATAAGAGCTGAAATTATACGTGTGGGTGCACGATATAATACAAATATATAAATGGGAAACACGTAAAAGGACACACATTCAAGAAACTTAAAGCTTGCAGCCCTCTCTTAAACCTTACGAAACCGCTGGCCATGTTTTCACGTCGTCTCCGTTCTAAAAATGCTAATAATTCGACAGTTTCCCATAATTTCCGATTAAATTCAAACATAAGAATGTAGATATTCTATTATAGTAGATTCTATGATTTTTAGAAGTTTTAATTAATGAAAAATATTTTTTTAAGATTATTGTTTTTTTAAAAAAGATAATTTATAATTAATGGATGAAAGAGAAGAAGATGAGCAATGATATTTTGTAAGTTAACATGATTCTGTGCAAAATGACTGAAGTCATCAGTCAAATGTATTTCATCCTACCCTGATTTTTGTTTATGGTCAATATCGGCACAAAGGCCTCTTTTTGAAATGGTATTCAAGCTTTTTGACAACAAATAAAATGCACCTATGTTATGCATACCTTAATTCGAGTTATTGAGTCCGATTACCTTTCAATACACCTCCAAAACAACCACCATTCAATGACGTTATTACCTGAGATGTAGCCTAATTGCATTATGTAATTTTCTAATTGTCTAATTCTGTTTATATTTACCTTATTGCCAATTTCAGCAATATAGTTTTCCTCGGATTCTAATGCTCAGGATTGTACACACGATAATTTAGAAACCCTTTGGAACTGAAGTCTTTCAGTGCAATTCATTTAAATAATGTTAATATTAAAAATTATTTATTGAAAATCGGAGGGAGAAAAAAAGGGAAAACGTGAAACTTCGGTATGAACAACATAATGTGCTTGCGGAAAACACTTTATTTGGCGCTCATGATTTTATCAACTCCAGCGTTCAAAAAGAACGAATAAGGAGTACTTACGAGTACATGTATGCACTTTGGTCATAGATAGTAAGGGGAACTAGAATATTAGTTTTTCCAATATAAAATGAATGCCTCAAATAACTTTTTTTCCTCGAATATTTTGAATAATGCCGTAAAAACATTGATCAAGTTTTATGAGGTATGCAGACCAAAAGATATCCTAAGATGTTTTTGAATAAATTTTGGCACACAATCGCCATTCACTTTAACTAGATTTGACGACCCATTGACCTCTTTCTACACTAAATATACCTTCAAAAGAAATCTTTTCCGCTTGAAAATAACGAGTTGCGAAACAGTTATGCAAAAGCGCACATGCTGAATTCGATAAGTTCTAAGGAGCAAAGAGATAGAAGGTTGGTCCCTATCCCTTTGCTTGGTCCTCTAGAGGTAATCCTTTGCATCTCTACGAGCCACTCGTAAAGATGCGAAGGATTAACTTTCGAGGGCCAACCAAAGGGATGAGGAGACGCGGGGGTCTCAAACGAGCGCAAAGCGCGAAATATACTTGAGACAAAATGAAATGAACTTGAGACCACCATTTCCACTGAAAGAGAGGGAGAGTGTGAGAAGGAGCAGAAAAACGTCTTTAGAAATTCTCCTCTCTTACTCAAGAAACGGTCTTTTGGGAGAGGAAGTGATAAAGTTCCGTCATTCGAACGCGTCCTTTACGATTACAAAGCTAGAGTTTAACCGCTTTATGGTGTCTGTCACCGTTGACTTAATTTGATTCTTGCGTTTAGCTCCGAGCATATATTTTCGGGCTGTTGAGGGGAAAGCAGTCAAACGGCCAAGGTTCAAGAGTTCAGGGAGCAGGGTGTCCTCATCGCGCAGGCGAGAGCAGGGACGTTGTGCGCCGAAATACATAGGGTATGAAGTCATGCACCATCGACGGGGCTGAGAGAAGCCGCCCACTAACGAATTGAATCCACAACGGGGTGCGAGCCGCCGGAAATTTGAGCAAGGTCTTTGAAGTTTCCACTGACCTACTGTTAAAGGGGCACACGTAAATAAAAAAGAAGCTAAAACCTCACTAGCGGTGAATTGAGCCACGTCGACAAAAACGCCATTGAACTAATAAGGAATTAATAGAGCGGTAATTGCGATCGAACGCATTTCAAATAAAAATTTGGCATCGGGATTTCAGAAATATCGGATTGGATTTAAAATTAAAATCTCGACTTCAGAGAAGAGGGCAGATTGGTTTTGGACAAGGCTTTCATTGACCAAAACCATTTTCATGGAACAAATGTAATTATAAATATTCCTAATCATCCATTCTGATGGTTGGGTTTTTAGTTTTATTATAATCAACAAATTACGAATAATGTGATGCTAGTATATTGCATAAACTATTTCACATATTCAAATGCTAAATTATTTTTAATTCAAATTTGATGAATGGTAATTTTTTTTATAATACAGGGTGCGTAGTTTGAATCCGGACAAACATCCGTTTCCTCGAATGAGGTATCCTCGCCGGGTTAGCGAAACCTTCTCAAGACTTCTCCGGAGCATTATACTTAGCCAAAATATGATAAACAGTTGATCTGGGGTACCAGAAAAATCGCACTATTTTGCAAAAATAGCGCCTAGCACGAGCACTTTCGGTAAGAGCGGCTCTTCGATTTTACTCCGCTCTTGTGCGAAACATCTCGGCCATTTTGAGGCTGTGACTGTTTACTAGATGCCTATAGCTTTCAAGAACGCCAATAGCGATATCAAGTGGAACTAAGATATGGCGGGGAATTCTAATTGAAATTTGTCCGGATTTAAGCGTCGCATCATGTAGTATAATACAGATAAGTATTAAATTCTTGAAACAAAAAAATCCGGCTATAACTGTAAAACTATAAAAATTCAACTCCTAACTATCCAAAACCATTTAATTTGCTGTTGTGTTAGCTGAAAGAACCATCGGCAAATGCCTCTTATGAAAGAATATCGGCAGAATAGATTTCACACTGATAAACGTAAATGTGGCCTTAATATCCGAGATGAACAAGATGGGAAAATATCATGGGATCTTCTGCTCACCACTGCTATTATTTTTTCTTTTTCGCCGGAGCATCCGAGGCTTGCTTTCACAAATAACTGCTGATATAAATCGAATTGACAGTCTGTGTCATCCACATACTTCGACGCCATGTTCTGAATACTAAATGTCAATATCAACTATGACCTACGCCTAATAATTATACGCGGCTGTGATAATGTATGCAGTTTTATCACAGCACTGATACAAAAGAAATAAATACCGTAGGGATTTTATTTCTTTCAATCAGTTTCAGTTTAGTCGTTCCTTTTTATTTTTATCTAAACTAATTACTAATTGACTACACTCAAGCACTCATATACTATATATAGTGCCGTCTCATATTTAAAGCCATTTCACCAACGATAATTAAAGGTACCTTGTGCCGAAAATTACTTCTCCGAATGCTAATGTGACATATCCACAAACTTAAGTATTGTGGGATTTATAATGAAACGTTACTTTCTATGTGTGTCTCACTAAATCAACGTGGCATCAAACGCAACTTCCTAACCAAGTTCATTTTATAAATGTGAATACTTTGGATTTTCAGGAGGAAGGCAAATGGGATATGACAGGCAAACTTGAGGAAAAGGACTTTAGAAAATATTTGTTAGGTCACGTTCCAGTCCTGCTTTCCTTTTATTTCCGAAGGAAGGGAATAATAGCCAGCTGTGATCATTCTCTAAATTGAGAACTCGAAAAGTTCAGTGGATAAGCTTTAACTTCTAATTTGTTTGGAGAAAAATACAAAGATAAGAGAGCATTTCTTTTTCTTTTGACTATGAAAAACTATGTGTCAAGAAAGAAAAAAATAACTTCTTTAATCCTAATTTTATAGATAATATAGATAGGCAAATTCCATCAGATCCAGAGAACTATTCCACCAGCTCCAGAGACTATCTGGAAAAATAATTTTTATGATTATTTGCGTCAAGGGACAAATAGATAGTATCTTCTTGTGTCATATTTTTTAAGTACCATACTATTTTGACTGTTTAAATTCATCCGGCTGAAAAATAAATTGAAATGAGTTTTTGATTAAGAAATGAGGCACAGAACATTCAATATTAGTGAATAGTAAGAAGAATTGTACACGGAAGATGACACGATGCGCAGGATATTGTTCAAATGCAACGATCTGCCAACAGTATCTCCATTCTACGAGTTTCTCCACCCTCACACATTTCGGATTTACACCCTATGGAGACTTCCCGCGTCCTACCATTTTGACAGTCGGCAGTCTCTGCCGAGAAATCTACGCCCGGTTTAATTTTTTTAAATCTTATTTTTCCGCTTATTTGTTCGAAAATTGTTACAGCAGTGAATAACAAGACCTGTACCAAACAATAGTTCATGTTATACAAAGAAACATTTTATATCCCCAACTGTTCTATTTGCCAATTATATGATTACATTGACAAATAAAATTTTGAGCTCTCCTTTCTTTTGAAACGAGATATCCCTGACCAATCTGTTCTGTGCAATCATTAGCCTAAACAGTTGGGCAAGAGTCCTTCCTACTTCACAACCAAAAAGATCAATTATCCATCACTTGCAATTGCCTGCAATTTGATTCACGGTTTGCACCCGCTAACGAAGTACTTCATGGAATTGAGGAGACATGTAACCTCACTCGAACAAGTTAGTATAAAACGCAGTGTTTATTTTAGTTGTCAAATTAATAATTCGTACTATAGTACATACTTTATGAAATGTTCCAAGTTTTTACAAAATATTACTACCTTTATTAAAAAAAAACAAGTTCTTCGACATTATTTAAGAAGTTGGCTGTATTTACATTCGTACGCTTGCTAACTTTCTCAGAAAACGCTCTCTCCGTACGGAGATTATATTTTAACAAAGAATAAAAAACTTTTTCAAATTTACTCATTTCTTAATGACTTCTTTTTCCAGAAAACATCAAGCTAAGCAACTTAATATGTTTTTAAATATCTTTCAAAATTCAATATAAAAGAAGTTTAATTTACAAGATATTGAAAAGAAATATCCACAATAATGAAGTCAAAAAAACCTAAAAAAGATCTTGCTGTCTAATTTCCTCAAACGTTTGTGACGTGCAATGTAATCAGGTCGATAGTATAAGTATAAAGGAATATTCTCCTATTGGGGAAAACCTCTGGAGTAGTTTCGTATGCTCGAATTATATAAAAACCAGCATGTTGCCCCTTTGCGAATTCGTGAATCCGAGATTCCTTCCTATTATTAGAGCTAGTGAGTGAGTTAGTTTGTACGGACGTCTTACTGCTTCTCCTCGCCAACCACATGCCCACTACCGCTTTTTCATCAGCGAGCAAACTCGCAACGCATGAATGATGATGACTATAAAGGTCCTTAGGACAGAATAACCAGCACCATTGAGCTTCTTCTAATGATGCCTATTCAAATCCCCAAGACTCTACTCCCTCCGAGACCTGGAGACACACGCCAGGAAGCAAGCAGCGGCGACCGCGACGCGTGGGCGTCACTCGTCCTCACCTTGAGGCCCGCCCTCTCCGCAGCCGACCCCTCGTCCACGCCTGTTACGAACACGCCGAGGTCGTATTCCGCACCCCCGCGGATCATCAGACCGAGGCTCTGTCCCGGCTCTATGCTCAGCTCCACCTGTATGCAGAAAAGGGGCGAGAGATCCGAAATCACAAGCGTCAAACTGCGAATGCATCAGAAGTAGAAGGAAGAAACGATAGTGTGGGAGGACCACTGTCACACAACAGGGCAACATGAACATGCCTCCGTCAAGATGTTGTACCTGTGAGCTCGTCGAGGGGCTTAGTACAAAGAGAAAATTTTTAATGTGAACTACAGTGAAACATCCACTGCTTTCAAGATACAATTGAACATTTTCCACTCCAGCCGTTGGTAGGTAAGGAGGGGGACATGAGATCAGTGATTCATTAGTTTAGCCCACGATGGGCCGTCATGCATTAATCATCAACGCGAACCGCGTTTTAAATCAACCAAGTGTAAGTTGCTTGAATCATGGAGAACGTATACATACCTATGTATAATGCCACAGACATTTGTCACTATGTATCTCCTATCGGACAGTCTTGGAGGCCTTATGCTGCTGAATAAAGTAAGGAGTAATCTTTTGGTTGAAAAAAAACTAAACAAGTATCATGCAAATTTTAAGGTATGAAATTAAAAACCAACCATTTGAACTACCCCCACCTTTTCTCATACAGACCGAAGTGGAAAAATTCGTGAATCTTCAAAACTGTGGATTTTTCCAAGAATATGCGTCACCTATATGCGACTCTTTATTTTGAGTCACCCAATGAGCTCAAGGTATCTTAAAAGGCATTTCCACATCACCCCATTGGTACACCACAATATAAGAAAAAAATACTCCTCTCTTGAACGCTAAAGTGGTGGACGAAAGAGAGATTTCTATGAAGAGGCTCGAGGGACTAAAGAGTGGTCTTATTTTTCAGATAAGGTTCTGAAAAATGTCACAAAAGCATTCCGTGCACGCTTGAAGCTGGGAAAGAGAGACATGCTTCCAAAAATTCTTGCTAACTTTCTACCAAGAAATAGGAATTAGGAATAAAGCAAGACATATATAGCTATCAAGCATTTAGTTTCCGTTTTAGTTGTCTTCGATATTCCCAGGACCAAAGATCTTCATGAGATACTTCCAATCACCACTAGCGTGAGTATAAAAATCTTGGATCATTGCGAAGAATAACTTCATTTTTTTCTAATTAGCCTGAAATACGTCTCCATTAAATTCCGTCTACAATTTTACTTTCTCAACTCTGCACCGCATAAACATACCATTGTCGAGGTTTGATTCTACCTAACAGAAAGGAATACAAATGGATAATAGTGCCCCACGGCTATCTATGTATCTGATTAATGCAGTCAATCTTGGAATAAGAGTCGTGCATCCATCATTTATTAATGAAATATTGTTAAAAAGCCAAAAATCAAACCAGCCCTCGGGTTACTTACTTGTTTACTCTTTTTTTGATGTAATTGAAAAAAACAGTATTTAACCCGAGACTAGTTTGATAAATTGAGGTAAAGTTACCATAACATCAAACCCTACGGCGTATACATTTCATTACACAGGGACCATAAAGATCTGCTCCTTGAAAAATGACACACCTTGGTTGTAGCTGAGGGAGCTCAGGCATGTCGCATAAAATCGAAGTAGTAATAAGGGCCCTCCAGGACAAAGATAGGGCCCAGCGCTCTACCCACTGATCTACCATGCCCTCTATTACTAAACAGCGTTCATATAATGACCATATAATAATATTGAGAACGAATATTTCTTAGAATGCTCTCTTATAAACTTTTTTCAAATAGGAGTCAGGAGTGTGTTATGGGCGAAAATAAACCCTCGTGGTTTTGACTATGCAAATACGGATAGATCTGGCAGAATATGCAAACAATTTAATTGATTTCAAATTTAGTGTTATTATATATATTCAATACATCAGTATAATTTACTTTAAAGCCGCAGTCATAACGTAGCTACTGTTGTAAATGGGTTACTTACTTTCTTGAACGTTAATATCTTCCGTCAATAAAAGTTGATAAAACCCTGTATTGGGCCAAAACAGATGCGGGATTGCGATCCATTTCCGGTCTCTCAAAATATTGAGCCAGGTACTTTGAGCATGTCTGCTCAAGAGGAAAGCTAACTATACGCCGGACTTTGCTTCTCCGCAAAAAGTTTCAATTCCATACAGGCATAGGTGCATGCAGATTGACGACATTGATTCGGACCTCGTGACCTTCTTTACGGCAGTTGTCTTATAATATGGATATTTTCAGAGAAAGCACCCCCGCCGGTTAAGAATATTTGCATAACGTCTTTTTCAAATTATCCAAAAATAGAAAAATTATAATGGATAATCTAAAAGTGAGATAAATGGAGCATTTTTGAGGAAACAGTCAATGGAGTAATATAATGCCTACGCACTGACCTTCATAGTTTTAAAATAACTTATAAATTTAGTTAATTCTGTCAAGTCAAAGGCAATAAGAAAGTACATCCTTTGGTTCTGATATCCTCAATGTTCATCGTGCGATAAAAGCGAATCGCTGGGGACTGTTCATTCAGATTACCGAAACGAGGAAGGAAATGAATGGGCTCAATATTTATCAGTTACATTTTTTGGATGATTCGAAACTACGTATTGTATTACGTAATTGGAACAACTCGTATTATCTCGCATTAACTATCTGCTATAAAGAAGATTCAACTGTTTAAAGCGAAGTCCATTTATGAAGAACGACTGGATTTCTTACATCTTTGATGATCACGGTTTTCCAAATCATCGGATACATCATGGAGAACTTATTTTAGTCACTCCATATGAATCGTTTTAAGTAATTCTTGGGAAACTACAAGATCAAGAAACCACTAAAAGCCAGGTCTTCTGGGATTTAACCCTAGCATATAAAACTCAATTCCCCCTAGATCCAAATACAAGAAATGGAATGCCAATAATCAGCTTCCTTAAGAGTTTCAATATGAAATACGTAGAGAATCTTTAAGTGGTATACGCAGATACGTACCTACAATTGGAAAATTGCATGAGACCTATTGGCTTAAAGTTTTCAATTCCATGGAAATTATTTTTCAGGCTTCAGTAATGCAGTATATATAGTAAACTAATCATTCCAAAAGTTTTTGTCAATAATGAAGTGATAGTAAGTGAACCTGAGTAGGTATTAAATATCAAACCAACAAATATATAAATATTATATCCAATCAAAAGAAAGATATAGCTGATAAGGCATTTTAATGCATTGTCCGAGTAAAACAACTAATTGAAGCAACGTGCTATGCATTTGGAAATAGTAGAATTGATAGTGTCATCATCACAAACACTAACCATGACTTTTAATGTAGAAACTTTGGCGTATAATCAAAAAATATTGAACAAAGTAATATTTAATGCATTGCTGCCTTCAATTTGAATTTACGATATGTCAAGCGATCCAATTAGAGTGAAGTGATTAAATCTAGAGAAGGCCGTTAAATGCGTACAAAGGCCCGCGGCGACAGATCATCTATATCAATTTAAAATATCATACGCACTAAAATAAAATAAAGTCATCAGATTACTCTTCTGAAAACCTCCATACGACTACATTAGATTCTTCCATTATTTCGCTATAGGTAGGGTTGGAGTTATGTTGATAACATGTCTGAGTTTCTAAACGATGATAATTTTTGGTTTTAATTGTGCAGGAGCATTTTGAGCTAATTATGTCTGTTTATGTATTTGAGTGATATCTTTAATGATACTCTTAGTCGATGGCATTTGATGAACAACATGCTGTTCGCCTGCTTTGGGCATAAGTTATGAACCCGCATACGCAGGAGAAGCTTGAACTCTTGGAAAACAATATAAGCATTATTTTGTCACTTTCTATTACGTACCCTGGCATTGATTTTACCCCCGTTGGCGCATGCACTGAGTGACCAGCAAAGCGCCTGCAGTATTTTCAAGTTGTTGAAATAGCTTGAACCTCTTGACTACTGACGCGTGTTGAATTATCTTGAAAAACTACATCTTCAAATATTTTGTGAGCACACATTGTGGATTTTAAAAATAAGGAGGTTTATTTTGGGTGGGGGGGGGGAATCGAGAGGTGACGCTCTAAAAAAGCATTTTCATTCATAAGATCAATCCCAAAATATTATGCCAAAAAATTATTGTTTTTTTAAAAGAAAGATTAAAGAACAAAACCATTGCACTTATTGTAGAGAGGCTAAAATCTAGTCTATAATCCGAAGCGTATCATCTCCATTTCATAACTCACAAGCAAATGAAAGAACAACGTTATTCTCCAGCAGTCTGCCGAAAAATGGGGTTTTGATCATTTCAAAATTCAAGACGAAGTAAATAGAATGCATAAATAAGAGGAGGATAAAAGATAAGTTGAGCGTATTGAAGAGACAAACGCAAAACAAGAAAACTAGGGATGAAAGGATTTAAGATAAATATAAGCTGGTACTCACTCTTATCTTCTCTTCGTCATTCGGAGGGAAGGAAGGACCAGGATGTTGATTGGATGTTGGCAATAGGATTGTTGATATTTTCATAGGATTTCTGAGTCATGAAATCCTTTGGAAAGGGATTCAATAAAGAGTAATCTTGGAGAAAATAATTTTGTTGGCAATTTTCGTGGAGTTAAAAACTATTTGAAGGGTTATTAGGTAGAAATAGCATATCATATGTTTTGTAGTGCATCAATATTGAGTCATATTAAATGTTTCGAAAAGGGATTGAATATGGATGAGGCGTGGAAAAAAAACAAAACAATCTGTCACTATAGGTTGTCAAGGGCCCATGATCGTCACGACGTGAATTAGAGTGATTGTTCAGGAATTTAGTTTCTTAAGTTAATTTCTCTACAACATCTTTCCACTTACGCCTATCAACCGAAGAAGGCACATAGTTTGTGGAGGGACTTGGACTTTCAAGGGGCTAGGGGCTCTGGCAGACAATCATGTTTAACCATGAAGATGGGCAAAACAGCCGGGTGATTTTAACCGCATGGAGAAAGGTAGGGTTTTTTTCAGGAGCTGAAAAAGGCAATACTCAGTGAGAAAAAACTTAAGTACTTCGTAGATACCCATCTATGAATTTTTTAAGGGTCCACTTTTGTCAGCAGGCATTAATTTACTACTACGTCTACTCTATCTCCATTTCCCTTCTTTACTTTCCTCATTCATTCAATAATTTTCCATTTTTACATGTCATTTTTAATGTAGTTTTTATTGCAACCCTATTCTAAGTATTTAAAGAGGTTCTTATTCCACACCAGCTGTAGTATGATTCAAATTTATTTATCAAGTTGAATGAGTGGAGTAGCAATAGACAGGGAAATCGAGTAGTGAACGGCTAGAAACTAAATACTATCCTATGTTGATGGGAAAACTCTGGTTCGAGACGAAATTCAGACTGGATGTCTAATTGCACATTGGGAATTTTGGATGGTAGGGGATAGAGAGGGGGGAGCAGACAATATATCTAAATGCAATAATACCGAGGATTGGGGGATGTGGTGGTTATCGGATGGGAAAGGACGACGTGTCTCCCTCCTACCTTCCGTATGCTTCCGTCCCTGTTCGGGGGGGAGCGTGGAGCGCCGCCGGACGGCACTGGCGGGGGCGGGGACACGGGCCGCCCCACGCGGTCCACCCACGAGTAGCGGCACCCAGACGGGGGCGGGATCCTCGGGATGGCGTGCTGCCGCAAGGGCAGCGGCTCCGGCACCGACGCTTGCGGGGAGCTCTCCACCGTCATGCTTAGCGTGCGGCAGGACTTGAGCATCTGACAGAGGGCGCCAGAGAAAGGAAGCGATAGAAGGAAGACGGGCATTAAAATCACCGAGCGGCAAATAGAACGACGGCTAATCGTAAACCATAATTCTTAAAAAATATATCTCTGGAGAATATATTCACATATTTAATTGGAAAATGAAAAGTTTTGTTCTGAAATGATTAAGTATTTTTTCCTGAGTTAATAGATATTTTAACCCCTTCAGTGGGGACTTAATTTTTTTCTAGTAAAAACCCCCAGGGAGGTTTTTAAAATTGGTTGGGTTTTGAAATCATGAAGATCACGGAATTATTCCGGGATAAAATGTTATAAGCATCAGAGCAAGGCCCGGAACTTTTGCGGGCATACCACTTATGGCAAAGAGATTAATTTTACTGTTGATTGAATATTTATTATTTTACTCAATATTTTCCTTTTGACATTTTTACGTACTAATACAAATATAATGGTACAAATAATGCATTACAGTTGAATAACACAAACATAGGACAAATAATTTTAATAATTCATAATAATGAGCACAACTTTAACGTAAAAATGGATACAATATTAAATAGCGTTGCAATGAATGTTTAAATAAAGATAATGCAGAGCATTGAAATAAAATGGTTGAGCCTCCCCTTTAGTTATGAAAATAGTTATAGATTTGTTATATATTAATCAAAGTGAAAAAATAGTGATGCAATGAAAGAAACATAAAATTGAATGTTTAATCTGCATTTCATAACGTTGCTAATATTTGGCAACCGACTCTATACTGTAAAAAGGACTCACAAAACCTTTCAGTTAATACATATACTCACTGGTTACATATATTTTTTCAACATCAATAGCAGGTGTTAAAATTCATTAATAAGGAATACAAATTACACCTGTATTTTATGTTTTCAGGTTTATCTTTGTAGATTTCATATTGAAGAATGTAAAAACTATATGAATTTCACGTGAAAAGTTCAGTTACTGTACGATTAGATTCCTCGCAGAAGGATAGCTATGACGGTTTCTATAACAGTTAATATTAAGGTTAAGGTTTTTGTACGCATAAGTATTTTCCTTTGCATAAAATCTAGTTTCCTAATACCTAACTATTGAATATGAAGCTGAAAAGCGATTCAACTTTAACATATGCACGGTTAAAGGAAGCTAACGTGAGTTTCTTAACGTTTTTTATTTAGCCTTTTCTTTTGCTGAACTAATTTTTTGAGATTGATTTCTTAAATGGTGGAAAGTTTGATCTCAAAAATGAGGAAAAAATTTATAAACTATCCCAATACGCGCTCAAAACGTTAATCCTTTCGTTTGTAGTGAGGAAAAATGTCTTCTATGGAGTAAAGAGTAAAAATATCCAGACAGCCCAAGCAGAAAGCATGCGCAGGAAACCAAATGTTTCGTTTTTATAATTTGATCCAAATATACCAAGAAACAAATAAAACTCAGAAAAGCGTATATTGGTACGCGTAAAACGAAATGAGGACATTGATCAGAGGATCCCTTAGCTTTGCGTAATTGATAATTGGAAAATAACCACGATAACCTCCGCAACAGCCGCAAAACCACGATGGCTAGGGAGGAGAAGGCCGCGGCAAATAATCAATGCCTTCACAACGGCACTTGTAATTGAATACCTGGGGCCGCAATGTTTTAAATTTTATTTGGCTATTCCCTTGGGGGTTCTCTACCACTGAAAAATTCAAAAGAAATATGGGTACGCGGAATTAAAACGATCGGCTATCCTGCTCTATACTGCTCGATTCTCCCTCGCTAGAATCCTTCCTTCATTGAAGTAATTAATGTGCAAGAAAATTAAATACAATTAGATTTTATATAAAAAATGATTTCCCTATCGAAAGAAACCTAATGTCAACAATGTTTATAAGGATCTCCAACTTTCTTGTTGGTATATCTTTGCTAAATTTATTTTTTTAATGATTGAATTAATTATCACAAAGTAAGTTTTCCATCAGAAAATTTGTTTTTCTAATCTTTATTTGCCTAAAATGTTAGTAGGAGTAGAAAATGAAGTGTTTTAGGAAACTGATAGGTATTGAAAATCTTCAATGAATACTTCAATACTGAGGAGAACTTTTTACAGTGCGGTGTATTTCTGAAAGGAATACGTTTTCCGGTAGTCTTGAATTTATAGGGTCAGTTGATACGATGAAATAGCAATTGAGAGTAATCATCTTCTCATTACTATTTAGGAATGAACTAAATCAGAAAAAACGCAATACTATTCCACTGAATGCTTAATCAACTGTCTTAAGAATGAATTATTGAGCACCTTGGACAATTTTCTACCGAAAGGAAGTTGGACCGTGGTGAAATCATCCAAAAGGTGCAATATGAAGCCTTTAATATGATGATTGATTTCATTAAGGAATAAACTGATTCCATTATTATGCAATTATCCTAATTAATTTATTAAAACCTAACTATGGTCTTTGAATCGAAATTTGGTGTATTACGCAATAGATAAGAACAGACTACTTAGCCCTACCACGGGTTAAATTCACACAATCATGGATGGCGAACCGATTCATTCAATGTGCCACTTTTGCGGAAGCTGAGGGGTTTTTTCCATTCAGATTATCACCTACATTGTTTTATTATAAGGATATAAAAGTTGAAAACTTCAAAGCTAGTGTTTTTGCACCCAATTATGTGTATAGACCCAATCATGAATATTTCACTGAAGACATTCATCATACGAGATATCTCCCAGACTTGAACGCGGAACCTTCACAAACAGCCTTTAGTTATGTACATGAATGGAGAGTAAATGCACATGTCACTGAAAGGGCTTACTTTGCCCCAAAAAAGAACAACATATATTACGTTAACAAACTCTTAAAATGTAGAATCAATTAAAACGTCAATTGCATCACATAATTGAAACTATAATTAATTCATATGACCTTCCTACATTTGAGTCCTCTGCAGTAAGAATATTTAACGAAACTTAAATATCAAAGTTGGCGAACATTATTTCTGTTGTTGAGGGTAAGGCAGGTGAAGGGCAAGACCATTAAAACCATTTGTGCATATAATAAATTTTAACAGAAGAGAAGCAACGCATACCACACGAAAAAATCCCCATCATTCATCATTCAGCAAATTCGTTCACATCTTTCTCTCTCTCTCTCTCTTTCATTCACCATTTTACATTCGTTTATGAAATCATTCCGTCTCTCGCAGCCGATATTCCCTCGATCGAGCAACATTTCATAACTCCTCTCTCAAGGGAGCCCGTAGCTTCACTTTCTACGCTCCAATATCTTCAACTATCTTTATCATACGATACATTGATATAGTATTGTCGATCGGTAGATATTCTGCACGTAACTTTATATGAAAATCATTCAGAAAATTATTTAAAAACGAAGGTAGCGGGTAAATGTGCTAAGAAAACTACCAGATAAAAAGACAATGGTGAGATTTTATTTTTAACCGATGATGAAAAGAATCTACCTAACTTGAAAAAAAATCAGCCTAAGGTAAAACCGTCAATTAAACTAATTGTCACAAACACTCGTTAATTTCTTTAAGAAAGGGGATTCATTAGTTTAACAATGCGGAGAAATGCATCGGCGCCAATTGATATATTAACAAATACAGCTCTATTTTAGAATGATATCGGAGAGCAATGGTGCTCCTATGAATGGTGCTCGATTTGTGAACTCATTACGCGAGGCCGACGTCTGCCCACCCCACTCTCTTCTTCCCCTCCCCCTTCACCCCCCCCCCCGGGACACGCAATTGGCATCTGGAAACGATTACCTTTACCACACTTCTCCCTCTGTCATGCATTTCTGCTCCTCTCCCCCCTGCAAGATCTACCCATCCCTACAAATCCTTTTATTCGGCCTCCCTGTCATTCAAACCTATGATCTTTCTTTTTGCACTTGCTTTACAGAAACCGCTGTGCCAACTCGTTTACTCTTTTCATCCGCTCAGCAAATGAATATGTGTGCGTTTATTAACTTTCAAACAACAAGTTCTATTTAATCTCTTATGGAAGTTTTCCAGATTGACAGCTCAGATAACCAAGAATAGAATTTTATTAAAAAGGCTATACAAGTTGAAACACATCACGGGAACGAATGTTTTATGGGTCAATCATGGATATTTTTTCTTCCCCGAATTAATGCATTTACGTCCTGTTAATCATCCATGCCAAATTAATTATTAGTGAATGTACATCATTGAAAATATTTTATTCCTAGATAACTTCATATTTTCTATTTTTCAAACAGAGTGCAATAGAATTTTTCATTCAACCATAAGAATTCGGATATATTAGGATGAACTTTCGTAGCGATCGAGGAAGAAACACTCTGAATTCAATAAACTTAATCAATCAGACAAAGTATTTGCCTATACTATACAATATGATACCTAAACAAATACTAAAAAAGCAAAAAGGAATACTCTACACCCTGAATCAAGTAAAAAAATTCAATTAAAATCACATGAATATAATTTTTATAGAAAGTTTATAGTGTTGAAAAAATAAGTAGTAGTAGTTTTTAGGGGAGGCGACCGACAGCTAAGGTCATTTGCGCCATAGGGGATGGACAGGAAAGGATGAAGGGTGGAGAGAAACCCGGCGTCGGCATTAGCCTACTCTTTACGAAAGGCGCCAAGGGGTCCGCAGTTTAACGTCCCATCCGACGGACGGCGTACTCACTCAAAGTGCCCTCCACAAAGCACCTCAAGTAGGGATCGAGATACCTCTGAAAAATATTCAACACCGCCGGGATTTGAACCCGCGCCCTCAGGGTGGGAAGCCAGTACGTTAGCCCCCGCACCATCTCGATCCCCTTGAAAAAAATAAACTATTGGTTTTATTGCCAAACGAACTTTCTCGGACATTTAAAAGTTAATTTTAGTGTGCTTTATACTTTTTTGTACAGGTTGATCTTGTGATTGTTGCAGCAATAATAATGATTCGTAAGTATTAAGATTAAGAAAAGTATGAAAAAAAATGAAAGAATATTGTGAATATTTAAACAATCCGCCGCCAATGCATGATTTTATATCGTGAACAAAATTTTACAGTATAAATGAAAATAAATCTGTGCTTATGATAATTGGACTTATTATTTTAACTCGGAGAAAAATGCATTTCATACAGCACTTAAGGAGCGATTATTTCTCTCTAGTGTACGTACGCTCCTGCAAAGACAAAACCAAGCCATTGGGCAGTAGCAAAGAACTCTCTAGAGAGACATCGTAAAGAAATACTCCGCTTGATGATAAAGAACAAATTACAATAGCAGTTTTTCATCGCCAGACGCTTACGTATATTGATGCCAATAGAGAAGGAAGAGTTATCATCAGAATCATCGAAATCTTTACGGTCTGCAATAATCCCCGCAAATTTCAAAGCATGACTGGAGTTGAAAGTGAAACAGAGAGAACTATTGAATCTTTTACATAGTAATAACAGCAGTATTTTGTGCCGTTTTCCCAAATTTTATTTTAAACAGTGGAAAGTTTATTTAGGATGAGTTTGAAAGCCCATTTCAAAAATTTCGGCGGAGTTACGGCACAGTTAGACCCGGCGACTGAAGGGAGGGCATCTGATGTGCCTGCATGTGAATCAGCCACGCCTCAAATCATTCCATTATTTTTCTACTTGGCTGCCGTACAGCCCACCTCGAGTCATTTGGCAAGGTACTCAACACTCTCTAGAAAAAAATAACGACTTAAAGGCCAACCTTTGATATTTGGACTTAGCTAATCACCTAGACTGCGACTACGGCTTTGGCAATTCTCACTCAGCAGCTTGGCAGGTCTCTCATATGGTTTCTTTTTCCTGATGTTTTTAATTGATTTATGAATTATATAAATACATTTGCCGATACTGATAGAGGAATTAGCGCCACTTAATGGTTAATTGGTCGGTAGAGAGTGCAGTATAATCGGTTAACTGATGTATCTGTTTCAGTAATGGAGGATTTTAAACCTCTCAGTGTAAAAATGGGATCCCATTAAAATATCACTGATTCCCCTCAAATTCACTGCAAAAAGTGATTGCAGCTAAACGAGTGGAGCTTCGTCTTCACTCCGGTTCTATGATGTTGTATTCACGTTTTCGCGAATGTTTTTTTTATTAAACGGAGGCGGCGAGTCCCCACAATGCACGGTTGTATTGATACAAAGTAAGCAAGGAAGTATAGATTGTGAGTTAACGAGGATCAAGCGTTTGACAAAACACGCGGAAGTTGAAACGAACTCATCAGGACTTTCCGGTAGAATGCATAAATGACACTCACAATACGGAAACCGGTTAGTGTACATTGAGAAACCTTCTGCGAAACCTGTGAAGGATACATGAAGGTTTTGTTTATATATTTCTACTTGAACACCAAGCGGTGACTCTGGTCTGATAAATATGTACGCCAATCATTTAAAATATATTTGATTCTTCTCAAAAAATAGCGTAAAGCCTTCTTGTGAAATCGCTCAATATGCATCCAACTGTGATTAACAGCATTGAGTTAAGTTAAGCAAATAATATGCTTACGTAATAATAATTTCAGTATCCTTATTTTGATAACTGACCTAGTTTATTAAACCTTAGTGGGTATGATAAATTAGATATAATTTTAACATTGTTAATTACAATCACTTGAATTGTACAATTCTGAATGCACGGCTCTCAAGAGGACTTAGATTGCTGTTAATATTTTCCTCTCCGTTGAATTGAGATCACACGAAGCAGATCTTAGATATTCTTTTAAAGAGACGATGTTTGACTCTACCGTTCAAGAAGAAATAACAATAGAGTGTAATATTAAGACTTGAGTCTTCCCTCTGGTGAGCTTCGTCACCCAGCTTGTATACTCCGCCCATTTTTCGTACTTCCCCAGCGTGTTTATCCCGTTGTTTCCCCCGGCACGGCAGCTACGAGCGGGGCCTAATGAATTTGTCTTCCCTCTCTTTCACTTGTGTCTTATCCTCGAAAGTCTTGCTTCGGAGTTCCTCCTCACTCCTTCTCTCCTCCCCCACACCCCCTCTTGCTCCCCCTCCCCCCGCCTAACCCTTCGCCCTAACCACACCTCCTCACCTCTCTCCCTCCCTCCTTCTCCCTCTTCCCAAGACCGGGATACACTCGAGATCGTGGTATTCCTCCCAGAACTCAAAGCGATCCACTTCCCGGAGCAAGAGAGGAGGGTAAAGGCACCAAAACTACATCCCCTACAAGGAGGGACCGAAGAGACAAGCAGTGTGTATTCACGGCGAGCTGCTGCTCTGGGTCTTGCTCTCTCTCTCCTTCTATTCCTCTCTTACCCTCTGAAAAGGGTCTCAAAAGCATTGCCATTCATCACCTCTCCTCCCTGGTTAGGGAGAGAGTTGTTCTATTTTTACTCAAGAGGCCCCATTTCCCTACTTCGTCCCACTCCTTCCTCCCCTCCATCCCATTTCATCCCTCCCTTCCTATTCCACCCACTTTTAAAATCTCTCTTTCTCTTTTTCTTCCTCCATTACCTCTCGTTCACCCACGCACGCTCAAAATCCAGGCCAGTTGCTCCCGGGCAAAAAAACCAAAGCCAATCTTATTCGCAAAACCCACTCCTCCCATACTTTCTTAAGGCCCCGAGTCATTTTGCTGAAAGCATCGTCGTTAAGTTTTGATGACACCGGTCTTCAATTCGTCTCAAGGCGAACCTCCTCTCTGTACCGGGGCCAAGAAGTTTAGCTAAAAGTTTTACCTTGGTACTTGCCAATTTCAATGATAGTGGTTGCTAGTGCGATGACGCGCCGCGGAGGTCATTTGAAAACCGGTATCCTCCGGGACTTGAATGGTGGAAACCTCTCGCCTGAAAAAGTTCTTCGCCCGAATTATCAGTGGCCTTTTCTCCCTGTTTCACACTGTTATTCTGTTGATACTGAGTTCACTTATCATAAAATTGGATTTCGATATGTTGCTTTATTTCTTAAAGATAAAGACCGATGAAGGATGATGAAGGCTAGTTGAAGACATTGGTCATAGGTCTATCCTACTTTTCCCTTAATCCGAATGCTTTCTTTGCAACCATGATCCAGGTATTGAAAAATATAACTTGAATTAGTGATGAACCACGCATCAAAAGCCTTTAATAACTTTTTAAGGATATGGTCGATGAATTAAGGCAATTGGATATAGGGAGACGAAAGATCGAGGTCATATGGTGGTGAGTCGAGGGCACTAGTTGCCCTGCCAATCCTGAAAATGAGGAGGAATGTTATCCATCACAATCGATTTGGCAATCATCACTGACGTCACCATCAACTTTTCTCTAATGTTTTCCTGCCAACGATAATTTTTGGCAGGGAGAATTGGCACTAAGATGAGACACACTTGGCGGTAAAACTCAAAAAGTTTTCGTGGTGAAATAACTAATGTTGACGCCACTCATTCATAAATCGGATAGCACCCAAAAAAAATAAATAGTAAATTATTTCAAAGTGGTATTTGAAACTAATGGTGAAAAGATACTCTGTATGAGCATGCCTAAAAGCACGTTAATAAAATTAAAAGGCAAACTGTTTCCTAAGCACAGGATCAACATTTTATCATCAATCAATATCACTTAATGTGTATGAATTTAAATGGATGCTTTCAGACCCGTCCGTAAAAAGAATAAAATATATCCTAGGTTGTCTATATTTAATTTTCTCTAAAAATGTCCTCAATTTTCAACATCGCTTAATTCCTGGTCCAGAGAAGATCAAGTTTCACCGTCGGAGGGTCTCATATTTATCTAATCCATACGAATCTACAATTTAAATTCCTAGGTTAGTCCCCATTGTCTGTGGAGCTATTCAATGCAAAGGAAGTCGGAATCGGTGAGCTTGTCCTCTTGCGATTCTATTTCCTAGTGTTGAAAACCGACGGTCACAATTGCTTCAACACGATCCTCGGGGCAAACAGTCGCCGAAGCGTGTGTTCCAAAGAGAAGCTGTCTCAACGCTTGAGTCATGCGGAACGCCAGCCTTGTCTCCACTTCCGGCCTTACTCAACATAATTTGGAGTGAAGCAACGCTCGCCTGCCTCTCTTAAAGTGCCTACACGCTCGACCGGCACGTGGGGCACCCACACCGACAGCGGTGATGCCCTGACACCTCCCCCCGCTTTGCTTATGGAAAGGATATTCACATGCACACATACATATGCCCGGCATTCCAATGTGCACTTTCGGACTGGGACTTGGAATTTAAAAAGGCTGCGGAAGCTTCGTCACGAGAACGTCTAATTTGAATGGTGTAGGGAAATACTATCAAGAATGAAGGCAAAGGCAATATTCGCATATATATATATATATATATATATGTATATATATATATGTATATATATATGTATATATATATATATATATATATATGTATATATATGTATATATATATATGTATATGTATATATATATATATATATATATATATATATATATATGTATATATATATATATATATATAGATATATATTTATTTTTTATATATAGTCTGTTTTAACTGCATGTACAGAAATTAATGTAAAAAACGTTTTAACATCAATTAATAACGTACAATAAAACTTGGTCCTAAATCAACATTTGCAATAAAATCATCGCAGATTATTGATAGGTGATCGTCATGTATGATATGAACAATATTTCTAAAAGTTTCGATCCGCTTAAATTGATTTTAACTCTTTTGAAAAGTTTTTAAGACACTGGAATAACGAGTTTTGCGCAAAATATTGAATTTTCATAAGCCATTTCATAAAACCATTATTTTAAATAATTACTCGTGATCGCATTCAGCTCACCATAAACGCCCATTGTGACAATTTAAAAGACTTAAAAAATACCCGGGACCTGGGCCAGCCTAAGGACTCAAAAGTTGGGTTTTACTGCGGTGACGTTGTTGAACAGTATCTCTCTTCGATAAAAGAATAAAAGGGCAATAGCGTATTTTGGTGAGATTTACTGAAGATAAATCGATGCCACCGCTAAAGGAAACCACCCGTTACTGAGACTGGTTCCCTTGTTCCACTTGTATATTTATTCCCGCAAAAGTCAATACCATTAAAAGGTAAATAAACGTGATTGCTAAATATTTTCACCGATGATAACCGTCAGGAGAGATCATTCAACTTGAGACTGAGCGTGAACTTGGGTCCTTTCCTTTCGAATTTTTCATTCCTGTACGAGATTCACGAGTCCCTGGCATAGGAGAAATCCTTGCAAACCCTACGTGTGGGAATGTGTGTTTGTGAATAAGATTCACGAGATTCACTGTTATTCTTTAACGCACCCTAGTGATCGAGTGGTTGTGAGTCTGTTTCCTTTTATTTATTTTTGCATTGTTTGTGTGTGATTGATGTTTACGAGGGTCACTGTTTCTCAAACACTCTCAAATAATCGAGTGTGTGATATTCAATTGTCACCTAACTTGTCAACTTGTTTTACCTACACCCTGAAACGGATCCAGAGTCAATCAAGTTTACAGCCTTGGCAATTTCGTTTTCCCAGTAGTGAGTGTGTTTGTGTGTATGTCACATTACTTCCAGTGATTTCTTATTCATGGTAGGCGGATAATAAATTCTCAAATGGTATTCTCTCAAATGTCAAACTCATTAAAAGTACATTAGACAAAATGGTACAGAAATATCACCATGTACTTCGGAAAGGACAAAAACCCCTTTGAAGAGTGTATTCTCCAGGAATAAATGCTTACTCGGCTAGAGATGCTTATTCTTTCTCCGTGCATTGTTTAAAATGGAGAGATAAAAATATAAGGAGTAACGCTTTAAAAATTTCCTCCTGAAGGAACCTCAAAGTGTGGAGATGATGTCTCTCGCCGAGAGTAAGCATAAGGTTTAACTAGCAAATATTCTGGCGGTAAATACGTGAGAAAGCCATTTTCTAAAGGCCCGATTTCATAAGATTTTCTAAATTCCCGTTATATATAAATTCATGCAACATTCTCAGTTGTATACATCTTTGATGCTTTCTTTGAAATGTTACTTGTGATAGATATATCTGAATTTTGCCGAGGTCATATACCCAGAAATGAGGAATAAACATATGAATTGTAAATTATTCATCAAAACTGGACAAAATCCGACAGACTGGTGGTTAGATAAAGTTATATTATCAACGGAAAAATGCGAAATCAGTTAAACTTTTCATTGGAATATCTCGACTTGCAAATAAATTCTGGTAAAAGATTTAGTTTGAGGCATACTATCACCAAGACAATGTGTAGTGCCTTATTTATATAATGGATAAAGACTTTTGATTGACCTCATATAAAAATATTCGTAGATTATTCATAAAAATCTGACTACTTTCAATTTCATTCTCTTTTTGAAGCTAAATGTCTTTCGTCGAATATTATACTTGCTGTACGAATAATACCAAACAGTCCTGTGATTGAAGTACCTTTGATCCAATCTTTCATAAGCATGATTTATGAAAGTTTTTTTATAAATATTGCTATAGCTTAACATGGTTTTTGTTTTTAAACATCCAAAGTGTTTAAAATGAAATTTAAATGCCAAACTTCAAAAGTAACCTGGTCTCCATTTCGGAAAGCAATAATTTGTGTACGAACTATATAAGAACCTCTGGTACCATTTTGTCTTCCTCGTTTATTGGTAGAAGATGATATTGACTCATGCTACATTTAATGTAACACTTTCGTATACCTAAAGGGAAATTTAAATTGAAAAATATTTTGTAAAACCAAACCAAGACTTTAATTCTCTGTATCCTGTCACCGTAGCAGTTGATATTCCTAGTGAGAACAATGAGAATTGTAAAAGAATATCGAATTTAGTTTCACATGATCATAAATGACTTATTGATCTAAAATAATATTCCGGTGAAATACCTGCAAAATTGCATCAAAAATAATTTAAAAAAAACAACAGCCCTCTTTATAAGAAAACAAAAACAGTACTGCAATTCATCTGATGAAGACGAAATTGGATCAATAAAAACGAAAAAGATCAAGGCCGAATCTACCACACCCTCTTCTCGCGATAGCATCAACAGACTCAATATTTTTCATCACTTTTCTCTTAAGAACCCTGAACTTGTTCCTGAAAAAATGCACACAATCTCCGCATTTGAAAATAAAATTTTTCCAACCAACGACTGATTTTATCACGATGTATTAACAATAGTGGCAAATTGTTGCAAAGCACTCAATCAAAACAACTCAACTGAATTGAATTCCCCAACTTTAACTCCGTTTTATATTCTTATAGTTGATTCGCGCCCTTAATTTTGCACCATCACCTTAATTTGATTTTGCCATCCTATTATTGTCAATGCCGAAAACTATGCAGAAATAAAATACTCTCACAATCTATTTATTACATCTGGAATTAAACCAGAATCCTATGTTTTTCGCATTGCAATGATCTGAAAATTTTCCTTCAAAATTCAATCTTAAATTCTAAGCTAAAATATCTCGCGCAAGAGACAAACCAGCTTCAACTACATAGTGCATGTATACATATACGTTTTAAGCGACCGAAAAATTGTGTAGAGTGATGCTCATAACACTTCGGGATGCACGAATCACGGGTCTCCTCACTCACATCAAGCGACCTGCGAGTCGTTTCATTCGACTTGAAGACGAATCCGGCACCAAAATCGGAGGCTCCTCACCGCTCACTCAATCAATCACTCATTCGCTCACTCACTCGCTCACTCAGGCACGCGCGCGAGTCCGTGGCATTCACTACCACAAAAAAGAGAGAGAGCTCACTCCTCCTCAAATGAACTCTCCTCCTCCTCGTCTCATGATTACCTTATTCTTTCCAACATTAATCCTAAGCCCACCACTTTTGTCACACCCTGCATTCGTGCCACTCAGCATGCCTCTCAGCGTCTGCACCGCCGATCCCCGGCGTCAAGCGAAACAGCATCATGGAACATTCAAGATCACAAGAGAAATTTGGAGTTGAAGGAAACAAAAAAATTGAAACAAGTCCAATTGTCACAAAACAAACGTACGCACACACACACACTCCCTCTCGCTCTCTCTCTCTCTCTCTCCCTCTTTCTCTCTCTCTCTCTCGCTACGACACAAAGAACACAAATTCAAAAAAGTAAATGAACACCGAAACCATTCCAGTTAAATCAAATCACGGATAATGACAAGGAAATGTTCGTATCAAGGAGTTGATTCGTCGTCGTATTCATCCATGCTATATTATACTTTGACTGTGTTCCGTGTGAATATTTGGTTTGAGTTTCGAGTTGCCGCTGTGTTTTGGAATGATTAAATTTCAGAAAATGTCTGATTTCAATTGGGGTGCCTGCCATGATGCCCAACCCCAAACGCTTCACTAATTTCAACTTGAATGACTACTCAGCGGCTACTGAATCCCATGTTATCAAAATAAGGTCCACCTAAGAGTAAAAATGGCGATCAATATAAATAACATCATTATTTCTTTTGCAGGCACTCATTTTTGCTACTTATGTAATGAATGGTTTAGGTTTTAAATTCTTCACATAACAGTCCTTACCTTGGAAAGATTTCGTGGACGATTTTTGGATTCTGCTATAAATAACAAAACGCTCAAACACAAATCATTCACTGAACGTATGCTCGTTACTATCCCAGTTACGAGAATCCAAGTAATAAATCTCTAAGCAATTAGAAAACGTCAAACTTTGCCGATGCTTTTGACCACAGGCCTGGCAGACGACGCTTACTCCCATCGTGATATCTTCATTAAATTGTCCCAGGCAATATTCTCTCCCGCTCGGAGGCATATCAGTCGACTGACTTTGAAAATGCATACTAATTATAATGAATCGGTGTGATCAATCACTTTAGTGGAAGCATGACCCCATAAAACGTCGCTCTTTTGCTTGCTCGTAAACTTGCTACACACGTAAACCCCATTCACCCACACGAAAAGATTAAAGTTTGCCAGCCTAAAAGCCTACAGTTAAAAAAAATAAATAGTATCAAAAATAATAATTGATAACCAAATCGAAGCAAAACTTTGACAAATATTTATCAATTCAACCTCTAAAGATACATAATCGATTAAATTAACAAATATCAAATTGATGGGTGCATTATTAAAAATTCCATTGCTGATTCCAAATTTGCAGGATCAAGTCTTCAACTACTCTCCTATTTTAATTGCTTCTGAAACATGTGATGGGAATAAATATGCTAATACATTTTATTATAATAGTTTAAAAAAATATCTTCGTGTAAACCCCGTTTGCAATGCGGCTGGCAAATAAATAAACGAAAAATCAAAACTTTTGTTCATAAATTTGGTTAACCATTGATAAGTATAATATATACGAGGATGAAAATCAGTGCATATTCTTTTTATACACTTTCTATATGTATTCAGTGAAGTATTTTTGTAAATACGAACTAAAACTACCACCTCGTTGGAAAGTATAAAAAAACAACATAGTTTATGAACTCCATAGTATTCCTCACACCATTAACTGTGAAGAGCTGTAACCTATTTTCAACAACAGATTACGACAAAAGCAGGGTTATAGACATTAAAGCGAGAGGAGTACTGGTTCAAAAAAAACAATAAAAGTGCGAAATAAATGCATGTAGGGAAAAAATCATATGCGAATAGAGACAAGAAAAGAACCAAAAAAATGAAGAAACGAAAGGAAAGAAGGATAAAAGAAAGTTTACTAAGAAAGAGACAGAAACCCTGAGCCTCAGATGCACGCACAAACACACTCACATACAGCCTCCCACACGCACGCACTCATACTCCGAAAGAGCATTAGCCATCGCCATCCCCTCTCACTTGAGCGCGATTCATTCCTCTTTTGTTTTCCTCTCTTTCTCTATATAAATATAACTAACTAACTAACTTTTTATACCTCTTTTTACCTCGCCCACTCGAGGAGAACACTCGCGCACACCATTACACCCTTCGCCCTTCTCTGACCCCCACTTCTCTCCATGCGGAGCCGCTCTCTCTGCATTTTATTTTTCTCTTCGACCTCTTACTCCCTTCCCAAAACTCAAAAAAGTAAGGGAAACACGCACACAGCCCAAGCGAACCCACGCATCCGGGAACTCATGCACTCACTCGCTCACTCACTCGCTTCTCTCTCTAGGTCCCCTCCATTCCTGGAGGCACACTTACCTTGAGTGCCTCCTCGTGTGTTATTCCACGGAATGGCGTACCATTGGCTTGCAAGATGGAGTCTCCGGGTCGTAGGCCTGCTCGTTCCGCCACGCTTCCGGGCTCCACGCGTGAAATGTAAACTCCGCCACCTACAAAAGCAACAGAATGTGGAGATTCTAGGGAATGGGAGAGTGAGGCCCTCCCGCCCTCTTCATTCCTTCCTTCCTTCAACGACCGGGAGCGGCCCCTTGGCCCTGATACACCTTCCGTAATACGCTTCCCAATACCCTGCGGTGGCTTTCTCCCGACCGTGACACTCTTAAGGGAATCGCACTGACCTTATCGAGAAGGGCACTAATTGGTACCACGCACCACGTAAACATTTTAACGACAGGGGGAACGAAGCGATGTGGACGCCGATGTGGAGCACATCCCATCGGGGAGATAACTGAGACAATTACTTCAGCTAAGTTCTTCTTTCCCTTTCCCAAAAAAGAAGAAAAGGTCGTCCTGGAAACTGTGGTTGCTTAACACACCTTAATGAGACTTAATATTTTGAAGATTTCGATTGGTTGTACGTATTCGTCCAGATGCGACCAAAGAAACTTAACACTCCCGTCGATAAAAAAAGTGAGAGATGCAAAATAAATCACATGCGGTAAGAGACTATTACACTCATAAATTCATTTTTAAGTTTCATAACGTTCATTTGAAAATCTCCCATGAGACACGAAATAAGCATTGCAAAATGTTGATCAAGTTTGCACCATGACCATTAGTCATAGTTTTCTCTCTATTTAGTTTTGACGTAAATAAATTCCTCTTTCAAAGATGCAATGAGCAATAAATACGCTTAAAAAAAGATATTGATGTGCTTTTTACGATTGAATAAAAAAATCAACATCCTCTCCAATTCTTTAAAGGTCTCAGGGAACTGATGACCAACTTTAACTACTTTTAAACTTTATGTCAGACTTTTAACTATCGACTGCAGTAACCAATTAAATAGCTATATTAAGGACGAAGCTATTTCAAACGTCTCTTTTTGCCATTCCTGCCGGGGCATGTTTTTCCTATGGCCCATTTTCTCGCAAAAAAAATATCTTTCATTGTTAGGGAATATAATTTAATTTAGACTTGACTGGTTGCAATGGTTGGCGCTGTAAAACTCGAAGTACTTATCAAAACTGTTTTACTATCAAAAATGCAGAAAAATAGGGTAATGGTAGACAAAAAATTGCAGAATCGATGAGAGTTTCGACTCTGCTCGTTCAAGACTGCGGAAGGTGCGGGAAGGGCTCCGTTTCTGCTCTCACGCTGAGCGTTGTCCGGGTAATTAAAAGGGATGAGGGAGGAATCCGCCGGTACTTCCACGGCGCTATGGGAATACAAATGAGGACCGCTCGCTTTCCACGAATTAAATCATGAAATCAAAATTTCACAATTTTCAGAAACTCCAGCGAAAAAGGGTTTGCCATCATCCCTCAACTCGCGCAGTCCCAGGGTTTTCGAGAGTGCTTTAATTAATCCTGCTGTTGGTGTTACCGCGAGGGAGGGAAGAATGGCATTTTAAAGTCCTCAATTAAGGTAACTCGTTAACGCTTTTCCGCTCAAAGTTATCCGTCATTGTGTACGCAAAATGTATGTATCTCATCAGCAAAACAGAGCCATTTAGAGAATTTAATCCAAGAAAATTAATTTAAAATACTCCTTATTCGAACGTTTAGTGTCTTAATTTACAACTGTCCTCGGGTATAAGGAGGATTAGGGATTGTTTTAGATTGACAAAAGGAAAAATATTTCAATTTCAATCTAAATCCTCAGATTCTTAGAACACCTTAATTCCACCCTTATTAAAGCTGTTCGAATTAAAAATAATTAAACTGATGTGTAGTTTCGGTTTTTAATGGAAAATCGCCATAGTTAGCAATTCATAATAATTTATATTGCACGCAACGGAGTTATTAAGATGTCAGATTAAGAGTTACATGATTTTTTTTGAAGATTTCCTATGCATTTATTATTTATCAATTTAAATGTGACGACTGAATCTCTGTACAAAACATTTGTATGAATTTATTTGTATTGTTTGTATTTTGTGTATTTACGAGCGAATATCAGGAATGAACTTATTTCTTTGTAATGATTCAAGAAATTCTCTGCCTAATTTTGATATTTCATTCCTGTTTTCTATTCTTCCCATGCGTCTTTAACCATTTTCACCTCATAGGCACTGAAAAATACGGGTGTTTAAGGACATCCTTGTCTTAGCCGTCCTTCCTACACTGCTCATCCATCCATTACTCGCGCCTGAGCAGCCTGAGACATATACAGGTTGCGGATAAGTATTCTATCCCTCCAATCTACTCCCACGAGGGTAGGCTGAAACCTAATGCTCACATACTTGAAGACCACTAGCAAAATGACCTTCAGAAGCATTCCTGGTGGCATGTGGAAGTAACAGTCCCCCTTAACACGCATGCAAAAGTTTGAGGTCGTCTCATTCATCCTGTGTATTTTGAGAAAAGGAAGTATGGGGACGTGTTCTAGTGCTATGTCGACGCTACTTTTATCGAATCCAGGACTTATTAGCTAGTGGTTTTCTTCAGCTCCAGCTTTTCTCTAATCTTTCACTAAATGAACATGCAAAACCCATGAAACAAAATTACTTTAATAAATCCATTTTAAATCGCAACCAAAAAGTAAACATGTCTCATCCAAAGACCATACGAAATGAGACAATAAATTAACATTTGAAATGTTGCAACATTGCGATGATATACCTCGTATATTACTAATTAGAAACGTCTAATAATTATCAATTCTGAACATAAATTTAAGAACTATTGGTTCCTAACTGGTTACATTGGGATGTGTTCACGGTAAAGCCACGCAAAGTTAAGTGATTTTGCTCCTCGCAGGGTTTTTTTTAGTTCTATGATTCGCATTACTTCTTTAATCAAGCTCGTGTAACATGCGTTCTCAGCACTTGTAACTTTAACGGAAATCAGCATGAAAATATGGAAATTGGCGAAATATGGTTGAAACCTTAAGGCCATGGAGAAATAATGAATCAATTGTATTTTTTTCGACTTGATAACCTTAGTAATGACTCAGGGTTTTTTTATTTGTGCCTAGTACCCTTGAAACCAGGCACCAGCCTGAACATGGCATGCATTTTCCTTCTCTCATATCCCTTGATCTTCTTTCTTTCAGTTGCACGTGGAAAAACTGTTGAAGGTTACCTCTAAAGATTTAAACCCAGGTCGTGAAAGAAGTGAGCGAAGGAAGTATGACACGGATAAGAATTGGTTGATGGAAATAGGCAAATCTTTGTAAATTAACCATTGATACTTAGAGAGACCCATTGTGATGTGAATCAAGTGTTAATGTGTGCATTTTTCTCCAAAAGAACTTGAAATTTAAATGGAGTGAGAAATTTAAATAAAAATTTCAAGCATCCACAAACATATCTTTCTATAAAATGAATTTAAATCGGTAAGAGACTTTTCTGGATTCCGATTACGAAAGGATATGAATATATTTCTGCGATTGAAGTTTTATGACAGTTTTTACAGACATTTTTGTAATGACGGGGTATCCGAAATTAGGAAATATGTATTTAACGTTCAAATATGATATTCCCCATTTACTCCCGGCAGAATTAGGGATAAGGCATATTGTTGAAATTTTTATTTTTGTACATCCCCAAGAAGAATTTCTGAAAGACCTTTATTTGTCCCGATTATCAAAGTGATCGCTTGGTTTCCCCAACATGATTCACAGATTTCCCTCAACCAAACGGCACCATTGTAAACCTTCTAAGAGTCGAAAACGTGAAACTTTTTGCTTGATTTTCCCCATGGCTGCTATATTCTAAGTTGACACACGGGACGCCAGCCGAGGACAAGGAGAGCCCCAGAGTTAGAAGCGCCTCCTCTAGTGGGGGTCGAGAGACCCCTTGACCCCTCTGGCCCCCTTTTCTCCACCCCCCCACGTTCCTCCTACCCCCCCACCCGGGCGGTCGGCTCACCGGCTTCCTTGCCCCCTTTCACACAAATGCCGAACCCCTGTCCAGTGGCGTCCGGAGGTCTGTCCATGGTCACGGTGCGCACACCGTCCACCGGCGGCACCCACTGCGGGGGCTCCTCCCTCCTCGGTGGCGGGGGCTCCTCCCTCCTGCCCCTCCTGGGGGACGTGGCTCTTGGCCCGGGCCCCAAGAGACGCAGCACCTCCTCCGGCGAGATGGCCCTACGCTGCCGGCTCCCGCTCCCCCGGGGCCCGCCCCCGCGAGGGGGTGGCGAGGACGGCCACGGCGGCAGCGCGGGCGAAGAGCCGTGGTGTCCGGGGGGGCGGTCGCCGGGACGTGGGGGCCGCCTGGCCCTCTGGAGGCGCGGGACGGGAGGGGAGAGGCCCCTCCGCGGGAGGGCCGAGACGTCCTCGGCCTCGAAGTAGGCGCCGTGGCCGAAGGGGGGAGGGGCGAGGGCGGCCCCGCAGTATGGGCACGGGGCCCGGCCCCCGCCGCCCCCGCAGGCGGCGCAAACCCCTTCCCCCGCCCCGCCACCGCCCCCGAAGAGCCGGGTGGGCACGGCGGCGGCGGAGGCGGCCGCCGAGGACGGGATTGGAGGCAAGGGGAGGCCCTCCTCCGAGCCCAGCGCCATCATCGGCGCCCCGACTCATTGCGCGGCGGCACGAGGAGAAGAGGAAGAGTGGTGCTGAGACGCTCGACCGCGGACCTGGGGGTAGAGAGAGAGAGACGGTCAGGGGCGAGAGGCATTTGGGAGTGGGGGGGGGACAACAGTTCAAAGAACTCATGGTGGTGAGTGATACGACAATTATTATGGACGAGTCATCTACTCATCTGCAACGAAATGGAAGAATGAATTTCACAGGGTGACTCATACATAACCACTAAACAGGTGAACACTTATTTGGAAAGGAAAGCATTAATTTATTCCTTTCTAGCTACATTTCCTATTGCAAAAGCTTCACACTTGGAAGACATGGAAGGAAATATTTGATGAGACAAATGTTGATGCTACGGATATGCGGAAAATTTTGCATTGGGTGTAGTACAAAGGAATAAGATAAGAATTTACGTAATTATGTGGTCTAAGAAATGAGCTTCTCAGGAAAAACCAAACAAATTATGCATATTTATTTTTATTATAGGGAATCTACCGGTTAAGGTACGTTTGGAAAGAACAGAAATAACGTCCGTTATATGATCACGACTGTGGCATCGAAACATCAAAACTAAATATGTGACTGTCCTTTCTTTGTGTTTCTATGTTTTAAAAATATATATGTCGGTCCCGGTGGTGGCCGGGTAATGTCCCCATCTGCCAACGTAAGGGTCGCGGGTTCGATTCCCGCCTGGGTGTGTTTTCCCTCCTTTCCCTAGGGCTTGGGTGTCCTTAGTCATGTCCACCATGTCCTAACTATTAATAGTCCGATGTAAAAGGCCAAAAGTGCTGTCTTTGGACTCATGCTAAATATATATATATATATATGTATAAATATATGTACATTTATGTGGGTCGCGGTAGTCCAGGGGGTAGAGCGTAGGACTGCTGACCGGGGCCTCCGGTATTGGACTGGACTGGATTTATATTTATGCATATTGAATGTATATGTATATATATTCATATATATTTTATATTTATACATACATGTGGTGGATTGGAACAAAGTTTTTCTTTTTCATTTATTAAAATGACCTTCCACAAAGTTGAGGCTGAAACTATTGAGATAACCATGAGTTTATATTGAATGGAATGCTTGGACGACTAATTTACTTGAAAACTACGCTACAGTTGTAATGAACACTTTTCCGATTCTTTGAAAAGTGTTCGCTTCTTCAATCGGCCATATCTCAGGAGAACTCAAGCGGGTGGAGAAAGGCAGCCATGTACATAAAGAATAAATCCTGTCATCCGAAGAGAAATGGGGAGAAAGCTATTGCAAATCGGTAGCGAAACAAAGAGGTTATTACGACGGCTGTTACTAGATGTAAAAGCCGTTTGAGTAAAAAAATATTAAGCGGTAGAGCGCGCTTTGAATCTGTCTTTTGTTTCCGTCCCTTCCATTTTCGGCGGTTTTTATTGAGATTCCCAGGCCTGCCATTGCCCGTTTGTTGACAAGCTTTGTAACCATGGGAACGTGACCCAAAACTTCTCTTTTTGTGTAGGTCCTTGAGAAGATTTTCCTCTAAACCGCAAAATGTCTTGTGCAAATAAATGAGTATTTCTTCCTCTCCGTCACAGTCAGTCTAATGTCGGAGATCGAAAAAAGAACAGGTTTTCTCCTCTTTAAGTTTTAAGTACACGAAACACGAATGCCGTATTCAGTATTTTCGCAGAACAATGTATGAATGGAACGTGGAACCGTACCATTTGCCCTTAGACCACCTTATCAAAATTAAACTCTTGTTTCACAAAAAGATAGGGACATCTAATTCGAAGTGTGCACTACTACTCTTAGTTTGAAATTATTTTGTCTGATCACAGGCCTTCCAGGATTTAGTATAGTATTAAACTCTATTGCAGAAATGAACCAATGTTCTGAAATTCTAAATAAGAAAAGGAGCAATTGACATAATCCAACATGAAGGACCTCATGTCGGTTCTTTATTGGTAATTGTTGCAATATTTTATCAATGTCTCATTGAATTTTATCATGTCATAACTGGGGCTTTTACCTTACAATTATATAAGGAGGCTGAAAAGCGCATTAGCATTATTAAAAAGCTCTTTCGAAATTCTTTTTTCTGTGAATTTCCCAAAATGTACACATTATTGATTGCAGGGGCTAATTCATAATCCTTGCGTTACATCAAGGAGTTACATGGCTGAGCAATCAAAAACACGTGCACAGAGATGAAAATCCAGCTACCAAGATGAATATCGTATCTTTTTAAATTTATTTACCGTAAATTTCTTCCGTGAGATACACTGAATATTCTTCTTTGGATGCTTCCGTCAAAATTGCTTTCTGTTATGAAAATATCATTGCTACCTTCTCTATAAATTTCATGGATAGAAATGAGTTTTAATTAAAGTGATTTTTTCGTAATAAGAAAATGTTTTTGAAAGAAAAGATAAAAGGTTTTGCATAGTCAAAAAAACTCCTAGTGTTTAATTTTTCCAAATTCATTCAAAACTAAAAGATTAAATGCATACTCAACTAAAATATTTTATGCGCTGACATTAAATTCGTCATATCATTAAAAACAGGGCACATCTTCGTTTGTTTTCACTCAAAATACATGATTAATAATACAAAACTGAATATATTATGCGAAGAAAATAAAAACCATACTATTAACTACCTAAGCTTATAGATGCAATAGCCATGAGGAAAATATTGTTGATACTTTGGTCTTTGAACCATTTGAAACACAACCTACTCGACTAAAAGAATCCTTCAAGGATATTTCAACTGAGTCTAACTTGGTGCGATTTTCCTCTGCAAAAGATAAAAATGGAGGAGAAGAACATCTGTAATTTCTTTAGAACAGTTATATTTTCAATTTTTAAATATATGTTAGAAAAAATTCAAGGAAGATACCTGCTAATATACATATAGTAATTCTTCTTTCTTCATTGAACATTCAAATAATCCAAGGTTATACGAGCCTTGGAGATCATAGCCTTCTTATTAGATTTATCATGAACAATTTCTTCTAATTTAAAATATTTAATTTGTTTTGGAACATGTTTTTGTCCTCGAAGGGTGAATTCATCAAAAATCGATGTAATATTTTCCTTGTGATAGAATTTTATTCTAAAGGGTCTTTCGGAACAATCGCCTAAACATATTCTGAGAATATAGGTGGCTAATTAGTTACATTGTATACGCTTTTGGGTAATTGTTGAAAGACACTCAGCACAAGAGTTCTCTCAAAAATGTTCCCATTTAACACTTATTTCAGTAATGTACTCCTTAATTTCCTATAAGCTATAAATGGCTAATGGATCCAATTAGTATGTCAAGTTATATCTCTAAACTCGAATCGGAAACAACAATAAATCATCTAAAACCCGCATAACAAAATGACATTCTTTTAATTTACACACTTAAAGAAAATTCGCTTCCAGCCTATCCCTCGGGTACCCAATACTCTACCTTCTAACACTGCCTTCGACATTTCATTGCCACTCAATATGCCTTGAATTTATTTCTCCCGTTCACTCTTAATTTTTCTTTTATTTTCCCGACGACATATTTTGCTCTCCCACTATCCCTGGAACTTATTTGCTTGCTTTTCTTTCCGTCATTTCACTTTTTTCATCCTCCCATCCATCCACCACTAAATAGACTCCAGTGTACGATTATTTCCTTGCCTCAATGACCAAGTTTCCGTACCGTAAAATACTCAATCATCTGTTGTCCAATTGTCTTTTTGATCAATGTGTAAGGGAAATTATTGTAGTCCTGTCATTCATTTCCTTCTCCTCTTCCCATCTTCTCTCTCTTACGCTTCTCCCCGTCGTTAAAATCTCTTCGCAGCTCTCTTAAATCTCCTCAACCTGAATTCAGCCGAACCTCGCGTCGGTAAACCAAATTATTGGAGTAAACTCTACAACCAGTGAGCAATTTTATTGCATTCCTGTTATGAATTTCTTGAAAGTGAGGCCTTAAAATATCACATATTTTTATAGTACTCGAGGCACCTTTCGGTATCATTATGCTAATATATTTATAACATACCCGATTTTGTTAAAAGAACCTCCTATGTTTTTGAATTTCTCATCGCTAGAATACTCTAGGTCCATAATCTGGGTCCCTGGGCGCCCAGACACATTCAGAAAAAGTTCAGAATATATTCTTGCTCTCCGTCACCCACGAATCATTTTATCAAGTCAACATCACCTTTTTATTCCAAAATAAGAAGAATAAGACCCTTTTTATAAAATATATATTGCAGTAGATGCGAACTCTCGAAAAGAGTTCTCAGTCATATGCCCCCGCCGCTAGGCAACGACTGTATCCGATTAGGTCGCTCTACAATGTACACATGTGCACCGAACATGAGCGTTTGAACTCTCACACTCCTCCATTCAAGAGGTTTTTGAAACCTCAAGTTATTTTATTTGAAATCTGTGAAAACACAATCAGCGAGTAAAATATATTTATTTAATATTTTTAAAATCTTTGTTATAATTAAATAAAGGCATTGATTAAATAATTTTAAAGAAAGCATGAAGTAAAATATTACTGCTTTATGACACTTTGTTTAGAGTTAAATGCAGTGATGATGTAGTTACGCGCATCAAAGCCGTAGATTATGCTAATGTACGTCCTTTTTTATAATTGTGCGGTTTTGCTAGCTAAGGCAGTCAGACGCTGTCGTATTGGAGCGTATAGTAACAAAAAGATTGAAAATGAGGTAAGATACGTGTTGAAATAACATAATAATTCATATAAAGCTTTTACTCTGACGATGACAAGGAGTATGTAAGTAAATATGTAAAGATAAGATTTCTAGAAACTTTAATAAGTTTTGATTATGTTTCATCTAAATTAACTTAAGATTTCAAAAACCTCTTGAATAGAGGAATGTTATGTTTAAACACTAATATGCAGTGACATTAAGTTTTGAAATACAAAAATACACTTAGTGTTACTTCCTTCAGGGATAAATTGTATATTAAAAAGTCTGATGTTAGATTATTTCAGGACTCTCAGAACTATTACCGTAATATTTAATCCTCTAATTATAGACTTATGGTATTCTTGCATCAAATCTCTTCAACCACACTCACACATGGCTTTATCCGCCTATTCCTTCCTTTCAGATCCTTGACACTTCCTTCATATACCTGCTGATGGTTTGACCCTCAATATAAATACCTCGATGACAAAACCCGCATTCCTTTATTGTTTCATACTTTTTTCTCTTACTGTTGCATTAAATCGTACTTATTTCATGGTGTACACATTCCTTACTCTACCTCTCCTATTGTACATACATTCCTCATGTAGCTCATAGGATATTTAGTAATTACTTATTATTACCGTTGCATACTCAATTTTCGCCCTATGCTGTAATTCAGGGTCAAGTACAATTTTATGAATTTCAAATGTGGCTTCTGCGAATATTTTTTGTTTATGTTCGATAAATAGCCTCTGTGTTGAGGTTGGTAACCTTTTTAATCTCTTCATCTATTGTGTGTATAGTAATCTTCTCAAATATACAGCCGTGATTACACAAGCGTCCATTTACTTAATTATTTCGCTTTTTTCCCTCTCAATGCTATCGTTCTTCTAAATCTCCCCACCAAACGCCGCTACCCTCCTTTTTGATGCCTTTATCATTAAATTCTATTTTATGATTTGCCTCACTGAAGTTAAAAAAGGAACCCTGTGGATCCGGAGGGGTCTCAGCCAGTAATACTGCTTCATCAGCCGAGAGAACGTTTGTGTTTTCAAAGCCTATGTTACGTATTCTATTCAATGCATTCAAGGAATAAGGGAATAATGAAGCACATCTAACACTCCCGAAGGAAGGATGAAAACGAAAAAAGATCGTATCTGGTCAAACTTTCTGCTAATTTTAAACCAAAATCAGACAAACAATGATACTTAGATGAAAGGGTGGACTTTTCACACGCTTTCTTCAACAGATTAAATACATTAATCATACGTATAAACGCCGTGCCAAATTTCCTGCTCTCTTAAAACTACTCCAAAAAACCTATCAACCTATTCCTAGCGTAGTAAATCTATTTCTAACCTAAACATGGTAATAATATTAAATATTTCCATTGCATTTTCTGACTTTAGGCAACAGGATGATTACATGATATTTTAAACATAGATTGTGACAATTCAACGCGTTGGATTGCATTGAAATTGGAGCACTAGCTGATATAAAGCAAATTATATTGTGTGACGGATTTACCGCTCGGTAATAAACCATTCGAAAGTAATAACACCGTTCCCAAGACTACACTAGAGTGTTAACTGTAATAAAAATTTCAGTCAAATGTTACTCAGCGAAAGGAGTCGGTGCGACGTTGTTTCTTGTTCATCCAAAAAACTGGCTATTTTTAGATTGCTCCTCTTATGACAGTATAGTAGAGCGGAGGAAGGCAGGGCTATGTTTTCATTGAATTTATACTGGATAATGCTTGATATTTTAAGAATTGTGAGTAATATAATCGCCATTGAACAATTATGAATTTACGTACTTTTTCCCTGTGAAAATATACAAAAAATATTCAGGCAAGAGTCATTCAGTATTTATTTGAAAGAGGATAAAAGAAGTTGAACTCCGGTCAATATATGCCATGACTGCCCAGCTAGGTATTCATGCCGTGGAACATTCAAATCGTTCGTCATTTTTCCTGAAGGGAATAGCAATAAAGTAATAGCAAAAAAAAATAAACGGAAATAAGCCGGAGCAGAATTAAAATGTTGCATAACGACAAAGCGTAGAAAGCGTTTTATTAAAACTGTGTACTTAGGGAGAAAGCTCGAAAATTGCTTTTTAAACTTTGGTAACTATAAATCCTTTCATTTCTGAGCTATTTGAAGCATTACAACAGTATTTGCCTCATCAGGAATTGACTTTTCACATAACTTCCATGTTTTTCTAAGTAAAGAAACTATTTTGTCCTGTATTGATTGGAGTTCTGCATTGAACAATTTTTTAAAACCAAATTAACGGCAGAATCACTCAAATTCAGCCATTAAGGCAAGCTTTATGATATAATTCGTGATTTTTAATTCTTTTATAAGGTTATTATGTTATGGTAGAAGAACACTCAACACTAGAACACTAAGAACACACACTCCCTCCATCAAGCAGTACGCATGCCCACCCGTGGAAAAAACATATTGGATCTATTTCTTACAAACACGCCTGAACGTATTATTAGTGTATCAACTGATGAGGGGTTGAGTGACCATAAAGCAATTAATGTCCACTTGGACATAGAAATAAAAAAGATCATTGAACCAAAAAGAAAAATTTATAATTACCATAAAGCAGACTTTGAATCTTTTGCCAATCAATTAAACTCTTCACTACCCGAGTTCAAAACCCGCTTAAGTCATGTCAACGTGGAAGAAACTTGGACAGAATTTGTCAATATCATGCAAAAAGGAATCGTAGATTTCATACCTATAAAATACGTTAAAGCAAATCGCGATCCCAGGTGGTACAATAAAGACGTTAGAAAAGCCCTTCGAAAGCAGAGAATGCTACACTCTAGGGTAAAGAGGGCAGGCGTGAACACATCATCCCCTGAGAATAAACAATTATGGGACACATATAGATCCTGTAAAATTGAAACCAAAACACAATTACGTAGCGCTTTACTGGACTTTAAACGCAAAGTACTTTGCGAGCACTTGGACACTGACCCCAAAGCTTTCTGGTCATATGTTAGGGAAGTAAATGGGAGTAAACAAACCGTGGCTTGCTTAAGGGATTGTAGCAATATAATTCATACAGACAGTGAGGGTATAGCTAACATCTTAAATTCATTCTTCCAAAGCGTTTTCTCGAATGATGTTGCCACCGCATATCTCCAAGAAACAATACATACTCCACCCATGGAAAAAATAACAGTGGACCAACAAGGAATTCTAAAATTGCTTAACGAGATTAAACCCAACAAATCCCCGGGTCCCGAAAATATACCAGCTAGGGTCATAAAACATTTAGCTCCAAACATTGCCCCGTACCTTGAATTTATATTTAACAAATCCCTCACAGAGTGCAAAGTACCTAAGATTTGGAAAACCGCGCAAATAACGCCTATTTTTAAAAGTGGTGACAGGGAGGATCCCAGTAATTACAGACCTATATCTCTCACTTCTATCTGTTGCAAAATCTTAGAGCACATAATTGTCAGTTCAATAATGAGACACCTTGACAATATTAACTTTTTAAGTGACAATCAACACGGATTCAGGAAAACCCGCTCCTGCGAGACCCAATTAGGATTATTTACACATGATTTACTTTTATCGGGTGAGAGAGGTAGGCAAGTGGATGCCATCTTCTTAGATTTTCAAAAGGCATTTGATAAGGTCCCACACGGTAAACTCATTCATAAATTAAAGGTCGCGGGTATAAACAAGGGCGCCATAAGTTGGGTTAAAGATTTTCTTTCAGAGAGGGAACAGAGGGTAGTCCTTGATGGCGCTAGTTCCGACAGCGTTCGAGTCACGTCGGGGGTACCTCAGGGAAGTGTGATCGGGCCGTTGCTTTTCTTGATTTTTGTTAACGATTTGAACCGCGAAGTGAAAAGTAAAATTAGGATGTTCGCGGATGACACGGTGATCTATCGGGAGATATCTGGGGATGAGGATCGTTTTATTCTAGAGCAGGATTTAGATTGCATTACTAAATGGTGTTCTAACTGGGGATTGACTCTAAATTATAATAAATTTTCAGTGGTAAATTTCTTTAAAAGATCAACGGGATTTGCTTACAAATTAGCTGGAGGTGACCTAGCAGTAGTTGATACGGTAAAATACCTAGGTGTCACATTCACCAAAGACTTAACTTGGGGGACTCACATACGTAAAGTCTGCGGTCAAGCATATAAAAAATTGGGATTAATTAGACGCATTGTCGGCAAAAGTGACTCGAAGGTCAAGGAACGTTGTTACCACGATCTTGTAAGGACTCATTTAGAATACGCATGCAGCGTGTGGGATCCGAGTGAAAAAGGTCTCATTCGGGAAATTGAGAAGGTTCAACGCCGGGCAGCCCGTTTTGTAAAAAATTCCTACGATAAAACGCAAAGCGTCACCGAAATGCTCATGGATTTGGGGTGGGAATCATTGGCTGAGAGACGATTCAATGCAAGATTGAAATTATTAAATAAATTTAGATCCGCATGTTTCAGCACCGAGGTCTCGCAAATTATTCGTACTCCTACATACATTAGTCGCTTGGATCATGCATATAAAATTCGGGAAATAGATGCCAGAACTAGCCGACTCAAGGACTCCTTCTTCCCACGGACAATACGGGATAGCAACTGCAGGGTTATAGATAGCAAAAATTCCACTTGCCACCCTCAGCGTCTAAAAAATAATTAGTTGTATTTAAATGCATGCTCTTCCACTAACCTTATGTGTTTTGTTATAATAACCCATTCTTTCCGAATGACTTCATTCATGTTCTGTTCATCTGTTTTTAAGTTTCCCTTTCAATCCCTCGTCCCTCTCCGCGGGGGCAAATTCCTGCTACCTGCAACGTTGGGTCCCATTCCCTGCCATTTAGAGACTCTTTGGGGGTAGAGTGTTTCGTGGTGCATTTTCATGTGGTAGTGATGTTTCAATTTCTTGCTTGTTGTGTCCTGGCTTCCGTGTTGTAGGATGTCTTTCGTGCTGCATCATGGGGTGCAGTTTTTTAGTTGTTTTGCGGTTTATGTGTTTGCATGAGTATTGGATGAAGGGATTTTTGCATGAGTGTGTGCGCTGCTGTGGGTGTAATTTTCCGTGTTGTTTTTTTTTTGCATGTAGTATTTTTCTTTTTTACGGTTGGTGACCTAACACCCCCCGCCACACGCCCTTGCGGCGGCTTACGGGGTATTATGTAGATGTAGATGAGATGTAGAGAACACTAAAGATAAATTTATAAATATATAAAATAGAAGCACATACGGCTACACTATGGTCAGTGCTGTCAATGAATGGGTAAGACTAATGAAAAAATTTTATGAAATGAGATACTTCTAAGTTTAAATTTCGTACTCGGGCTTCGAAATGCTTGTAAAAATCTACAGAATTGAAAAATTATACAATATGCAGTGTGTCATTCCAATTTCAGCATTGACCAACATCAGAGAAGAAAAATAGTATCATTTAGAATTGATGGCTCGTGGTTTGAGTGGTGATTTCCATAAACTTGCCAACAGCGGTAACTTAATAAAACATAAACTGCGTCTCTAAATTTCAAAAATGAAAACTCAAACTATAAGATAGTCTTAATTCTAAATTGATTTCGCTAAAATAACTTAATTTTTTTCCTCCCAAACAAAACCAATTTCCTCCCACGTCTTCGTATTTAAAAGAAAGAGATTACTCTTATCTTAAAATTGATACGCTCTGACTCTACCGAAAGATGGGGGAGGGTTCTTTAGTCAAGACCAATTTTGGAAGGGCTCCTTTGAACCCCACCGCGATGAGCAAGGAAAAGAAGATTTTACCTTAGGATCCACCCCCATGGAATATCCTCGAATTTAGAAATACGTAGTTGCGGACGACGACGAATGCCCACTGCTCCTAAACCATGTAATTTATTTCTTGATATTCTTCATTTGAAATTTTGCTTCTGTAGCATGGAAATTTGAGAGCATGGAAAATAAAATAACCATTAATTGAAAATGAAAGCTGCCATGGTTGCCCCATTTTTAATTTTTTTCAAATCAAAAAGGCGATTACTAGCCTCTATCTTAAAAAGGAAGAGTATATTAAGTCTTGGATAAAGTATTTTCCTGCAATGAAGAAATAACCCACAACTAAGTTCATATCTACAACATTCCTTGCAGGTCGCGGTATGCGACGTGGTTTTAGAGCACCTGTCGTATTACTTAGAGTAATATTGGTTCATACATATACTTGAATACATGTTAGCTCATATACAACTGTCGTGTACCTAATTACCTATATACAACATGCAATAATTGTTAAGCTTAACTAAATCATCAATTTTGAATTAATCATATTTGACATAATAATGTTTAATGGCTCGACTTTGTTATTTACATATCGTGCTAGGGAAGAACGAGACTTAGACGATTAGGCTGGGAGCCACTTGAGATGCGAAGAGAACAAGCGAGACTTTTAGAATGGTTCAGAACAAAGAGTTTTGCAATGAAAGTAAAGGAATTATTATGGACCCACACTATTTAGATAGATCAGACCACAAAGATAAGATAACGGAGATAGATTCCACTACAGATGAATACAAACATTCGTCCTTTCCCCAGAAAATCTGGAATCATAGTAGTAATTAACCAAAGTTACTATAGATATATTAAAGACATTCAATTAACAAGTCAGGACAATATTAAAGGTCACGTAGACATAAGGTATATTGGTGGGTGTATGTGTATGTTAGTTGATAATATATGCATTTGCATGCGTGATGGTTAAATAGGTTTTCGCATGAATATCGCATTCGTCTCTAAGGGTGTAGATTTGCATTATTTTTTTATATTTTTCATGTGGTTTTATTCTCTGTTACGGGCGGTGAACTATCACCCCACGCTATACGCCCTTGTGGTGGCTTGCGGGGTGTTATTTAGATGTAGACTTAAATCTCTCTTATTTTATCCCAGTGGTCGAAATCGCCTACATCTCATTTGGCACCATAACAATTGCCTCGGTGTCGCAAGAAAACTCAGGTGCCCACTACGCCTTTCTATGAGTTCAAATGTTCCTTCCTCTCTTTCAGAATCAAGATTCTCCATGCTTAAATCATCCAACTTACCCGTGATGCTAATGCACATATCGTAACAATTTAACTTTTTTTTCACATTGACACAAAATACTTGTCGTGAATTCTAAATTTGGTCTAACTAAAGCGAAGTAATTCTTACTCTCTTACTTTTTCATTGCATAAAACCCGTGTAATGAAATCTAGAGGCTTACTTGCATATTATTCTTATGCGTGTCCTCCATAGAAGGTTTCATATGAGGGTAATACCAAAATATTTTTCGGTTATACGTATAAGTACTCCCTAATCCAGGTAAATCTTTCTCGTTAACCCCTTAATATCTTAGTTCAAGCATCCCTTTCCCATGAGGGACATTTTGGAAGGTCGTCTTGAAATACAAAAATATAGCATCTACTTGGAAATTCCTATTCTCCGATTTTAAGATGTCATAAATAAAAAGACCCAACTGTGATTCGCATAATTTGATTTTTTTCAAACACGTTCTGGTCATAGCGGAGAACGTCCCCACTGTTGGGAAAGACCATTTTATTCGTATTGCCAAAAATTATTGTTTTGATCCAATATCAGAACAAATTAGTCTGTAATTAGCGGGATCCTCCCTATCATCGCCTTTTATAGGGAGGGATTATGAGAGTTAGCTTCCAGGTACGAAGTTTTAGACATTTTCTGTCGATTTGCAAAAAAATGCATTTAAATTAGGTGCGATGTCTCCCGCAAGTTCCTTTAGTATTTCCGCGGGAATTCCTTCCGGACCTGAAGATTTATTTAGTTTTATATTTTCTTAATGTATATTTCAGAGAAATAATAAGTTTATTTATCGAACCACTGTAATTAGTTATTTAGTTATCCTACGTACACATCGTACTATCTTTCTCTTCAAACTTCGGATCCATCAAACGATTGGTTTGCACATAAGAGTATTCAAAACACCACGTCATGGCGGATGTCGTGCAAAGTTATGCCGTGACTTTAGAGGTTATAGAGTTTTCTTGGTGGATCCAACAACTGGTTGCGGTAACAAGTTCGGCAAGCAGGCAGTAAAAACTAGTTTGTGACTCCACTCATGATTCATGGCTGCGTGTTCAGCAGCAGTTAAGTCAAGCAAATTTAGTGGCCGCTTATGTACATCATATATCACTCTAAAAAGAAGAAATATTTTAAACTTCCAGTTCATGTTTAAAATATGAACAAGCATTTTCAAAAGAGGATTCTCATAGAACTCATCCTCGGAAATGGACTTGAAAGTGTTCGTCGTCTACCCTTCTAAAATTCTCGCCATCATGAAGAGCACATATTTAATTATTAGTTTCGTCGTAAAAATTCCAATACAAGTCTGGTGAAATTTATTTCCAACAACTATTTGCACTCATAATGTCTTCAATCGAATGCCTAAGAAGTAGTAAAATATTTTCCAAAATAAAAGAGGAGAAAAAGAATCAAATGCATTTATGCAAAAGATTTATGCAGTGCCATTTTATATTATGTGAAAATGATTCCTAATACTAGTGAAAGAGATTCGATAAGTAAAAAATGTACTCGATTAATGAAAAGCTTCACAACTATTTTTACGCAATCTTAGATTGGTTATCAAAAAGGAATTAAAAATCGGAGAGGCGAACGTATAAAGAGGTGAGTTTACTAATCCTCCTCCGGTATCTTGGTTACGAATTTCACCGGGAGACCACGTGCGTGACAGCATATGCGCATGATTTGGCCTGTGACTCAACAAGAACAGGAATCCCGGACAAATTCAACAAGAAGCGACCTGTCCGGAAGGAGAGGGAAGTCTTGAGTAAAAGCCAAGGGGTGGTGAGGGGTAGGGTAAGCGGGGATGAGGAGAGATGTTATGCAAAGGAGGAGGTAGTAGGGGGTCCCGTCGAGGTCAATGACTACTTCTTGGGGAGGAGGGGAGGCGAGTGGGAGGCGGACGGGGGTGGGGTGACGGAGGGCATTCGGAGCGATAAACCCACGAGTACAAAGGTGGAAAGGCTGCAGAGGACGGGGGAAAGTTTGGGGAGGAATTTCCGGTTGTAAAAAATAATTCGGACTAGATGCGAAGGAGGGAACATGATCCGTGGGCAGAGGACATGAACTTCTCCTAATGAGAAGAGGGAAAGTGGACTGGAATCGCGCGTGCGGAGGATAGCAGTTTGTTCATTGAAAGTTCCTCTGATAGAATTATCGCCAATTTATCTTTAAAACCGGGGCAGTATCAGATGAGAAAGTCTTTGGGGTCAGTTTTGAGCAGTCCTTATTCGAAATTAACTCGTTACTTAATTCGTTGAACTCCGCAAAAAAAACAAATGGGACGATCCATGCTCGAAGTTAAAATGCAACAATTTCAGTTTGTAAAAATTATTCACCTTGACCGAATGATTTTTACACTCTGAAATTGTTGCATTGAGATGAAAATTAGCGGATGACTCCGTTAAAAGTTACTCTTGCGGAATCTCCCGCAGTTTCTTGGAATTTGACGGAGTTAAAAGTTAAGGGAACAAAATAATCAGATTAGTGAAATGCAACGATTTGCACATGCAATTACGCACACAAAAGAGAAATTATTTTATTAAATGCTTTTTATTCAAGAGAGCAATTCATGCTGGCTGCACTGAATGCCAAATAATCCTGTCGTTACTTCACTTTGTGCCATATAGCTGCACTTGTGCCAAAACTGATGAACAATTGACAATGTGTAATAAAATGTGTCATAAGAGGAACATGGAAACAAATATACAAAGCGAACGGTAACTACGGCCGTATAAATATAATGGGAAGAGTTCACCCCAGCCGTACTCTTATAAATGGGCAAAGGATGGGTGGGGGATATTGGAGAAAATAGAAACAGTAAATCGATAAAAATTATAAAATTAAATAATTAACTGAAAATAAGACTAACAATAGTAAAAAACTGAAAATAATTGAAATATTTAAATACCGCAAACGGTTAGAACAATGAAATGGAGGGGGGGGGAAAAAAACTAATTTTTTGAATACTAAAAAAGTGAAAATTAATCACGCATTCTCTAGCTTGGATGTACTATGCAGCAGTGATCCTTGCTAGTCGCATACACTCTCACCCTATCAGGGCTTACGAGAGGTTTCCCTCTGCGTCAGGGGCCCACCAATCACACGTATTGAAATAAAATTAAGAAATATAATAAACGAAAAATGATCACGCGCTCTATAGCTCGGATGTACTATATAGCATTGATCCTTGCTAGTCACAGGCACTCACCTTCAATCAGGGCTTAGGAGAGGTTCCCTCTGCGCCAGTGGCCCGTCAGTCACACGTATAATAATAAAGGCAAAATAATCACGCACTCTCTAGCTTTGATTTTATTTCAATATGCTATATAGTACATCCGAGCTATAGAGCGCGTGATCATTTTTCGTTTATTATATTTCTTAATTTTATTTCAATATGTGTGATTGGTGGGCCCCTGACGCAGAGGGAAACCTCTCGTAAGCCCTGATAGAGTGGGAGTGTATGCGACTAGCAAGGATCACTGCTGCTTAGTACATCAAAGCTAGAGTGTGCGTGATTATTTTGCCTTTATTATTATACGTGTGACTGACGGGCCACTGGCGCAGAGGGAACCTCTCCTAAGCCCTGATTGAAGGTGAGTGCCTGTGACTAGCAAGGATCAATGCTATATAGTACATCCGAGCTATAGAGCGCGTGATCATTTTTCGTTTATTATATTTCTTAATTTTATTTCAATACGTGTGATTGGTGGGCCCCTGACGCAGAGGGAAACCTCTCGTAAGCCCTGATAGGGTGAGAGTGTATGCGACTAGCAAGGATCACTGCTGCATAGTACATCCAAGCTAGAGAATGCGTGATTAATTTTCACTTTTTTAGTATTCAAAAAATTAGTTTTTTTTCCCCCCCCTCCATTTCATTGTTCTAACCGTTTGCGGTATTTAAATATTTCAATTATTTTCAGTTTTTTACTATTGTTAGTCTTATTTTCAGTTAATTATTTAATTTTATAATTTTTATCGATTTACTGTTTCTATTTTCTCCAATATCCCCCACCCATCCTTTGCCCATTTATAAGAGTACGGCTGGGGTGAACTCTTCCCATTATATGGAAACAAATAATTAATATTAAATTAGACATTTTCAATGCATGTTCTGATATCTTTTAGGAATTTACTGGCTTTAAACAAATGATTTAACCCAGAGGTGGCTCTTAAGTTGCAATTCAAAGGTTTGTTTATTCATAATAAAAGAAGCAACCGATAAACACATAGGCGAACTAAGTTTGCACCGTGTATATACTTGTAGTATATCTGCAATCATGTAACTGCGGTGAATCAATAAAGCACTTTAAAGCAATATTCAAACACATTTTATTAAAAGAGCTGTTAATTCACTCTTGGGAAAACAATGTTTCAAACTGAAATGTTTTAGATAATATCGCGTGACTGCCGTTGCCTTTGAGTAAAAGTGATTTATCATCTTACGTATATTTGACTAATTTGATAGAGTCAGGACAAAGAATTTCAGAAAACCCTGTGCATCAATCAAGCAAGTAACACGATCATGAGGGCGTGCTCTCCCTAGAGCATTGATCGTACAAAATACATAACCCAAAGAGAATATCGCGCCTCTAAGAAGAAACATACAGGAGTTAGAAACGCTTTTAGGGTGAGGAAAAAATCCGTTTGAATTGGAAAAAGTTCATCATACACTTGAATACTTACTAATTGAGAGTTAACTAAACTCATGGATAAATTTATACTGCATAAATCAACCCAAATGTTGGATATTGTTGGTAAGAGTACGGCCAAAGTGACACCAAGCAATAGGTCGTGTGAAATTCACATATCATTATTTTAATAATTATTATTTTGTTCGATTATTAAATGTAAAGAACGCCGCTGTCTCTACTAACTATAAAAAGGAAAAATGGAGAGTTCATTTGCCATCGCATCATATTGTTTAAATTACTAGAGTTTAACTAGAGTCTAGAGTGACTGAATCGGGAATAGCCGTTGCCTAGCGGTGGGGATATGTGATTTAGAAATAAGTTCATGAGTTCGTATCTACTGCAATATTTATTCAATAAAAATTGTCTTATTTTTCTTATTTTGAAATGGAAAATTGATGCTGACTTGATAAAAGGATTCGTGGGTGACGGAGGGCAAGAATGTATTCTGGACTTTGTAGGGTCGGGTGTATTATAAATACATTAGCATTATGGTATCGAGAAGTTCCTCGAGTACTGTAAAAATATGTAATATTTTAAGGCCTCACTTTCAAGAAATTCATAACAGGAATGCAATGAAATTGATAATTGATCGTATAGTTTACTCCAATAATTTGGTTGACCGACACAGAATTCGACTGGATTCAGGTAGTTGAGATTTAAGAGAGCTGCGAAGAGATTTTAACGACGGGGAGAGGTGAAGAAGAGAGAAAATTAAAGGAGAGGAAGGATGTTATTGACGGAATGGCAATATTTTCCCATCCTCATTGACCAAGAAGACAATCGAATAGCAGATGATTTCAAGAAACTTCTGAATACGTAAATTGATCAATTCTAAAATTCTAGAAATCTAGAGGAGGAAAAGATGAAGACGAAGAAGTCACGCGGTGAAACGAAGATCGGCTACTCGAACGTATGTACTGTAGAATAGTAGATACTTGCGCATCGAGGGTACTGTTCTTATTGCAGATAACTCGTCAGTAATCAATAAACGTATAAAGTGAGTGACTACGCGTTGTGCTAGGCCATTTATCATTACTCATTTCTCTGTCGAAGATAGCTGTAACTCGGTAAATCGACCCCTCAAATTTTTTTATGTCCCACGGTTTTGGGAGTCGTAAAAACATTAAACAGAAATACCGTTATTCTTCACCTTCCTAGGATAGAGCCAGGATAGTAAGTCAAGAATGAGGGCGTAAAAGTGAGGACAAAGGGGTCGCGAAGGGTGAAAGTTCCGAAACGACGGTTATGAGGATGTGACGGTCTCTTTCTGACGAGGAAAAACACTATTTCTCCTTCTCTTGGGAAGTTTTTCCACTCCATAAGGTTTCCTTCAATTACGCCCTCCCAAATGGTCGGACGGCTACTGTAATCTTATTATGCCTGCCCTCCCCTTCACTTCCCTCCCTCCCCTTCACTCCCCCACCCCGTCCATCGCATCGCCGTAAGGACTCTCCCACGGCTTCTACTCGTCCACTCTTCCCCTCTCCCCCTTTTCGACCCCCATCGCCGTGGCCATGGCGTTTCAAGCGCGCACACTTGAATAATGGCTGCGGTCGCGAACTTACACTCGGACCCTCTCAAAATTGAATGCATTCGATCTTTCTCGAGCGATTCCAGAGAAATAAAACGTGAGAAAGGTCGAGGAGCGATCGTTACTGATCAATTTGATAACTTTGACATTGGTGAAAATCAAATGATAAATTTCCTCAAAGATGGAGTGGTGAAGGAAGCCTGCAAAGCAAAAGGTATCAGGGGAGGGAAAACGGTTCCGACAAACGCATCCCGAGTCCCAAATCGTTTGGAAACGCTTGACGCAAATGTTTGGCAATTTCTGGACTAGTGACGACGTTCACCCGGAACCCTTAATCAACTCTGCAATACTTTCACGCGAAACTCTTCAGTTTTTCATTCTTTAAGTTATTTCAGCTCGGGAAACAAAGATTTCAAGCGTTCTATTACAGTCGCGAGAGTGCGTTATGAATCGCTAAAATGGGTTTGAGTTTCCTGAGTAGTAGAGATGAACTATTAGGTTTATTTTTATCCAATCAAAAGACAATGATTACTAAAAAAATGGCCTCATTAATGCTCATTTACCTAACTCCTAGAAGTACTGAAGGCGCGCTAATTCTTTAAACGGGGTCAGCACATCGTTATGTCTGATTGCTTAATTTATTTAGGCAAATTTAAGCATATGCATTTTACTGATAGTTTCTTTAATACCGTACCGCTCAAAAACGATAATTATTTTGTGAACGCTCCCGTCGTGTCCAAATCGGACAAAAAAAAGGGCAACGTACTCATCTAAGTGATAAGTATAAACTTGCATTTCCCCATTAACATAAAATTAGTAAAATAAAAATTGTATTAAGAATGTACTTGTTTTATACGGTGTGAATTGTGTGGGAGGCAGCCAAGAGGTAAACGGTGCCCCTTGCTCGGCAAAATTGCCAAAGAATTATCAAGAGATGTGGTGCTCCAATTATGAATCCAAAGGAAATTTGAGAGAGTTCTGAGTAAGCCTATTCTCGTTCCCCGAAGGTCTTTCAATAATACTTCCCATCTGACGTCGTCCATCAGCGTCAGTAATCAATGCGAATATTGGGAAAGTGCAGTAATACCGAGTTGCCATCTCATACAGAGTATTACTTGTATTCTGTTGTTTCCCTATTTAAAAATGTATCCCTTTCAATTCAGTTCTTTTCACTAGAAACACAAAAGAAATAGGTAAAAAATCACATCTCTTTAGTTTTTCCTCCATAGAAAGGAGTAGAAGTTTGGCATTGAATATTGCTTATATCAACAAATATTTAGTCTCAAGGCATTTATTAGCTCTTCTATCATCGTTCACGGCTATGTTCTTCAATAAAGATAACCTTCTCTTATAAGAATTTCGACTCATGGTTTACGGATGGCTAAAAGGCAAATAATTATAGTTTTTGCCACATGAAGAGCGTGCATAGATGTAGCGGTGTTTAACGGGAATTTTTTTCGCTAGTGTGTTCATATGTAACGGAGTTGAAGAAAGGCCTATTGTATAGTAAGATGTTGGGTTGTGTTTCGTTGAGAGAGACAAGAGAATTGATTGGTAGCTTATGTCCATTCAAAGCCTACCTTAACCGGTAGATTATATTTATAATAATATATTATATATAAAAGTATATACGTGAGGGTGGTCTGAAAAGTATTCGACCTATCAAAGATTCAAGACATTTTTTCTGAAATTTTTGAGGCCGGAAAATTTTCAGACTACTCATATATAATAAATAAATATAACCAAATATGCATAAAAAATGGAAAAATGGATGAAATATTATTAATTAATGTACGTACACAATCGCTACAGAAAAACTTTATAAGTACCATGTGAATTTTTCTGGAGTTAATGGCGGACAGTTTATTGCCAAACCTGAAGGAAGAAAATAAAAATGGCAAGGTACATCAATCTATTAACTTTGAAAAAGGTTAATTATAAATGGCTATTAAAATAATTTGACAATGAAAAAATTGAAAACGTTTATCAACATATTTTAATTGCGTATTACTACGTTAATATAAGACCTATTTAAGTTTATTATTTTTTTGAACATTGAGAAAATTTCGACTAATTCAAGCAAAGTTGCATACTTAAATATGCTTTTGTTTCCTTTAAATTGGTAGGTTGATTGAGGCCGAAGGAGTATCGGGGTAATTGAGAGAGATTAATTATTGTTCCTGCGCTAAGAAAATGCAAACGTCGAAAAAAAATAGCTCTCGAAAGATAAAACCAGGAGCTACAAGTGAAAGCTGAGATGTTGGCAGCCGTCGGACTGTCGGCTTCCATCTCATTCCCACTTATATTATACCAGCTCGTGCTCTCTTCATCGTCATACATGCTCTATTTCTCCCTTAAGACATTTTAAATCCTTTAAGATCCTCGACGGATCAGGAGTGAGGTTCACCCGGACCAATTACTTAAAATATCGAAATACAGAGAGAGAGAGAGAGAGAAAGAGGGAAGAGATGGAGAGGGGTGGTGAGGGAGGGAGGAGAGTGTCCCCAATTTCCCGTCCCACCCTCTCCTCCCTCGCCACTCCCTCGCTAACAAGGGCGTCCCTTGCAGTAATTGATGGTGCGCTTTAATTAAATTATTACGAAGCGGAACGTGTGTAAAGTTTCCTTTCCCGGCTGGAACTTTTTTCGAAAGAGGGGATTAAAGGGAGGGAAGTGCGGAAGGGGGCGCCCTTCCCCGATAATTGGTCACGGAAAAAATAACTCCATGCGCTCTTCGTCCCGGGGTAATTCCCTCCATTCCTTCCACCTTCTGCAAAACAAAAGCGCAACAAAGTTCGCAAAAACACTCGCGCCGCGAGTGGAAAGAGATGAAGATTTCGTGAGACGAGTCGAGAGCGATACCACACGCATTTTCGTTCGGATAGCACGCCCCCGCCCTCTTAATGAGAGGCCTGCGCCTCGCTCCTTCCTCCCCCCCCCCCACATCAACTCCCCCCCCGACGAGTAATGAATGAGTGCACGGAAACTACCCCCCCCACTCCCCTTTTTACCCCTAACATCTCCCGCACGCGCGCGCTATCTTCCGTTCAAATTACAACATCGTTCTTACCAATTAGGGCGAAAAATGAACTTTCGAGCGTTCGGAACGAGAATAAATTCGATTTATGTTCTAGCTAAATTCTCACAGTCTTCCTAGGTCTTGCACCATCTTGGAAATTAACGAGATATCTCTGTTAAGGAAAAAAAAGGTTTGTCTAAGATCAAGAAATGAGAACATACAGATTCCTGTAAATGTATCGCAGGCAATGCAAAACTTAGTCCCAAGTTCTCATACTCATTACCTTGTTTGCTAAAATAAGTTTCATGAGTGAGATATCCTCAACGGGTTAAACAGCTCAGTTGCGTCTTTTATAAGCGAATCTAGAAATTGTGTTTCAGATTTTACTTCGGGGAAAAGATGCTGTGTTGATTATGCTTTCACTTAGTAAAAACAAATGCGATATGAACACATTTCCTAGAGAAACAATAGTAAAATCACAATTACTGTCGCACCATGTGTCAGAATATCTAAAATTAAAATTACCACATATAATAATCTATCAGAGAGCTCAAACTTTTCAATCGAGATCGTTGTATACAGTAAAAGGAATCGTTTTACTGCTTTTCGCGATTCCTTCCCTGATAGTTTTCGACTAACATTTAGAATACAACTAGCTATCATTAGTTATAACTTTCGTATTTTAAGAAATAGCCCATTATTTCGCCCTACTTCTGTCATAAACTCTCCCATACCATTTCAATTAATATTGCTTTTCTTCGTTTCTCTCGTTGATTATTCTCGCATCAATAATCCGCTCGAAAATAAATATGAGGCATAATTGCACTTTGCTTTAGGTCGCATTCCACGCTCATTTAATTTTCTATTTTTCACGAATTTAGAAAAAGGTGGCGGATGCTTCCATTTTACTCTTTTTCGCGTGGGTGATTTTTTAAATTCTTATTTTTCCACGTTATTTTATAACTCTCTTGATTATATACAAGCATTTAAATTCATGAGAGGGTTTTCAGGGTAACTCTAATCCTATATTTCATTATAAATCGTACAGCGCGACGACCACCCTTCATTCCCAAAAATCACCTAACTTGATGCGCAAAACTTGAGCGATCATTTAACATACCTCTGAACGTCCTATTAATCTCACATGATTGATTCTCGTAAATTACCATACTAAGATCCATGCATTAAGGTTAATATACCGTCATTGAAAATGAGAATTATCCACGATTTCCTCGGAGATATATGATGGCATTTCGTCAGGAATAATTTTTAAGTGTTTGCGTTTATCCAAATTTTAAAATAAATCTTTTGAGTGATTGGCTCCGGTAGTTTGAATTTCACTTATATTTATCAGATGGACCGACAGCGTCACGATTTGCCGATCAGGGCATTCATATTTTCGCCCTGTTCCCATCCTTTTCCAATATCCTTCGACGCTGTCTCGTCCAACCTCGCGAGGGGAGGCGAGGGAGAGAGGGGGGGGTGGGTGGGACACATGCAGGTGAATGTGTCACGCCGGAATCCCTTTTGTTTTCTTTCCCTGCGAGTTCCACAAATAGCCAGATAATCGGCGACTGTGGCCTTGACACGAGAGGGAGGACGCCCACGCTCTCTCCGCATACATCCGCCTTTCTCTCCTCCCCCTCCCCCAGACCACACTTCCCCTCCCAATAAACCGCACTCCCCCCCCCCTCTCTCTCACTCCTCATTTCCCTTCCACCCCCGCCCGCCCACTCCCTGATTGCGATGCCGGATACCGGAGGAAAAGATCGACGCACAGAAAATAGGGCCGATCTTTTCCAAAACCGTATCTGTGAGGTTTCGGAAAAGATTTCTTCTCTAAACAATCGATTCTTCAAGGAGCCAACATTTGCGAGGAATTAAAGAAAATATCATCGTCATTTCACTGGTTGAACAAAGAGCGTGATTAAAAATAATGAATCGTAAATGAAACTCTTTTATTTACGCTCGCAAGAAATATTACCTGGAGAAAATTTGATCTAGTGAAAATGATGCGCACAAGGAAAACACATCGCAATAATGTTAGTCACTAAAAGGGAGAAACGGGGGGAGGAAAATAACGGCTCCTTTTTTTATATTACCCAATGCCATTGTTTGGATTTAGTCCACAGTTAATTATGTCAATTTGGGAAACAAATATGACTTCATGATCCCTAAAATGTTCACAAAAATGCAGTCATAAAGTCCTGGTAAGTGGGCGAAGTTACTAATGGAATACAGGAGAGTACACATATTATTATTTTGTCACCCATAGATAATCCCAGCAAATTTAGCTTTCAATATTGATTCGCAATTAATTAAATCAATCAAGTATTACTGGCATCAGACAACGTCGACGTGTTAGCTTAAGAGAAAAACACGTTTGACTCAACCAAAGTGGATATTGCTCGTCGCAAACCCAAGCCTACTCTCTTTCTCCCCCTCCATCCTTTCCTCTCTCCCATCCTCCTTCAAGAATGCCGTGATGGAATCCGAAGGATTAGCCCTCCACATCGGGCCTTCTGCACGTCGTCGGCCCCGTCGCCCTCCCCCCAACTGCCAATTCGCACCTCCCCGTCGAAAAGGAGAGAGAGAGGTGGGGTCGGGATCAGTGGGGGTTAGGCAAAGGAGCATATTAGCAAATGCGAGGCAGGTACCGCCTGTGCCGGCAGGAGTGAGTTTCGGCCCTTTCCCACGCTCCTCTTCGCCCTCTTTCGCACACTTGGCGAAACAACGGATCCTATCCTCCTCTCCGCGACTGGGGGAGGAGGAGGAGGGAAGATTGAGAGCAGGGGAGTGAAAATGAGGAGCAAAATCTGCTAAAAGTCCCTTTCTCACCTCCTTCTTCTCCTCCTTCACGGTGATTAATACCCAGCGTGCAGAAGGTGGCGAAAAAAACAACACCGCAAGCGACCCCATGGGGTTCGAGAGATGTGGAGGGGGAATGTGGGAGGGCGAATTTGGTTGGGTGCAAGGAAGGTGGCGGGTGGCTGGCCTGGAAAGAAATGAACGCACGAAGAGATGCAGGGGGCGGAATGGCGGAGAGAGGCGACTCCATTGTTTTTTTTTCTTATGTGGACATAAATCAGTTCTCATCGGAAATGGGAAGCTAATAAAAAGGGCCGGGTCCTTGAGGATGAAGAGAATGAAAGTAAAGACGACATTCACAGCAGGGTCCTATGCTGTCATCGCCTGCACTCAGAAGTAATCCACTCTCTTTTACTCCTCTATATCTTTCTCCCTCTAACACCCAATTTAAAAGAGACTATTTCTAAACCCTTGCCTGCCTAAAAAAATGAGGATGCTTTGCCCAAATCCCAAAAATTGGTGTGCAATGAAACGTAATAATAATGTGAATGCTCATAAACCCTCATCATGAATGATTGTGGGAGATTAATTTTGAATAATAGTCTCTGAGATACATGTGCTAACGATTGGATAGATTTTTAAACAACCTCTTGAATGCCAAAACTTTATCATTGCTCATAAAGTCTATATTTTAGATGGGTATCAAAGATACTGATTGACTATCCTTCTTGATTGCTTATATATATATATGATTTTATTCTGTATTCTCATTTGTCACCATGATTTGATATTATTTTCTCTAATGTAGTGTTTTCTTATTTTATATACTTCTAACGGCAATTTTAATATGTTTGTTCAGCTTTAATAATTTATTACAGGGAGCTTTGTTCTAGTAGGACCATTATTATACCCCAAAAAAGTTTCTTTCCCCTTTCGAAACTGAATTTCTTTATGCGAATAAGGTAGGACAGCGAGGGTGCCACCAATTGTAAGTTACGTTTTATTCCTTTGTCACTCAAATGTCCCGATTGAAAACTTTTTCATTCCCTAAAATATTTCTTTAGTCAAACAAATTTTTCTTGGTTCTGCAGGTTTGTTTTAATTATTCGGTTTTGTTTATTCTCCCTATCTCACTCTTTGGCCAAAAGAATTGCTATAGGGCCTCTAACAAAGATCAAAAGCGACGAAATGGAGTCTTTAAAAAGAACCACTCTACTGAGCAATATACCCTGCCCTGAATATTCTTACGTCAAAAATTCATTCAGCGCCACCTCCTCTTTATTTGGTGCACGACCTCTTTGAGCTTAGTTTTGAAAATTATAGATACATGATTCTGCTTAAAATACTATTTATGGCTAAAAATAATTGATGTAAGATGCTTAACACAATTCCCTGCATAACATCTTTTATCCTTATACAAAAAGTTAACGTACGCCATTGGTCTAATAACTCCATTGCTCCCAGGTGACTCATTAAACTCCAATATAGTATATTGAGAAATCATATCATATGCACTAGATATTACTGTTAGAACTAGTACAGGGATTTTGGTTTTTCCTCATTAAATGTACACGAAGAGGAGTAGTAAATAACGGAAAAGAAGTCATTCTACTAGCCATAAGGATATCATTCATCAAATATACATATATCACAAATACTTCTACTCTGTTGCACAACTAATCCAATTTATTACTATTTTTAAAATTTCTCATTTTTATATTTGAGTTTGAGTGAATTACTAAGGAAAGGATGATGTTGGTGGATATTTTCGTAGGCATTATATTTTATGGTGCAAGCACGTATATTTTTCGTCTAACCTGTTTGAAGGTTGTTTTGAAAGAATGGTCACTTATATTAAAATTATGCGGTGAACTTGATAGAAAAAAAAACCAAAACAAATCACCCAAATTCCTAGAAGATTTCCGAGTTATCCATAGATACGTATATTGTAAGAGTAGATCATCTTAGATTCGGATATCCCAGTTCAAGAAATGACGCGATAGTGTCAGCTGTAAAAATGAGGTAACCAATGTAAGAAAAATAAATAACCAGAAGTCTCATGATTCATCACTAGAACGAAACTTATTAGCAGATAAGGGCTATTAAAATCCATTATTAGTCCAATTAAATATTTTCATAGTTTTTTTTATTAAAGAAATGTTACATGGACAGTAGCGTTCTCCTGCGCTACAGTTACCAATGATTCTCGCTCACAGTGAGTGTGCCAAATGCATTGTATGCCAAATGTTATTCGCTTACAATATACACGGGTATTCTAAAAGATATATTAACATTTGGATGATTACATGAATAAATGCTTGAGCATAGAAGTATCTTGGTGAGTACATTAATTCTCATTTGAATATTTCAATTTTTCTTTTAATCCTCAAATATCCCTTCCCATGGTTTACCCATTTTTTTGGAATGAGATGAAACGCTGATCGAACGAAATCTTTCGACAACATTTCTTCTTCAAAAATGCCATAAGTCGCATTAGCCCATATTAGAATTACTCCGAAGAAACTCTGACGTCCACATTGTTTGATTTAATTTCCCTTTAATTCCCTGCCTATCTCGCAAAATACTATTCCTGCTCCTAAGGTCTTCTTATATCCGTCTTATTCTCTTTCTACGCCTAAGCTTGATGGCCCAATAAATTCTCTATGTGTTCTTTCCGTCTCTATTGAATCATTTCTTTTAAAATATCTTTGCAAAATTTATGGTCAAAATATATAGTCTACTTTGGAAATTAATACCATTTATTTGTTACCTTGAAGGGAGACTTAAAAGCGTGGTAGGCATGTAAGAAAATCTCAAAGCTGGATAAAAGCTCCCGGGTTCCAAACCAGAATACACAAACTCGACAATGTGTCTGTGTTTGAATCATTCGCTTGACCAGTATCCAAACCGATGACCCTGGATCGATATTTGGCCGAATGTTTTAGTCAGATAAGCTGCCGGGGTGTCTCCTAACAACATGAAGTGATATTGTCGCATTGTGTACACACCAACGGGTGACCCTGCCATATGATAGTTTACGATACGACACGTTTCACTTTAACCGGGAGTTACCTCTGAACAATTCCAGCCAACAGCCAAGACACATGTGATTTCATGGCTATCAGAGCTTTCTGGAAAACCGCGGGAAGCATTAGGAACGGAAGCGATCCCCAATGCTGAATGCGTGAAAGTCACACGCCATGACTAACGCCGCACCATCCCGAGGGAGGAGTTTGGATTGCGCCACGCTTGCATTCCTGCCTTATCCGAGCGGCACACGACGAAATAGCATCACTATTACACCCGTAATCCCAGGCATTAATCAATCGACGCCTGTTGGCATGGTAAACCACCCAAACAATGTAAAAAGCTAACCCAGCCACCATGTAGTTTTAATGCGTTTTAGCAATCTGCTTATAAACTTGGGTTTATTGGCAAATTAAGGTTAAATCGGTCATTTACGTTAATTTTTCATTCTCCTAGGAATAGGCATTAGTTATATGTTTTGTTTAGGGTTCTGCCTTGTTAAATAGGAGTAAGAGTAAATATTTCCTTAAAACCTTTGAGATTTTCATTTTTTTTATTAGTATTAAGCTTAGAATGACCTAAAGGAAAATATGGTTCAAAAAACTTCACTCTAGGAGTAAAATTTTGCAAATAACCTCAAAGATAAATAGTGAGTTATCTGCAAACGGTTAAATAATACTAATTAGCACAAACATACATGTATATCTTCCATTCAGCAGCTGCATAAGTCAACTTAATGCCTATCTTTCATATTTCGCTGTATGGTATGAAAAATTGAATGCTGTGCAGAGAGAACCTGTGATGTTAATTTTCATGACAAAGCATCTCTTGCGCTTTTTTTTAACTCCGTTGTTTCTCGATTTGACGAGAGAGAAAGGACTGCTACACGTCGGACGCACCTGCTACCAGAGTTCTCCTAAGGATTTCAAATAAACTTTACTACTGAACTGCCTTTCTCGTTTGCAGTGGCTCCCGACGGCCTGTACCCTTCTCATTGCCTCCAATTTGCAAGACTTGGCCGTTTCAATTGCTTCGAGATCCGTCTCTCTCCCACTCCAGCATTCGTTCTATACACACGCAAGAGGCCCTTCCCTCCGCGATGGGGAAGAGGGAGGGAGCGAGCACCCGGACTGCGGATGCTGAGGAAACCGCACTCGGATGCAGAGGATTTCCACGTGAAGGATATATGAGTGTAAATATGTATCCGAGTTGGAATGTGGGTGTATCTTACATAGGCACGTGGGCGGAGAGAGGCGTTTATTGAGCGTCCCTGGGGAAGGGTCCTGGATTAAGGAAGGAACGGAGAGAGAGAGAGGGATAGAGGGATGTGCGGAAGGGCAACCAACTACATCCATGGAAATGGAGCTGAGGCGGCCCAGCCTCATGTTTTATGACCTTGCCATAAACAAAATTATGACGAATTTTCAAACAGAAAAGAACCTTATCACAGTGGGGATCAAGATGTAAGAGTCAAGGCCAGATTTTTACGGGCAAGGCTTTCAAAACGGAGCAGTATGGAGGTCAGGGAAGGTTAAACCATCAATTCCTTGCAGGGGTGTCTTCAATGAGATAAGGGCAAAAATGATGACATGAATTAGGATGGAAAACTGTATCAGAATCATGAAGGAGGCGTTTGAAAATAGCTCCAAAACCGCAGATCTATAAAAATGTTGAGTATCATCCTTTCCTATGAACAGGAGATGCAATTACTGATTATGACTAAAGCATGGATTGACGAGGCTGGAGAATGAAATTTCGGATTTGCATCACTGTAAAAATTCGAATGTTATTTGCTATAAAAATAGAGAATCAGGGAATTATCTTATTACTATACGTATCCAGCGTGAGCGGAATCCGTCAGTTCCAATATATTTGAAATTTATGAAGGGTAAATAATCGATGAAGGCATTAGAACTAGAAAAATAGAAGACATCGTTTTGTGAGTGTTCTATAAAAACGAGCCCAATACCTAGCATAAGATAATAAGGTGACGTGATTTGTGAATAAATAGCATAATAGACATAAATAACAAACTTGAGCTTAATTTAGCAAAGTGAGAAGAAAGGTCTCTAATAAGAAAAAGATACAAGCACAGAGGGTGTGGGAATGAAATCTGTGAGGTACCATAATCGTATGACAAACAAATACCCATTTAAGGATTGTGAAGTGAGTGAGAGGTCAAGAGAAAAAACTTGAAATTCATGCTTTCAAACGCTCTATTATACATGCAGGATCGCCAAAGACGCTCGTATTTTCCGGCCTCTTTAAAATTCTAATAAGACATATCTAACGTTTAAAACGTGCCGCTGGCAGTTTATAACGCTCGTTTTTCCCCTCTCCTTAACCTAATTCACCCGGCAACACACCAATCTCCCAGTATACACTGACTATATTTTACTTTATCTGCAAAGTCATTATTCTCCACAGTATGGAATACATTGGAAATATTACCATTTGTTCCCTGCTGTTGCCTGATAAGAATTGCTTTTCCGTTTCTTTAATACATTTAACTGTGAATTTACAAATAAAGACACTATTTGAGTCCAACAAGCTAAATATTTTCCATAATATGACTATAAAATTCCGAATTTTCTCACTAACATTTCACGGGAACCCTGGATACCCCACCTTTAAAATTAACAAAAAAAGGAACTGAGTTGAGAAATATGGAATCTTTCGCAAATGATCTTCTGAGAGGATTGTGAATATTGGAACATATGAATAAATATGTGAATTAGGCTTCCTTAGCATCATGCAAGACACTGAAATATTCACTGCAAAGGTCAGTAATTAAAAAGAAAGCCAAAAATCACCATATTTCCGGACAAATGAATAATAGTTGTGCGGATAGAAATTAATAACTTTCCATAATAAACCAAAGAATTTTAAAATAAATCCAAGATCGAGTAAAAAAAAGGCAGTGTCTATGCACCTAATTATTGGACTTAAAGTGAAATCACAACTCATCGTTAATTCTTTTCTGAAAGTAGAAATTAAAGCCAACGATGTCCCGAGTTATCAAATGACTGGTTATAAGAGGTGAAAGGAACACGAGACATGAATTAAGCACCAAGGAAAATTTTAAATATACGTCATTTACAACGTAATACAGACCTTTTCACAGTTCTATTGAGCCAATTGAAGATATGAAGGCAAAGGAAGGATGCGATCAGTCACTTCAGCAAAACCGAATTATGATTGCAGCGTTCTTCCCCGAAATGAAACGCATGCAATTAGTGAATCACCGAACCCTTAAAAATATGTGATCGTATACAAAAATAGATCGAAGAATGTCTTAAGGTAATAATTTGAATTTTTATACAAAACTAAATAATGATCTCATAATTTTAATAATACGTAAAATTATTCTTTTAAAGTCATGATGTAACAAAGTATTAAATGTATTTGGAAAGAGTTTTAAAATGAAATATTCCAGCAAAAGGCTATTTCGCGAAGAGTGTAATTGACAGTCGACCTCCTTAAGAGCTTCCTACTGAGGTTTTATTATAATCAAGCGAGTGAGAGAATTTAAATGGAAGTGGAATATTGAATGCAAATTTGTGTGAACATATATATATATATATATATATATATATATATATATATATATATATATATATATATATATATATATATATATATATATATATATATATATATATATAACGATTGTACGGAAAAACTCACACGAGCGGCACAATAATGGACTGACACAATATAACACAAATATAATAGAATAGCAACATTTAAAAGGACACTCACACGGATAATTGTTCGAGCTTTCCGCCCTCTCAGAGGCCCTCTTCAAGAGAGACACTCTTGAAGAAGGCCTCTGAGAGGGCCGAAAGCTCGAACAATTATCCGTGTGAGTGTCCTTTTAAATGTTGCTATTCTATTCTATTTGTGTTATATTGTGTCAGCCCATTATATATATATATATATATATATATATATATATATATAATATATATACCTGTATATTAAAACAAGAGAAGATAACTTGGCCAAGCATTAAAGAAGATGGGAAGTGTTTGAAAAGAAGTTGAATGGGAGGCGATGAATCGTCGGCAACCTGTGAAAGGAATGTGAAGCCTTAGCAACCTCGCAAAATAAAATGAACGCAAAATTAAGAAATAAAATAGGAATCCAACGCTGAAGAGAAGTTTGATATACGAAAACTTAGGATAAAGAAAAATTTAATAAATTTATGGGTCACCGAGATTTAATGCCCCAAGCGAAGCCCACAAGGGAAAGCACCCACCCACTCTGCGAAGGACGCCTCAGATGTCCCACCACATACCATAAAGTTGTGTAAACCCGAAATAAAATGTTGATGAGAAATTTTGTCATGGCACATGAGATTCCAGCCCGGACGAGAATGATGTGGACAACCATTTTAAACGCCAGCGAAGAGAATGTGGGTGTCTGGGGGAAGGGGTGGGAGGGGGTTAGAAAAACATGCCTGGAACAACAGAGTAGGGATGAGAGTGGGCGGCGGTTTGTCGGGCGGAAGTGAAAGGCAGTGGCGGCTCAATCGCAGCAAAACCTCGGTGTCGCCGTCATGACTTCACGACGCTTCGACGGACCGCCGCTTCTGGGGGTCCCTGGACCCCTTTTCTCCGGAGAAATCCGAGAGGGGCGAGGGTGGAAGGAGGCATGGGGGGAGGGGATTGGTAGAATGAACCCAAAAGCATCTTCGGTGAGAGATAGGAAAGGATTTGAGTGAGGACTTCAGAAAACAAGCGAAAGAGAAATTAAGACAAACATGAAAGTTTAAAAGGCTATTTCTCTTCGGTGGGAACCCTTAAAATCCATTTTTTTAAATAAACATTGAACATATTAGGAACAACACATCCAATTCATTCAAATGGAGGTTTTTTCTGACTCACATCTATCCAGTTTGGATATATCCTCCAAATAAACCAATTTAACACACGCTATAATAAAACGGAAAAAATACCCTTTTTTACACTCTGCAATTACTGCATTGTAATGAATATTAGCGAATAACTACGTCAAAAAGTTACTGTCGCGGCACCTCCCGCAGTTTCTTGTAATTTGGAAAAAAATAATTAAGGAATCATATATTATTTTTCTTGATTAATATGCATAATAAACATAATTTATCATGTTGCCAAAATCATAGCTGAGAGTAATATATTGATTAATTAAAAACCATGTAAAAAATTAGGGCTGATTCTAGTGAAAAATATTGCATGGGTTTACTGTTGACAGCCAGGGAACATTTATAACTTACGTTACATTAATGGGCGAGACCAGAATAAAGATTTTGGGGAAAACGAATAAATATCTTAACAACAAGAAATTTTCATGATAATGGGACCCTTTTTCTCATTCCTTATTCAAAGTTAATGGAGTTACAAAGAAACGTACAAGTTAACTGCTAGTCGATTTATAATTACGTTGGAGTGTTCTGTATGCAATGACCAGTAACCCTAATAACTGATGACCTAACATGCACTCCAATACACCGTTGTGTAGACTTACATGGAAATATGATAACAATCCGCGTGATGCCATTACTTATGGATTTAAAATGGATAAAAATGTGCAGCAATCTGGTGGCTTTCATCTAAGGTAGCGAAAACACACAAAACAGCATGTATTTCTTCCAACTTCAAATTAATAACTTGTGGCTAGGGATGTTGATTTCATGCGACGTCATAATTAATATGACGAAGGAAAGGCTAGACGAGGGTGAAAGTAAAGAGCAAGATAATCAGATAGGAAATGGCGACCATGTAGTGTGTTGAAAGAGAAAAAAAATTAGGGGGCGCAAGAAGGTCACACAGTCTTGAAGGAGGGAAGATAGAGGGTGGCTTTGGGGAACTCCTTCCAACGGGTTATCCATGAGCGTCGGTCTACGGGATGGGATGTGGAGAAAAAACATCTCTCTCATTCGAAAGCACGTCGACGGCTGAACTATATCCCCCACGAGAGGCAGGGGGAGAAGAATCAAGGGCGTTGGATGTCGTCCAAAAAATCTCTTTCGCTCCTCTCCTTTTCCCTGGCTACCCTTATCACGTTCGGCCCACCTCTCATCAGCAGCACTTTCTCCGTCTCTTTAAAGAGAATGCTTTTCAACTTTCTTCCCTTCAATCAAGAATGACACAGAAAAATATGAACACGCTCACGCATTGTGGAGCAGAGGTTTTTCAGCTAAAACCTTCCCATCTCTCCCTTAACCCCTGCCTCCCTCGGCCTTTTCCCGCCCTCTCCCCTCCGTCCTTTTTTACGTGCTGGGATGAGAGGGGACAGTTTTTTCTCGTACAGAATAGGTAAAAGAAGCTACAAGTCAAACCAAATGAAATAATCCAACTCCTCTATGTCTCCTTCCATCCTTCTTCCTTTCCCTCCTCTTCTCTCCCTCCCTTCCCTCTGCCCATTCCCACCTATCCCTTCTCCTCCCCACCCACTCTCGATCCTTGATCCATCCCTCCTCTTCTATTTCTACCCCCCATCCCTTCACAGATACCAATCCTTTATTCTCGCCCCCCTCTCTCTCTCTCTTTCTCTTCATCATCTTTGCTTTCATATTCTTCCTTTTCGACCTGACCACATCTGTCTTCCTTCCCTCTCTCCCCCTCTCTCTCCTCTGCCGCCTCCCTTCATCCCTCTCTTCCCCTATCCCTCTCTCTCTAGACTCACTAATAAGAGTCAACCGACCTTCTTCTAAGTAATCATTTGATCTCTACTCTATTCTTTGCCCTAAGTATTGCATTTGCGGCTCATTAAATTAAACTTTGGTTCCGAGAGTCCTTACATATTCATCATTTTCCCCTCTCTTAGGATTAGTATTAATACTGATCCAATAGACTTCTTGTCAATTTCCTCCCTCACAAATGCTACGAATAAGCCCGTGAAAATTTTTTCTTCCACATTCCTAAATTATAGATTAGTTCTGAAGACTTATTAATATTTTAAAATATCGCAAAACAAATTTCTAAAGAAATTCATTATTTTCTTAGGCAACTAGGAAAATTTCCGCTGTGAAGGAACAGAAAAATGTCCAGATATTAAACGAAGTCTATTTATCCTCAAAGGGCTACTCATCGTTAAAGAAACGGACAAGGGGATCAAGATGTTGCGGTGGCTAACGTACTGACTTCCCACCGAAGAGACCTGGGTTCGAATCCTAGATGCGACAGATATTTTTCAGGGGTATCTCGATCCCTACTTGAGGCGTTTTGTCGAGAGCAGTTTGAGTGAGTACGACGTCCCTCGGCTGGGCCGTTTAACTGCGGACCCCTTGGCGCCTTTCGATAATAGTAGGCTAATGCCGACACCAGGTTTCTCTCCACCCTTCATCCTTTCCTGTCCACCCCTAATGTCGCAAATGAACTCAGCTGTCGGTCGCCTCCCCTGAATACTACTACTACAAATGGGAAAGTCTTCGACCGGTACCAGTTCAAATATAAATACAGCTATGGGCGTTGTCTCCAATGTTTTCAGCATTAAAATTTTTCTACATTGATAAAAAACGTGCTTACATTCCCTGATATGGTAATTAATTACGGTGGAAATACGTATACGTAATATGAGTCGTCCTGAGTGCATGAGGCTCCATTTACATCGAAAAACGTTCTTAATTGATAGAATATTGGGTGATGTGTACATTTTATAAATGAAACAGGACGGTATTATTGAGTCTTCTGCTCTTAATAACCATTCTGGCAAGCTCTCTGGAGTAATTTTTACGATTCGTCCTTAGCAACCTGGGTATTAATTGTCTCTGAATTCACCTTTTATCTTTATGACTGAATTTTTGCTTTAAAATACCGCCTTCCCTCAGCGGAACACCCTTTAACGTTCAGGTTTAATAGCCCGGAATTAATTTCCTTTGTTTTCCAAATATTCAATGGGAAATACGTTCTTGACACACCCCTCCATATGTCTGCGAGTCATTCCTTTGCTGTTGAGTCTTTTCTATATAACATACTATCACAACGCCTGTTTGGTCAAACACTTCTGTAGCATAGATCGGCGAGTTAAGAGCCTAAATAACTTATAAAAATAGATCAATACTCAAATAGGCAAATTTAGCGATAGTAAAAATAATATTTCTGGCAATAGAGCGCATAAAAAAGTACTCAAACACGGAACCTCAAAAAGATTTGCACAAACCCGAAAAATCTTAGTTAAAGTTCAGCCCTCGCATTCTTTATCATTTGTGTCTTTAATTTTTTGTCTTTTTGATTATTCTATTTATTGCTAATTTTTTACTCAATGCGAAATTGCAATAACTGCAACTGTTTGCGTAATTTTTCAATTTTGTATCCATTCCATTAACTCCTAAATCTTAAGTGAGTGTTTCCTACATGTACATTTTTTTACCTTCGGATATCTTCCTATCAATTATTACCTCGCAATCATGAAAACCTACGCACACTAATTTGTATTTCTAACTACTTTCTCGCTATAGAGGTAATTCAATCCGAACGTTTTTATGAAACCGTTGAATTCTTCCAATTAACGTCCATTTCTTGCAGTAGAAACACGATTTTTTTAAAATTAGCTTAACAGAAAAAGATTGGAAGTATCAATATGAATATTGTTCCCATTTATTATTGAATTTTGAATCCATTTTCTGTGCCATTGGCGTTTACCATTCAACTAAACAACTCGTGTTGGTCATTGTAAATCGAGGGAATGTCGCATTGGAGCGCTTGCCTCTTCATTCTGTTTTTTCATGCTCATATCTGCGTGAGTTTGCGGATTATGTTCCGTGTTGCCCCATAAGCCTTCACCTCGACTTCTTCAATTTCTTCGTTTTTTACATTTTTTTCTCTCTCTCTCTGTCCTTTTTTTTGCATGGATTTTTGCCATCTGGCGTTTCTGGGACCCGTATTCCATTGGAACGCGAATGTGGGAGAACGAATTGGAATTGTGAGCGGCTGCGGAAAAAAATTCCAAGGAGAAGAAGAGTAATAAAAAAAATAAAATATAAGGCAGGCTTGGATCCTCTCTAAAAAAGTGTCGGTCTTCTCTCCTTTTCTCTCTCTTACTCCTCCTTCTCCATAGAGAATACACCTTGAAATCGATTTCGAGCACCGAAAAATGCTTTCTTTGTTTGCATTCGAGAACTCACTCCTCTTTACTGGCGCAAATGGACGGGCGATTCCGTCGACGCTTCTGCCGAGTGTGTGCGCGTGTGTGAAACGGATTAGGAGTGCGAGGGAGGGAGAGGTAAGTGAACGGAATGGGAGGAAGGAATTGCCTTATCGCCTCATTCTCGCTTCCGCGATCGAGTGCCGCGGGTTTGGGAGGGGGGGGGATTTTAGGCAACCTGCCCAGAGGCCACCTCATCGTTATTTTCCCTCTTCTTCCCAATTTCGACGATTTCGTCCCCTTATCTCCAGTTTCATTTGCCTTATCCTTGTTGAATTTTTTATCAAAGTATATGCACACTCGCTGAAGTGTCCTTGTTCGCTCTGATTATGACTGCCACAAAGTCAACTTTTTTATGAGGGATTATAGAGATATATATTAATAAGCTATCTAAAACATTATTCCGTGATAACAGGGAAGTTCCAGAAGTAATGCTTTTATTTTTTAAGTAATTTATTGAACAGATTTGTTAAAACACTTCAAATTCTTCAAAGTACTGTCCTTGGGCTTCTATACATTTTTCCAGCGACTCTTCCATGACCGGTACGCGCCCTGGAAGGTGTCTTCGGGGAACTCTCGCTAGGTCTTCGTCACGGCTGATTGGATATCTTCTATGGACGAAAAACGGGTTCCTTTCAGACCTGCCTTAATCCGAGGGAACGAAAAGAAGTCTGCTGGGGTGACGTCAGAACTATAGAGGGGTGGGACAGCGTTGACACCTGGTGTTTGGCCAGGAACTCGCGGACTCGTAACGCGTTGTGGCAAGGTACGTTGTCGTGATGGAGTTGCCAGGTAGTGGAGGTGTCTTTACTCGACCTGATGACCCTTTTTCGGAGTCTTTCCAGCATATCCACGGAGTAGGCAGCGTCAACTGTCTGTCCTTGAGAAACAAACTTCTTATGGACCACACCTTTACTGTCGAAAAAGACAATGAGCATTGTTTTTACTTCTGATTTACTCATTTTTTTCCTTTTTGGGCTTGAAAGACTGGTCGGTGTGCCACTCAGAGCTTTGGCGTTTTGTCCCTGGGTCGTATTCAAAAACTCAGGTTTCATTGCCAGTGATGATGTTGTCCAAATAATCAGGTTCATTTTCAATGCATTGCAAAAGGTTCACTTGAAATTTCCATTCAGTTGGTCTTTCGTGAAACGGTCGGCCTGCATATATTTTAGTATGGATCGTATTAAATTTTCCTCGATTATAAATTAAGATCTATTCACAGAGAATTCATGAATTTTTCTAGGTAGATATACAGAGGAAGTTGACTGAAAGTAATGGAGAATTATATAGTATTTTCCTAAATTAAAGCTAAGCTAGTAGCCTTTTCAACTATTTTAAATTGGCCATATCATGTTTGCATATATTTACACCTTATGCGATTAAAATTTTTTCAACAGCACCAATATTTGAAAAAAAATGAAAACATGTTTATAGATCTTTATTTAGGAATGAAAACGTTAAACGAGTTTCTTATTATTTAATAAGATTTTACCGAAATACGAATCTCGTAAAATGCGCATTTTTGTTACGCATACTTGCGTAGTTAAAGTAGCATACATTATTTGAAAATAAATACAGAAAATAATATATATTTTGACTCTAGTAGTTGGCGTAGTTGCCTCAAGTATCTAGAGGCGCTGGGTTTTGTGCGGTCTGATACGTCGAGTCACACTTAACCAAGATTAACCTAGATCGAGACTTGTTCAAAACACCGTGTTTAGGGGCGTTAAAACTAGGTAGAAAGAGTATCGGGCAGTCTTTGCACCAATCACGCGTCTTTCACGCACCTAGAACCTTGCTGCATTTACCATAACGAGACCTTCTGTGCACCCACCTATTCATCCGCGATGACATATGGGGTTTGTTAATGCTCTGTGGCGATTGAAATATATAAATTAATCATGAGGTAGGCGCAATGTATTGTGTTCTCATTGCTTTCAGTGGGAACACAAGGAAGTAAATACCGATGCATATGCGTCGGGCCTAGTACCTAATTACTGAATTATCGCAACACTGAAACTCATGTTCCTAGGGTTGAGTTATTCAGTAATAAGTACCATTGAACATTTAATTTGTTACAAAGTGCCTCTTGAGACGATTTATTCCCAATTTTGCACCTCATGAATGACAGAAATCACTTAAGAGAGCTTGAAAGCATAGTTACAAAGAGAAAGAGACAAGTGTATCTCTCTGTCTCATTCATAAAAAGAGAAAAAAAGAAATTAATTCAATTTATACCCTGTACTTTTACTTCCTGGTCACATACGTACCACTAGACAATGAGATATGGCACATAGTGGAATTTGAATCGATATTTTGCGTTATAAAATCAGCGTGAGCGATGAAGAAAAAGCTTAAACGTTTGAATTTATAAGAGGCAATAGACAAATGCTCAAGTTCAACCACAACGAGAATATTCTCGGAACACATCAAAAAGGGAAACTCAAATTATGCATGTCTTTAGCGGTCTCTCGTCTTTGCCGAGGTGCTGCCGAGGGCATCTGAAGTGCTAATTTGAGTGGGAGGGGCGGGCGAAAGCATCCAATCCCCTCACCGCATTTGAGCAGAATTCTTCCCCGAGTGCCTCAAGGGCGAACGGCTTTGTGGCGAACCCCGTTATTGCTCTGCCGTGGTGCTGCTCTCATCCGTCTGGGTTAAAAGCATTTCATACACACATCCGCGGGAAAAGAATTAAAATATGCATCCTATTAGAATCGGTAAATGCACCATTCACCCCTTGGTCTCTCCTTACCTCGTCGGACGCGAGGATTAATCAGCGGGATAATGAGATGGAAATGAGAATTGAACAAAAAAAAACGACGGGGATGGAAAGGAAAATAAAATCCTGGTCTCCCGGCGCACCGAGAACTCAGCGGGAAGGGTTGCGGGGTGTGGGGGGAGGGGCGTCGGGGGAAAAGGGGACGCGCATACAAAGGAGGATCCAGCATTCCCGGACGTTAAAGCTTCCTGGAAAGAGGCTTTTGTGAGGGCGCGGGAGAGAGAGACATGGGGGTGGGGGGGGTGTGGGAAAGCCCTGCTCCCTCTCCCTACCCTCCCTCCGTCCCCCACTCCGTCAGCCCCCGGCGCCACTCGCACTGCCACCTGGCAGTAGTAAAATGGAATTTTCAGCGTCCGCCTGCTCGTGGCCATATCTTCCGCGCGGGGCTACTCACTCAGCCCGGAATCATTTGGGCGGGGGAGGGGATGGTTCGGAATCAACGGTCGTCCGGGTTGGAGGACGAAATGGCTGAGGAGGATAAAACGATGCGAGGCGACCCTGGGGGGGGGGGGCGGAGGAGTCGGAACGAGGTCGGAGGGTAAGAGGGAAGGAGTGGGACTTGGCGCAATTTATCGTGCTTACATTCTTTCACAGGATGGGTGGATCGGAATGTTTTAAAGGCTTTTTGGAATAAAGATGGAAGGAGGAGGAGTCCAATAACGTCTTCGGGTTTTGTCCCCCGTCGCCTTCGGTGCAAACAGCGTTTTACATGCTCACATTTATCAATGTGAATCAATCAGATGTTTCTAAAAGCAAGGAGAATAGGTAGTCTTTCCAAAAGACAACCAAATTTTTTAATGAAACAGATACAACAGCCTACCAAAAATATCTTAACATACTTTTATTATTCCTTTAAGTTTTTATAAACAGATTTTTGCAGCTAAAATTTTTTCTTTCCTTTTCTAGCGATCAATGCTAAATTATGTTAGAGCAAATGCCCTATCTCGACTTGTTCATAAAGTTCGACTGAAACGAGCTTTCTTCTTATAGACTTTCCCCGCTATGTTGGTAGATGCAAGGGGCTTTCTGGTATTGTGGCACAGTGAACAATTTTGGGTTTCTGAAGTTTGGAGAAAATCACTACGTAGTACCTACAAATTTTTTCTGTGAACTTTTTTTATAAATTATAATATAGTGACAGGAATTCTGCTGAAATCTCTCACATATTCATCAAAAACTTACCATAGGTTGTACGACTAAACCATTTCACATATTCTGGTGTTCAAATGATTTAGGCAAAACAAATCCCGACAGCGTCAAGGCCATGATGCATGCACTTCTCATTCGACTGAATATCCAGCCGTTGGCTTGAATGCAGAAATAAATATGCGCGAATTTATGCATAAGAAAGTGAATTGAACAGGGTTGATGGGTGAAAAACGAAAGCCATGGACGATACCCAGTCCTTCCTTTCCCTTCAATAATTTAGTGCCGTTATGCCCGGACAACACATGCTACCTCGGGCACGCGTGGGGGCGGGCGGAGGCGGTAGGGAAGGGGCGGCGCGGGTGAGTGTCGCGCGTCACACTGCGCTGGGCCGCAGTCTCCCTCCCCCCCCATTCACCCCCCATTCACCCCCCACCATCTCATCCCACCACCGCCGCCGCAAATGAATAAACAATGTGGATCAGGGGATTGACTTGACCGCCCTCTTCCCACGCCAAGTTTTCGCCAAATTGCAGTTTAATATGCCAAAAACCATTATATCTGCTTTTTCACAACACTCCCTGCCCTCTTTCTCTCATAACACTCCTGCCTTCCCTGTCGTGGAAAACTTGCTTTTTTACGCGGGAGCGAAAGATTGAGGGGACTGCGGATGACAGGGCTCGACGACGCTCGCCCGTGACGGACCCTTGACAAATCTCGCCACAACGCTCCCCTCTCTGAATTTTTCAACTTTCCCATTCGCTTCCAGGAGCTTCCATTCTTCTTATTCCCCTGCTCCTTTCCTCCCCCCACCCACCCACACACACTCACCCTCCACACCCTCGTGCGTGGGACTCGGATCATATCAACGCTTATTGCAACGATCGCTAAAAGCTGAAAAGACCGTGTCTGGAGGTCACTGGACATCCATTGTCACGACTCTTTAATGCGAAGATTAATAAAACACAGAACTTGAAAACTTTTGGGTCAAGAGGCATGGGTAAATATGTAGCTTTTCTTTGGTGTAATTTATTCGACTGAACGTGGCTAAACGTAGACGAGTTTGCAGATATTTAGCTTCTGTATGTAGTTGTTTGAATGATTAGATCCAATTTAATCCAATCCAATGAACGTATCTTTTTGGGATTTCCTCGTCAGAAATTTTATCTGTTGGGCATATTTTCATAAGAACAATCTCTGGTCAATAGCAGGCGAATTTTTTATAAATATTTAACGACAGGCATTATCAGTGGCGTTTATTTGAAACTATTATCTAAAGAAAACTCGAGAAAATATCTTGAATTTCCAATTTTAACTTCCATGCTCTATTTTCTCACTCATCCGCATACTACCGTTAGGTTCATTTTTTAAAGCATTTTCATACTCTCAGATTCTCTATTAATATCATTGAGTAATGAATGTTACATTAATCGCAAACCATATTTTTTATAGGTTTCACAGGTTATTATCGCACAACTATCGGTGCCTCTTTACCAGGAAAAAGTATTTCATTACCTTAATTCCATCTACCACTTCTTCATAATCAATTACGGATTCACGGCAATAATTTGTATCACAAATCACATCGTAATAATTAAATCATATTTAATTTCAGTAATCCTTCACTGAATACTGTCTCCATTTTTACGGAATAAGCTGATATGAGTATTTACATTTTTTGGAAACAACTAATCTTTTTTTTTTCAAAGTTTACAGAACAAAGGTATTAGTTTTTTCTTGAGATATTAACTAATTTTGCATGCACTAAGAATAATACGCTTTTATATGATCTTCTACTTCCTGATTAATTAAAAAATGTGTTACATTAAAATTGAATTACATCACAATAATTTTGTATTTTCATAACTGGGATTCACAGTTGAAAGGATAGCGTTACAGGTTCGAGGTTGATTACAGTGAGTTCACCTTCGAGGCACAAGAGAGCCGTGAGGGAAATACTTTGACCAGGGATGTGAGAGGTGTGTTACGCAAAGTGAAAGTTTGCGTTCGTATGATAGAAGAGTGTATCCTTTCCTCTAAACTACTGACGGTGGATTGTATTCCAAATTGCTTCTTGGCGGAAGGCCCATGATAGTGACTTTGACAAAGTCCTTCGACGAAAACTTTAGATGGCGGATCCAATGAACTGGATGTTATTACAACTGAGCATAATATTCAAAAAAATAACCTTAAAGCCCCTTTGCCGGTTAAATATTTTATTAATTGATAAAACCTTAATTATTGATTAAGTTCATGACATTCAGGTCTTCCTGAATTTCTCATGTGAATATGTAGTGAGTGAATGTCAAATTTACTCATTCAAAGTAGTTTTTTATGACTTGCATAGCTATTTCCGAATACAATTATACTCTTTGCCATCTTTAAAAGCAATTTTGGGCTTTAAATTTGACTAAGAACTGAATTTATGGTTGATTATTTCGTTTCACTTCGAGTGATGCTTCACCTACTATGTTGCCAGATGCTCGGGACGAGTTATTGATTCACACAACGAAGTATTAAAATTTAGAGTAATTCGTAATGATTGTAGATACTATAAAATGAGCTAAGGCATTACTTCCCAGAAAATCATTTACGCTCACATTAGCACGAGAAAGAATGATTATAGTATTTTGATATATAAATATTGGTTAATATCTGAATGATATGCATCAAGTGGAAGTGAGAACTTATCTGAGCATAAGTGCTATGCATGTGTTAGTAACATACTTTACTTGCGTATTCCAGATTAACAAAAATTAAATCTTTATAACAATTATCCATCTTGAGTATATAAATATAAATATATAATATATACATATATGTATACATATGTACTATGACTCAATTTAATATAAATCATAAACATGCCTATGATTTTCTTTTCCCCATGTTTGGTTACCTTTGCAAAGTAATTTGAGGATGCCGGTGCAAAGCAGTTTTCTGGATGGAAATGTATGGATATTTTGGAATTCTGCCCTCTGTTAGGTCTTCGTCAAATAAAATACACGGTGAAAGGCTTCAAGAAGCATATTTGTGTATTTTTAGATGGATTCCACGTTTTTCGCAGCACACTGAATAAAAGCACGCCAAACAATTGACTGGGATGTATTCGACGCGCCGCCCTTCGAATACTCCCATTTTGAATATCACTTACGGAATGGATTTTGTACTATTCCTTTGTGTTTCATAAACTTCGATATTAATGCAACACCAACACCTCTGTATTCGAAGAATTCAAAACCTTTATACAAATACTGAGAACTGATTCATTCTTTTCAACGAAGGCCTATACGTATTTTTGAAGGAGTGAAAACCATTGCGCACTTAATGGATATGAAATATAAGATATTGGAACTACATATATATATGTATAGGGATTATATATATATATATATATATGTATATATATATATATATACATATATATATATATATATATATATATATATATAGGGAGAGAGAGAGAATAGAAATATAACAAGATTATCATGTAAAAAAATACCAAAAACATGAAGAGCTGACGAAATATTTGTTAGATTGCACATTGTGGTAGAAATTTGAAGGGATGATAATCAAAGTAAGGTATAATTACAATGAACAATAATGCAGTTCAGTAAAATGCTAAGAGTTGTAAAAGCAATGGGGCTTTACAATTTCTCATATTTTCGTCCCTCATGCCACTCATTATCGGTGGTTCTCAAGAGCACTTGTGTCCTTCACAGCTATTACAAAAATCATGACAGTGGTAAGGCCACCGCAAGCCGCATTGCGTAGTGATCACTGACTACGCTGGCGAAGCTGAAATTTCCCTGGGTGACATGCGCCCTGGAAGTTCCTAAAAGTTTAAATATTTGACGAGGGCTGGATCCACAGAATCCATCAAAAGTCACTCATTATGGTTCTATTTTCATGATCTTAAAATAGCCGCGTGGCACTCAGTGCGATACACGATGCTGGACTTCTACACCCGCTCCTCATGGCCAGGGGGCGTCAAAGTAAATGCTCCTGTTTTTTTTTCAATGGTTGTTTTCGCTGTGCGCCATGTGAATTTATTATCTCATTAATTTAAAACGAAGAGGCTTTGATATTTATTCACCCTTTCCTACGATTGATCTACCATCTGGTATGTATATATCTGTCAAAGTTTCATATCGAGCGCATGTAATACATACAATCTAAAGTTACACCCTTGAATCAATTGAACAAATTATGAAACCTTTTCTCGAAAGCGAATTTTAATATTATCAAGGGACGCCGTATATTCCAAGGACAATTTTTGTAGTGTAAATATGGCTTAATGGTGGTAGCGCATAGTGGGATGGATGCTAGGTTTTTAAATTGCTAAATAAAATTTGCTTCACTAGGCATGTATCCATAATATGATGATTGGTAACTGTGGTTAATATTGGCCAGATTGCGTTAATTATTTTAACAGTTGGCCAGTCATGAATGTTTCCCTTTCTCAGTATTGGCAGTACTGCCCGGCTCGGCGCTAGTGGATATTTTCCGCGTCCCTTGGAATCAATTTGTAAACGACCGGCGAAAAACTCATCCAATTAAATTTTATCGGTTTCCTCTCCCTTCCAATTCACCAACTCCAAATCCTTCCTTCTCCCTCTCTTTACCACCTCCTCCTCTCCCTCCCTCTCTTTCCCTCCTCATATCTCTTCCTCTATTATTGCTACCACATATGCTTTACTGTGAGTTCCCCATCCTCAGCCTTTCTAGCCATTACTGGAGTGAATAGCCGTATATGAAGAAGACCAATCTGCAATCAGTCCAAGACCACGCACGTATACGACAAATGAATGGAAATGAGAATAAAAATACTTTATTTTCTTCAATGTCCGAATGTTTCGTAATGGAATTATATTTCTTCTCTTACCAATTATTGCGCAGAGTAAAATATGTTTCAGAGTTTTTCTACACCAAAACAAAAAATGTTGTTTTACTTATCCATTTTAGATGTTTCTCACGCATAGATGTTATTATGCCATTCTATGGGAACTCTCGCCATGAATGGATAAAAAGATATAAAAATATTGCATTCCGGATTGTCAGTACTATTGACTAAAATTTTCAAAGGAACCAAAAATTTTGCATTGTCTTTTTAAAGCTTGGATGCTTTTGGAAGCTCTATGCATAAATATATCGCCTAGTCCTGAGCTGCTGAACATAAATGGCAATGCGTCACTTGTCGCTCCTCAGGCCCTAAGTATTCTTTCTGAATCCTATTGATTCCTTCTCATACTTATTGCCTAAGGCACACGCAGTATGAGAAATATTTTGTTATATTCGAGAAAGTATTTTTTTAGAACCGCAAACGCTTTTTGGCCATATTATTTTGCTCAAAATTTGCACGCCCTTTTAAGAAAAGATTTTTACATGAGTTTAAAAAAATATCTGCAAATTCACTTGTTAAAATTAATATGCATAAAATTGTTTAAAAAAACATGAACACAGTAATCAACCCGAAGGTCGCTTTGGTAGGTGATGGTAGAGTTCACCCAGTACGCCCGACGGCGTGTGAAATTTACACATCAGGGTAGGGGGGCCAGTTCCATTCCCTGTGCCGCTTATGGCTTCCCAGGAAGACTTAGTACCCGAAGAATCACATAGCCTCGGTGGAGCTGTAGGTACCGAGAGTGCCTTGCCCGAGAATTGAACCCGGGACCCTCCTGTCAGTAGTCCAACGGTCTACCCCCTAGACTACCGCGACCCACATAAATTGGTTTAACACATTGAATTAATTGTGAGAAATATTTTCTACTCTCCCTAAATTGATAATTTTTTCAGGATGACTTTTTTCCGTTCGTTTCCGGATTCATAAATCATATATTCAATATTATGTATAAGCAAAAGGCTCACTGGGCGTATTTCGCATGCTGTCAAAGATTAACATTATTCTAAATGGAACCGAACAAATGAATGAAACAAATTATAAGTCAGATTCATAATGACAGAGATTAAGTTAAATGGATTACATTACTAGATTCTTGAGCTACTATGTTTTTATAAAACCTGAAATGAGAATTTTGCTCAGTTATTCTATGGATGAGCTGTGCAGTGGATATGCTTACACTATAAGGTCAACTAGAGACGGCGGTTAAAACTAACTTTTGGAATGATTTCGACAGATGTTTAACCGTTCACTGGTGCAAAAACTATCGCAACAATCTCGCAAATATTAAGTATTGGCACATTCCAAAGCCGAATTTTAAATATTTTTGTCACAAAAAAATTTCATCTGGATATTACTTCATGTTTATTTCAATTTGAGGACTCTGTAAGAAAATAAACGGATGGTAAATATCCTGTTTCAACTAATAATTTCCTTTGGCCGCGTACGAATTTGCGCTTGCTGAAATAGACTCAACTTATTCGCTCATTCGTATGCAGTTAGCCACTTGCTGCACCCGACGCAACCCTTGTAACCATTATAGGTCCTGAATTATGACGGCGAGTCATGAATTGTGTCATCCGGACCTGAATGTTGGCAGCCGGCCCTGATATTTGGATAACGAACGATCTTACATGGCAGAAACTGAACCTTAACTGTGGCAATCGGCCCTGATTTTTTGCAGTTGCTACTGAAATGTGAAAGCTGGCAATTAATGTTAGCAGCCGGCCCTGGTTTTTTGTAACCACCCTGCTTCGTCATTTGGCCCTTTCCCTACGTGATGGCCCCTTGCCTCTGTTTTCAACACCATCTAAACGGCTGACCTCGGTGTTTGGCAATCTTAATGATGTCTTGTATTTTTGAAGGCTAATACTGTTCACTGCTATTTTTGGAATTTATAAAGGAACTTTTGTTTCACTCTTTTCCTCTATCTCTATTTTCTTCGTAGGTTACTTGTTCGTGAACTTCCTCCATTCTCTATTTGTCTTGATGGTTATTTAGCATTAAAAGTGTCACCAGAATGGGTTTTCACAAATTAAAATAATGTTTAGTTTCATGGGAAGTAACTAGAAAGTATGTCCTTGAACCTGTTAAGAGAAATTTTTTAGTATCACTATGCTCTTTTATACAAAAACCTTTTTTTAAAATTTGAATGCCAATTTTTGGAACCGGTGCCTTAAGAAAGCGCTTTGCGCCGTCCAAATACATCAACTGCATGACCCAAAGACCGACTTTGGTTCTGTTCATCTGTCCTCTTATTGTCAATTATACCATTCTACTCATTCCTTCAATCTCAGAATAACGAATTAAGGAAATACATATTTTTACACATAAGCTAACAACTATTTTGATAATATGCATTTGAACTAGTCGCGATGTGGCAACCGGAAAACGAAAACCCTATTTCCTTTTTCAAAGTTAGCGTTATCAAAAAAATCTATTGATGCCATTTCGGGCTGCTTTGTTAGCGCCTTCAAGGCAAAAAATGACGAAATAGTGAGGGAAAAAGTTATTATAATAATTAGAACTTTTAATCAAACTTTGAGATTTAAACTACAAATGGTATACATAATTTCTAACCTGACTCAAAGAAAAATTGTTTTTGGATTTGTTCTGTTTAAGGAGTACACAAAAATATAGAGACTATATTCGCCTAACCTCAACACGAAATATCTATCTAAATGAATGTGCAGTCATATGATACAAGCAATTCTATCCGAAATTTCTGCTTAAAATAAACATGTGTCAACATTTTGATCCTCCTCAGGCACCAAACCGTGGTAACAAAATTTACAATAATACACATTAAATGACGGCATGTAATATATTGTAAAATGTTGGAATGACTCGAGTTGGGGATGCTCGTAAATGACTTCTGCATAGTAAATAAAAGAACAGAAAAAGAGACTAGACATTTAAGACTCTAATTGAACAAATAAAATCTTTAAGGATTGTAAAACTCTTTTAGGTACTAGCTCTTTTTATGTAAATTTTTTACCTTTTGCTTATGACTTTGCCGACTTTTACACCTGGGTTAAATAACCGACCATTGCCTGTAATCCAATTTCCCCTATTTGGAATCGAATTTCAAGTGCGTGCAATAAAGTTTAAACCACCGATAAAAAGAAAGGGAATTAAAGGGTTATAATAATAAGAGACGAATGGTAATGGTATCTTGAAGTGAATTAACTGAATTTTTATGCTACCTCAATATTTTCAATAATAATTCCTTTAATGACGTACTTATGAAATGATTCACATCGGGTAAAATTCCGTTCCAGTTTACATTATTAGTTCAGTGACACTTTCATTTTCACAATTAAACTTGATGGAGTACTTACTCCTGGATAATTTATGACACAACATTTGCATAATAAGGTATTAGCAATTTAAAATAATTACTATCTTCTAACGTTATCTCAGGTTAACGGCAGAACTAACCAATCAAAATACAACAATATTACTGCACACGTATTCATTGCATTCACTTCATGATTTGAGAAATACCTCCATCTTTATGGAAATATACGGTGAAATAAGATCTATAGTCTTTATAATGAAAATGATTTTAATCTAATCAGTAATCGGGCGCAACAATAACAAGTCACGAAAATTGCATCAATTGAGAGCGTAAAAGCCCAGACAGATTCGTCGTTCCAAAAATATAAGCTGATCTGGCTAATCCGCTTGAAAATGGCTTACTCATTGGCTTGCAGGCTAAGGACGATAATATCCCTTTGGGCGTAGTTTGGTGATGAATGATTTTTTAAAATTGAGTGTTTAGATATGGCCTCAGTCAGTGAGGTGTGTCATTAGTATCAGAAAACCTGTTAACAGAGAGTAATGATAAATAGAGAGCAAGCAAAAGGAAACAATACAATCTGATTGGAGCATCTACTTGCACGCCAACATGCCGGCCCTGAGTTCTAACACTTAAACACTAAACCTGACGTTCTGCGCAGTCCCGCTGTGGTCACAAAAATAGTAGTAGTCCGCAAGCTTCAAGTCAGGACCATTGGTGAAATGTGTATGAAAAACGTCCATACGTTTGCCTCAGTGAGGACACAAAATAAAATTTTACAAGATTTTACGGTCCGATATACTGATAATATTTTCAGAAAAGATATTCCGTTGCGTAAAATATTCACCCACTATAACTGGGGGAGAATGGACGGAAATAGTATTCCGTATATTTTCTTCGTTTACATTTCGCTTCGGATCCCTTCCATTGTGACAAGCCGCCGCGCCTCGCACCCCACACCGCGCACGCACCCTCTTCCCTTTCCACTACCCCCCGCCCCCTCTGGCTCACTCCCCTCCCCCTTTACCCCTGCTCCGCCTCACTCCCCCTCGCCATCGCTCCGACTCCAGTTTTCTATTGATGTTGAGCGACGCCGCACAACCTTTTCCTGATAAGTTATCGAACCACTCCGGGAGGAGGAATGAGGTTGTGGGCCGGAGGGCTAGTGAGGGAGGGAAAGGGGGTGGCGGGGGGGGGATGAAAGACGTGGATCGCGCGAGGGACGGTGTCTGTGGAACGGGAGAGGGGAAGTTGAAATTTTTGGCGGTGATAGGGGAAAGAGAAGGGACAAGTTTCTCCCGCAGTGGGGCAAAAGTCTCCAAAGTTAGTTGAGGACACTCGGGATAAAAATAGTCAGTGAAAAAATCTGTGGTACGGCATGCACAACATAGGTGTAATCATGGCATAAAAGATGTTTACAGTGATAATAAGATATCTTCATAAAAAGTATAAGGCGATGAATTAATTCCTGCCTGAAATGGCATCAATTCAGCTCAATTCAGAATCACGAGGCTGAAAACACATCATGCAAAATTTGTGTAAAAGGAAACAACTTTTTCCCGACGTGACCGTGCGTTGAAGCGTACTCGCGCCACGCAAGCTCGGTGATGGGAGGCCTGACCTTCAACATGCGCCAAGTACCAATCGCCGGCAAACGTTCCTTCCGGCTAGATCGTGCTTTCAATGGACCACCGTCGAGTGACTTGGTTCAAGTGCAAAATGCAGCGAACGATTTAGCGGCGAAACGTCATCACATTTTGTGTTAGACTAAAAAAAATCGGGTTAGGAGACTTTGGACTTGATTTTCCAAGTGTTTAAGAATGAAATAATGTCACAAACGTAAGTTTTTAAGAGACACAACGTCATTCCAAGAAACTGCGGGAGATGCCGCAACTGTAACTTTTAACGGAGTCATCCGCTAATATGCATTTCAATGTAACAATTTCAGAGTGTAAAAATCATTCGCCTTGACCAGAATTCGAACCCGGATCCCTCGATGTCCGGCCGAGTGCTTTAGCCAGTTAAGCTATCGAGGCGTCCTCTTAAACTCTTCAAAGATGGCCGAGAGAGAGAGAGAGCGGAGTACGAGCCCCGCGCTGGACGACCGTCGACGTCAAGAACCGACGACGATGTGCACCGTGTGCGTGAAGTGCTGAATTCAGACCGTCGTTCAAGTGCGTGCATAATTGCAGATCGTACATTGGCATTTATAAAGTTACAGTACATACCTTTCATACTGGAAATTTGGCGATGCGGAAGACCTGAGCTAAACTCGTCCCAAAGATCCTGACGGACGACCAAGAGCAGAAGTGTGCTTGCGAAGACCTTCTTCAAGGCGTTAAAGAAGACCTCGACTTTTTGTTAAGTCCCAACTTGACACCATTAAACCATTCCCTGCTCCCAAAATTGTAAATCTCCCTCAAAGGCACTTGGGTTACCATGGTAACCTAAGTGCCGTCTAAGAAGCTTGCACGCGTAACCTTAAGGAACTTCCGGAATCCGCCTATCAGGGAGTCTTCGAGTCATTGAAACACCGCTGGTAGAAGTATATTGATACTCAAGGGATGTGCTTTGCAGAATTCGGAGGCATGGTAGCATAATCTGTAATAAATCTACTTTTCTGAAACTTTTTCCGATACTATTAGGAATCAATCAATCAATGTCTACTAAGCTGTATTATATTAAAACCCACTAGACCTTAGGTAAGTAGTTTGTGTGCAACGAATTTAGCCCAAAGTAGTTTAGATTTTCATAATCCCTTCTCGTACATTAAAAGCTTGTGTATTAGTGTTAACAATAACAAGAACACGGCTGCAAATTATTGACAGTGGTAGAATTGGCTATTAGAAATATTCTTACACTAAAAGTGAACCGTTTGAGCACTTAGCGAAAAGGCCCAATAATTTAAATTTGCCTGTTTTCATAGAATCACTTCATGCTACAATCTAACGCAATATATATATATATATATATATATATATATATATATATATATATATATATATAATGTATAACACTTAGCACTAGTGGACACAGACAAAAACACAGAAACACACAAAAAAAGAGACTCACTATTTTTCGAATTTTCGGTGGTCGTTGCCACCTTTATCAAGGAGGAGAGGGACAGAGTTCTGTCCCTTTCCTCCTTGATAAAGGTGGCAACGACCACCGAAAATTCGAAAAATAGTAAGTCTCTTTTTTTGTGTGTTTCTGTGTTTTTGTCTGTGTCCACTAGTGCTAAGTGTTATACATTATTATTCACGTCCGTGAGTCTTTCAAAAAGTGTTATATATATATATATATATATATATATATATATATATATATATATATATATATATATATATATATATATATATATATATATATATATATGCAGGTTTCTCTATTTTTTCAACTGTATATTTTCCGTAAATGTAGCAGTCTAAAAAATAACACAGCTCGAATTTTATTGAGCGCGTTAATAGTCATTGGATACATATGAATCGTAGTTTTCAGTTAAGAAGCAGATTTCTCTCTCCTAGATTATAGGCCAGCATCATTGTAAATTAAATCAGGAAAGCAGCCACAATTAAACTATTTGACAATTGTATAAATAAATGTAATATCCATCAATTTGATATTTTGGGAATTATTGATAAAAAAGCATAAAATTACATAAATGCTTTTGAAAAACATATATAATACGAAATAAAAGACGGATGAAAAGACAATTGCTCCTCTACGCGAATGAGTATTTCAGCGGAAGTTCTGGCGATAAAATGGATGTTAGACAACAGTGTGGGATGGGAGACTCTTTTGATGTTTGCCGACGGATGGAGTGATGACTCAAGAAACGCATTTCGGTTGTTACTAAGGGAACACGAAAAGACGGAGAATCAATACTCGGCTCTTGGCGGGAGAAGTCATTCAGACAAAGGTCCTTTCTTCAAAGCGTACGAGTGAGACTTAGCACTTCGACATTTGAAATCAACAAACAGTTTATTGAAGTTATAATTGAAACAATAAGAAGATAACTAAGGCTCATTAGGAAAAATTCCGTGGAAAGATTTAACACACACTCTCTCTCTCTCTCTCTCTCTCTCTCTGCACAACCGACATAGGAAATCGTTTTTAATCCAAACTTTGGAACATTTTAAATTTATGGACCAGTTATCTCGTATGAACCTTCGGTATATAGCGGTGGTTCGATTCTTGAAAAAATTATACCAATGTGGGGTTTTAATGACCCCAATAATACATTTACTGCTGAGAAAAGCATATGAAATAATGCATTGACCCCTGATTCAGAAATGTGTGTTAGTATATTACTGAAGTTTTGAGTATTTTACTTATACTCTTCGTTATGTTCACGAAAATTATAAACTCTCTTCTCGGTTAGACTGAAAAAAATCATTTCATGGCTAATAAACATTAATCCCCTTAATATCTGTGACTTAATAAATAACTAACAACTGTTTTTAACAGTTTAAAATTTACCACCATAGGTGAATGTAAAAGGTTCATTTATGACACTCATTTCGTATTTTACTAATTATAATCAAATTTTTATTGCGTGGTAAAAAAGGAAATGAATTAAACTATAACCCTTCGAAAATGTCTCATATCAATAACGACAAAAACCTTAGTCCAGAACCAAGAAATATAGGTCTGCACTCCGTATGCTATGAGGTTTCTTTCCAAGCAAACGAAATAAATTACGAGTATTTAATTCTGTCAAACCTATTTGTTCAATCGCTTAAAGGTGCTGATTGAATTGAAACGACCCTTCCAGGAAATGAAATTAGCAGTGGTTAGGCATTGGGTAGGAGGTGAACAGGGTGATGGGTTTTGACCGCATACGGTGGTTGACTTTCCTTTCCGGTCTTAATCCGCCCAACCTTTTTACCAGCCACAATACGCATGTGTAACTGCTGAACGGAGAGAAATGCAATTAAAATCTTCCTATTTCCTTGCCAAAATGACGGACGATATATCGCTGAATACTGAAAGAAGAATCGTCAAAATATCAAATTTTTTCCTTTCTTCCTTCATCCCCTTCTTCGGAGGCCTCTGGTGCCCTTGGGAACTGGAAGAGACACTTTTGGCCGGTCGCCAGATTTCCGGACGACCGGAGTTTACACAACACTCATTCCCAGGGTGCCCTCTCAAATCCGCAAACTTTGGTTTAGCAGACGGGCACGCACCACCAGACTAATTCTACAAGGCCGGTTAATTTGAATATTACTGATCCTTCCCATAATGATCATCAAAGGAAATCTGCACTATATTGACGATTTTTGTACAGAACTTTTACTTAATTGCATTCTGCCCGTCATTACTATTGTATTCCCGCGTATCACCAGCACATTGTGTCTTATTTTTTTGTTTGTGTTATTTTCTTCATTCTCTTGTTCTCTTTATCATGGCAACAGAAATGTCAATTGCTGTATTCACTCTTCCAAACTAACTTAGTATCCTCCCTTCTATCAGTTCCTTAAATAAACCTCTTGCTCCAAGTTATCACCTCCATTTTCGTATTTCTCACAAAAACTTTGTTTGTACGCCACATATAACGTTCCTACGCTTAACTTCATTTATTTTCTTCAAGTACTTTAAAATCTCACTAAAAGTCGTGGTGTCATATTACTTTCGTTTATATCCGAAACTTTTCATATTTTATTTTTGACATGCTTGTGTACTTCGAACTAAGTTGTGAAGATAACTTGAGATATGTATTTTTTTACTATAACAGCTAAGTAAAACAACACATTTTGTCTAAAGAGGATAGAAATTCCGTAGAATTATAAAAAATCATGAATATTATCAGTAAAAAAGGACAATTTTTTCAGAGTAAAAAATATAACAGGCTGGATAGTGTTAGAAGACTAAATAAACTCTTAGAAAAGATATGTCAAAGACAGCTCCCTATATTTTTTCTAACTGTGTCCTGCTCAGTTTCCGACGGCTATCGTGTACAAGACACGTGGAAAATATAACCTTTCTCTGAAGTAAAAGAAACTGGAAAGGTACGCTAACAAGTAAAAAGTATAAACATTGAATCTTATCAGGCTATTTCCCTTTCTCAGAAACTTTCGGTCACTCGAACATTTAGTCCGCGGGAAACAAGTTGGCCCTATCCAACCACATCGAACGCAGATTGTGTGGTTGGATTGTCAAACAATCAATATGACTCTCCTTTTGAGAAGTCCCATGACTAACGAAAATATTCGAGAAAAATTCACAAAGGGCAGCATTCCAACAGAAAATGTTTACCAACATTAGAGAGTTACGCCATGTTCAATTCATACAGAAAAAAGTTAAGAAAAGTGTTATTGGCTAATAATTTGATATTCATCACTTAATTGATGGCACTCTAGGATTGTTATTAATGACTATCCCAGGATCAGACAAAACAAACGGAAGACCCAAAATAGCGGAAAATGACATTAGAAATTTCCTTCTTTGTAGATGAAAAATTGAACGGTTACCTCTAACTTACTAAGTGATACTTAATTTCTCTTCTTTACTATATAGTCTTACTTGAAGAAGGTCTCGAAGAAGGCCGAAAGCTTAAACAATCTACTATGTGAGTGTCCTTTTAAGTGCTACTATTTTATTTGTGTTTTATTGTGACGTCCAAATATTATACTGCTCCTGTGAGTGTTTTATATCAACGTGGCAGAGACAAAATCGACAAATTTATGAATGAATACCGGGCGGAAGTGGAGACCCTGAGGTAGGTTTAAGAAAAGAAGGAATGGATGGATTTCGTAAAGGATTTATGAATAATGAATATGAGTAACTGGAAGGAGTTTTCACAAGAGGGAAGGGTATGTGCGTTAACTGCTGCTAAAGAGGCCAAAACCCATGGAGGTTGGTGACAGCCAAGGCAAAAGAAGACTTTCTTTTACAAAAATCTGTGAGAAAATAGCAGCTGTGGACTTGAAAATGCGAAGCATTTGTTCCGCGTTTTCTTCAGTAAATTCATTGTATGTTAAAAACTTACGTCATCTAATAATTAACAACGTAGATGTCAAAAGTGTTCAATATTACTCTATACAACACCATGATTGCTTTTAAATAATCGGGATTCCCTTGATATTATATCATGCACATGATCTTCCATGCATTTCATTCAATCGATCTGCTATGTTCAAGAGTTCAATGTCATGTATTGTGAGTTCACCGTTCTCAATGTTCAGTTCAAGTGGCGTTTCATGTAACTGTTCGCATGGAAAAAGATAAGTAGTCGTAAAAATGGAATATTGACGTTATCTAGCGAACGGCTATCGCTGAGACAAGTGCTACCGGAGAAATTCGTTTTCTTCGAGTAAACAGTCCTCAAGGAACAAATCCTTGAGTTGGCAGTTCCGGCGACAACACACAATCCTCTTTCAAACTGCAATCCATTTCTTACGCTTCTGTTTTTCTTATTTTTTTCCTTCTCCGCCCGTTTAACCTTCCGCCTTCTCCCCTCCAGCGTCGACTCCCCGCCCTCCCTCACCCCATGCATCCCTTCCCCACTCCCGCACATCTCGGTCTACTTCTAAGAACTGCGCTCCTGACGCCTCATTCTTTCGCCATTGGCATTAAAATTGAAATAACGAGATATTTAGACATCTATCACAGTAATCGGACAAACCTTGCTAGGGGTTGTTTACATACGTAATGGACTCTTGCAATTGGTTCAATGTCGTGTGATTCCATGCAAATAAAATCATTCCTCTGGTGAATAATTTTAGAAATATAAGGCAAGACATATTGATTAGACCAATTCGATTTCTTTTCATCAAAATCTTGTATAAGATATGGATGATTTTTTGCCAAATTAAAAAGTAAATAACTATTGATTCATGTTTCATATTTTAAGTGATTTTTACCTTATTTTCCAAATATAGTAAATGTTGGTAAAACTACGGAATGTTTTTCATTCGGTGATTCATCAGTGCTCATACCCGACGCTTGATTCAACCTGATAGCCAACTTATCTCGCATTTATTTTATTGCTCCAAGGCCATAGGTTTTGGAGTAATTAAATTCACGCCAAAACTTCCACGTCAAACATTCCACTCTAAGTTCCATTTGAAAATAATATGAAAGGAAACTATAAAGACGAATCATTAAAAAAATTCTTGTAGGTAATTTTCATAAACCACTGGAAGATAAGTTATTTTTATTCGAATGTTTAACAAAACTAAATACTGATTCTGTTATCTTATTCAAAAACGCCGAGAAACGTTCAGAATCAGCAGGGATAAAGGTACATTCCACATAGGAATGTATCTAGATGTTGTCATATTTCACCATAGATAATAGCGGACATTCTCGCTTAGTGTTCTGGTGTTCGTGGTGAAGAATTCGAGAAAAGGATAAGGTGTACAGTGACTGTTTGTATTGAGAAAGAGTTAATCACCTTGGAGCATGGCTGAGGAGCCCACACACGTACTTTAGCCAGAGGTGATCCACGTCCTGAGAATTGCAAAAAAGATTTCGTGACGAATTACTCACTCAATTACAACATTCTAACGCAACAACCAACTTTCCCATGGAGTATGCACATTTTCTTCCCTTCAGAGGTTTCTTGACACATTGATAGGAGCACTCAAGGAAATAATCGTAAAATACTTAATCTCTCTCCCTTCCGCTCTTCTCCTCCAATCATCTTTTTTCGATGCAAACTTCCAAATATTCCCTTAACACCTCCTCGCGGTTAGGAAAAGAGTTGAGCTAACTGAAAAAGTAACTAATCATTCACTTAATTACTTAAATGCACATTCATATATGCAAAGGTTAAATAAAATTAAGCTGCATAAAGATACAATGCCACATGGCATAGTAATTAAAACATTTATTTAGGCAAAAATGTTATCACTTGTCACTGAATAATTTATTAACACGAATATCACATTGCTAAATATTATTATTCCTTGTTTCTCACTGTTATGTGGCAAGTACACTAATGTTAGTTATACATACATATATCATATTTACTTAACGTTTTTGCCTAGTATACGGTCATATGAATATTTATTCCGTCCTAAATATCATAAATTATGTTTTTCTCATAAGTGCTGAAAAATAAATCTTCTGCAATGCTTAATAAAAATCTGTTTAGTAAAATGTTTGCCACTGAAGGAACAAACAAACATTTTCTTAGGTAATTGGTTTTCTTTCTTTGAAAAAATAATTAATATCACATGCTACTCTGTTGTTAATTCAACAGGGCTACTTTGGGTGCCTTGATTGTAGATCTTTGGTAGTATAGGTAAATAAAGTAGTTGCAGAGATAATTCCAATTAAAAAAAAGAAGTAGGACAATGGGTTGTCTAATGCGGTGTCCATTAAAGTGCCTATTCCACGAACCCTGAAATAAAATACTCAATTATTCAACACGGCAATTTAAAAAGTAATTAACCTTTCGGACTAGATACGCTGTAAAGGCAATTATTTCCACATTGATTATATAGAGCAAAAAATTTTGCTTTGACAAAAAATTAAATTAATTTAACCTAGCCCGCATATATGATACAAACTGTTTATTTGTAGAGAAAACTTGGCTAATAATTATTTTCCCCGAAATATCAACCGATTGGAATATGAATGAAGCACAGGGTTATCTGTTCCACCAAAAATGAAATATCTGTGGACACATCCGACAAGGAAATCACATGACCATGCGTGTTTTTTTAAGTACATATTCACATCTTATGTAGATCCTATATTTAAATGTGAACCGTAGGAGTAGTGAATTCATGGACAGTTTCAATTCTAGAAAACAATTTTCATTCTAAATCCTAATAAATGCAATTAACTCTGAATTTCACTGTCTATACAACACGTGATTTTTGACCTCATGCGTCTTTCAATCTCTCAACATAACGACATGGCACGGATTTTAGAAAAATGTGGAGTGAGATTAATACGATTTCTAATATTACTGATTATAACTGAAAACTTGATGTCGTATCTTCCCAAACGGAGGCCCTGTGTTCTACGCCTATATAAACTCATAGTTTTTGAGTTAGATTTCATTTTACCCTAAGGGTTATTTCATAATATTCATGCCTAATAAGGATAATACATACAGGGTCTATCCCAAAAATAAGTCGTCTTTTCTCGCCGTCTCTTTTGACTCAAAAGGTGTTATCCACCAAGATATATGCTTCAGGGAAAGAAAGTGAACAGTAAGTTTTACCTAAAGGTTCTGGAAAGGCTGTGGAAAAGAGTGTAACGCATCAGGAAGGAGATATTTGCCAACTGGAGTCCGCACCACGACAACCTTCCTGTCCCACATCGCCTTCCTCGTGACCCGAGTACCAGGCCGAGTATGAGGCAGTAACGCTGCCCCAGACGCCCTGTGGCAGTGTGGATGTGGCACCGTCAGACTTCTTTTTGCTCCCAAGAATAAAAAGGAGCTAGAAAGGGAACCATTTTGGAATGCTGGAGAACATCAAAGAGGCCGCGAGGATAAGTCTGAATATGTTTCCTGTCGACGCCTTCCAGGAAGCATACATTGTTAGAGGCGCTTGCATAGATGAGTCGTTACTCAAGGGTGCTATTTAAAAGAAATTTAGTAATTTTATAATTTGATCTACGATAAATATTTTTACCTGAATTTATTCAAATTAATACTTTTGGGACAGACCATGCAGTTCCTCAATGGTGTGAGTATTTGTGCGAGTGGACAAAATTTAATGGTTTTCTTCCCTTAACGGATCTCCACTCCTGTACAATAATTTGCACTTTGTTGATTTGGCACATCCAGCAATTCTCCAGTGGAAATAAGCCAACCCCATTGCCGTGGCTAATGAACTACGATTTACTTATTAGCGCCGCCGCGTAGATGGATGGTAATTGGGAACAGCTATTTCGAATACATCTCTGAAACCCCGAGCGAAGGAGGAGACTTAATCTGGTGTTGATGAAAACAAGCAAAGAGAGGATACGGGCGTAAAAATAGGGTTCCGAAAGAAATGCAAATTTTCAGGAGTCAAAAGAATCTCTCCCTGGTGAATAATTCTCCATTCATGTGTATGTATGTGCTAATACGAGCATGTATTGCGGGAAATTACATCTGAAACATATTCTATTCACGCCAAAATGGGATAATGGGGAGTCTATATACAATAATCCCTCCCTTGGACCCCCAAAGGGCGGAGTGGGTGGATGAAGACAAAGAGGGGCTCGAGGGACCATTGACGGAGAGAGAGAAGAGAGGGAGAGGGTGGGGGTAAGAGGGATTGAAGTCGGCGACGCTGCGAGACGCTGGAGCGATGTGGTTACCCTAGGGTTGCGGGGGCGCGGGAGGGGTGTTTAGGACGGAAGCAGACGGCGCGGCGTCTGGCTGGCCCGGGGAAGTTAGGCAAGGTTCTGGAATGGTAATCCAGCGACGGATGTAGCAAATTTCCAACACATCCTCCTGCTTTACCCCCTCCCCGCCCCTCCGAAGGCCTCCCGCCTCCTCCAGCCAAACCTCGCAAGTCCCGGCCTCTTCCACCTCCGAGGCATTATCGCCCAAGCCATTAAACGCTAAACACTTACTACGCCTCAGACCGCATCAGCAGTAATGGGATTAAAAGATACGTTTCGAAATGTGATTGCTGGTGGCATTACTTGGTGGTCCAAAGTCTGTCTTTTGCATGAGGGTGGGGCAAAATCGACGACTGGGGATGGAGAACGTATTTCCAGAAGGTGCAAGTGGTGTTGCGATGGAAACGTAGCCCTCTTTTAAGAGCATGTGGTGGTGGTTTTGAACAGCTCTGGTCGCCAGGCAGTCGAGTGATCTCTTACAGGAGTATTTGCTCATGAAATTCATTACGTGAAATGCAATAATTTCAGAGAGTAAAAACCATTCACCTTGACCGGGATTTGAACTCGGATCCCTCAATGTCCATACGAGTGCTTAATCCAGTTTAAGAGAGCGCCTGGTAGCATTACTGGCTAAACTACTCTGACGGACATCGAGGGATCTGGTTTCGAATCCCGGTCAAGGCCAATGATTTTTACACTCTTAAGTTTTTGCATTGTATAGCAAACCGATGTAAAACCTGTCCTCTTATTATGCCTACTCCCCTCTCCCTACATCCCCTCATTGCCCCCTCACCTCGTTCCAACGCTAATTGTCTCGCAAAAAATATTATTTATCTTTTATCATGCAAATATTGCACTTCCTTTTACATAGGCGAATGCATTACCCCCTTATCCATCCGAATGAATAATCACCGGTACTCCTTCAATTCTGCCTCACTTTCTTCTCTTCCTATCCCTTCACACGCCAATTCTCACAACCTTTCATTCGACCAGTGTTTTGCTCTCGGCATCCTAGAATCCCTACCTGATTCAGCCACCAATATAGAGGTGAGAACTCGTGAATCCGCCAACATATTAGCTTTCCGTTCTTTCAAAATTCCCACCCTTAACCGCCACCTTTAATTTCCCTCCACACCTCCCCTCCCCACCCATACCTCTTTCCCCTCTCCACAGCAACAGCATATTTTCAGTCTCTCTTGAAGAAGGCCTCTGAGAGGGCAGAAAGCTCGAACAATTATCCGTGTGAGTGTCCTTTTAAAAATGTTGCTATTCTATTCTATTTGTGTTATATTGTGTCAGCCCATATATATATATATATATATATATATATATATATATATATATAATATATATATATGTATATGTATATATATATGTATATGTATATACATATATATATATATATATATATATATATATATATAATATATATATATGTATATGTATATATATATGTATATGTATATACATATATATATATATATATATATATATATATATATATATATATATGTATATACATATATATACATATATATATATATAATATATATATATATATTATATATATATATATATGTATATGTATATATATATGTATATGTATATACATATATATATATATATATATATATATATATATATATATATATATATATATATATATGCGCCCACAAAACTTCGTGGGAAAATTCAGACGGGGTCTTTAAAATATTAAACCAAAAATATCATTATGCTCTTTCTACGTTCGACTTGTATTGAAATTATTTTATCTGATATGAAATTTTGAAAATAAGACTGAAAAAAGAAAACTTGTTCAAATTTTAGTTTTGTAATAGAAAAACTTAAGGGAAACCTCAGAAAGGATATTTTTAACGATATAAACGGACAGAGCTCTTTCAACGCAGTAGAAAAAATCTCTCGTAAATGAATGGCTGTGATTTGACATTCTTATCTTTCGTATTTGTCCCTCACTTCCATTATCTTGTACAGATATATGCCAGTATTTTTTGGTGTTTGCACCGATATAATAGTGGCTTTGAGTTCGGTCGAAAAGAACAATAATTTTCTGCGAGGCACCCCAATACGTCAGCTCATCAAATAAATAACCGCTACCTTTTCCTCTCACTAATCATAAAAAGACAAGAGCTACGGGATCGGTCATCGATTTTATAGTCCCAGTGAAGTTACCCTTTCCGTATTCTCGATCTTAAGTTGAGATAAATTGAGGAAAAATGCATGCTTGTCATTATTATTATTATATTAATCATAGCAATTGGTAATGAGTAATATTTGTCAAACAATTCCAAAAATATGTTATATGAAAAGGGGTCAGTGCTATAATATCTTTATCACCGCGAAAATATATTTTCCCTCGTCTTTTGCTTTAGAAATCAGTTGCCTTTACTCGACATCCAGTTAAAAACCTATTTTTAAAATTTTATTTCGACGGTAATTACTTTCGAAATTAGAGACTTCCATTCTCTTAATGACTTCATGTTAATATTGAGTTAAGATTACAATTATAATGAAGGTGCTCCCATTTTCTATAGATAGGAAGTTACATCAAGCTTAGAGTTATCCGACTGTCTGAACCTCTCTCTCTCTCCCTTAGTACTGCTAGGCTCACGCTGTGCCAGTGTTGTGCTGCTGGTTGCTTTAGCAGCAAACGAGGCGTAAGCCCAGCCGTTGCCTAGCGGAAGAAAAGCGAATAATCTGCTTATGGCTCCATTGCTGACATAAAAGAAGTTAAACGCAGCAAATATCACATGTTAGGGAGCATGCTGATCAATACATGAGTGCACTGGAAGTAGAATTTAGGATAAAAACTACATTCTCATCCTTTGAAGCTGTTTAACACGCTAATAAATATTGTTTATATGTTCACTTTAAACATAATATTGATTTTACCGAAAACGTTCCCACAGAACGACAAAAACTTCACCATCATTAGTTGGAACATCAATATTTTCAATGGTTATTCACTTACGATACACATAAAGAAGTGAAATGAAAGGTAAAATTAAACATTGACCAAATGTATTACTGATATATTCGAGAAAATATGACATTCTTTACACTCTGCAGATACACCTCATTCATTGAATGAAAGCATTTTTCTCAAGATTTAATCATAGATCATTGAAAATTTCTAGCGCTCCTCAGCGAGATTTTTATGAGAACTAAAGTACTCATAATAGAAATTTTCATATCAGGTTTTTGAAAAACAACATTCGCGGAAAGAGGAAATGTTACTACGATCAACCATGAAATACGACACGACCACAATCTGATCAAATTTGACAGATTTATGAACTAAATGTTCATGTTACACTGTGACGCTTACTCATCATGTGTGTTGGTAGGTACTATTTTTTTGAACTCTCATGCACTTATTGAGTATACGAGCCTAAATAGAGATATAAACTGAACTATTATTTATCTTCGGTACACTTATACATATCTTTAAAAGTAATGTATTTTAAACAAGTACAAGCAATTAATAACGCTTCAATTGATGAATAACGTACATATACTGTCCAATTAATATTTTGAAAATTTAGTCCACATCGATTTTGTCCCCTTCAAATTACTCTCGATTCGTTGCTATGCCCTTATTCCATCTTCTTTTCCACTGTTTAAAGCACCCGTGGAAGTCCTCCGTAGTTAGGTTTTTTAGTTTTCTCGCCGTTTCTTGTTCTTTTGTGTCCACATCTTCCCAGTGATGTCCCCCTCATCACATTTTTACTTTTTGGCAATAAGAAAAAGTCGCAGGGGGCGAAATCTGGCAAAAGTGGAGGATGATCAAGGATGGTGATTGAATTTTTTGCCAGAAACTGGCGAACAATCAATGCTGAATGTGCAGGTCCATTGTCATGGTCATCCATCGTCTTGAGTCAAACTTGGTCGTACACGAAGCAATCGATCTCTCAAACGCTTGAGAACTGTAAGGTGGAACTCAACATTTTACGGTAAGGACAAGGGGCGGCACACGATCAATGTTGCCGTCCGTCGGATGGGACGTTAAACTGCGGACCCCTTGGCGCCTTTCGTAAAGAGTAGGCTAATGCCGACGCCGGGTTTCTCTCCACCCTTCATCCTTTCCTATCCATCCCCTATGGCGCAAATGACCTTAGCTGTCGGTCGCCTCCCCTCAAAACTACTACTACTACGATCAATGTTGTCGTCAACGCAGGTGGTTGAAGGTCATTCCGGCCTTGCATCATCCGTGGCGACTTGTCGGCCATATTTAAAACACTTGATTCACTTGAAAATGGATGTTTCCTTCAGAGCATTATCACCCTAAACAGCGGTCAAAATTTCAGTAATTTCTTAATAACTTTTACCGCACTTCACCAAAAAAATGATGTTGATTCGTTGCTCCGTGATTTCGTCAATTTCCATTTTCGACAAGCAGTAGAAACAAGGACAGCAGAAACTAACATAACTGGCACCATGCTCACGGCTCGACGATCCACCGATTGGGTCTCTGGCAACTGGCGCCGCTAGTGGGCGGGGCTATAGTCCGCGTCTTGGCCGCCAGATTGCACCAGTTTGCGTATTAATCGTTCGTACTAATATATCCAACATATTCAGGCGAGATTTAGTGGACGTTCGTTATTATGAGAAAAACAAATTTACACTTTCCCAGAAGTTTAGCTTAAGTTAAATTTGTGGGAAAGCGTAAGTTTGTTTTTTTCTCGTACGTACATGTACATATACGTTTATATGTATATCAATGCAACTTCAGTAAGTTACTGTTGCGGCATCTCCCGCAATTTACACATGTCTTTCTCATACGAATTAGTGTATTGATTTGTTCAGCGGAACTATATGTAAGGAGGTACAACCAAAGCCGGAATATAGTAGCGCATAAAATAATAACAGATCAAAAGCATTTTTAGCTCAAATAAAGAGATTATACTGGTTACATAAATTAATCTACACACATGTTTATCATTTTCATCGAGAAATTCAGTTTTTCGTGATCATTCGTAATGGCTAAACTACCTTTTTATCTATCGATTACAATTTTGTTTTGTTTAAACGAAATTAAAATCATTTAGCACAAATAAACAAGCGTCTAATGGTTGAATTGTTTTATTTGAAACCTTATAAATAAAAAAATAATCATGCTCACCCTCATAATTAGTATGGTGAAAAGAGTCGTGGTAAGATCTTTACTGTGAAATTGTTGTTATTTTATGGAGTGGTGATGGAAACAAGGAAGAAGCCATGGCAACGTCAAAAGAGGCAACGATATTTAACAAGAAAGAAACGGCCATCGCAAGCCATCACAAACTTCTCACGTGAACGGAGGATATATGAGAATTCGTGCGATATTAAACCTCTAGGAGGCTGGCTGGCCCAAACAGATAGCGGAAGAAATGAAGATTCATGGGAAGGTGCTGTAAACGCGTTATGACAAGCCCCAGGGGCGTGGGGCAGGAGATAATAGAGACGTGAACCCTATAGATTGAAACGTACACATTTACTCTGCTGGGATGACCTGCTGGCTCGGCGCAAAAATAAAAACCTGGCTTATGTTTTCACAAGGTGAAATAATTTTGAATTAAATGCTTACCAGGCTCGAGGAATGGGAAGGAGAGATGAAACGGATAATAGTCATCTGAACGAGGAAAGATGAACCCCGTGGGTCATACTTATTCCAAAATATTATGCATAACTCCCGAAGCATTTTCCCATGCTGGCGATAGCTCAATTGTCCAAAAGACATAATCCAGAAAGAGGTGATAAAAATAAACCAAATTTCATGTAGAATTGCTATCCACAAACTATTGTTCCACGGCTGGTTTCAAGTGAATTTTCATATATTTGAACAAGAAAGTAAAGTTAGGCATAAAAGTATTACGATAAATCACGGTCATTCTGACAAGAACACCTTTATGCCCAGAGAATATGTTATCCTATTAAAATAAAAGCAACCTCTCACAACCTGAAAGTTAGTTAGTAATAAAAATTACTAAAGAGTGGAAGTTTGAAGTAAGATTCACAGGAGTTGAACATTCTTTAACTCTCACTCTGTAGTGGACCTAGATATTATGGCTGCACTTTTTAATACGGAAAACGAAGTACTACATAAAGGTTAAGATGCTATACTTGGAATTCAATTAATATCATGACATTGTAAGCCATTAGAATTATAAGTTAATCGAATTTAATCGATTCGATTGATCGAATCGCATGATGTTCAATATGAGCTCCGTACTGCATCTTTGTTAGAAATTGCCTGGCTGTAAAAGTAAATGATTTCATACTGCATTACTGATATAATTATTGAAGCATTGCAACTTCCTGTTTTATACTCTACAGTATATGTCTGTACGCTGCATGTGATTAAACCTCTGAATTCATTTGCATCAAACGAATTTCGATGATTTATTCCTTAGGAAACGAATGTTCTTATCCCTTGAGCCATCGGAAATGTACTACACCACGTTTGAAGGAATAAATTCTCTGCCGAAATCACTCAAACTGGTCATCCATGTTATATTCCACAAAGTGTAGTTGGACAACACCGATGACCACCGCTTGAGGCCGTAATAACATCAAATACATGAGTTGTCAAAATAAAACCCCTGCCTTTTTTTCCTGGTTCGATTATTCATAGTTTAGAGGCAAAAATGTTTCATTCGCAACAGAGATAAAGTTGCAAGATAAAAAATGGAAACATGAGACAGGAAAAAAGTCTTTCTCCGTAACCTCTGATAAATTGCCAAAAATGTTATTTCTGAATCATTTTTTGGAGCAATTTTTTATGATACAAATAGCATCAAAGAAACAAAGAAACGGCGAACATCACATTCTAACAAATACGCTACAGATATTCCCTTCAATTTTTAACCTTCGAAATAAAAATGGGTTAATATACACAATAATATTATTCGGATTAATATGGTCCAAGTTCGGCTGCAGATCGGAGACGAAGATTTAAAGGATGATGAAAATAGATTTATTTGGATTGCTTTAAAAAAAAAACTCCCCTCTTAATTAACAATTGACGTGAGCAAACTGGTTGATATCCTTTCAAGCTATTCCCAAAACGACTCTGCCGAGGCTGTAAATGATAATAATGTTAAATACCATTGCGGTATCAAGGCATCACCTTGGTATGCCGGAATTTCTTATATTATTCTGAAACCTCCGCGTGAAATAATGCGTTGCGGGATAAATAGGGTTCAAGCTTAGGTTTAGACTCGTTACATTCGGATGAACCTAATAGCAGTTGCTATAATCACCTGATCAGTCACATAAGTCCAGTGTTATAGTTTTAGAAAACTAACTTTAATAACACCAGAACAGCAAGAAGTCTAGTTTAAATAAAATGGAAAAAGATTAACTAAACGTTAGCCTTAGGTACTTAGTCATTTATTTTTCCTGCGTAATATTCCTCCGTTATCATCTAAATGACCTCCTAAGCGATAGTTAGCGATGAGCTTTAATAGGCTACTAGGTTATCTCTCATTAGGCATCTAAAGAGCATCTGGCTCACTGCTGCCCAGCATCACGATCTTGCTCCTTTTATTATACTCCAATGAATAGAAGTATCCCCAACTCTCTCTTCAAAATGATAACATTACAAATACTCTAAACATTCGAATAAAGACAATGAAGGCATGTTCCTTTTTATTGAGCAAAACGCATTCAAGAATAATAAATAGTAATTTTTGTGGTGCAGAATGAAAACGTTCGATGAAATAAAAATCTTCAGAAAATGTATCAGTTCACTTACGACGATTGAACGTATCATTTTTTTTATTTTCTCAAGCAAATAATATTCAGATAATGAATATAAATGTTAATTAATCGATATATATATATATATACATATATATATATATATATATATATATATATATATATATATAAATATCTTCGAAATGCAACGCTCTTCGGCGACGCACAAATATATAAAAACACAGATGTAGATTTTTAGAATATAGAGACACAAAGAAAGGACACTTAAAATTTGTTATTTGACGTTTCGACAGCTCGGCTGTCGTCTTCAGAATCTATATATATATATATATATATATATATATATATATATATATATATATATATACAGAATCTATATATATATATATATACATATATATATATATATTAGTTAGGTACGGGGGAGATGATTTTAAAATGGATATATTATTTTGCTCTTTTCATTCATATCCAAATTAATAATACATTATCTGAGTCATCTTCATTCACCAAAGGATTACAAGAATGCAGATATGTAAACAGCGAGCTGGAGCACCACTTAATGTTTGGGTTAAAATGCCAGAAGGTGGGTCCAACTAATTCCACGTGAAAAACCTTTGAGAAATCATACAACTTAGGGCTTGATTTCTAAACTTTACTCCATCTAATCAAGCCTAGGCATGGTATGAGGTGTATTACCACCAAAATCAAATAAGAAGGCACATGAATATCTGACTCTGAGGACCTAAAATCATTCTCATTCAGCTAAAAGCTATATGGGTGTGAATTTCTTGTAATCGGTCCAGATTACAAGAAATACAGAAGAATTACCAGAAGATGCTACAGTGTAGCAAAACTAGTCGGTAGTAATAAAATCTTCCCCACGAAAACGCGAAGTCATTTTGATTCTTCCTTTGTGACTTCAAAATGGATTTCTACGAATTATCAGTCTCAGCTATCTCTAAAATAAAAATTACTCACAAAAATTTGGATATGGGTTATTGACTAATTATTCAACTACAATAATTTAGGGGTTATCCATTTAGGGAATACATTTATTGATTCATGCATATTTTATTTTTAAAAGCCGACGTCTTGAATTGATTCCTCTGATCGAAACAAAAGGTATATGCCTCTATAATTTAATATACCTCCATATAATATACCTATATATAATATACCTCTTCAAGCAAACCACTAAGATTACATTCAAGACGTCAGAACGTGCACTTGTCTGAAACAATTATATTTTCATTTCAGGAACTATTTATGGTGTATTATCGACCAAAAGTAATGGTTATGCTACAGATAAGAGGAAAAAATCATTAAAATCAAATGATTTTGCTAACAATCGATAACATTGCCATTAACTTATCCCGACTATAGAATGTGGCTGTAGTAAATATGGCATCTGAGCATTTTATTGGAAATTGGTATCATATTGGAATTCATAATTAATTTTAAATATTTTTAGTGAACAATTTTTCTTTCGTGATATACTATTTCTAACATGGTTTTAACAGAAGCGTACATTGGATCGACAAAAATTGGGACAAATTCCACCATTTGACTTAAATCATTAAAATATATTATAGGGTTCAATCGCCAGGATATCGCCGCGTCAGCCTTAACGAGCTCATAAATATTCGGAAAATGAAAATTGACGGAGAGGAGAGTTAAATTTGGTGTTGATACTTCTTCTCGGAGTTTATATTTTCAACAGACCGCCAGTATATCATTATGAGCCATAAATATTTGAAAGGTTGTTTAAAGATAAGTGAATGGAAGGCAGGAAAGAAGGCCTTTGCGGGCCTATTTCCTTCAAGAGTAATTCGAATTATAGGATAAACACGAACGTGAATCGTAATAGTCTTTGATTTAGATTGTGAAAATTCCTCCGTTTTTCTCCTTTTATGATATTCATTGAAGTAATTTTAGAAGCAACCAACGATTTCTCGTCTGTAAATACTAAAGTCCTCGTCCCTGTTTTTACTGAAAATCGAATTGTAATTTCTTTTTCCTACTTTCATTTGCACCATCCTTTTCGCATTCTTTCACATTTTACATTTCGGTCATCTGACTTGGAAAGAATTGAGGCAAAACCTTAAATGAAACGATTTCAGCCAATCGCAGATTTAAATTTGAGCTTACAGTCCATCATCGCTTCGATTTTTTACATAGCATGTTTTATTCTCACATTTGATTGTCTTTCGTAGGATAGCTAGACCCCTTTTTTCCATTGGGTCCATTCGAAAATTCACACGAAATCATGTCAAAAAACGGCAAGGTATGAGTGAGAATTTTTTCAAACTGCTAAATCTCTGAAAACTTTGAAGCTCCGCTTTCAATTTTGGATGATTTTGTCAGAAATTTTAGTTCATGATGACACTTTCAATGCTGTACTGTCTCCAAATATTTCAATAGTTGATAGAAGTGATTGAATGTGGCCATTTTCAAATTATTTTAGATAAGATTATTTACCTTCTTTCCATCCCAAATTGATTGGAATCGGATAGTTGCTGAATTGCTTTATAAGTTTTTAATAGAAATCCAATGCGTCTCAAAGGAATTCGCAAATGGAGCGTAAAAATAAAATCCGGAAAACTTTTCGTTCGATTTATAGGCTAAAAAATGTCTTTCGTGAGAACTGATCTGGTGTCGAAAAAGTTTATGGTGGAGAAAAATGTTATTTAATGGTTTGAAAATTTTTCAATTCACTGAACTTTTGTCCGTTCATCAAATAGATTCCAAATAGTGACAAATTATTCTTTAAAATAAGAAAGACATGAAATAAAAGCGAACTGAGTCACCGTGAACAGCATGGATCTGTCTGTGCTCCGTCTTAAACTTTTATGAAAGTATGCATTCAATCATTACACATTTTCTGACCGAAAAAACTAGCATCCAATAAATATGTGAGATAACATTGCAAAATATTGTTTTGAGCAATTTTTCGCGGAACCTATTCCTACTTTGGTTAAAAACTGATTCCGATATTGATACATTTATTTTCACTTCTTATAAGAGTTCATTCAAACCAGATAATCCCAAAATAGGGTGAGGCATATAAATAAATATATGGTAGTTGGAGTGACGATTTCTAAAATTGTATAGTCGTATAACTTTGGCCATTTGTGTTTGTCATACACAGTAGATTGTAATACAACTAAATTAGTAGGATTCTCAAAAATATTAATGCCTAAATTTAACCTTTTATTTAAGGTCAAAAATTAGAGCAGGTTAAATAGTACACGTAATCCTGTTGGCGTACACGTACTGTTAATTGGCCAATATGTGAACAATATAGTAAGGATATTGTAGAAATTATTGTATTAGCAACAGAGATTTGAAAAAGCGGAGGGTTTAAATATTGTGTATCCAATTAATAATAATAATATTATTGACTTAATAAAAATATGATTGACTTTGCTGTGGAGCGATTTATGTCCAAGGAGAACACACGAGCGTGTAATGGATTTTCTCCGTACGGAGAAAGAATAATAAAATTAGGCAGATTAAGAAGTTTTGGCTGAGCAAGTAAGAAAGTTTTTGGAGACACTTGAAGAAAGAGAAAATAGATAAAGTCAAATTGAGGGGCGCAAGGATTTGGCGTTAGGTAATAGTTATATTAATGAGGAATTGGAAGGAAATAAAAGTCATTTGGATGAAATAAAGGAGGTCAGACACCTATAATGAACCAATAGAAAAAGTTGAGCAAAACAGGTAATAGTTTAGAGAAAATGATTTTGATGCATATAAAGGAGTTTTAGAAGCCCATGGCCTTGTAAATTAATTTTTTTAACTCACATTACAGTCGGTACAAATTCTAATTATTCTAGACTTCTTTATTTTAGTCTAATATTTTTCTTCCATGCATTCCAGGAGCAATATTATCGGACGGGGATAGATTTTTAACGGACCCTGGCGCTACATTTTTTTATCCTACTTGGGCATGATTAAATTGACAGAAAATATCTTTAAAACACCATACTTCACTTTATATGGTACAATAATTTGTTATATCGTTCTACACACTCCTAACTTCATTAAATATATCGAAAATGCCTATTCTTTTCCCACCTTTACCTAAATTTTCTGGGATAATTGCCTCTGTAACCACCTTTAGCATCCCTATATCTCTCTCCTACATCCAATTCTCTTGCTTCTTTGAACTCAACAGCCGTATCACTTCGCCAGCTAAGGACTTCATCGTTGGTAAACCTTTCGATTCGTTTTATTTTCTTCATTATCTCTATAGCCGCATCTCGAATGCCACCTATCTACACTTATCTTCTTATCACAACGACCAAGTCTCCGAGCCGTACAAAACTACACTCAATTTTAAGTTTTAACTAATCTTTGCTTTATGTAAGTGCATGAGTTAATTTGTCTGTCATCGACTCCATTCTGTACAACCTCCAGCCATTAACATATCTCGCTGACCAATTCCGCCGCACATGTATTGAAATGAAAAGGTGGTAATGGACACGGCTGACTCCATCTGTTGCCTAGCACTTCCCATCCGACTCTACATTCGCTTTCTGTACCCCTGCAGTCTAGACAAGACCAAGTATATCCTCTGCAAAATATTTATTTATTTTTCCCCGTTTACAGGAAGTCTCCTCAAAAATAAGGATCATGTAAGAAGTATTATTGTATTCTATGTTATTTCTACCAATGGCCTCATTATTACTCAAGCATTGCCCGGCCCTTTATAAACCCATATTAATATCAACCTACGCACTCATTTTTTCCCGTCTTCAGTCTGTAGTGGATAATCCTAAATGATCCCTTAATCGCGTGTGAAATAGAACTTGTAGTCTGACAGCCATCTCATCTCACTGCTTTTCCCTTTTCTGTGATAAGTAAGACCTCACCCCAAATTCCTTCATAATAAATGTTAAGAATTAGCCGATAAAAACTCAAAAATCCTTGCCCTTTTGCAAATCTCTTGAGTAGTTTTGCAGAGATGTCGGGAATATTTCTGACTAGATGTATCCAGGGATGTTATCTATTACTGCAGGCCTCTTCGATTTCAGTTTGTTTGATGCTTCATCTATTTCGAAGCCAAGATCCCAAGTTATATTTGAGAAAATCGTAATCTCTTTCTATATCCAAACCGTTTATCATCGATAATCTCTACACATGATGAATTTTTTTTCTCATGGAAAATCACAGAGTAATTCTTATCCCCATTTTTAGGAAACTGCTTTGACTAACCCCCTACAAACTCGTTTATTCATTGAGAATAATTTTGATTTTCACTTCTTGCTTTATTTCATTATAGACTAATGGAAGAATTGACCAGATGCAAAAGATAGGAAAACTTCGTAACTTTACCCATTTGAGCATAAAGTGGCTCAGACGGATGAAGGTTTAAGTAGTTGTGGTAATTTTAAATTATATGAAAAGCTGTACCTGCGTGAAACTGTTCAGGTGCACATGGTGGATGGAGAACCGGGATGAACAGTGATGGCAGAGAAGTGAGACAGGGATGCTTACCATCACCTATTCTTATCAGTAACTCGCGAAAATAATGGTAAAAGATTGTGGGTGATAAAATGTGAAAGGCTGTAGGTAGGAGTGAAAGTAGGTGGTGAATCCAGAAATACCGTTAGATTTACGGATTAGCAGATTTTATTTAGCTAGTCAGCCAAAGGGTTAGAATCATTGCTCAGCACATTGGGAATGAGTGATAAGTATGGAATAAATATCAATAAAAACAATACAAAGTTTATGAAGAATCGATAAGGCTAAGTCAGATGCTCAAAATGGAGGGTTAAAATTTGAGCAGTTACATCAGTTTACGTATTTCGGAAATATTTTGAAACAAAATGGTCAAAGTAGATAGTACGGACCAGAAGAGGAACAGCATAGGGCAAAGAGGCTGGGACAAGAAGTAGGGAATTGATTACGGGGACGTTGAGGAAGGATTTTCAGAAAATATTAGAAAAAATTTATATGGACCTTGGTGTTAATCGGAAGCGAAAACTTGGTCATAGAATAAAAATGATAGGCGTTGATTGGAGGCTTTTGAAATGCGGATGTGAACAAGAATGGAAAAAATAAAATGAACGGAAAGGAAATTAAACGAAGAAGTAAAAGTAATGGAGGGGAGAGCCAAAGAAGAAATTGGAGAAATTTGTTTGGAGAAATCCAAAAAAAGGCAGATGCAGGACCTTTTGATTGGCAATGGATGATGAAAACTGTAGGAGAATGGGGAACATAACAGTTTCAGGTTTAACTTTGTGGAATTCCTTCATTATGAGGGTAAAAAGAAACTTAACATTTCCACAATAAAGATTTAATATTTCACGACCATGGTTTCGATGCTTCGCATCATCATCAGGTAACGTACATCAACATTTTTTCAACTTATATAGTCTGGCTCCAAGAGGGGAGTAAAGGAGAGGAGAGGGGGTAAGGCAGGGGGTGTAAGGTAGAGGGGGTAAGTTGAGTTTTTTTAAAATATTGATGCATGTTACCTGATGATGATGCGCCGCATCGAAACCATCGTCGTGAAATATTAAATCTTTATTGTGGAAATGTTAAGTTTCTTTTTACCCTCATAAAGATTGGAAAACGTTAAACACACAAAGTAGGGTTAGGAAAAGGATGATCACGTTGAATGGAATGAAGGGAGGGCCAAAGTATTCGATATTAAAGAAGGGTTGTAATGTTAGGTCAGGTTGTGTCTCGGGTGAGCTTATGAAATGTTAATGAGTAAATTCCGGGTTCATTCAATACTTAACTTAAATGGTAGACTAACAGCTAGCAATTTCTATTCATCTCATAATTTTAATGGATACCCAAGAGTAAAAATTTGACATTGTATATTGAAATTCCGGTGTAAACACGACGATTTAAAATAAAGTTTATTTTTTGGACTGAGTTTTATGGTCAAGAAGGAATTGGTGGTTTTTCTTTACTTCGGGGTATCTTTTACCTGTAGAAGTCATTTCAGAATATACAATGAACACTATTCTCGGCTTTTCGTCAAACCTAAGACCAATGGTTCCAATGCGTGTAAAAACAAACGGCTCGAATTAGAACTAATGCCGAGTATTTCTCTCCCGGAGAAGCCTAAATGGTTTTCATTTTTCCTTTATATGCATAAATGATATGTATCGATACTATCTACGTATCTGAAAAGTAACATTAGGCTTTATACCGAAAATGGCGGTACCAAAATAAAAGCCATGAAAACGTTCTAAAAACGGCAAAAGTGAATTACATAAAATTCACGAAAATCCTGTTAAATGATTTGAGATTTATTAGACTTAGAAATCTACTGGCACCTGATAAATGATCATGATATTACCTCATTATTAAAAAAAGAACAGATGTAAGGAATACCATTTTACCCTCGGAGATTCCCACTATACGTAGCGGCGTCGCTAACCGTGTAAAATGCTTAAATGCCCCAATTGCAGCGAATCAAAACGTTGCAAGTGTGTCGCGTTTCTTGCTTTAATGAGTGATGGAATACCTGAGGCTGTAAATAAAGCAATCAAAATGAGAAAGCAGCTTGCTTCCTCTCGTCACGCTACATCAAATATATGAGTTTCGGACCCATTTGAAAAATATTAATTCAGAAATTGAACTGAATACAAAGAAAATCTGGATGGTTCGTGGCAAAATACCTCATCAAGTCATAAAACCTAAAATATTATGCAATGGGATGGGACATAGTATTCCTGCGGTTAGAGTGCTGGACTACTGACCGGAAGGCTCAGGTGCGATTTATTCAGGATCACACGAACTGGGTGTGAGATTTGAGGCACCAGAACTTCCTGGCAAGCCGCACGGAAGGAAGAGGTCCTCCCTATCCTAATTTGGGAATCTTAACTGACGTTTACTCGTTAGTATGAGGCAAGCTAATCCCTCGCCTATCAAATCAGCCTTCGAGTTAAATGCTGTGATGGATTACATGGAAACCTTCATGGATTACAAGATTCAAGTCAGAATAAACCTAAAAAAGATTTTCGGTTCGATGAAATTTTTCAAAAAATGTGAATAAAACTAAAATACCTGATTTTCCCTACCGATTCCCAAATAAGTCACCAGTTCTCATATAACTCGACATCAACAAATGATGTCACGTTTGATGAAGAGGTTTCTCGACAAAACTTAGGGTCGCTTAATAAATACTGCTGGAAATAATCAAATGGTTGTGTTTCAATACATAATTAGTACTTTCCATAAACGGTTACCCCAAACACCAAATTGAGCTACTACTGCTAATCCCCCACCTCATGGGCAGATGAATACATTACGACAAAACAAGAGATAGTCGATTGTTTCGTGTCAAGGATGCCCTTTCTGCGTAAAAAAAAAGAATGCATGACAGTAAAAATGCAACGATTTCAAAGTGTAAAAATGATTCACCTTGATGAGGATTAGTTTTACTCTTTGGGTACACTTTCGTGGGAAATTGTTTTAGACGATTGATTTTTACACTTTGAAATTTTTGTATTGAAACGCGCATTAGTGTGGATGACTCCGTTCACAGTTACTGCCACGGCATCTCCCGCAATTTCTTCCAACCATGACAGTAGCACGAAGAGGTGTAGAAATGAGCTATGTCAAATGAACACCCCCTGCCATTAGCCGTTGCAGCTTGGATAAACTTGTGAACATCTATATGTATTTACAGTAAAATCCATCAGCCTCAATAACTCGTGCGCAACGAATGGTTCTAGCTCTATATCCACATCTACAATACAGGGTTCGTCCGGAAAATAAGTGTACTGATTTTTTCCCGCCGCTCCAGGCGCGCCCAGCACCGCTCTGACGGGCTGCGATTGGAGGGGGGTATGTTGGCAAGCGACGCTGAAAAAGGCAGTCGGCTCTGAACTGTGGTGTAGTGAGGAGCTCTGTTAACGCGAACCTCCACGCTCGACCCACGTCACGGAACGCGATGCCGAAGTTTTTGGAGCAGCATTATTCCATCAAATTTGCGGTAAAGCTTGGGAAATCGTCTACCGAAACTGTCGGTATGATTAACCAGGCTTACGGGGAGTCAGCCATGTACAGAAACATGATCTTTCGGTGGCACAAGATGTTCGTGGAGGGCAGAGAAGAGGTCGACGACGAGTCTTCGAGAGGTTCCCGATGATGCCTTCGCGGGAGCGTTCCAGGAATGGGAACGCCGCTGGAACAAGTGTATCGACTCACAAGGGTCCTATTTTGAGGAATATTAGCTTAAGATATGTAAAAGTGTAATAAATTTTTTTTCCTGAGCTCAGTACACTTATTTTCCGGACGAACCCTGTATGCGGATCAGCTTTAAAGAAACTCGGCTTCACAAAACGGGTGGTGGGGAAATGTAATGAAAAAGTTAAAGAGAGGTTATTTTGCTCTAGTTAAACCTCATTTGGAATATACCACAAGTACTTGGGATCCTTTGGAGAAAATTTGGAAAAAGAATTAGACAAAGTCCAGAGGAAATCCGCTAGATTCGTTAAAAATTGTTATGAAAAGAACACAAGTGTGACAGGTCTCTTAGGGGAATTAGGCTGGGAACCACTTGAAGTGTGGAGAGAACAAGCGAGGCTTAGACTTTTAGAAAGGTTCAGAACAAACAAGTTTAACAGTGACACTAAAGGAATAATAATGGCCCCACACTACTTAGGTATATCAGACTACATAGATAAAATAAGGGAGATTCCAGTACAGATAGATACAAATACTTATTCTTTCCCCGAAAAATCAGAAATCATAATATTAAGAAAGCGAAGTCACTTTAGAAATATTCAAAACATTTAATTTACAAGTCGGAACAAAATCAAACATTGCAAAGATATCGGGTATATTAGTAGGTGTATGTGTATGTTAGTTGGTGGTTTGAGTGTTTGCATGTGTGTGGGGTGTAAGTGTTCTTGCATGAATGTATGCCATGTTTTTTTCGTGGATGTATGAATTTGTGGTTTTTGAATGTGGTTTTTTTTCTTTTCTTTCTAAATTACGGGTGGTGTCCTAACATCCCCCGCCTCACGCCCTTGCGGTGGCTTGCTGGGTATTAAGTAGATGTAGATCTAAATCCATTTCAACGGGTGATGAATTTTTGTTCATTCGGCGTTAAACAGGCACAGGAATGATTGAGATAAAATACCCAACCCATCCAGAACAAACACTTTGAGGGATTGGACGTGCAAAAGCAAGTCACTGATTGCGTTGCAAATTCGATTTCCCTCATCCCGCGAGGATTCGGGAGGAAGGCCGTAGTGTACCAGTTTCGCGGTAGATTTCCGAAGCACAGCGCCGGAGGAATGGCATACCCTTCCCGCCCGGACGGAGTGGGCGTAGCGGGAAAGACTGGCCACGGGAAGCGTGAATACGGGACGGAAATGGACGCGGTTCCGATTCTTCCGGTGAGCAGCGGAGGGGTGGAGATGTGGAGGCTCGTATGGTTTGGCGCGGGTGACGGCGAGAGAGGCAGCGGAAGTGTGAGACCGGGGGGATCGGGGGGCCGGGGATCCCGAATGATGGAGGAGTATAAGCGAGGAAAATTTAAAAAAAATCCCGAGTAATGAAGGGACGGGGTTCAGGAGGGATGGTGTGCGTTTGGAGGCTTGCCCACGCCGCCGTAGTTAATAAAAGAAAGACGTAGGCGTCGTGAAGACATGGACGGCTCCAGGGCGGGGACGGCTCCGGCCCGGAGTAATATCACTATCATGTGCGGACGGTGGGGAAGTGTGATGCTCCGAGGAGAAGAGAGGGTGGGATTTGAATATGTTTTTAATCGACCATAACTCAAACCTTTGCGCCCATATAAGTAAGAGATGCGGAAGGGAAAAACCCAGAGAGGATTTTGCAACCTTTTTCTCCTTCAATATTTTTTCTCCAAATCCCCAAATTAAACTTCTATGCATCCCATTCCTGTCTCCTGCCTTTCATATTGAGTTTTTAGCGCCACATAAAACAAGAGAAGGGAGAATATAAATTGAATTCGTGCTGTAGGTGTTACTTTTCTCCCTCCAAGTCCACCGTCGTCTCCATCGCATCCCCTTTACGCTCCATTAATAATGAATGATTTATTACAAAATCTTGAAGTGCACTGAAATTTCAATGTCGGGTTATCTGCATAAAAATGTTTATTTTTAAACCTCAAAATCATGGTGTGAACTAATTAAAACTTTCGGCTGCGCCAAGGGGACAACCCCCTCGGCGCCGTTCGACAGGAATAGGCTAATGCCGACGCCGGGTTCCTCTCCACCCTTCATCCTTTCCCATCCATCCCTAATGGCGCAAATGACCTCAGCGGTCGGTCGCCACCCATATAAACTACTATTACAACCAAAACTCATCATTCATGATTTGATCATTTGCCCTCCTTTCCATCCGCTCATTGATGATCCGGTGGACCACTTGAGCTGCCGATGAAATCAAAATTATCTTTCTTAAACCTTTCCATGTGCCTGTCTTTCCCTTTTTTGGAAACTAGCATCGATCTGACGAAATCTTTCCCCTAATTTCATCCATCATTAATACTACTGAATTCGCCCATAAAAGCTCTTCCTCCTATGTTTCTCTGAACCCTTAAGTAGCTCCGTAAAAATGTTATCTACCCCAAACAGCCTTTTTTGATTTCAATTCCTATCATGCACTTTTTATCTTGCCATCAAGTATTCACTGACCTACGCCATCCTAATCTCAGTAATATTTTCTTTCCGTGTCTAAGCTTTCTGGTCTGGTCTAAAATTTATATATTTCAATACAGAGGAAATACATGTGTTTATCATGTATGTCCTCTGTATTGAAATATAGAAATTTTATTACACTTTACAAACTAACTTTGCACTTTGAAATTGTTGCATTTTAATGAATATTAGCGGATGGCTTCTTTAAAGTTACTGACGCGGAGTATCCCGCACTTCTTTTAGTTCCTTTGTACATTTCTTCCAGCTCTCCTGAATCTTTTCCTGGTTCACTTATCAATTTTTATGACTTTTTTTATTTGTTTACACAGAATTTCCCTTATTATGGCCTGAAAAATCTTTCACCTTTTCCTTTATTCCCTGTGCCAAACCTACTCCAGCACTTCGTCTTCCTTCACTCTTCTTTCTCCCTTTTAGTTTCTCACCTCAGTGATTTAATTCAACACTTTATACTTCCCTCTGTCTAACTCTGTGTTTATATTCTTCCATTTACTTCCTTCGTTCATCATTCTAATCATCTCTTCGCTAATTCAGACGTTTCTTCTCCTTTTCCTATTTACTGTTGCTAGTTTCGTTTGCGGTTTCCCATATCTCCTCTTTGATAAATGTATTCCCATTTATCTTTTATTGTACCCTGTTTTCCGTGCCTCACTCTTGATATTATCTACAACCCTCTGGCAACCCTTTGTTTTCGGCCTTGCTGATGCTTCTAAATTTAATTTCTTCAACTGTCTTCCCTGTTCTACCCTCTTGAATCTGGTGCCACATTTTATTATCACTAAATTACGATCTGAATCCGCATCCACTTCAGAAAAAACGTGCGAATCAATAACTCTGTTTCTTAATCTGAGCTTAGCCATTATAATAGTCTTACTGATATCTTAGTGAATCCCCGGGAATTTTCTACATATATCTACACAGGTGTAGACCTATATTGGTATTTAAACCAAGTGCTCACAACGATTTAACACCGTCTCCTGCAGAGCTCTTCTCCCCGCGGTCTTTCCCTGTTCCTGAACGGTAAACTCCTACCTCACTACCAACACTACTTTTGCCGTCACACTTCACCCCCCAATTCAAACCAAATATTTGCATTCAGGAACACCCTTAATTATTTCCCCCATTAAATGATATAATCTGATGACTTCTTCCTCCCCATTGGATTGCTTGGGGGCAGATAGACTTGGACAATGACCAAGTACGTTGTTACGACTTTTAATCCACCAATAATATTCTGTCAGTCGTTTTAACTTTGTTTACTACGCTTTTTCTCTCCATTTTTGTTCAATACCATTGCCATATCTCACCGGCTCTCTTTCTTTCCGCTGCATATCTCTCTATACCGCCGTATAATCTGTAAATATTACTCCAGTAATCCCCGATATTCTTCCATATCTCTCCACGCAATCCTAAAATATCAACATTTGCTTTCTCCATCTCTCACTTTATATTTTCTAATTTCCCCGCCCTAAACATCGTCCTAGCATTTCAAGTCCCTAGTTTAACTGGTTCTGCCCTCTTCTGTTTTTCTGCTAAATATTTCCCTTTGCAAGGATTTCGTCAGATGACGAATCCCTGCCTCATGCGCTGCAGGGCACAACACACGGACCAGCACGCCGAATTCCGTGGTTTCCTGGGATCATACTCTGCCCTCTGTCCTATCTATCGTCATAATATTAGCATGGGATGAATAATGGCGGTTGTTTCCCCTTTCTTTACCCAATGGTGTTTTCAACGTCGCACCCTCAGTCAAATGGCCGCCTCACTGGTGTCAGAGGCCTTTGCAGCCTCCTCACTGATGAACAGATGCTGTACGGACAACCTTTCATATATGTCCTACCCTTCGAGATCTCTGGAATGGGTGACCTTACCAGGAATAATTAATTATAACTTAATTACCGCCAGCACGGCTGTAGGGGTGGTCAGAACGCACAAACCCTTCCACCACGTCAAGGTTGTAGTCCAATAATTCTTTCATATTCTATCAAAATTAATCTCTGCCAATTTGCGTCAATAATTTTCCCTATAATCTTTTAATATGATTCTATTAATGAATGATAATCATTACCGTATGGAGAAATTCACTTTCCCGCATCATAGAGTTTGCCACTGACATTTTGCGCTACATTTAGGCCAGTATTCCCGATAACATGATTTATAGCGCTCAGATAACCGGCGATGCAACATGTAATCTCTTCTCCTTTATCGGATTTTGAGTTTTTGAAAATATATGAAAGGAGCATTTGTGACGCGGTATTACGGGTTAATTTGCCAGGTATCGGCTGGAGGTCTGAGAGCGTCACATTGGGTCGCTTCGAAAGAGGACATGATTCGCATTTTCAAATGGACAATTACAATGGGACAGCTGCAGATGTGACGTTATATCAAAGAAATCAATGAATATTATTTTTGTCGTAGTCCAAATAATCCAAGTCATCATACTGTCACTTCACCATCGAATGAATTCTCCTGGAACACCTGCGTTCTTTTGTAAACGTAAAAGCGATATTTTGAGGTCGCTGACATTCAGCGAGGTGAATTACATGTACGTCGTATGTCTACTTGAGGATATGCTCTCCTTTTGCGCATTTCTCTTGTATAGGTATATACATATATAAAAGTGTTTATATATATATATATATATATATATATATATATACATACTGTATATATATATGTGTGTGCGTGCGTGTGTCGCGGTAGCCCAGATGGTGGAGCATTGGACGACTGACCAGAGGGCCCGGGTTGGATTCCCGGGCAAACCACTATGGGAACCTGCAGCTCCACCCAAGGCTTGTGATTTTTCGGTTACCAGGTCTTCCTGGGAAACCATAACCGGGAAAGGAACTGGCCCCCCTACCCTGATGCGTGAATTTCACACGCCGTCGGGCTCAATACTGGGTGAACTCTACCATCGCCTACCAAACCGACCTATATATACATATATATATATATATATATATTATATATATATATATATATATATATATATATATATATATATATATATATATATATATATGTATATATATGTACACACACATACATACCCTTAGACCACCCTTGTATATACATAATTTGAAAGATGGTTGAGGCTGATACTTTGCAGAAACTCTTTCGTAACGCACGAAGGACGAATCAAAGACTTAGCATTTCCACATCCGAAGGGCGTCGTACTCACTCTAAGTGCTCTCCAGAAAGCACCTCAAATTCGGGATCGGGATACCACTGAAAAGTATTTTTGTGTCCTGGATTTTAACCCTCTCGGTGGGAATCTTGAACGTTAGCCACCGCAACATGTCGATCCCCCTTATGACTTTGGTTTAGAAAAGATACGTTTCGGACTGTTAAGGTTCATTTGGCGGTTGGAAAGTTGGAGAAGGTAAGACAGGCGAGGAAGGGATGGGAATATGTCATGAATGCACGACAGAATGAGGGGCGGGAGGAAATGTGCTTGAAGAACTGATATGTGTGTCTTTTTAGGTGAGGCTAGGAAAAATATCGCTGCACAATGGTGTATCTATTGTTATCAATACTAATAATAAATGAAATTTTGTTTGTCAAGCTTGTGATATTCAACTGTTCCAGTTATGGAAGGTCCTTTAATGCTCCTCCAGCGATGCATGAGTAGAAGGTGAAGTGCTTATGGATGAACACCCATATTAAAGTGAAAATATATCATGGAAGTCTCATTTCTTTTCATAAATACTGACATTTTGTTTCACTGCAAATATTTATGGTAAATTTTTTATGTAACTAAGTAATTATAGTAAACTTAAGACAAAAGTAAATATTATTTTTTCCTGATTATTAATTTGTTTTTCATTTATATAAATACACTTCAACTCTAGTGTTACTAATACTAGCGCAGTTAAAAGTTCTTCGTACACTGCTAAACCATTGCCGCCACAATAGTGGTAGTCTTCTTTTTTTATTCAGAAGAGATTTTATTTTTCCATATTCATAATTCATTAGCTTAAATTATCTGTGCTTTCTTTACAACACTCTTAATTCCCACTTAGAAACAATTTGGATATTTACGTCCACCGGTCGATGCAAAACAATCCTCAAAGACCAAGGGTAGAAAAAAGCCTTCGTGCCATGCGAACGGGTAAACACTTTTGTAATTTAAAATTTTCCTTCGAATTTATATTCAACGTCATTCTAAAAAAACGCGAACAATGAAATCGGGACGGGAAGTAAGTTTGGTCATCAATCATCATTAAAGTCCCGTGTTTTTCCTCTTTCTCCCTACTCCTCCTCCCAATCCCGTCATTACAGCGAGGGAGGAGAGGGGAAGAAAATGAGGGGACAAACGAACTGGAGGTCGCTTTAAAATAATACACGGGAATAGGAAAATATACTAAGCCAAAATACGGAAAGGAAGAAAGAGAGTAAAGATACGATCAATCAGTTGAAAAATTCTCTATTTCGACTGGCAAACAGAAAAAGAAGATAACGCACGAACCTGATATATATATATATATATATATATATATATATATATATATATATATATATATATATATATATACATACATATTTTTTTTTTAAAGTAATCTACCGGTTAAGGTAGGTTTTTGGACTGACACAACTACCAAACAAATATTTTATTACTCCTAACAAAACACAAAATCAATCATCCTACTCTATATCAGGTCCCTCTTCATCTCTGAGTACTTCCTTCCTCCCTTCATCCCGTCCAACAACCCTATCCTGTTCCTTCCCTTTCCTCTTTTGCCCAACATTCTACCCTCTATCACAGTCTTCAACATCCCACTGCCGGTCAACACCCCCTTCATCCACTTTTCCTGCCTCCATAGGATTGCTCCCAACAAACCCCTCTCTTCGCCCACCATACCAAGTACTTCCTCATTTGTTTTCTTCTCTGTCCATTTCACCTTCTCCATTCTTCTCCACACCCACATTTCAAAAGCCTCCAATCTACGTCTATCCTCCTGCTTCAATGACCACGTTTCCGCTCCGTACATAGCTACGCTCCATATCAAAGTTTTTACGAGTCTTTTCTTAACATCCTTACTCCAAGTCCCTGTCATCAACTCCCTCCTCCTTGTGAAAGCCTCTTTGCCTAGCGCAATTCTTCTCCTTACGTCCCTACTACTTTGACCGTGTTGGTCCAAAACACTACCGAGATACGTAAACTGTTCTACCTGCTCTAGCTTTTGCCCTCCTATTTTAATGTTAAGCTTGGCCTTTTTCTTTCTAGAAAATCGCATAACCTTTGTTTTATTAATATTGATTCTCATCCCATACCTGTCGCACTGAATTTCCAATTCACTAAGCAATGCTTGCAGCCCCTTGGCTGATTGACAAACTAAAGCTTGGTCATCAGCAAACCTAACTGATTTTACGAATTCCCCGCCCACTTTCATTCCTACCTCGAGTTCCTCCCATGCCTCTTTAATCATTTCCTCTGCGTACAGGTTGAACAGCAACGGTGATAATGGGCAACCCTGCCTTACACCCCTTCCTAACACTGCCCATCCTGACTCCCCGTTTCCCACCCTCACCTGAGCAGTCTGAGACATGTACAGGTTGCGGATTAGCCTCCTTTCCCTCCAATCTATTCCTATTTTCTGCAATATACTCATTAGTTTTTCCCAATTTACTCTATCAAACGCTTTTTCGAAATCTACGAAACAGGCAAATACCTCCTGGTTGTGTTCTATATTCCTCTCGATTAATAATCTCATTACTGCAATGGCATCACGCGTACCTCTCCCCTTCCTAAACCCAAACTGATCATCCCCTAAGTAATCATTTGCCCTACTCTCTATCCTTTTGTTTATGATCCTGAGAACAACCTTAGCTGCGTGGGATATCAAACTAATTGTCCTATAGTCCTCACATGACGTGGCCTTTACCTTTTTCGGAATAGGAACTAAAACTGATCTCACAAAGTCTTCCGGCCAGATTCCCTCCTCATAAATACTACGGATCAGCCCATATAGCCTCTTCCTCCCACATTTTCCCAAGCATTTCAAAAGTTCCACGGGAATGATATCTACCCCCACGGCCTTATTTAGTTTCATCTCCCTTAATGCCCTTTCTATCTCATTGTCTAGTATGCCTGGACCTAAGCTATCTTCCTCTACGTCATGTTCCTTTTCAATGTCTAACTTTGTTGGTCTAAGCTCTTTACTATACAGGTCTTCTACATATTCCTTCCATCTCTCTTGGATCTTTCCTGCGTCAACTATTACCTTACCGGCCTTATCTCTAACTGCTATCGTTGATCTCCCTTTCTTACTTCCCGATAAAGATTTAACTATGCTGTAAAGCGCACCGATTTCCCCCTTCCTCTGCAGACTTTCCATATTCTCGCACTGCGTCTTCCACCATGCTTCCTTTGCTTTATTTGTTGCCCGCCTCAATTTATTGTTCAATTCTTTGTACTTCATTTTGCCTAATTCTGTATTTATATTCTTCCATTTTCGCCGCTCATCCATTTTTGTAATCATCTCATCCGTGATCCATGGTTTACGAGTCCTTTTAGCGTTAACGGTTCCAATAGTGTCTTTTGCCGCTTTAGACAACCCTTTTTTGATACATTCCCATTTTTCTTCAATAGTACTTAGCTCTTTACCGTCCTCCATGATTTTCTCTACCGCCTGTTTGTATTCCTTTCTTTTCAACCCATTTAATGCTTCTACATTCCATTTTCTAACTCGCCGCCCCTGCCTTATCTTTTTAAAACGTACGCTACATTTCATAACAACTAAATTGTGGTCTGAGTCCGCATCCGCTCCCGGGAAGCTGTGGGAATTTATCACACTGTTCCTAAACCTGTGTCTAACCAGGATATAATCTAGCTGATATCTTCCCGAGTCACCTGGCATTTTCCATGTATACCTGCGTCTTTTGTGGTGTCTGAACCAAGTGTTGGTGATAACTAACCCCTGTCTCCTGCAGAACTCAACTGCTTTCTCCCCGCGGTCATTCCTCGTGCCTAAACCGTAGTCCCCCACCTCATCACCATCTCTTCCTTCGCCTACTGTCGCATTCCAATCCCCCATCACTATCAAATGTTTCCCTGCAGGAACACATGCAATCATGTCCTCTAACTGATCGTATATCCTATCGACCTCTTCTTCCTTATGGTTGCTCGGTGGCATGTATACCTGGATAATAACTAAGTTCGTCGGTTCTGCTTTTATCTCCACTAGTAGTATTCTATCCGTTACCTGCTCTATGTTGACTACGCTTCTTCCTACCTCTTCATTTAGTACTATGGCGACCCCTCGTTGGCTCTCGTCCCCACCGCTGTATATTATTCTATACTTATCACTCCAGTAATCCCCGCTATCTTTCCATCTCACCTCGCATAGACCTAAAATATCTATATTTCCCCTTTCCATCTCTCGCTTAACATTCTCCAATTTCCCCGTCCTCATCATTGTCCTAACATTCCACGTTCCTATTCTAACTAATTTGGTCTTCTTCTCCTGCGTCTTCTGTCCTGCTGCTGCTGGTTTTCCCTTGCAAGGGTTTCGTGGGATGACGACCGCGGAAGCCTTGCCTCCCCCGCTGCCGGGCACGACACACGGCCGATTGGGCCGAGCCCCGTGGTTGCCAGGACTCAAAATATCTCTATTGTCCATCACATTGTTCTTGGGAATGATAATTGAGGTGGTTTCCCGTTGCCTTCCTCAATAGTGTTTTTAACGTGACACCATCACTTACTGGCCGCCCCACTGGGGTCAGACGCCATTGCAGCCGCCTCACTGAGGAACAGACGCTGCGTGGACTACCTTTCGTCTGGCTCCTAACCTTCGACCTATCTGGCATGGGTGACCCTACCAGGAGCAATTTTTATTACTCCCGCCAGTACAGCTCTAGGGGTCATCGGAACGCACAAGCCCTTCCACCACGTCAAGGTTGTAGTCCGGGGAGGGATACATACATATATATACATATATATATATATATATATATATATATATATATATATATATATATACGCACACACATCAAAAAAGGACACTAACATATGCAGTTTTGTCGTTTCGACGGCACGGCCGACATATTCAGAATGCCGTTCTCGGGGGATGAGCGGAGAGGATATGTGTGGGGGAAGGGTGAGGTGAGGAGACGTAAGAGACGAATAGGGAACGGAAAAGTGGGTGGAAGGTGATATGTATTTGGCTATTGGATGGATTCAGCCCAGGAGGTTTAAATGACAGGAAGACCCAGATATGTGCCATCTCGCGGGTTCTCACCTCTATGCTACTTGTAGATTTGGGAAGGGTTTCAATCACCGAAACAGAGAAGCAGTCATTCGAAGATTGGTTGTGGGAAGCAGTGTGAGTAGGGACGGGATCGTTAAGGAAGATGGGGGATTTGGTGGAATAGCGTTGGTTATTCATGCGGAGGGAAAGGTTATAAACGTTTACACTCAATCCCAATTCCTCACAACGACCATTCTCATGGCCGCAACAGACGCTACATCTCTCTACTTCTCCATTCCCATCAAGGATGGGCTGGATCCCTGAAATATAACCCCTGTTTAAGGGCCACACCACATACTTGTCCGCAGATATCCTCATCAAACTGGCCCAACCCGTACTCAGCAAAAACGCTTACAAATTTAACGACAAAATCCATTTACAAACAAAGGGCACCGCCATTTGCACGCGTATACTGTAGCTTCTGCATACGCCATTCTTCTTATGGGAAATACCTTTCTTCACCAATAAACCTTAAACCACTCTTCTTCTACCCACGGACGCAAAATTTCATCCTCCTTCATTTCCTCTCTCAACTCTTCCTTCTCGATATCCTTCAACTCTTCCTTCTCCGTTTCGGTGATTGAGAGCCGTCCCAAATCTACACGTAGCAGAGAGGCGAGAACCTGCGAGATGGCACATATCTGGGTGCTCCAGTCATTTAAACCTCCCGGGTTGAATGAAGCCCACTGAATGCATCCAATGGTCACCTACATATCCCTTCCCACCCCCTTGTCCGTTTTCTATTTGTCCCTTACCTCTCCTCACCTCACCCTTCTCCCACACATATCCTCTCCGTTCTTTCCCGAGAACGGCATTCTGTGACGACGGTCGTCCGTGGAAACGTCAGACTACATATGTCAGTGTCCTTTCTTTGTAATTCTATGTTTCAAAAATCTATATCTGTGTTTTTATGTATTTGTATTTATATATATTAACCAGAACATTTTACGAACCTTTATTACATATTTATATTTAGTAGACGAACCTATTTGATGAAAGAAGGCACTTTGCTTTTCCACATAGAACTTTATTTATTAGAACCTAGGTTTAGTTACCGCGTAACATCATCAGGTCTTAGGATGTTACGTTGTAACAAAATCTAGGTCGTAATAAAGCCAATTCTACGTGAAAAATCAAAAAGTGTTTTTTTGTCAGGTAGGATTTTTACCATGTTACGCCTGAAACTGTGTCTTTTAATACGAACCAGAATATTTTACTCACGAATAACTGAAATTTTATGCCATCTTCATTAAATGAAATTATTAAACCACTCAGTCCCGTACACCATTCATGCTTACTTTTTCGTTTTAACCAAACATTCTTTACCCGCTATACCCTCAATGTATACCCTTCCCTCCGTACCCTATATCCCCACTCCAATGTCCCTCCTTCCCTCGACGACCCGTTGATCATTCCACTGTTCCGCCTAAAGGAAATTGGGAGTCATTTCCATCATCGCCTGAACCCTTACCAATTTCTCCCCAGCCCCTTTTCCTCCCAGTCTTCCTGACTACCAAACCTCCCCCTTTTCCGCTCCCAGACTCGAACCCCCTCCTTCAGTGACCTGACGCCTTCTATTCATCCCCCTCTCGCCCCCTGGCTCCCGTCCTCTCAATCCCCAACCGATAACCTCCTATCCCCGCCACCACAACCGCCCCGCGTCAAACTCTCATTTCATCGCTCACTGCCAAACCAGCCTCCCATCTCTCCCCTCTTTTATCTCCTAGTACCCACTACCTCAAACTATATCCAAGTATATATGTGCATGTACGTTCTCCAATAGCTCACTTTTAACCCCTCACCCACTCACACCCGCACTAATACATGGTTATCGTCCACATTTTGATCCCTCCTACCATCCTTCTCTTCCCATCTCCTCCGGATCTTTTCCTCGTTCACCACATTCACAGCCCTCCCCATCCGCCGACTCTCCCCCCCCACCCGGTTCCCCTGCGTCACCGCAGCCTTCCAACGAGCAGCGATCTTTGTCCAGATTTCTCCTCCCACGGGATCCGTCCCCTCCCAGCACTCCGGCCCTTCCTCCCTGGAAGACTCTTCTACGGGAAAATCATTTCGATACTTCCACTGAGTGGATAATGCAGCACATCACATATCGATCCTGTCGATAGTATCAGCCAAAAATGATCGGTTTTGCGGCTAATATCCAGTAGATAATTCAACTCAACGGCATCCCATTTGAATATTCTCTCATAATCTGGAGAATTCAAATTTTCTCGCAGTTAAAAATGTCAAACACATCGGCAACAGGAAAGCTGAAACAATATAGTGTATTAGTACCATGCTCGCTAAGATTTATAGTCACTCTTGTAATTATGATAACCGTTGTTCCCAACTGCCTGGTGTGTGCTCTTGGTCTCCAATTCTGTTAATTAATTCATGATGCAGTCACAAGTGCGAGGGCGCGTAACTCAGAAATAACCACATTATCGACGGTGGAATAAACTATCGGCGAGTGAGAATGAAGCCTGCCACTAACAGGCCCGCAATCACGTTATTTTGTGCAGGAAATTGGATACTGTGTTTCAATGTGATGTTATGGTTTATAAAGGATAAAATTATCATTTCGAAGTAATCTTAGCTAACAAGGGTAATGTAATTTGTTTTAAATACATGCAAAATATAATCGTACATGGATTAATGAGAAATAGGCGCGCGGGGAAGGCACACATTTATGCTCTCACGAGAAATTTTAACAAAATGATAGCGACTTGTCTGACAATTATCGATAAATCGGATCAATGCCAACTATCTCTCTCTCTCCATTCCCATTCGTTCGCCTTTCTCAGTTGACCTCTTCTCGTTTCCCGGGGTTTCCCCCTCGGGAGGCAACCTCCTGACACCCCTCCCTCCCGTTTTCCCAAACTATCGGACCATTCCAACCTCCACTGACTGTGGCCTCCCGCCTATCCACACTCCTCCCCCCCCCGTCCCGCAAGTCGACCTCCTTCCGCCACACCTCCCAACCCTCCCCATTTTAACCTCACCCCTCCCTCGCCTTTTTCCAAAGGTTTCCCCCTAACCCATTTTGTTCAACCACTTTTCTACTCTATTAACTGATTTTAAAACGTTTTCATCTTCGCTGCGTATTCATCAAAGTCAAGGAACAAACTTTGAAGGCCCCCGAAAGATAAAGTTTTTTACCATAATCACGCGGTGCCAAATTTAAGATGTGACATTGAACCTCCTACGTTTTTCCTGACTGAAATAGCATTTTGCGGTCCATATTTTCTTTTGTAAAAAAGGTTTGATCATTTACGAATGAATCACTTTTGCGTCTGAAAAAAATGGAGCATCTTCTAGAAAACAATGGATACGACCTGAGCATACTGAATGTAAATTAATGTGAAAGCGTGCTTAATTGTTTTATGGTGTTTCTCAACACCAGCAGTCTTCATCATGGTTTTATATGGTTATAGGAAAGTATGAATTCCATAATTTGTATCTAGATCTGTTGAAATTGTACTAGTTCACCGATAATACTTGGAAGTCTATTTTTCAGCATAGAAGCAGCATGATACAAAAAACTGAGCCATGAAATTTCTCGTATTTGTCTATCAGGATGTATTGGATGATTATCGAGTGCTGGACTTAAGCATGTGTCAGAGGAATTTAGGTTTTCTATTGATAATGACATATTATAGCTTAAACTCACTCCGTTACTTGCAGGTCATGTCCCTTTCATTATGCCATATTCCTTAAGTAAAGCATTCATTACGTATCATATGAAACTCCTGTCGTAATACGATTGTTTTCCACTTCAATTATCCATACTAAAACTAAAAATCTCTAGTTTATTCATTGTCATGGTATATTTGGCTCCAAATTTAAAATAAATACAACAGTTCAAATAAGTACTTAATTATCTTTATTCCTCAATCATATCAAAAGTTGGGGTTTGTTAGGTGAGGGTTTAGTTCACTACCAATAGAGCCTTAACACGTATGAAAATTACTCACTCGTGGTAGAGGGGTCACTTACTTCCATTGAATCGCCATAGGTTTACTGAGACTTTCAAATAACAGCAAAAAACATTGCTTGTATTTTCGATTTGATTATCGTGCGGCATTTGAACCCGGGACCATTTTTTCAGTGGTCTCTCCCACCATGTAGGTCATTGAACTAAAACTTAAAAAGTAATGGGCATAAGATATGAGCGAGCATGGCTTGCACTGAAATCATCTTTCTTCCATGTTTCATTCGAGGGATTACATTTAATTAACTTGTCCCTGCAAAAATCAATTTCCACTTTGGTAATAGTGCATGGTATTGAAAAATATTCTCCACCATGTGACTAGATAATGCATAAATTCAAGTTCAAAAGTAGTGCAGATGCTCAAAAATACTATTCCTCGAATACAAATAAAGATTTCTATCGGTAACGATAGCTTCATGGACATTTATTTCTGCGAGATATTCCGTACCAACGAAAAAGGTTTAATAGTTTGAGAATCCTCGATTAATTTGCTAACCTTCGTGCTTGGCAGCGGTAAAAAATGGAAAACAAATCATAGGATGAGCCATGATAAGTTTCTCGTCTTTGCCTTCTGGCACATAGCTGAGAACAGCGCGGCACGCACGATACCTTACGATACTGCACGTTTCGTGACGTCGCCAATTTCCCTCGGGAAGCCAACTCATTGCTCATGACCCACTTCCACGAGCGGTTATTCTACGCCATCGTCTGGTTCAGTGTCACCAATTCCATTTTCGCATTGGATGTGTTTGCCTCCATATAATACTCCAGGAGGAATGTTTACTGTGGTTACCTTTGCCGGTGAAGTGACTAATATCAATTACACCCCTGTCAGAACGTAAATAATATTCAATAAACGCGCAACTATCGGTCTATAAACGATTATTTTATAGTGTGATACTATGTTCTGTTTGTTTATGGCTGATGCCGACTATTTGTGAAATATCACTGAAGAACTTTAGAGAAAAAAGATTTGTTCCTTCCAAATAAAAGGTACTTAGTTTCAATTTTTTTCGATAAATTTTAGCATCGCCAGAAATGAAAAATTATTTGTGAAGAATATTTTACAGTGTTGTGAATCACTTTGAGTAAATTATTCGCCCTGTGGAGAGGATAATTTTGTTTCTTAAAAAATGCTATCGGGAACATGTTATATCAGGAGATACTGATGGCGATGAAGAGAAAATTGTGGTTTTAGTATTTTGATTTTCAAGGGTTTTCGTGACTAGAGACAGAGTACAATATCTAACTGATTCAGTAGGTATATATGGCTGAGTGGAATAGTAGATCACCTAACTCCTGAACAGGATCCCTCGAAGTGCAAGTGGGGAGCTTTTCCGCGCGCGAATTAATGGCACCTGGTTCGGCAGACAGACCGGTGATCTTGTGGCTGGCGCACCTACACTGGCCTACTCGGCCAATAACATGCTTTCGTGAGCTGGAATCTCAATTTGTTAACCGGTAGATATACCGTAAAGTTACTTTCACTGTTCGATTAGAGTATCGTTCCTAATAGATGACGGCCGAATAAGGAAGAAAGCCGATAATCAACGAACAATGATTCAAATATTTTCTTGTTTGGCTAGAAAATAGCTATCCATATGGGTTAACGTATTTCTAAATTACATGGGCACGTAAACAATGTCCCTCACGTGAAAACATACTCGTGCAATAGATTGATAGGAATTAGTAAAAAATATTGGAATGTAACGAATCCATAGGAAGAATATTTCCCCAATACTATAGAGACTGAATAGCACATTATTTTCCAGGAGCCATAATTGTTTTTTATATTTTGTCAAAAATCAAGAATTTTCATCCGCTTTTTAAATTTCTTTAAATTATTGGCTCCACATAAAGTATTCCATAAATTGAACATTGTATAATGAGACAAAAAGTGTATTTATTGATAATCAATGCAACTGAGTGAAGTAATACAACAGCCGCTCCTTGATATCATCTAATTCTCTTGCAGATGAAGCTTTATTAATGGAAGGTAGCAAATTATTTTGACCGTGATTTATCTTTTATTAATATTCACAAGGCAGTATCAAAAGACCTAATCATATTTGGAACGTGGACCAACCGTCTATAGCGTTTTGTACTGACTCCTCTTAATCTAACTTGAAATATTTATCGATGCATAAAATATCACAAGGTAAATATTTTTAAAATACAACGATCAATTGTTTAACAAGGAAGCAGTAATTAGGAAACACAGCGGTCTGGAATTCCTTTCAAAAGTAAATGACCTGGGAAGATTCCTTGTATTCTTGGGCATGAAAGAATTTGGATCAAATCATTTTTTTTATTTAAAAATAACATGAACCACTCGTGTGCGCTATCGAAGATATTAAAAAGTATTTGACCGAGAATCAAATGAAAATAAAAAATGTAATATTTCCAACCACAGCATTTGTAGACTCTCGAGCACATCCGCGAAATATTACCCGAAAGATAAAAAAATGTTTTCTTAGCGGTACTAGGTGAATTCTATGCGACCTTATAGTTTTCTTCAAATCTCCAGTTTACCCTTGGACAAGTAGTTTCCGAGGGACGACATCCGTGACTCCCTTCCCCATCCAACTCGTCCTCTCCATCATTTTTCGTCCGCGACGTCTCCTATCGCTCGGCCAAATCGAATCCCATCAGCACATGAGGCGACGGATGGAAGCAAAGAAAAAGACCCGACGTGCAACCAACCCTTTCCGATATCTCTTTGTCCCTTCCCCCGCGTAAGGATCAGGGTGAGCCGTCACGCGGCGGGAGGGAGTGCCCCCACCCCTTCCCATCATTTCCCCTCACCCCTTCCAGGAATGCGATGCGCAGGGAACGCAAACCCTCCAGACCTCTCTCTCTCTCTCTCTCACTCACTCCCTCGGCGCTCCAGGCGGGAGAGATGCCGCGGAGGGCGAAAGGTCAAAAGGTGAAGGCCCCGTCATCCTGGGAAATCAAACCCAAGTCCCTGAAGGGAGAAAGTTTGCAATTTAACCGCGTTGCTTATCTTTCCACCCTCTACCTTTAACATAACTTTGCGATCTTTTCTTCCATCTCCTTGTCTCCCACCTATCCTTCCGCGCTGAATTTTGCTTTCGCTCGCTTCATCCTTTCAGAGTGATCCTATTCCCGGCGTTGCTTCTGCTGCTCCACCCTCAACGACCTAGATACCCCCAAAAGGACCCTCCAAAGCAAGCTCGCCTAGCCCAGGGGGTGCGGGTATGCTTAAATGCCCACTTCATCTCTCCTCACCTTTGCTTGTGTTGCATTCCTCGCGATCATTAGCCGTCCATAGGGGGCACGAACGCGTCGGCGTTTTCAGCTTGAAAGCGCCGGCCGCGAGTCTCCGGATTCTCCGTCGCTCCGAATGTTTGTTTCCATTCCTTGTGCGCTGATAATATGGGTGGATGGAGGCTATGTTTTGATTTCGAATGAGAACATATATGCAGCAAATTAAATGTGATTTATGTGATTGACAGTATTTTAATTGAGTTTCAACTCCGAAAGTCAGATCGAGAACCAAAATGTTACATTAAATTTGAGTCCACATTTTAACTTCATTATTATTCATATTTAGCTCTCCCCTCGAAGAGTGTCATTAATGTTTTAATGTAGCTTTACAAGGGAGTGAATAATTAGGGGAAAAAATGACACGCAGCGCTTTAAATTAACATATTATTTACATCAAGCAGGAATTAAGAGCCCAGAGAAGCATTAATTACCCAGGAGAAAATGAGGGAAAACTTTGAAATGGAAGTAATAGGCACTTAATTTTTAATGAACTTAGTATCGTGGATACTGAGTTTTATATACCAATCAAAATTTTATTCTCGTCCCGAACAATTATATCATTTACCAATGATACAATAATTTTTGACTGAGAAATGATAGACAGGCAGTTTACGCTTTATGGAAAATGTAATCCGCCATTTTTTCCCATAATGGTAAAATCTAGGAATACAAGGTTCGTATGAAAAGTATCGGTAACAACTTAATCCTGGAGGAGGAGAAACAATGTTTCTTAGCCTCCAACGGCTCCCAGGAGAAGCTGCTTCCAGCCATGGGCTGTTTACAGCATGAGTCTTGTATAGGTTTGATTCTTAAGTAGCTTTATTTATTTGTCATATGGCGTTTGCCGATTGCGAAGGAGTTTGCCGGGCGAGTCTACCTCGGCGTAGGTATGTGTTGCAGAAGTAGAGATACTTTTGGTCTTCTGTGACGTGTGCGGACATAGGGATCGTAGTCCAAGATACCATCGAGGAGCGAGTTTCCGGTGTTAGCTAAGGCTGTATCCATGTTTTCGGCCTGTTCTCTCAGAAAAATGAGTATAGGAGGGATGTTCAAGTCTTTTCTGATGTCGCTGTTTCTGACGAACCATGGCGCACCAACGAGTCGCCTCAAGATTTTCGATTCTGTTACCTGTATATTTTTTAGATTGGATGGAGCCATGCTGGCGCCCCGTAGCAAAGGAGTGGTCGCATCATGCTGAGGTAGAGCAACCTCTTTGTCTTTAGTGACACCAGTGCAGAAGGTCTTAAAATGGGTTGGAGGGCCCTAGTTGCCCCCAGTGGTTTTCCTGAAGCGTTGCTGATTTGCAACGTAATCCTGGCAATTGCCTGGCAAGTGTTGAATTCAGACCGTCGTCGGCTAAGTGTGCACATGATCGTAAATAGTCTATTGGCTTTGATAAGATGATAGTGCACTGTTGGTGCACCATTGTGCACTGAAAATTTAGCGATATGAAAGATCTGCGCTCAAAACATCCAGAAGGTCTTGACGGACAACCAAGAGAAGAGTCGAGTGTCTGCTTGTCAACACCTTCCGCAACGTCATCACGAAGATTCCCCTTACAACCCCTATTTGGCACCAGTAGACTATTTCCTATTCCAAAAACTGAAATCCTCCATCCAAAAGGCACCACCGTGGGGCCCATGTTTAGAAAGGTTAACTGTTTACGGCTATTGGAGTTTTTCATGTATTCAATACTACTAGCCGTAAGAGCTCAATTTTATCAATAGTACTATTTGCGGTTATTAGACTCAGAAGTGAATCTGAAAATCATATCAAATCCCCAATTTCAATTGCAAAACCCCATGAATACTTTCAATGAATGAAATATGAAACTTTAATTGGATAAATGACTCATTATATCCAGAACCATCAGCCCATTCATAACTAGAAGCGTCTTTGTTTGTAAACATGTAGCTGTTCGTTCAAGGATTGTAAAATAAACATAAGATTGTCACATAAATAGTGCACGCTATTCCCATAAAAAAGTATGGGCACCCTTTTCTAGACTTTACGATAAAATTAAAAAAAAATAATAAGCACAAAAATTATTTTGATCTGGCTGCTCAACCTATGAATTTCAATTAATATCCCGATAATAAAAGTAATCTTCTTGTGAAAAGTTCATGAAATTATCCTTCCTTTCACTTTTCCACCAGTTTTATTTTCTGTGCATTTCCTGAGTGAGAAAATACAGCTCATATGAATTCCCAAGCTGAATTTAAAGCTTTATTCAAACGCATTGTATGATTGGGGGCATATACATGAATTCGGACGTGCGTATATTCATATGTGTGTATATATGTATATGTATACACACACATATATACAGGTAGGTATATATATATATATATATATATATATATATATATATATATATATATATATATACACACACACACACACATATATATATATATATATATACACATATATACATAGACGTGTAACGGGATTATTCTTCATAAAAAGTGGGAGAAGAACAAGATTCATTTTACTATGCACGACAGTTATCCAGGAGCCTTGCATGGGGACTCTCCAAGCGGGACCGCGTGAACAGCTGCGTTTCCTTCTTTCCAACCAACTTTGGTTCGCTGGCAGTTAGGGGTACGATGTGTGTGTCTTTCTCTCTCCTCCTTTAACCCTCTCACTTTCTCGCCCCTTCCCAACCCCACCCTCGCTCCCAGAAGATATCTCATTTCGCCTCTCTCACCCCAATCGTTGACCCACCTCTCCACCACGCTCGAAGGCCAAGAATCGGTTGCTTCACGCCTTCCCCCCCTCCACTCACACCCATCGTTGCAAACCCTTAACCCTCCCGCAAGTTGCCCTCTTCCACGGCCCATCCATTCTCTCGGGATTCGCCACACAGACACGCACATACTTACACACAACCAACCTCCACATTCACCCATTCATTCAACCTTTCGGATCTCTCGGAAAATTCTCCCTCCCCGTTTAAACCGAGTCTTCCCGACTGTCAAATTTTCTCTCTTTCCCTCGCGACCCCCCCTCCCCCTCCTTATACCCTTCCCACATGCAGCAACTCGCAGGATTCGCACGAGTGGTGCAGGAGAAGGGAGCGAGAGTGGGCTCCCGTCGCTCCTCCCCTTCGCAAAGGCACCTCGCAAAGGCCCTCCTTCGTTGCCTTCTCCACGTGGCCTCTTCTCTCTGCCCCACCCTCGCCCCTTCGCCCCCGCAGCCCTCCAGCCCCCTTCATGCCCCTTTCTCAACCTTCCGCTCGATCTCCGTCAGAGCTCACTCGAGAGCTCCTTCGCTCTCCCTCTCACCCATCCCCTCTCTCTCTCTCTCTCTCACTCTCCCTCTCTCTCACCCCCCGTCGTCTGCCCCTTTCTCCTCCTCCCCCCACCCCGACGCACTTTCCCATCTTTCTTCGGGATCTTCTCCTTACAAAAGCGGGCGAAAGGTTTGTTCATTCGAGCATGGAAAAGCTTCAAACGCCGTTCCCTGAGGAATGCAGAGGCTGAAACGAACGAGCGAGCACTCGTAACTAATAACGACTGAGCATCAAATAACACTCAATTCTGGCCGTCGGAAAATACCGAGTGAATTTTGAAATGTTTTTTACGAGGAAACATTTTTTATCACATATATAATAATCATCTAAAATATTATCCTCATCATCCAGTAAACTATAGTATTTCAGCCATCCGCCTGGCAAGTGGAAAGATCCGAGGTTCGAGTCCCGGTCAAGGAAATATTTTTACTCTTGTGATCCGTTCGATTCCGCCTTCCCCACCTCTATTGTGTTCGTCCTTTATGTGTGTTCCTATCCCTTTTCCTTATATCTGTTCCTGTATATATGAGTATATATATAATGTTTGTGAGTGAACCAAATAACTTTCGAACTATTTCAAAGATTAGATTCGGAATTCGAGTAGTTTTTCGATAAAACTGGGCTAAATGGTGAAAAAATTTGTGCGAGAAAAGTCTTTTCAAAACCTATGGCACAGTTTTCTGGGACTATTGGGCAGCGATGGAAGATTAGTCAATACCTCAATGTGAGCCTTAGAGGAATATGGTTCAAACACGACCGTTATGAGAGACGAATTCGCCCGTAGGCTTGTGAGATAAGCGTTCGAAGAAGGCTAGGGAAGTTTGCTAGATAGAGAACGGGAACTATTGAAAAATTACGAACTATTGTTAAGAGAAGAAATGGTTTATGGGAGAAATTTGAGGAATACAGGGAGGGTGATCGAAAGAGATAAAAAAAGGCAGCTGGAAGTTGAAAACAGTTTTCGAAAGAGAATTGTAAAAACTATTTGGGAAAAGAGATAAAAAGAATTAATAATATGGATTTCATGAAGTAGTACTTATAAATTATGAGTTGAGGAAGTGGAACGGCTTATAAGAAATAGATCAATCGAATGCTTACGGCATCATATCTAGAGCATATACTTAAAAATTGGGTTGGCTTACCCAATCTATTAAAATTTGTTGTCTCAGGCGTAGCTTTGTGGAATTTGCATAACATATTGAAATGTAATGAAATAATTGACTTTGTTATTCCACACACTTTCTGTCTATTAACTTTAATCTATTAACTTTGAAATGTCCACCGGTATCACTGATGCATTTTATTGGGAACAATTATGACAAATAGCCTGTTAGTAAAATTCTTCGCGTTAATTTTACAAAAAATATACTCTCCGATATCGACAAGAAACATATTCATATATTAAACAGATTCAGGCGATATTTGCAGTGAAAGTTTGTCATCATGATAAAAAAATGTGCACTTTTTCTTACAATAAATCTGTGGAAAAGTGTTAATTCGATTTTCATAATACTCTTGTATGTTTGTGTGTGTATATATTTAAAATTTCTGATTCGCCTTTGATGTCTAACGTTTGACTCGAATCTAAAAAGGTTTTCAAATGACTTTTTCCCCACTTTCTTGAGAGAAAAAAATGCCTCCGTCCACTTAGTCTACTTTTTTCAAAACTAACGAAAAATAAAATTGAAAAAAAAAAACTTGCATATATGAAGCAGATGTTGAAAACCAGAAACTTTGCCCTGGAAGAGCAAGTTATTTCATTTTCTTAAAGAATTCCCGACGTCTTACTCAATCACCTCTTAGGAAGGAAGAAATTTGGACTGAGCAACTAGCTGCGATCAAAGTGACAATGATGGCCCAAAATAGCCGATAGCCCATTTCCAATGAATGAGAAAGAATGACCAGAGGAAAATGGGTGCGCACATAATCAATCGCTGAGCGTCAACGAACTTTCATTAGAGGACGGGGGCGGGGCTGAAAAAAGAGGCCCCAGTGACAGGCGGACAGGGGAGGAAGGGGCAAGGAGAGGGGCAAGGGGAAGGGGGGTGTAAAGATGTAGGCGGTTGAATTGACTCCGTGATGAGAGGCAGCGGCGGGGGGTCTATGAATGCGCAGGCTGCGATGGGCGAGGGAGTGGCGCGGGAGGGGTGCGGGAGAGAGGGTCGAAGGAGCTGCGGCGGCGGAGAGCGCGTGGGGGGAGGGGTGCTGCTGCGTGATGGCGATCCTGAGGGGGGAAGAAGGACTCTGATGGGTGCGAGTCCGGGTGCGAGGGAGGCGTGGAAACAAGGAGGATGGGCTGGGGGAGTTCGGGGGAGAGGGGGGTCTGGGATGCTTTCCGCAGGGTGTGGCTTTCTAGGGTCTCGAGGAAGAGGAATCGCATTCAGGGTGCTACCGGTTGGGGGGATGGGGGTTAGGGGATGGGGGAGGTGAATCCAAAACGCCAAGGATTCGCTTCTTAATTATTGCTCCAGGACTCATGAGATCAGAAGTTCTCGGAGCAGCCAAATGAAGAGCGAGGGAAAAACATTTTAACGATTGAGAAGCTGAAATTTCAGTCAGCAAGTCAGAAAGATTTTCACTTTCAATTTTGGGCGTAGTATAAATGGACGGGAAACAATAGGGCAAAGTTAGCTTAACTTAAAAAAATTGCAGATATTGTCTTTCTCTGTCGTTTTTAAGGTCAAAACATCCTAAACGGTATCCTAAAAACGAATTTTTTTTGTGGTTACAAAAGTTGCGGTACGTGTGCTTATACGACTGTTGGAATTGCGCTCGACCACTGCTCGAATTTAATTGTCCCTCCTAGTGCATTTGAAATCGAGAGCATCACATCCTTTTGGCCTGATTCCATGGTTCTAAAATGTTGATTAACAACGAACACTACTTCTGTTTTCCTCCTTCCAAGTTTTCCTTCCCTTTGGCCTCCATAGCTCATCTTATCAATCGCTCTCCCATTGATTTTACCATTTTCAAGTCGTCGAATAAAAGAAAGGAAATAATTATCATTAATAGATGAACAATAGTGTTGGGATGAAAGAGCAAAATTTCATAAGTAAAACGATTCAATATCCGCGCCATCGGTTTTGAAGGCGATGCACACATGTCAATCCTATTACGAAAAATGCGTAACTCATCCTGAAATTTATGCAATAACTGCTTGCTATTTCAGCAATAGAATTTTGCAGTATCCGCATAAAACCAGGGGCATTAGGAATAGTAATTGCTTCCTGACGGTGCATCATTAGCTGCTTCCTGGCTTAATTAGCAGTTTATCAGCTTAATTAGCTGTTGGTTTTGTATTTTCAAGGTAATCAAGACTACGGTCTTATAACGAAACAGATTATGTTGTATTTTATAGTTTGAAGGACTTCGTTTTAGAGCTTTATTTTCGAGGGGAAGCTGACTTGGCCGCCATTCTGTGCGAAGGTTTCTGTAACGACGAAGCTTCTCGTTCTGGGTCAATGAATCACCGAACCAATCAAAGCGATCAATCTCCTTTGCTCTCCTCACCCTTCCTCACCCGCGCATCGTTCCTTCCTTCCTGCCGTTCCCCCGCACCGTACACCAGCGCCTCCCACTCACTACTCCTCATTCTGACCCCTTCCCTCCCGCTCGACTCCTGCTCGTGCCATCGCCCCCCGTTCCTCCGATGGGATTCCCTCCCCCAGCGTCGTCCGGCAACATTTCCAGTCTCCTCGCAATAACAATCCTTTATTACCAACCCTCATCCCTCCCTCAGCGCCTTTTTTTCCGCACCACTTAACACCAGGAACCTTCCATCTTGGTAAAATCTATAAATACTGCTCCCTAACCTTCTTCGCATCTCCCATGTATTCTCTCATTTTTTTATTTAATCAACACTTGCACTGGTGCCGCCCGTCTACATAGTACAGAGAAAACAAATTATTTCAAAGCAGAAATAAAATCCCCTCGGAGGTTATTAAATTTTTTGAATCAGGGGAATTTTTTAATTCTTTTTTCTCGTTGGTAGTTCCCTTTCTTTGATATCCTTCCGCTTTTTCATTCTTATGTATTTTCTTTACCCTTTGTCTTTGCGCGGCATTGACTGTTGTGCTTAAAGTCAATTGTGAGGCATTCTTTGCATAAAAGAGTGAATGATAAGAAATTTCCTCTCTGCGAATAAAATCGTTTTTTTCCTTGTACTCGGATAGTTTAACGCAAAATTCTCTAACCGTTGTTAACATTAGTCAGTTGCCTCTTTCTCATCATTTTAAATTGAAATCAATAAGGAACTTCAGTTTTTATCTTCTTTTTGGATATATTTTGATATTGTTTCGTGAGATGGGGCATTAAGTTTTAATCTTCAAACTCATAACTTGAGTCTCGCAGGAAAATTAAATAAAAGAAAAGACGAATAATCTGATGTATTCCTGCAGATCGTCCAAAAAAACTCCCCGAAATAATTTCCGATTCAATCAAATTAGTAAGGGTTCTCCTCCTGATTAACAATAATTACGCTAGCTAACGCTCCTAAAAAGTAGAAGGATATTTTTTCAATTCAATTATTTGATTCAATTGAATATAAGAATTGAAAAAAATGAATCCACCAATGCAAAAAAGAGCAACATATTCCTTATGCTGAGTATGTAAATATTTAGAAAAATATAGATCAATAATTTTAACGACATGGGTAATTACGACAAGTCACCTATTAATGACTAATCAAATATCTATCATTGTTTATAACTGTCTTATTTTATTTCTTGAATTTGTCATTAAAAGAGGCCAAATCGCCACCAAAATATAGTTCTTACTTTCGCCACTCTCCCTCTAAAGCGCCACGCGTCGGAACCTCCGTCCTGCTAGCAAAGATATTTTCGGAGAAAATTTATCGCAGGGAATATCAGCGAAAAACTTCTGTCGGCATCAAAGTAAACCTCACTTAGCCCAAAAATAGAAGCACCTGAGAGTCCCCGGGCGAGGTCGACGGAAAAAAGGATTACCTCTCTCTATCGGACGGGAAGAAAAAAGGGGGGGACGTTATTTCGAAGAGGGACCGACGACATGTGCTCCTTAATTCGGTCCGTTTAAAGCTTTTTGGACCGTTCATGTGAGTGACGTTACGGACCGACCCCCCCCCACCCTGCCTCCACCCTCTAACCTACACGCATCCAACGACATCATATCCTCCTCACAAACACCTCCTCTATCTCTTGCCCGCCCTTGTCCCGAAACGGCTCCATCTTCAGCTTCCACATCATAAAGTAATCATTCAACTCATGTTCGCCACACCATAGCCATATATATATAGAAAAAGAGAAACATATAGAAAGGACACTCACATATCTAATTGATGTTTCGATGGCACGGCCGACATCTTCAGGATAAGTAAATAAATAAGTAAATAAATAAATAAATAAAAATAAATAAATAAATATATATATATATATATCTCCCTTTTCATTTACCCCTCTTTTCCGCCCCTTCATTCCTCCCTGCTCATTCTCGCAACCCTCCCCTCCCCCAACCTTTACAGTCCATCCCTCCCCTACCTCAGGAGTTTTCATAGGAAGGGAATGCCAGCAACTTCTCTTTCCAATCTTCCGCCACGACAACGCCTTCCATGCTCCGAATATCCTTCCTGCGGACCTTACTTTCTCCTCCCTTTTGGTGCCTTTCTCCATCACCATCCCGCAAGCCTCCGACGGTTTGGGAACTGACCGTCCACCCTCTCTTCCTCCCGCCGTGTTTTTGCCAAGATACCACCTCCCGCGCTCGGCCAATCGGGGACAGGGCATTAATTCAAGCGATCCCCCGGAGCGACGCGAGCTAGCCGGTGGCGACATGGTTTCCTATCTACATTCTTGCAGGCGACGCAGGAGTGTTTATCAAAAGTGGTGTGAATTCTAAAACCGAGACGTACATGGACAAGAAGACTATAATACTAACGCCATCTATGTGAATGGACGTATTCTGTCCCATCATTACAGGATATCAATCAAAAGATTGGTTTGTATCAACACTTCAAGTTTTCCTTTTACCCGCCAATCCTTTTCTTCTCTCGCAAGTCAACTGACATCTTCAATTGGCTGCCTCTCATTGTTTATCCTCGGCTTCTACTTCAGTACCATACGTTTCATCCAATTAACTTCTTCAGTAAGTAATTGAGTAATTATGACGAGCCCAATTAGTTTCTACATTCTTCTTGTAAGTGTCATCGGTTTATCTTTTCACCTATTCTTCAAAGTGGGTGAAGAAAAATATCACTTTTATGTTTTTTTTTATTTTTTCTATTTCTTATAATCCTCGGAATTCTGAACGGAAAATTTATGAGATAACGTCTGTCATATGACTAAAGTCAAATATATTGCGGGGGTCCGTATGATATGATGGGAAATGGACTAGCTTCCCCCCCAAGGACACAAGTTTGAATCCTGGGATTGCCAGGGTGTTTCAGCAGCCCTATCCCTATCTGAGGTCCTATGTGGAGAACACACCAAGTGAAGTTTTCGAATGGGACTCTTAATTGTGAACCTCTCGGTAACTGATACTAAGAGTATACATGTATGATGCCGACGCCGGGGGTTTCTCCAACCTCCTTCAATTCCTTGAACATCTTACCTTTACCAAATCACCCACCTTTCCTTTGTGGCGCAAAGAACTTTAGGTGTCAGTAGTCTCCTCTAGTAACTAATAGTGCAAAATTGTCTCCCTAGACAACAGTGTTATTGGTTTCTTATGGCTCTGAAAGTCGTTTTTCTTTCCCAAGGAAGCAGGGTATTTTTATTGGCGATATACTGGTGCACACTTGGCTGCCATGTGAACTCAAGTTTCTTCTTTGTCTAAGTACACTCTCAAATCAAGTATATTACATTTTATTCTTCAATTATAAGTTTTGAGATCACGAACAGTCGCTCGTTTCATGTAAATATGCAAGTTATCATATTCAAGCAGAGTTGAAAAAATACAATGTTTTTTGCTATGAACCAACAAATCGTTTTTGAATAACTCAACCATGCAATCAACTTTGTAGTCTGCCTTGAAAATCGTTACTCCAACGCTTAAAATTCCAGTCTATAACTATGTTGTGAATAAATGTAATTGTTAATCGATCAAGTACACCAAAATTGCGAAAATATTCATCGGGCACATGATTCTTCAATTTTTTGCTTGCCATATTCACAAGCAAAATAACAAAATATTTTAAATGATACTGAAACTATCGATTATAGAGTATTACTGCGGTATAACAGTCTGAGAAGGGATGAATGCGACTTGTTGGCTTTATTTTGTCATCTATGATCTAGGAGGTCGGCACGAGTTTACGTTAAGACTCACTGTGATCCGTGATCAACGGGATTGGACCATTGAAAAAATTGGAACTTTGAAAAAAATCCGTTTTCTCGATCATTAAAAGTTCAGGAAAACAAATTAATCCCTGCGAAGTACTAAGCCCTTGAGCAGGTACTCCGCGCCGACGCGTTACTTTTTCGAGTTGCCTCGCGTGCCACAGGGATCACGCATGTCTCGACTTCGTCAACCGGGCGAATGGGCACCCCTCCCTCTCCGCGACCCGACCCTCCCGTCGAACGCACACGCGACACGACAGCCAGGAAATGATCTCGCTCACTCACTCTCTCCACGTCACCCTCCCCATCCGTCTTCCCCTAACCCTCTTGCCCTCCGACGATGCCGAGTGAGAGAACTCACTTTTTTACGGCCCTAACCTCTCGGATATCATCCCCTCTCTCCCTCTATCCCCCGCCTCTTAATACACTCTTCCCTCCCACCTGTCACCCTCGCATCCCACCACGTCAACCCCTCCCCCTCTCGTCCCCTACCTAAAGGGCCTTCCCTATCGCCCAATCTCCCTCCATCGCCGCTACTACCTGTTCGCCCGCCCGCCCCCTTTCAAGCCGCCGCCACACCCGCTGCAACCCCCATCCGTTTCCCACCGCAACCCCGCGCCATTCCACCTCCGAAACCCTCGCCTGCCTCCCTTATCCTTTCCACGTGGCCCCCTTTCCCCCCCCCCCCCCCCGCACCCGCCACGTCTCCCTCCGACGATAAATCCACCGCACATCTTGAGGCATCTCCACTGAATTAAAAAGGCATTGTCCCAAGAAGACGGTACCTGCAAGCGAGAGGGGTAAGAAGTCGATGACATACTGATGTACTGCTCACTATTGGCGACTTGTGCGCAAATAGGGTATCGTTTGGCATGCTGTCTCTTGGGTAGATCATTCGCGATATGCGTGTAAATTGTGGTCGCGGCTCTTATCATTCAAGTTAAGTTTCCAAACAGAATATCATTTAAAGCGCCGAGCGTGAGGCTTTTAGAGTGCTCACATGGAGTCACCATTTTCCGCACAATAACGCACACGAGAAGAATATAAATTAGTGAGTAACATTGACTTTCGTACATGTTTATAGAAAGTGAGATTAAATGTAATTCTCTTGGATAACAAATAATGGGTGGAAATAGGATTATGAATATAATGAATCAGTACTACTAACACTACTAGAGGCTAGTGTCTTATCAAGATACTAGCCTCTTGGTGAACAAAATCATATCTTTGCGCTTTCCAAAACTTAGCAATAAAAAGACCAAATAGACAGGTTTTATTTCTTTATAATACTCTCACCTTCTCATGTTATAGTATACTGAGTATTCTAAACAACAACTAATGCATGTGGTTTTAGAAGACATTTAAAATCCAGGGTAAGCATAAAATTTTTGAGCACCTACCTACAAAAAGAATTTCACTTTTTTATTCGGCATATATCGATGGCAAAACAACCTATTTCAGTATTGCTCATACGTTTCATATTAGTTTCATATTAGTTTCATATTACTGCAATTTTATTTGTAAAGTATGGCTATTTTTGTTCAAAAACTATTCTAAGACTATGCACAAATATTAAATATCAGAAATTACCAACTAATTGGCGCGTGTGGCTCACAAAAACCCTGCCAGGGTATTCTCCAGAATATCTAATTGAACTAAATGACTTAAGGGCTAAATGAACTAAATGACTATGGCGACATATAGGCGTCCATATGTTTTCGGTTACTGGCAGATTCTTCTATAAAAAGATATGATAAAATTCTTTCTGAAAATAGTTGCTTAATGATATAATAAATTGAAACCGATGTAATCAACCAGAATGTTTAATAAATGGGGGAGGATAGACCTCACCGCTTTTGAAGCCACGGTGTAGGCAAATTTGCACATCGCGGAGCCATTATGAAACCATTTCCTCTCCTTGCGTTTGCTGAGGTTTCCCGTGAAGATTGTGAACCCGAAAAATGTCAGATATTAATGAAGCCGGCGTTATCCAAAGTTCCCGAGAATCAAATCCTAATCCTTCCATTTTTAATGCAAGATATCTCAGTACGTATGTTTATCGATATGAAAATAAAATAAATGTTTCACAATGTAAATATTTCGTGCAAAACTAAAATTCGAGAATTATACGTTCAATACGGAAGTAGAAATCACGTTATCGTTATATAATTTCCAAAATAGTCTCCTTCATAAGTATATAACCCTACTGAATGATCTCCATTCTGTTTTTATCAATTCAGAAGTTCTACTTCCTAGATGATATCATGAGATATTTTAGCCCATATTTATATTTTTTGACTTCTTGGATTTGCTTATAATATCTACTTGTATTTAATATCATTATAGCAGAAGTTAAAAGATTTACGTAATTTTTGCACTGAAATTAAAATGGTATAATGATGGTGACAATGCTATTCGTTTTTTGTAATCTTAGGTTTCTCATGAATCGAAATTTCTCTTCAACACAATAGGACATGTGTTTGGACGATAAAAGAAACATGATCAATTTACTGTGGATAACGAGGTTTAAACTGTCTAATTTCTACACTTAAGGGTTCAAAGGGAAATATTCCTTCGTGTTACCGGCTTTTCTGTATTGCGTAGCTTCACTTATATTAACATATTTTACCTGCCAACCTATCTCGAATCCGCCCGACCACTGCCAAACATTCCGTTCGTTTTGCACCCAGCCACATTCCTCCATCTTCCCTCCAAGTAGTGCCCCCCTTTTTACGAGCCACGGGCTAATCCCCCCTCTCTCCGTGCCCCGTTTCTCCCTTCCAGTCGGATCTTTAAAAACATCCCTTGCAAGCCATGCAAACGTCTCCTCCCGTCCTCCGTTCCATGCTTACCCCCACCTTAACAATGAGGAGGGTGGGACGACTAGGGGAGGAAGAAGAAGAGAGATTTCCTCTTTTTTTGTCCCCACCACCCCCAACACACCTCACCGCTGCCCTCCTCACGGAGGACAAAAGAGACCCATGTCGGGTGCTTTTAAGCGGCGGGCGCGTCCCCGTCGTCCTGGGACCCCTTCCCCCCGTATCCTATTATCTGCTACGAAAAGTCACACCACAGCCTACTGCATGCCCCCCTCCATCCCTTCCATGCCTCTCCCTGGGTCCGCGATTCCTATTGAAATTCCGTCGTGCTGCGAAAAGTCTACAGTAGGGTTCAAATGGCACCCATTAAACAAACTGGCGCGATTTAAAATTGCGTTGAAATCGAACTCATGCTCTGCGCGACCCTCCACTGATCTTCAGTGAACACCAAGCTACTTATTATCGGAGTTTAGTCTTCATATTAAACGTCAAGTTCAAGTCTAATACAAACTATTTCCGTTGGTATTAAAATTAAGCGTGAATATCCAATTTCAGAAACGGTCGATCATTTACACCAAGCCGAGCGGGGAAACAGGATAGATTGCTTGAGTCAGGACAATGAGATTGTAGATGATGTTTAATTCAGTATGTGTGTAACTTTAGCAGTGAATCATAGTTGTCAGTATAGCCATTGCAGTATCTCTTAAATCTTTGAGAGTGAGATATTTACTGGAATTAGTGGAAATGATAAAGTACCTTTTGACACTCACCACTGGGGTTGTTCAAAATCATATGTTGTGGTCATTGCAAGAACACTTACCTGAAAAGAGAAAAATAAAAATTATAGATGCAATACGTGATTACATAGATGATTCAAGTCTACCAAATAACCATGGCAACAAATCCCTTCCACATGAGAAAAATACTTCTCTGATGAAATGAAGTTTAATATTGTTATATATTAGGTAGTTTTCCCCAGGTTATTACTTAGTTTTTGCAAATATTATTAGTTAATACTTCCTTCTAGGATAAAGAGATATGTATTACGTATACTTTGCAATTTATCCGATTATATTTATAAACTATATATATATATATATATAATATATATATATATATATATATATATATATATATATATATATATAAACACAGTAATCAACCCGAAGGTCGGTTTAGTAGGTGATGGTAGAGATCACCCAGTACTAAGCCCTATACGGCGTGTGAAAATTCACACATCAGGGTAGGGGGGCCAGCTCCTTTCCATGTGCCGGTTATGGTTTCCCAGGAAGACTTGGTACCCGAAAACCTTTAACAAATCACTTTAGCTTGGGTGGAGCTGCAGGTGCCCAGAGTGCCTTGCCTGGGAATCGAACCCGGGACCCTCCGGTCAGCAGTCCAACGCTCTACCCACTGGACTACCACGACCCATTATATATATATATATATATATATATATATATATATATATATATATGTATACACACCTCTATATAAAATCATATATAATCTATGTATAATATATGGTAAATATATAAATCAATTGAAGGAGCGAAATGTTTTTCACCAACACAAATATGTATTAATAGAAAAATAAAAAAGTTGTCAAACTCAGTTCCTTCTGTCCGCAGAAGGTGCTTCTCCCACCGAAAATTTTGGAATACGTGTGAATAATGTCCTTTTTTGCTTCAATCAATAAAATTATATGTATATAATATATAATAATATATAATTATATATATATATACATCATATATGTATACATATATATTTATTTATACGTATATATAATTTGATACGCATTAAACCGATTAGGTAAAGTTCACTTTAAAAGTATAGTTTATAACTAGAGTAGGACGTGTATTTCAATGCAACAACTTCAGAGTTTAAAAATCATTCACATTGACTGGGATCCGAACCCAGATCCCTCAATATCCGGTCGAGTGCTTTAGCCAGTTAAGCTATCGAGGCGTCCTCTTACACTCTGAAACTCTTGTATTGAAATGCACATAAGCGGATGACTCCGCTAAAATTACTGTTGCGGCATCTCCCTCAGCTTCTTTAGAAGAAGGATATGTGTCTAGGTGGGGATCTTCCAGACGCGATACTTAAGTGTATCTATTCCTAGCTCGAGCTCGAGTATCTATTGAAAGCTCGGAGCCGAATCCTGGTGGTAGCAAAATACCTGTTTCTGTGACACAAAATATCCCTCGGATGCGTGCTGAGAGCTCTTCAAGTGTAGGTCTCCCGTCGGATGAGAAGGTCAATAACGGTGGGCCCCTTTTCGTCAATAATAGTTTACAGCCAATGTCAGGGGTCTCTCTATTCTTCCTTATACGAAATTAACTAGCTAGATCTATTGGCGCAAATGATCTTAGCTCTTATACGATTTGAGGATCGTGTGCGTAGAGTAAAAACACTGTTACGTAAACTTGCATCTAAAAAGTGTTAATTATTCCACCGAAAATCCTGAAGAATCAAAATTAGTGAAATTTATTAACTCTCCAGTTATTGCAGTTTGTAAAGAACACGGCTACCAAAAAAAGGCTAATTACGAGAAATTTAAGCATTTCAAATTTTATAATTTTAATTAAAATTGACTCAAAATTTATCTAAATAATCTCATAAGCATTTGTAATAATAACTCTCGATTAACGACCCAACCCCTAATCCTAAAATCTCAACTTTTGTCTAAGTGGTCGGGAAGTGAAAGGCATGATATTTATGACCCTCCATTTCACGAATTATAGTAGTAGGAATAATGGTGCTCGTAAAATTCCGACTTTGTTTTCCTTTCCACCCCACTCATGTCCCTACAGTTCCAACTTGGTGACAATGGACACCAGGTTTTTTTATCAAAATTAAATTCTGTCAAAGTTTTTGAAAAGAGAAAATTTACTATGCCATTCAAGGTACAGTGACAATAACGAAAATTTAACACATATTTCAATCGATATATTAAAGTATGTGTCGAAATAGAGCATTGATTGTTTCTAGACTAAGCTTGAATTAAAGTTTCAGATATCTATAATGCTATAAATTGAATAGAGACCCAACGTTGCGACCTCTGACCAATTTTAACATTGTTTCGTTCCAGAAACACTCGAAATAAAGAAAAACATTCACGTTTTAAACACATTCTGTGGCTTTAAAATCGACCACACTGTTTTAAAAAATTCTCTACTGGCCACCTTCTCGCCTGTCTCCCCCGCATTGATCAAGTACCTAGTTTTATATAAACATGCAATCTCAGCAGCGTGTATTCTTTTCCCCTGAAAAGTGACCGTTGTGGTCACGAAACGGCATGTGGAACACCAAGATAACACGGTCAAATCCCGAAAAGTCTACCGTTCGTTAAAACCCCCCATTTAATTTTTCTCAAAAATTGATTATTTTTACATAAATTCGTATTGGCCTTAAAGGTTATGACTCTATTGATTCGCAATCATTTCGCGGATACTTAAGTTCTTGCAGCTTTCGCAGGTCGTATAATTTAAAATCAAAAACAGGTAGTTCTGCGAGGTGACGTGACAATCTAATGGCGTTTTACATTCTAGTTTTAACGTAAAGATTTTGAAAATCGACCAAAATTTTCGTATATATAATCAAGGTTAATTATTTTCTCAAAATTAGCATTGCTTCCTATAAATGTGTGGTATTCAGATAAAAAATCTCATGCATAAACAAAAAATCACCGGAGCGATAAATACACTATCATAGGTGCCATGGGAAATATACTTAACTGCTACGGTTCAGGTGCGAAAATATTGATAAAATGTTATTCGGAATCGCCGCATTTAGACAAATACCTATTCTTTGAAAATAAATTCAGGTTAGGGAATATACTCAGTTTTTGAAAGGATAGAGAAAAGTTTAACTTATTCCATTGAAATGCAGAATGGTTTTTTTTTAAGATTTTGAACTCAGCGCAGATGATCCAAATTTTAAATGTTATCAATTTTTTAAGGATTGCAGGTTTTTAATCCGCTTGGATCCAGAGGTTGATCTCATTAATTGCCTGAAAATATATTTTTCAAGGTGTCTTGATTAGGGTAAGGTGTAGTGATAGTAGGGCAACACAAATCTGATACTTTGTTACAGCCAACGTTGCACTTCAATTGCAGTACTCATGATAATTATAAAAACCTCCAATATATAATTGTGGTTTGAATATTAGTAGCTCATTTGAGAATTTTGACGAGTATTAAATGCAAAAAGTTTAGTTTGTAATAAGACTTGACTTATCTACGGCGTGTTTATAATAGTTTACAAGCATAATATGCTATAATAACCAAAAATGTATATCATAATGCATTGGTATCTGCGTTACACATGACATAACTGAGCAAGGCTTATAACTTGGTGAAGTACAATCCGGAGAAAGTAAGCCAAAATCTCACGACGTCCGAGATTCGGATGGAACGATACTAAGAGAGGTAGAAGCCATTGATTGGGAAGGGATGGACATTTTCTATTGTATAAATCAATCGAGGTCCAAACCGCCTTAAGGTGACTTTATAAAGGAGCAATCATGTCAGAAAAAGGCGAATGGAACCTGAAGATACTAGAAAGTTAATTCGGCAGAGCTGTGCATGACCTGAAGGACAACGACGTACTAAGATTTGAAAAAATAATGAGAGAATCACTCAAATTACTCGGGTCAAAGCAAGGTATATATATATATATCCCTTGCTTTGATATATATATATATAGAGAGAGAGAGAGAGAGATGATTTCATCGACGTTACACGGAAGTGCCGAATAATAAATTGGACAGCAACAAACAAACAATATAGAAACACATAAAAAGATCACTCACACGTTATTTATTGATAATTTCGACGGAAATCGACTCCGTCTTCATCTGAACTTCTCTATCTTCCGATGTAGACGGAGCAGATTTCCGTCGAAATTATCAATAAATAACGTGTGAGTGATCTTTTTATATGTTTCTATATTGTTTGTTTGTTCCTATATATATACATATATATATATATATATATATATATATATATATATATATATATATATATATATATATACACACACACACACAAAAATAAAGAAGAGGTAATAACAGAAGCACAAGAAGTGGGTATCAAAGGTGTCAAAGTAAATAGCGAAGAAATTAACATGCTCCGGTTGGCAGATGACTTTGCATTAGTAGTTGAAACAAGAGGACCTGCTACGGGAAAACAAGAGGATTGCTACGGACCAAGTATATCTAGAATATAATATGAGCATAAAGTGGAAAAACTATAACTTTGTGTGGGAAAGAGGGAAACTGAAAAAAGATATTGCAATTCGAGGAGTGAAACTAGGGAAAGTGGAATCTTTCATCTATATGGGATGTACAATAACTTGGAGTGGAAGAAGTTCGACTGACGCCAAGGCAGAATGACTCAGCTTAGTAGGCATTCATGGCGCAAAGGTAATTACTATGTCCAAAGAAGGTGGCAAACAATGAATCAGTTCACTAAAACGTTCGTATATTGTATGGCACTCCACGGACCAGAGACATTACGCTTCGGAAAAAAAGACAGGCGAAGAATGGAAGCCGGAGACTGGAGGCGGATGCTGAAGATTAAATGGAAAGAACTCAAAGGTAAAGAAGAACCAGATGGATTGGACAAACCATCAGGCGTAATTGATTAGTTAGAAACACAACAGAAAATAAAATTGTTCCCACAAGGAAGACCGAGATACGGGTATAAATAGGAAAAATGATGAAAAACGTAAAATAGAAAAGCTATTGAGGTGTGATGGAATTACCGCTGAAGAGACAAGAATGGAGATATGCTATAAACCTATCTTAAAATTGAAATACTGATCATGAGCAAAATAAATACCTGCAATACTTTTAAATAGGTATCTTGGCATTAGTGACAAGCTTTTAAAACGGTTTATAATCTCCTTGATGGTTATATCACAAACAGTCATTCTCATTCTTCCACTGCTAGTTTCAAAGAGAATAAATAATTTAGTTTTGCCAAAAAATGTTAAAAATAAAGTGTTAGGAGTATTAAAGTCACCTAAAATATGCAATTAAGATTCCTATAAATTATTCCAAGAGACACATTTTCAACTATGGAATTAAAATTCAATATTATATTTTATGTAAAATGGGGTTTTTAAATTAATAAGAACGAAAGTCCTTTTTGCTGAAATACGTAAAAAAGAGAAATATTTTCGTAATCCATTAAAGTTGCGACGGGTCGTCTCTTCCGCGGAATAAGGCGTAAATATATCATTTGTAGAATATTTAGGTGATGGCTATGCCTAAATAAGAACTCGAATAAATGCACATTTTCGATTTGAATCAAATAGCGACACACATTTTACGCCAGACAATTTTCTAGAATACATGATTCTATTTACGACGGCATAATTTTGAATGTCTTTTGAAAAAAAACCCTTCCCATCTTATTTATCCTGGCTGCTGGCACCCAACTTCAAATATTACTTTTTTAGGATTTCAACATTTATATAAACACTCATCCTTCATACACCGAGACTTTCTTAAATAAGTGGGCATAACTGTTAGTTTTGAGGCTGACATTACACAACCGTCCGACGAAATTCCAGGGCCCCTTGACTCAGGCAGTCTCAAACACTTCCATTTCATCCCCAACCCCTAAAGAGCGCTTGTAACTTCCGAGTGCCGTGTTCCGAAAACCACGAAAACGCCAATGTCCCCACCCCCCCGCCCACCAACACTCCCTCCCTGGATCTGACCTCCCCCACGCTCGTGTTCCCTCCCACCAACGCCCTCCTCCCACCTCCATAATCCTTTGACCTCTTTCTCCCCCAATTCCTCCTCCTTCTGCCTCCCGTCCAGCACTCACGCCATATTCGTGCGTCAACATAAGAGAGGAGGGAATAAAAAGGCAGAGCGATAAGGCCAAGTAAAAGGAAGGAAGAGGGAGTGGCTTTCGCATGACCCTTCCTCACCCCCCCCGAGAGAGCCCCTCCCCCTCCTCGCCCCTCCCTGCGGTGAGGTCCCCAGAACGTAAGGATTCTTTTCAGGCTGTCGTGCCGCGTATCGTTTTAATCGCAAAGTCTTTTCCCTTGTAACGGGGGAGTGGAGGGAGAGGGTGGCTCGTGGGGGGGGGGTGGGGTCTTTGCCGTGTGCGTGTACGAGACACAGGACTCTCTGAATGAGAGACGCCGGACAAACAGATTTCCCCTCGCCACTCCCACTTCCCCCGTTCTTTGCCGAGTCATTCCATTTGCCCAATTTCACGGCGGTCGGTGCTGCACTGCTGCCCTGCGTCACAATAATTGACCGTCAGCAATCCCCTGATCTGTGCGCTACTTCTCCCGATCCCCACTCCCTCTCCCATGACAATTCCTCTTCGTTTTCTTTCTGTTTCCTCGCAGTTAACGCTTCACTTCAATAGCTGCCACCGTTCGTTTCGGGCGCCAACTTTATAGGCTTTAAAATATAAGCGTATCACAACAACGGAGATGTATATCACTGCTTATTGCACACGCGCTCGCTCGCAATTCTGAACGATAACCAGTTCTGTACATTTTCCTCCACGTTTATGAGCATGTTAAAAGGCATTGCCTTACGGTTTTACTGCCATTTTACTGACGTATTCGGCAACACCTTATCTGCAGAATACTCGGTGGTGCGTGTAGATTGGGATATTGGAATGAATGAGCTTTGAAAAGAAATATGGAACGTAGGTAAGCATATTCCTCGTTTCCACGTTTTGGTTTCCACGCATGTCAAACAAAAGCTGTTTACGTATAGTTTACCTATTACTTTGATAGTTGGATGAATTATGTACTACTCATTATCTACACGGATAAGTTAAAGCTTTTTTTACGAACTCACTACCGGAATTATAAGCACAAACGGTAAATAATATAAAACACTACGATTTATATAGCAGGGTTATCCCTAAAAGGCACCTGAGGCTACTAAGATGAAGGTTTGAGCATGTTAATTGATATTTAAGATGTATTTAGTATTGATAGAAAATGACTGTTTAAAGTACAGCGTGTGATGCTGAGAACAAAAGAAAATCAGCAAAATGAACTAAAAGCTTATTTAAAGTAGTGACAGATACATTTTCTTCACTAATTTAGCCAATTAGAAATTCTCTACTTACCTGATATTAACCGAAAATTCCACCATATCAACCACGTATGTGATTAATTCAGGGCTAATCAACATGAAAGTTCAATTTTTTTCAATTTTGAAGTGTTTACATATCGCTTTTAATCCATATGTTTTCATTGCGTAGACACCTATTCCACGCCACTTGGAAACTTATCTCTATCCGTTGTACAGTAAGGATATAATGTGAAATATCTGCAATATATATATATATATATATATATATATATATATATATAACCATAAACACAGTAATCAACCCGAAGGTTGGTTTAGTAGGTGATGGTAGAGTTCACCCAGTACTAAGCCCTATACGGCGTGTGAAATTCACACGTATAAACTTTCTGAAATGTGATTGACTGAGAGCAATATAACATTTGGACGAAACAATAGGACACTAAGGTAAAATAGATAGCGCGTAAAAGGACAATCACATTTCAGAAAGTTTATGCTTTCGGCCTTTATATATACTATATATACATACACACACACACACACACATATACTATATATATATATATATATATATTTACTCTTGTGATCCGTTTGATTCCGCCTTCCCCACCTCTATTGTGTTCGTCCTTTATGTGTGTTCCTATCCCTTTTCCTTATATCTGTTTCTATATAAATTTTGGCGGGATTTTGTGTTTCAATGTGTGTGTATATATATATATATACAAATATATATGTATATATATATATATATATATGTGTGTGTGTGTGTGTGTGTGTGTTAATCCCCCAATATTGAGAATGGCCAACGGATTTATGCATGAAATATGTAAATGCTCCTCATAAGACGCTTGGAATATTTTCAAAAAGCTACACACCAGGTAACTAAATAATACGTCTCCAGAACTCGCCCAAAAAATTGGGCGTTAAACAAGTACTCGGGTACAAGAATGGACCGTAGAGTTGGTCCATCAGTTTAAGCCTTTGCTAGTACGTGTAGGAGGCTAAACATTTGAGTGGGAGTAGCGAGGGGAGGGGAGAGGGTCGGACGTGTTCGCATCAAGCCAAGCGACGCGGTCGAAGTCCCGTTCACTTCCACATCACCTACCCCCGCCCCCTCTCCCGAATTCCGCTCCACCTCCGAATCTCCTCTCACGGAGGTGCGTTTAGACCCGGATTGAGGCCGCCCTCTTGCGTGACCACAGCTTTCCCAGGGAGTAAATAACTCGCGTGTGTTTGTATGTGTGTCCGAGCACTCCCTCAATACAGCACTCGATATGCCCTCTCCAAAGCAGCGTGTCTGTTACTTCCTCCTTCCATTCCTGCTTTTATTTTGCCCTTACTTCAAACGAAAAAAAGAGAGGTTAAATCTTTATGAGAGGTATTTCTAATTGGCCCCTCATTCTCCGCTGGTTTACCTTTCCCCAAAGTCCTGTTGCAAAGCTTTTTTCTAAAAATGTATTAATATCGCCCATATTTTCAACTGCAGTTATCAACTTTAGAGGATTATATTTTATTAATATCGATAATTTCAACACGGAAATTATCAAAAAATCGATTCGGGACATTTAAACGTACTCGAAACGGCTAATGCTATTTTTACCGAGTAACAGAGCGCCAAATTATAATCTTTACTTGAAATTTGTTTTGCAGAGATTCAGTAAATGATAGAGCGACATTTCGAGTCCGTGACCAATCGGGCACCCTCGCACCCCATTTGGGTCTCCCAATCCTTCATCGCCCCATCACTCCGACAACACTCTTCGCCGCACTTTCGTCCACCCCGCCCGCCCTTCCCTTCTCGGCATTCGTGCCTCCAACGAACCCTCGCTTCCCACCCTCCCCCTCCAGCAGCATCCGAAAAACCATCTCTCCATCTCTACATTAACCGCTCAAAGGCTTGGAAACAAAGTGAACCGAGTGGAAGTTTACCGCCCACTGAATGGACGAATCAGGGAGAGGGAGAAGTAGATGTTGAGTGGACGCCGGCGCATGTGAGTACGTGTGAGAGGGATATCAAACATACCACACAACCGCCGGCTTGCAGTTCTTCTTCGATACTTCCTCCTCATTCTTCTTGAGCCTGTTCCCTAGATCTTCAAGTCAAATAACAAGCCCTTGTAACTTAACCGATACCATCATAGTAACAAAGTAAGGATTTTTGTGATGTTAAGTATGGATAGCGTTTACTGAGAACTAATAAGAGGGTAGGCGGAAAACTAATGCGCCCATTCTTGTGGACCACAAACAAAATGACCTTCAGAAATACAGCTGGTGGCATGTGGAAGTAACATTCCCCCTCAACAAGCATGCGCTGGTTTGAGGTCGTTACATTCATCTAGTGTATTTTAGAGGCGGAAGTATTGAGACGTGTTACAGTGCTATGTCAACGCGAGTTAAACAGCGGACTGTTATTGAATTTTTGCCTTCACCTCATCGTCCGAGGTGAAATGATTACTCTTGAGGTGTCTCTTTAGTTGAGAAAAAAATAAAAATCGTAAGGCGTGAGATCGGGGGAATAAGGAGGGTTTTGTTTGCCCTCGTCTATGAGACGGCGTGGTAACCATCGCGCACAGGTTTTACGATATCCCAATTGTTCAATATTGAAGCCGACACGTTCCTTGTATATTCCAATATGGTTTGCGATTCGCTTTTGAGTGATACGCCGGTCATTTTGAATCACTCATTTGACCTACCAACAACATCTTCACCATAAACAGCCTTTAAATGACGATAAATCTCAGTAGGAGTCACTTATCCAGCAGTTAAAAATCCATATTCCATACTTCCGCTTCTCAAATAACACTGGATGAATATAACGACCTTAAACCTGCGCATGCGTGTTGAGGGGAATGTTACTTCCACATGCTAATAGAAGTTATTCTGAAGGTCATTTTGTTTATGAATTACAAGCAAGTGTGCATTCGTTTTCAGCCTACCCACGTACACAAAATAACACATCCTGGTCCAGTTTCATTCCCTCCGGTACCCCGCGAAGTGCTGTGTTGATACGCGTAATTTATCACTTGATCGATTACAGATCAATCTCATATCAGCAGATATGACTGCAGCTGTAAAATTTAAGTCAATGTCAGGAAAAACCACGATCAGTCATTGAATATGAACAGGCATGACAGCAGAGACCCGAGATTGAAAGTAATCTCTCGGAATCTTTGAAAATTGACGTAATTCCTCGTCGTCAAGCAGGAAGAGCCGTCGCTAAGGAAGATCTAAAATCTGGATTAGAAGCTGAAAGACCTTGTTAGGAGATCGCAGTGCAACGCTTTCTAATGAAACTGCATGACGATACATTTTGAATTCACTTGCTTGTGTTTTGTAAGATACGAAGAAGAAATAAATTCATATCAAATCCACGGATATTTTTAAAGATCATTTAAATTGACTTATAGTGTAAATGATGATCGATTCTGTCCTTATCTACCCATAATTCCTTCTATACATGCATACTCTCGGTCACTCAAACCGCACTATTGCGGTCACCAACCAGAAACGTAGCACTCGAAGATAAACTATGAGGGAACTCTAAGAAGATTCGACACATTCACATTTCATCCCCGGGCACCCTCTAAGTTAACTTCGGTTTCTCCTGCACGTATTTGAATTCCATTAATCCCACACAATCGGCGTCAATACTTTCGATTTTCAAATTCATTTTCGATCAAAGAGAAATGGAATTCTAGTTGAATAAATCAATTTAGCCATTTAGCAATATTATGCCATTGGAATGAACGGCTAGTCACAAAAGTTCTGTAACACTTTATACACATGCTGGCGGCTGAAAACCGTGCAGGGATAGAAAAGGAATAACACCACGTTCGTGTTCCTAACTGAGGGTACTGTTCATACAGAATATTTCAGAAACCAACCGTCGAATCGGATAAGAAAACAGAAAAGACCGTGGGAAGGAATACGCTATAGCTCTCATAGAATACTTTTCTCTTTCTTTATCCCTTCCTTTGGCCTTGGCCTGTCTTCTCCCATCCACTCTGGGCAGTTCTCATCGAGCACCCGTTCGGGAGCAGACTATGAATACATGGCTAGGGAGTCCACCTGCCTCGACTGCTTGTGTTAAAGCAGAAGTATCGAAGATAAACTTTGAGTGGACGAAGAGGGACTTCGGTAAGGGTGGGTGATCTCCCACATTATGGGTAGCTTTCGAGCGTATTAGCTCCTTTGGAGGGGACGTTGGAGGACTGTATCAGAGACTCTAATGACATTACATCTTCCGCAACCGTTTAACGCATCAGGAGACCTAAAGTTTAGCGTTGTTCGCTCAGAATGGGAACAAATCCGTATTCAAAATGCACTCACGCCCCATCACTCGATGAACCGTCTTCTTTGCTCCTACACAGCCATTTCAAGACCATCCTAGCTGACACACAGCCGTGGTCGCGTTCACGATTACTGCATGAGATAACTGGCATTAAAGCAAAGTAAACAAAATTGTAGTGATTCACTATTACAATTGATTCCGGCTTCACTATTGCCACACTAGCTGCAGCAGTGGACATTTTTCTCTCCTTTAACACTGTCTCACTAATAAGGAGATGCATTTTTAAAAACTAATATTATAATTAAGGTTGAAATAGGAGTCTAAGGTTAACCTTATTCGATAAATTATTCTCATTCGAAATTATTTTCGCAGCTTTCAACTTATTTGAACTTGACTATGGCTTTGGATTTCAATATAGTAAATAACAATATTCTTCTAAGGTATGCTAAATGAATTGAATCGATTTATAGAAATTCTAGTTACACCATACATTGTTGAATTAAGATTTCTTAAATTATGGAGGAACAATAAAACAAAACCATATTTATGCATCCCCGACCGACTTCGAAAGAACAGAGAAGAACTACTCTCAAACAATATTTTCCACGGACGCAAAAATATAAATGACACTGAAATACTAACAGTGGATCCTATACTCTAAATTTTGACGCTAAAAGTGTCTTTCTTTCTCTGGTATGATATGGCCGTTGCGTCATTCTAATGATGCATTTATTTTTTTCGAATATTTATCGCTTTTAGAGATGTCAAAGAGTATATGCGCTATGATATTCTGCTTAAATTTATAAAGTTATATTTGATATTACTTCCTTTTTTCGATAAAATGACTTCTCATAACCTGCACATTTTATTTTCGTGAAATTGGCTCCCAGAAAAATTGCGTAAAATAAACATGCGAAGAGAGGAAATATTGATGTGGATGAATTTTTGGAATTTACTAACGGGTGAATTCGCGACCTCTGTCGTACCAGAACTGGGTCACGTGTGGGAATCTCAAGATGCAGGGCAAAAAAATAAGAACCTGTTTCATCTATTGCTGCGAAATCGGACGGCGGGCGAGATTTGATTAACCCAGTTAAACCAATCTTCACGAGAGAATAAACTCTTTTTCAATGAAATTCAACCGCTGAGAGATGATAAAAGGCTCATATTTACCAGCTTAATCGTATAACCAGTGATTTGCACTGACCAAAGTTTTTGTTTAAATTGTAAATACGCTATACACCATAACTTCCCATAAAAGGTGGACTAGGTTTTCTATAACGTTTATGAAAATTGTCACGTAATGAGAAAATTTTGATTAGATAAAATTCACGTCAGAATATTGAAGACATTTCAGAGATGCAAAACGTTGAACTTGGGACCTTGCACTGTTATTTCGTAAAACGAAGGCGCAAAAACTTTCTCCCTCTTCCTCCGTGGAAAATCGCATGCTCAGAGAGTAGGACTTGGAAGTGATAAGATCACGAGGAAAAATAAATGAACGTTCTCCGGCAGCCATACGATTTCCTGCAGGTCTCTCCGTCCCACCACCACCTTCGCCCCTCTCTCCCACACACACACACACACACACACATCCCTCGCTCCACCGCGGATGTTTAATAATCCCCACGGACTGAATCCCCTTCCACCTTCCTCTCCTTCCACCCCGCCCACGAATGGGAGGTGCCGCGGCCGCTCTCTGGATCGGATTAAGCGAGATGCTGGAGAGAGAGAGGGAGGAATAAAAACATTTAAATATTTGAACGAGTCAGGAATGCGGGCGACTCCAAATATGTTGTATAAGTGCGATTTTCCGAGAAAAAAAATGCGCACGATAATCCTTTCAAAAATTTTTAGAAAAGTATTTGCGATTATCTCGCGCCGCCTCTCGCCCATATCTTTGCTCCAGGTCTGACGCTCAGCGGCGCAGAAACGCAAAGTCGCACCGACAGGCTCACACGGTTTTCCCCGGCCGCGCACCTCGCACCAGGGGGATCAGGGAGAGGGTGCAGGGGGGGGTGTGCAGGCGGGAGGTGGCGGGCACATTCCCCCGCACTCATTCACACCACCCCCACCGCTCCACAAGCTGCACCCTCGTCCCTCCTCCTCCCGGCCTCTGTTTATTACCTCTCCCGACGCCCTCAAACCATTCCCTCACTCCCACCGACTACTCATTGGCCAACCCGCACCCTTAACTCTTCCATCCCGACTCCCTCACTTCCTTCATGCTTTCTCCCCCAACACAGAATGTGCACTACCCTTTCTCCCTTTATCCATTCCACTCCATCCTCCGTATTTTCCTCCTTTCTCTCTCTCCTTAGCTTCCTAGCTGCCCGCTTACCCGAGCCCCCTCGACTTAGTCCCAAATACATTCCTTACTTTACGCCTCCATCCACCTTCACCTTTTTACCCCACTCCGTGCATTACCTAATGCATACCAGTTAGCTTTTTCATGGGGAAGTACGTGTGCAGACATGCATAACACTTGGACAAGGAATGTACGACATACTATAACCTGAGATCACGAGATTCCTATATAAATCTTTAATCTTGTATTAGGAAAAATTGAATGGTAAAAAAATTCAAAAATGACTAATACACAAACTGAAAATAAAAAAAATAAGTAACGAAGGGTAACTAATCCATCTTATTTGGTCCAAAAAATACTTGGTAAATTTAAATACATGAGGACGCTTAAAAAAGTGTTGAAGAAATACTCGCCCCTAGCAAGCACTCGCAAGGATTCGTAAAAGTTGTCCAGATGTTAGAAATAAATTGGAATGAGTGTTATCGTTCATTAAAATTAGTGATAAAAACTTAATATAGATTATCATAAAAATGATATAAAAGATTAATATTTATGTAAATTTGAATTTAATAGCATTCATACTTTTTTTAGCTATGGTAATTTGGTAAATTGCAATCATTTTCAGGTGAATTTCGTTTGGCTCTGGTGTGTAGTATTATTTGTAAGTGATATTTCAACAAAAATTTGATGGGAGAGTGGAAAATAATTACCAGTGCGTTGCACAGTTTTGGAAAAAAAAATGAAATACATTGAATTTCCACTCAATATCTTAATTGAAGCTTAATACTGTCGATGAAAAACTACTCTTCGTTATCTATTCTCAACCTCTCTGGGTTTATTGCCGCTAAATAAAACCCTCAACCACCCTGTGACATTAATGGGCTCTGTAATTTTACAATTGCTACTCAAGCCTGAAACCATAGATATTTTAGTACTAAAAGGTTTCTTATTATTCCCTGAAATTATTTTGTGACAAACCAATAAATAAAAATAAATCTATGTTTTAAATTTCAAAATTTTAAATGACCTGACCATATGCTTATTTCTCGACTTAATTGGGCGAGGTTGGGACTAATAGTCCCTTCTTCCACCTAACCCTACATTACAGACATTATATTGAAGAAAATCACATACAACCAAGCCCTAGATGGTGCTTACTACATGAGCGTATGGCAAGAACTAATTTATATCAACATTTTCAAACTTTGGAATTACGAAAATAAATTGAACGCGTATGCCTAGTATTTTAAATAATTAAATTAAAAATAAAATTAGCCTACAATTAATACTTGTGATGATTCATAAACATGCATGCTAATAACCGAGTGAATTGAATGTACATATGAATGCATTGAATGAATGCAAATGAATTGCAAATAATAATCACTAAAGAGACGACGCAAAAGCTGGAAATGCAGTCAAAAACTGTAATTCCATTCATTTGAGATCCAAAACAAAACGACACATGCAAAAGGATTCGCTTTCCAGGAACTACTCTTCAGAAGAAAGTGAAAGTACTCCATTTCATCAGATTCCTTTTATCGAAATCATTCGGATGAAATTGCGGAGGGGGCGCGGGGGGAGGGAATGAATGGGGACGGATTCATCGAAAAGATATGAACCCACCGCCAGGCACAGAGGAGGCGGATTTCGGGGTAATAACCGTGTGGATGTAAACCTCCCCCTCCCCAATCTCCCCATCTCCACCCCTAGACGACTTCCCGTAACACTCCCTGTCCCCCACTCTTTTTCTCCCCCCTCCCCTCTCTCCCCCTGCACTTCATTACTGCCCTCCCTCCACGCCCACCACCCCTTCCCTTGTCTATCGAGCAGCCACCACGGAACCCAGCTGCTGGTCGCCGGATGGACGGATCGGGAGAGGACGAGGAAACATTCCTATCCGACTCCTCCCCCCCGCCTCATCTCTCTCCCTCTGTCCGCCAGGGCTGAACGTACCACCGGATTCTGTGCACTCTGGCATTCATGCACAGGCACGCATATAAACACGGTCCCGAGAGAGAGAGAGAGAGAGAGAGATGAACGTACCCAACCAGCTTTCGCTTCACCGACATGCGCATCCAACGAACCCCTCTCAACTCGCCGCCCACCATAAACGACACAAAGAACACAAAGTTACGCGCGGGTTACACAACGCCCCTTCGGAAAACGGTCGATGATGAGGAAGTGGTCGGGAATCAAGCGGATGGGTTGGGGAGAGGCGTGGAGGGGGGGGAGGGAGGTTCAGGGGGATAGCAGTGGAGAAAGGGGGGAGGTAGAGAACGCGACGGGCGGCATTTCGACGGAAGCCCTCTCCCTTCCGCCCGCCCCGCTCCCCCGGCTCCCTGGCGACCACCCACACCCCCCACTCTGAACCCTCAAGAGTCGCTGTCCGCTTAGTAAAGCGATATCGATTCGTCTGGTATCGGATTCGACTCGACCACCGTCCGTCCGTCTCGCGTCCCGTCATCCCCCCAATCTCCCCTCGCACCTCTCCTCGTTTCCTCCCGCCGCTGTCCAAGCCACTCGATCGCGAGACGTGGATACGTTGTCCATGGACAACGTGTCCACGATTTCGGTTTCTCTCGTCACGATTACCTTCGTCGGATCCCAATCCTCCGGGAGGGGCTTTCGCAACTGAATGGATTTGATGGACTCGATGATTTGATGATATGCTCTCGTGCAAAAATCTATGTCAAAGCACACAATTTTCTCTCAAGCTTATCATGAGAAGAAACTATTCCGGAATTTTGATTTATTAGATTTTGGCTTATTCTGTAAGTTTCTTTGGCAATGAAAGGGTAAGGAGTGGATCAATAATTGCTTTTGGTGCTGATAGTGAACGACATATGTTATTTTTCGTCTTATGTTACTTTCCTTATGTTAAAACAGCGGCAGTATTTGGACTTCATAGGTATCACTGACTTCATCTCGCTAAATGGCACGTATTTTAATTGATTTTTAGGCATTGCATCCTCACCGCAGAAAGATAAAAACTTTCATTGCTCCCGTAATTCAACTATTTTCTGAATTTCTTCACTAATTAGAAGCAATGGGTTTTCATTTCAAAATTCAAAGTAATATTAGGGTTATTACATTTTTTTCTAAGACGATAAAACAACAATGTTTGAATTAATCACTCTTTCATTAATAAAAAATATTTGATTGCCTTTATATAATTTTTTAAAATTTTATATGTGAAGCTATAAAAAGAATATAAATGAATCCGAAAAATTATCACCAATGATGATGAACCGATTGATAATTCAATAGAAACTGTACTCAAATTATGATACTACAAAATTAGAAAAATGTTAATGCTCCCTATCGACCCCTAAGAATTTCGATGGATGTTGCGAAAGGGGTGGGGAAAAGAATGATCCCATTACATTTTTCAGTTGACAACTTCAGTTACCACTTTTAAGTCCGCTTCCCTGATAAGATTAATTTCACGTGCGGAGATTGGAAAAGAAATTGACACAAGACACCTGCGAAGAGTGAAGTATATTCGGTCAAGGATGTAAGTAGCAGCAATAATTGGTCCTTTGAGACTTACATTTTCCTCCGTCTTCATTTCCTTCCTCAATGACATAAATAATTTCCGCATTTTCCCGATTCCTTTGTTTATTCGGATTGAAGTGAGCGGCGGTTGACACGTATCGAGTCGAGAGGGACGTCCCCGCCCCTAGAATCACATGGGACTCGAACCCGGGATTTCCCGGGCGACCAGGAGAGGCATCCGGTGATAACCCCGCGGAGCGGCAGGTCGAGGCTACCCGTGATCGATAAGGATGGATTTCCGGGGAAGGGGGTCGGTTGAAAGGAAAAGGGGGCGGGAATGGAGCAGGAAGCTGGGGAAGGAACGTGGAAAGGGAGGCAGTGGGTGGGTAAGAGGGAGACGCGATGAAGGAGAAGGGATGGAGGGGTAGGAAAGGAAAGAATCTTCCCCAAGTGCGAGGGTAAGAGAAGAGATGTACGAGGGTCAATAAAGGCCGCCAAAAAATATGCACTTATGAACTCGAAATTAAGACTTTGAAGAAAATTGACTTAAGATAGTTATTAAATAAAGATACACCTTTTATTTATTATTTTTATTTACTAATTGACTGTATCGCGGTAGTCCAGGGGGTAGAACGTAGGACTACTGACCGGAGGGGCCGGGTTCGATTCCCGGGCAAGTCTTTGGGGCACCTGCAGCTCAACCCAAGCTATGTGTTTTTTCGGGTACCAGATCTTTCTGGGAAACCATAACCGGTACAGGGATAGGAACTGGCACCCCTACCCTGATGTGTGAATTTCACACGCCGTCGGGCTTAGTACTGGGCGAACTCTACCATCACGTACCAAGCCGACCTTCGGGTTGCTTACTGAGTTTATGGTTGGTTTACTAATTAAATTGAAATTTAGCATAGATTCAGTTACATTAGATGTTCAGAGTATCAGTAACAGTATTTTAATGCTGTCGATATTCCTCAGGCTCTATTTTGTTTTGCAATGGAAGTATATAGAAGTCATTTTACCCTGACCAAGATTAGATGGTGAGCGGAGTGTGTAGAGCTTATAAAGCTGTCCGTCTAAATAACTGCTATGTTCAAATAATACTAGCTTGATAATAAGTTCACAGAAACATATTAAGTTAAACGTTTCCCAATCATGAGACTTGAACGATGGTTGAATCCAAGGAAAAAAAAATTAAAAAGAAGGCTCACGTGTCGATAGAAATGGCTACGAATGAAAACAGATATACCGAGTTACGGATGAAAAAAATCAAGTCCTTAAAATAGTCAGCAGTATGGAAATTTACGGAAGACATTAAAATATGAAGGGGAAAGACAGCTAGTTAGATACCAACGTGTGTTCATATAAATGCCAAACAGGGGCGACAAATTAAACAGCTCAAAAGGAGGGAACACTAAAGTTTTGGAAAGCTAAAGAGAGTATGGAAAGACGATTGAGTGTGCATCCTATTCCTCCATCAGAAAATAATTCGCAGAAATGAAAAATCGACGCAGGACAATACTAGAAAGTGATTTCTTAGTCTCCCTTGGCTAGATAATGACTAGAACTTCGCACGCCTTTCATGTCATTCGCCCAACAATGTGATGGCATGTCAAATTAAAACCGTGAACGCTAAACTTTGAAGGCCGTCAATGGGCTTATTAGCATGCGGGCTGGCATTCACACAAAAAAACAAAGCGAGAATTGAGATTTTAGTTTCTCACTCTAAATATGGATCGCTAAAATTAAATCCCGCTTATCTTATTTCTCACTGCGGCTTGGTAATCTTGGAAAGACGGATAGAACAGGACAAATGGTAAAGAAAAACCACTAATCGCAATGAAGTCCAGCTCACAACGTCCACGCTTTGGGATGAACATTAACGTGCTTCTATCAACCACTATCTCCGCGCTCAGGGAGGAAGGGAGAAGAATAAACTTCCGCTCCCGTTTTGAAATTGTCCATCCACGCCAGGTGCGACCTAGTCACCGTGGGAGTCTCGACGGAGGGGCTTCGCGTGTTCGAGTCCCTGAGGAACTCAACACTATCCTTTTCTCAGGCAAATGAACGGAAAAAGAATCAGTCTATTTGAGATTCATCTTGGGTCGCGAAACACGAGGCATGCACGGAAAGTATGAGAAAGAACGCAACCACCACTGTGGAGTCCATTTCTAAAAACTACAGGGTTCGACACAAAACGCATTTGAATAAAAAATAATTAAGTGGGTTTAAATTTTTCTTTTATCTCTTGGGTGAAATCTTTATTATTATGTTTGAGCAAAGTGATTGGGCAATAAATGCGCGACGTTGGACTTGGTGCGCATAAAATTTAGATAAAATAAACTTGTACATTAAAGAAATGTAAGTTTGGTAGGCTTGCATGACACACGTCTTCCTTTGAAATAACTATCGAATGCCTGCTTTCAAAAACAGGAAATACAAGAAGTTGACTATTAAAACCATAAACACGGTAATCAACCCGAAAGTCGGTTTCATAGGTGAATAGTAGAGTTCGCCCACTACTAAGCCCGACGGCGTGTGAAATTCACACATGAGGGTAGGGGGGCCGGTTTCTTTCCCTGTGCCGGTTATGATTTCCCAGGAAGATCTGGTACCCGAAAAATCACATAGCTTAGGTGGGCTGCAGTTGCCCAGAGTGCCTTGCCCGGGAATCGAACCCGGGCCCCTCCGGTCAGCAGTCAAACCCTCTACCCCCCGGAATACCGCGATCCACTATTAAACCATAACTTAGAATATAACAATAGCAGAGTGTAAAAATCATTCGCCTTGACCGGGATTCGAGCCCAGATCCCTCGATTCCCGAGACGCCTTGATACCTTAACTGTCCAAAGCATTCGGCCGGGCATCGAGGGATCTGGGTTCGAATCTCGATTGCTGTTGCGGCATCTCCCGCGGTTTCTTGGGATAATTTAGCAATTGATAAAATATTTTTAACTGGACAATTGCGTGTATCCGTGGCGCGTTTACTAGTGGTTTTATTTTTATTTCTTAAGTTTGTTATGATGACATTTTCTATTAAATGATGACTATTCTATTAAAGCTTTACTACTAAGTATATTTTTGATGCAACTCCGAAAGGAATTTACTTAAGACCATAAAAATAACATTTCATAATGTAAAAATTCTTTTAATAGTTTGCACTTTGTTCATGTAAAGATTATGAACAAGTTTGAAAAGAACAATACTTGGGATTAGCTGTGAATAAAATTTTAATTTTCACTTATACTGAAATAATGCGGGCAGCAAATGAAAAAAAGTGTCCAACCAAATGTGCTTATTGAAACATATGTTGCCAGTAGGGACACAACGAGAAATATCTACAATTCCTCGGCGGATTTGGATAAGTTCTTACCCTTATAGTGTGAAATTTGTGTTTGCGATACAAAATTGTATTATCAAAGATGCAACGGAACGTGGAGAAAATCTTAAGCTTAGATATTATCAACTTGCTTTAAATACTAAATATGTTTCAAACCTAAGAATTAAATAAATATGATTAATAAATAACTAATCACTATTTTTACAATTATTAAAAAAAGGGTAAAATATTTCTCATTTTATCTACCTGATAGAAATAAAATATTAATTATTTTCTGTTTAAATAATAATAGTAAGACGTAAATTTCAGGACTTTAAATGAGCCCCCTAAAAAGTTCAGTGGCATTGACAATGACACTATTCACAACACAAAATTAACACGCTACAAAGAAAACATAAATCTGGATTACTTGACAACGCAAAAAAATAACTATAGTTTTAAATTCATAATAGCTCATGGCGCAGAAAAATTTTGCCGCCTCTTGAACAGCTAATCCTTGTCTCACGGGGGCCCTTAAGTTCTAGAAGGATTAAACAGATTTTACAATACATAGATAGGGTATCACTAATTTTGGTACTTTTTGTAATAGATGTATTTTCACATCGTTCATAACTTCATTTAAACAATTTACAACTATAAAAACTCGTTCGTCTTTAGGCCAGCAAAATATTATATTAGAGTGATTTGATTTTTCTCTAAAATTTCCAAAGATAAGATTACGAACAGAGATGTTAATTTATTCTTTTTATAGACCTATGGAAAATATTTGATGCTGTCTAATTATTTCATAACACCATTGCAGCACTTTTGACCAATTCTTAAATTTTGGACGGAGGAAAAGTACAACTTTGCGAGAACTCCTAACGATTGCACGTGTGCAGAAAAAGCTTCATTGACTAGCAAATAACATGTTCTGGAAAATATTTTCATGCATTCATAATTGGTGATGCACAATATATTTAATTAACTCATTTTGCTAAATGTCAATAGTTATGCGTACTGATATGTGTCATTAGGCACATGTTTTGACAGAAAAAATAACATTGCTGCAGGAGGATATTTGAGTTTCCAGATACTCTTTAAAATGCGTAATGGAGCTAAGCATTTAAATTTCATTTACGGCTAAAACGATAATAACCGACAAAGATTGTAAATATCTAAAAGGATAAGCACACAAAATAGATTTTGAACTATGGGTCTCAAGTTTTCATTTTACCGAGAAAAGTTTGAGGATATTTCACTTGCCCATTGCTGAATGCCACGTTTAATTGCCAACAGAATTCAATTTAAAGTACATAGAAAAAATGAAATAATTATATGCGAATAATATGGGTATCTCGTGAATATACGAAAAGTTTTTCGTTGAAAGTTTTGCAACCTTCTTAAGTAATGGCTTCCAAAAGTAACACAATATGAATGCAAAATGAAGCAACAGTTTTACGATGGAGAATTATCTGTGAACTTGAATCATTTTAAAAGGTAGGTTTTTAAAGCTTCCTTGAGCTTGAAACTACTTCTATTGTGACAAGAAAGTGGTATTTAATGAAGCTTGAAGAGTAAGACATTAGCAAGCAAGAGATCATTTGGGAAAGAGCGATGTCACACCTAAGAAAGAAATGGCAGTTTATTTTACGCGTCAGCAGGGAAAGGGAAATATGTTGCTACTCTTTTAAGAGTCTGCCTTTTTACACATGCCGAATAAAGTAGACATCTAAAACTTAGAATAAACAAAATAACAAAATTTTCACGAGAGTACCTTATTTTGACGCCTTCCTTCTCGCTTACTTAAAAGATATTTCTTCATTTTTTTCCTCTTTTGAATAAAATGGCAAGGCGTAAACTTCTTGATTGTAGATTAAAGTGAAAATTACACGATTTTCCTTGCTTCATGGAGAACTCAAATGGGCGCAAAAGTAGAAGCCATCGTTAAGCATAACAAAAACTGACATTATTGAGTTTTACCTTATATTTTAGTTAAAAATATTTTTTAATTTCTCTTATTCGTGAATTGGCATTTATTTTAATAATATATTACTATTACAAAACTACTTAAAACTATAATTTTAGGTAAAACCGTTAGCATTAGCGTCGCCAAGGGAATAAACGTCATTTTTTTGCTAGTAAAAATACGAAATATTCCTCTAAAAATTAGTCACACTATTTATTAAATATTGATAAGCAACGAAGAGGATGAGGAACTAGGTTTTATCTTTTCATGTATACACGCATACATGTAAAGTTCACATTCAAAATATACACCCTATTCTGCATGGCATAACAAAGCTTCGGCCCAGTAAGATGATCAATGGATAGGTATCTTCATAGAGATACAAGTATAATCCAAAAGCATTTAAGGACAACTTTATGTATGGATAAGTTTATGATTATAGGACATATCACTAATATTATTATGTAACATATGCAAATTTTATTTCTACCAACTTACTCCAGGGTTTTTGACATCTAAGTAATATTAGAGGCGTTCAAAATAATCGAACAAAGAAGAATGAAAACAACGGACAGGCGGTATTACAACTTGTTATCTTCGAGTACGTAGATGATTGAATAAGCGCTGAAAAGACTAAAAGAGTGCTGAATTTTCTACGACGGGTGTATTATAAAAATATAATACTTTGAACTACCCAAATCTGAGATTAAGGATAGAAGAAATAATATCGACTCGATAAATGGTCTCTTTCTGACTTCACTCGACAGAGCAATATTTGTTTCAAACCACTTGCCAAAAAACCAGATAAAATTCGATTTTTCCTCCTAACCCCAGCATTCGAATATGGGGTCTCATGAATTTAAAAAAAATGGAGGTGGAGGAAATAAGGTGATGGAAAGGAAAGACAGAGAGAGAGAAAAGGAGGCGGGAGAATACGGTGATGAATGGCTGCAAGTGGTGCGCATTGGTGGTGGAAGGGCGTCCATGAGACGGACGTGGGTGGGATGGAGGAAGGGAAAGGAGCTAGTGAGGTGGAAAAAAGAGACTCGCTAGGGTGTAAAATCAGGGAGGAGGGAATAAGGCGGTGGCTCGCGGGGTAGGGAACGGCGGCCGAAGCAGACACATGCCAAGTAGACCCGCGTGACACCCACTTCTCTGCCTTCACCCCTTCCCTATTACCCAACTCTTTCCTTCCTAATCTCTACTAAGAAACCTTCCCTTCCTTCCTCCAAAAACACTCTTCCCAACCTCACCCCTGCGCACATACGGCAAATTCCTTCTTTTTCACCATCACACTATTCGTTCCTTCTTCTCCTCACTCCCTTGTAACCATAAGGGTCTTATGCACACATAAAAAAATATACACTGTTTCTGTGCGGGCGTGTGCATGTGTATATGTGTTTATATATATATATATATATATATATATATATATATATATATATATATATATATATCATATACACACACCTATGATATATATATATATATATATGTATATATATATATATATATATATATATATATATATATATATATATATATATATATATATATATAATAGAAGGTGGATCGCGGTAGTGCAGGGGGTAGATCGGGTTTGATTCCCGGGTAAGTCTCTGGGTACATGCAGCTCCACCCAAGCTATGTGATTTTTCGGTTGCCAAATCTTCCTGGGAAACCATAACCGGTACAGGGAAAGAAACTGGCCCCCCTACCCTCATGTGTGAATTTCAAAAGCCGTCGGGCTTAGTACTGGGTGAACTCTACCATCACCTACCAAGTCGATCTTCGGGTTGACTACTGTGTTTATGATTTTTTTTAAATAATAGAAGGGAAGATTCCATAGAGAAGACAAAGAGACATACATAGGACAAATTAAGAAGGACGTAAAACAGAGAGGGTATCAAGTATTGAGAGCATTGACATTAAATAGAGTAGAATGGAGGGCTGCAGTAAACCAATTCTAGGATTTAAATACTGATGATATATATATATATATATATATATATATATATATATATATATATATATATATATATATATATACACACACACACACACACACACACATAATTTATTTCGTCCCTTCCTGGACAAGGGAAGATAAATGGCATTCTCCTTCTCCCTCCTCCTTACCTCTCTCTTTCACTTTCTCCCTTTTTCGTCCACTTGAACGTCCCGGAAAAGAGATGGAGTGACGGGCCTTGGGGCCATGGGGAAGGCCATAAAAAATAGCTTTAAAGCGATATGTAAAAAAGAATTGAGCGTTTCCGTCCTGCCTCCGAGTGACGAGCGCCCCTCACCGTTCCGTGCCATGCCCCCTTTCGCTCCTCTCCTTCTCTCTGCCTGCCAACTCAGCACCACATACAACCCCCGAGAGGAATGAATGGAATTAAGTCAACCAAAAAAATAAGAAAGCGTTGCAAGCAAAAAGAACAGTCGGGACGAGATTTTTTTCGGTGTCCAGCAAATAAATCAAAAAAATATGGGATTTAATAAAAAATCACGGACTGGCGGGAAGGGAAGTAACTTCTACGAACCAATTTACGCATGTTGAATCGAATTTGATTTCTTTATGGGTTCCGATAAAGCTTAGAGAAGCAAAAGGATTGGACGAATGTTTCCACTTCCATGTGATACTGCGAGTTGTACTTTACCAATCAGTGCACTCGCGGAGTCATCAACGTGTAAGTAAGATTTGAATCCAAATCCGAATTGAAATAATGCGAAAGATCTGTCAATTTCCAGCAAAGCATAAGCCGTTTATGTGATAATTATTTATAGAGGAAAAGTGCCATGATTATATGAGTGTAGACGTACACGAGAAAGCACGAGAAAGAAAATACCCAAAATTGGATAAGAATTCATCCATTATATTGATGTAAATACGCCATTCGAAAATTTCCTCTACCAATGAGGCACGTTAAATTGAAAAAAATGGCGAATGATGAAATATCAGGAGTGACTACCATGTAATACCATACGTTACCAGAAGATGCTTCGCTCATCGCCCGATTGACTGCTAATTAAAGGTGAATAAAATACGGAGTATCGAAAATTACAACTACGTAAAAAAGACAAAATAAGTTTTTGTGAAAAAAAGAAACCACCTTCACATAATGACTATTTCCCTTCGGAAACTTCCTCGTAATTTCCATCTATTATATCCGAAGCAATAGTAAAGGAGGTTTGTGGATAAGGGTCTCAGAATAAAAGTGGTGGACGGAACAGGAGTAAGCGGGATGGAGCCGGAGGTGGTGAGGAGGTGGGGAAGGAGGAAAGTCGACGAAATTAACGATTCCAACTGCATTTTACGGAATAAAAAGAGGAAGGGTACATTCTGGGGAGGAAAACAGCATGGAGGTACGGAGGAAGGAAAAAAACATACCGCTTCCCGGTTGCATTTTAAAGGAGCAAGTAACGCAGGGGTGAAATATTTACGGAAGAAGCGGAAGAGTTTTCCAGAATGGCGAAGGCAGCATAGTCGCCTTTTATGCCATCCCCCGCCCTCCTCCCCACAACGCCACCTTCTCCTCCTCTCCGCCCCTCCCCTCTCCGCGCCACCCATCTCTCAACCACTACACGGCCGGTCTCTCCCTCCCTCTCCCCTCCGCCATCGATTTTCCCTCCTCCGCCCCGCCGCCAGCCTACTTCTTTACGTCCCCCATCCACTCACTCTCCCCTTCCTAAGGAACAAACACGCGCGCGCGCACACACACACACACACACACACACAGAAAGACAGAATGGTGAGACAAAGAGAGACCGTGGGAATAGTTTCGAGGAAAATTTATACTTCTTCCATTCTCAGCGACGGGCCCAGAAAGATGAGAAAAATTAGTTAAAATCAAAAATCAACTCTGACATCAGTTGAAAGAACTTCATCCATTGTGCCTCTATTTTATAGACTGAAGAAATGTGTTTAAGGGACAGAAGGTGAGAATAGATAAGTTGGAAGTGTTCGAAAATTTTGATCAACTTAAGTTTTATTATTCATGCAGTGGGCAATGAATGAATGAATATATGGATGAAAATTTATCCATAAACAATTGCAATAAATGTTAGATAATCTTTAAAAACCTTATCTCTGGTAATTTAATTGAGAAAAATTGCGGAATTACTTTATCATATCACGTCTTTCTAAGTCCAATTCTATTGAATAACCTCTCTGATAAAATTATAAATTATTGGTTAGAGAAAAAACATTACAATAATATTTTAAATCATACATTACCGAGAATAAATGCTCGTATACTATCGTTTAGTAGTGTATCAGGAAAAATAAGCAAGGAACGGCTTAACGCCTGATAGGTATGCTTGCTGTAGTACACGTTGTATTTCAATATGCATAACTTCACGGGGTTAAGGCTGATAAAATCTTTTTTAATCAAAACTGAGAGTGAACTGTCCGTGCTGTGCAAAATGTTTAACTACCGCTCTACGCCTCGTTTGGAAAAGTTGCAACTTTTAACAATTGTTTTTAGCTCAGGAAAAATTTAATTAATTTTAAATAATCAATAATACGAGATGCAAATAAATTAATGCGCCCTTCATTGATCACAAATTATTTTACTGGTTTTAGGGGGTTTTATTCGGAATATTTTGCACTTCTAACATGAAAGTTGTCAATCTAAGAATATTCAATGAGAATATTTTAAATATATGATTTAAGAGTATATATTTCAATACACATTATATGCTACTTTCAATTAAATACCTCTCATATTTCAACTTCTGGGGCTAGTAAATTGGACTTCTAAATATTATAAGCAAATTTAATTAAATTTTATGTATATTAAAAAATGGTCTACGTGACGTAAAAGAGAGTAGATGTCCAAGAAAAAGTTAAAAAGATTTAGGTAGCACTCTAGTATGAAACGCCTGCGTTGAGTCTTTGACATCCTGCAATTGATATTGTTAGTAGTTGACGCTTAAATCCCAACAGCAAAAGGAAATAATAATATCTTCATAGTACATCGTTTTATTTACATTCAGAAATAAAATATATTCAGCATTTGATGCCCTTAAGCCACGTATTGAAACGACGGTAATTAATCCTGAATCCGTCACTTAAATCTGAATTTCGAATTGATTCCAAGCCCTTACGTGCAAAAAGAGAGATAAAATCGTTCACAGAGATGGGATTCCATCTAAAGATCGAAAATATAATTGGATTCTAAAAATCAGAACAAAAATCGCTCATCTATCTCCTCCTTTCATTTCTTAAATATCTTTCGTCCGCGGATGAAAAGAGCTTTTAAAAGAATCAAGTTGTCGCAAAAATGAAGGGAAGTGTCGTTTTGTTTCCGCCGCCGCCTCAAATGCCACCGCACTCTCTCTCTCTCTCTCTCTCTCTCTCTCTCTCTCTCTCTCTCTCTCTCTCCCTCCCAGTCCTCCTTTCCTCCCCACCCCATTCTACGTCATCCAAGACCAATCACCTATCCTCTTTCAATTCGTCGTCCCCTCCTCACGACTTATCATCCTCGAAATCACTCTCGAATCCTCGAATAATTCTTCAGTCATCTCTGTATCCTACCATCTCGCGCCAGCAGCAATGTGATTCTCGATCTCTTAAATGAGAGCAAATCATATAAATAGGATGACTTTTGCATCAATAAACTGTTGTATAGAATAAGAGGTGATACCATTTTCTGATCTTATTTTTGGTTCATCGCATCTATTGCATATTACAAGCAAAATTCAGGGTCCCCTATTTGTGGCTCTTCTAACACCAGGGTATTCCAATTTTCCTCAATCACCCAAGACCTTTTTTTTGATAAATCGATTAAATATTGGAGAAAATTTGATTAGTCTTTTTCTTATTACATATCATACATTATTCCGTTACGTGCAATCATTATATTGCCTGATGGTCATTTAAACAGGCAGATTTCTGGAAGAAACAAAAGAAAGAATTCTTGAAGAGAGATTCCTATCGCTTGGCAGCGGCCTGAAAAATATTAACCCCCTCTTCATTCCTTCTCCCTCCTCCTCCTCCTGTTCCTCCTCTCTTTTGCACGTTTCTCCTCCTTTCATTCCCCCCTTCCTTCGCGCCAACCTCGCGCAATACATATAGATTGGTCTCGAACGGTAATTCCTCTGTAGTGCTTCATTGGATATGAATGGAGTGCTGATTAGTAACGCATCACCGGAACTGGTTCAGAAAGGTGGATGGGTGACTAGTTGCGGAAAACCTGGTAACTAAGGGAAGGCCACCTGTCAAAATAAAGATAAGGGATGCCTGGGAAATAGCGCGGCTAATTTGAGCCAACTTTTAAATAAATTGGAATAATACTGAATATCTATAAAGTACGTTTTTCTAACCAAATTCAAAATAAGAAATCTTTTCAAAGATAGCTTAGATCCTTTCAAACCATATTTAACCTCCCCTCAACATCTTTGCGAATTGTTAAATGGAAAAAACTCACTACCACCAAAAACACAGAAAGTCAACCATTAAAAAAATTATATGCGATTCGTTCTGTGGATGAATCTCTCTTGAGGTCCTCGAAGAAAGTTTTTATCTTAAATTTAATAAATTTTATTGAAGTTAGTTTACAGTAAACTTATGAATAACAAATAAGCAAATTCAATATTCCTGGGGAATAATATGAAAAATGAAATTTCTAAAGTTGACAGCTTTGAAAAGATTACTTTCAATTATCTGTGAGAATGTTTAAAAACGGTGAAGTCATAGGAGGCAAGATGACGTACCTGCAGTGAAAAGGGAATATTAGAATGAATAAACTCAGAAGAGTGGCATGACTGCTATTTAAAGGATTTATACTTTGATAAATGATGAGTCGCTATGTCATTCCTTTGTTGAAAATAACAGGATCTTTCCATTCAATTACATTCACCTCTTGTTGGAGCTTTAAAAAATATTTTAATGTAGGCAATATAATTATCGCCGACGTCATAATAGGATTATCGTATTTCATGAAATTGTATCCAAAAATAAAGAAACTGTATAGTCCCATTCCTCAAATCGAGGACAATAAAGTGCGGATATAATAAGGCTGACAAAATGTTTTGCAGATGATCCAACAAAAGACGTTACGTAACAAAGGTGTTAAGTCTATTTTGAGAGCATTCATTACCCGGCAATAAGGAATCCAATACCAGAGCGGGATATAAGACGCCAATTATACAATCAAACGAAGAGCATCTAATGTTTCATGATACATACTTTTAGACCGCAATATATTTAAATGCTCGCAAGATAAGGGAAGAGGTGTTGAAAGAAAGTAAAATAAACACACGATAGGCATATTCCCGAACGCATTCATTCATATCGGAATTTCTAACCTCATACAATGATATGAGAAAGAACTTTAATTTTGAAAATAACTCCATAAAAATTTATTTTTGGTAGATTTAAAATGTTCGAAAAGAGCGCGGGAGGCTGAACGAAGAAAGTCTTCTAACGTTCAACAAACCATCTCTCCGAAATTTTATTCACAGTCCCACCAGCGCTCATTTACTCAAGAAAACTTTTAACCTTTTGCAGCAATTAGAGTAAGGCATAGAATTAAGTGCCTCTCCCGAGACTACATGGAATAAATCCTAATTCACCCTATAGACCTCTTGAATACTTACTGGCTCCTATTGTCATTTCCATCTTCAATTTTTCTCTTCCTCTCACCCATTTCATCTACCTCCCTCATTTGTCCTTCCACCCTTATTCCCTTTCTTTCTTCTACTTCTTTGGCGAGGTACCCTGAGACTAACGTATATGGCGGGGTGCAAATTCAACATCAGCCATGGAATTTTAAGAATTAAAATATTTATGAATATATAAATTTATAATTCAAATAGTATAGATCGTGATAACGTCCTGATGCCTCCTATTTTTCCTCTAGAGTAATTTTAAATTTGAAAATATGTTAAAAACTCAAATGTGTGTTCTTAAATAGGTCCATATCGAGTTACATCTCATGACGTTTTGCAAACATTAATTAGAATCAATAACTATAAAAGTAATAAAAAAATTTCAATTTTATACTAACTGATTCCATCCAAAGTTTATTTTAAAAGAGCTTAGTACTAAGAATTATTTTAAATCCTGACGAATCATAGAAAGGGGTATTGTACAAGGATACGGAGTTTCAGTTGAGAAAAATGGGGTTAAGAAAAGGAATGAAAATGGTACAAGGACTTTTTTTTATTTGGATCGGGTATCCTGAGGTAACGCGACGAACGAAGGTTTGGAGTCGTTCCAGACAGAGAATGAAATGTGTCGCCCTGCCTGTGGAGTATGACGCTAGGACATGGTAAAGGGAGGAGGAGTGCAGCGGGGTAAAGGTTTAAAAGAGGGGGATATAAAGGGGATTCGAGGAGGGTGGGTGGGAGATGGGAGGACACTGGGAAGAAGAATTAGGCTAAAAGGGGGCGTGTGGGTGGATCTCAATCAGCTGGCTCTCGTAATTTTCCCGTGAGAGGAAGAGCAAGAGAAGCAATGAGGGGCGAGAGGGAGTGGCGGTAATGGGGGTTCCTTTTTTTAGAAACGGTGGCCGGGAAGAGTAGTTGAGGAATGGGGGTTGACACGCGGAGGATTTGGAAAGTTAAAAAGCGAAGAGAGAGAGAGTGGAGGCAGCTGGAGGGAGAGGGCGATGGGGAAGTCGCCTTTTTGCCTCGCTATCGCAAGCAACGTCATTTTTACTTCTGTGGTAATTCGTCGTGCAAGAAGAATCGTGTTCTTTGTTGATCTCGCCGCAATCTCTTTGGAAAGAGAAGGATAAAAATGGTTTCGCCTTGTCTTCCCTGGATGGGTTTTCTGGCGACTGAGTCATCACTTGTCTTTCCCCTCCGAACTCCCCTCGAACCCTTCGTGATTTGCAAACACTCGCGCATTAAGGAATAAAAGACTCTTTTCAAATTAGCAGGGATAAATAAAGGTTACCAACTCCCTTCCCTTCCTTTCTCCACGGCCGATAACGGTGCTTGAAAAAAACACGCGTCATAGCGCGTGCCTCTTAAGTCATAAACCATGATTTCAATATCACTCAAGGGAATTATTGTTTTAAAATGCAGAGAGGGTATAATCTACATGTTTTCGTTAAAAAAGTGGTCAGTAATCTGAATATTACCAATGAATGTCTTGTTACATGACTGATCCACTCAATACTGTTCATTATGAGTTTTCGTCATGTCGTCATTGAAATAAGCTATCATCCGTTATAACTAATGCACCATCTCACTCATAATTCAAGCGCGCACTTCATAAATCGCTAATTTCCCAGCAAACCAACCAGTGAAAATAGAGTTGTAAACAGACTTCGAGATACTTCCTTTTTCTTTCACAGGAGCACCGTACTTTGTATTGAAGTCAGTAAATATAACCAAGAATATTGTTTCACTAGTATTGTTTGCATTTATTGGTATGTGCATGCATTGTATGAGTGTATGTTGTATATTATGGGTTATAGTTATTAATTAACTACGCAACTAATGTATTGTGTTGCTGTATGTTAGTCCTAAGATATTATATGCATTAATTTTATTGATATTTATGTACAATTTGTGTACACTAATTAAAACGTTAATGGTGTAAATGTTTGTTGAGGAGTTAGGTGGTAGAAGAGACTCCATAATCTCAATCTCGCCGCAAAATAAATACGACTACCCATCTATCTTCTTGTTAAATCAAATCTGTAACACCGCGAGAGCACGCAAAAATCCTGGAAATCATCCTTAAATAACTTAATGATCACTGCAGATGTGCATGGAATGATTGATAGCTGAACCAGATGTTGTAATTTCGAAATAATTGAATTCTCTTGCTCTCAATTTTACAGTGCAGAGTAGCTTTAGCGACTAAATTGGAACCCATAATGTACAATTCAGATCTATAACTGGCCACCATCTGGCAACCTAGACAACGTTTGAGACACTATAAACTGGAAAACGGATGATCCGGTAATTCCCTTCTTTGAATCTTTGCAAGAATGAAATTTCGGGATGAGACATATAGTTGGAATTCCATTCAAAAGCGGTCTCCAAGAACCTCCAATGGTAGTTCTGAAAGAGCAGCACTCTCCCACCCTACACGGGCATGAATTGTTTCGTTGCCCGGCGATCCCTCATTCCACGCTGTCGGCGTGAATTAGCCCCACTGCGCACGCTCCAGTGCTTCGAGATGCCTCACTTCCCTCGCCGCGCGCCGCTTCTCTGGCGCTCTCCCCTTTCTAACCACTCCCATCGAAAGGAGAGCCAATCTAGTCCCTTGACTTGGATTTGCACAATTGCTGCAAGCTTCGCTCCGAGAGCTTTGAAAGACTTCACGAAAGAGAAGTAAGTAAATATTAACAGCGTCGCGGGAGAATTAACATCATTCTGCCTGTACACTTACTAAGAATTGGATATTTTCCTAATTTCGAATCACATTTATCTTCCATCCTTAATGATGAACCTTATCTTAAAATACATTTCACTTAGAGTGGTCGTGATAGTTCAAGTATGTAGCATTTATTTCTAAAAAAACATATAAATATATTCTATGCATACATAGATGTATAGAATTAAATGAATGTCTTGACTATATCATTTCAATCCATTTTCCATAAACTTTTAGATAAAAAGCATTAGATAATAATTGGAAATATGCAATTCATAACCTTAATAAATAAAACCACGGAATATTTCGTCAGAGTTAAAATCTGTGAATAAATGTTTTCCTTCGATTAATCTGCAAGCCATTACATAAGTCTTGAAAGAGAATTATTTTCATAAAATATCCTCCTATATTATTAAACAACTTTGATAAATAAAATACAATAATCTTTGGGTAGTTTTAGATATCTCCTATTATACAAAAGAAAACAAAATAGAAGGCTAATGTGAGTGTTCGCTGTATCTCTCCGTAAGTAGGTAGTCATTTGGCTTATTACTTGCATGCGAATGCTGACACGCGAGTTTCAAGGTTTCTGATATCCTTTTAGAGTTATCCTTCCATTCATCGATTTCTAATAAATGATTGTTTGGGCTTATTACCATGGTGTCATTACTAACAATCGTGTTCATCGATTCCTAAGCATAAGAATTCAATTCTACAATGGTACTCAAAGTTATGAAAATAATATGAAAATCTTAGGACGGCTCAAAATAGCCCCTGGTGCTAATATACTGAAAAGTATGCCTTAATATTTTCAATTGCTATCATTTGATGAGTAAAAATAACACTTTAATTAATTCATAATCAATATTCTAAAATAAATCTGCTTGAAAAGGACGAATGGATATGGTGGCTACCTTTAGTACAAGGTAAAGAAACGCCGTTCTCTGATACCAAGATTTAATAGCACTCGAAATTCAATCGAAGCAGAAGACCTATTAAAATAAATTACGAATTAAAAATTCCTTTTAAGCTGGATACAATTTCTGATCTCAGATTCAATAATATTTATATAAAACGCCTTTGGTAATTAATTTAACAAGTATTCATTCATTTTCAAAAGAAATGTCTTTTTCATTTAAAACCTTAGGTTTGCTGATCTATTCAGACATATTTGAAATAGTTAAGAAACTTAATTTAACCTCTATGGAATCCACGACCTTGTTTAAAAAAATGTGGGTGCCTAGTTAAAATCTTGAGCGTAGAAAATCTGAATTAGCAATCAGAAGGCATATGAAAAGGTTTTTGTATGTTAAAAAGACATAAAATAAATTTCAAAGCACTATTTTTGCTACATGCTCTCCGGCGAGTGAACTAAAAACGTCAACGCAATCCCAGTAGAAGAGCATGGAGGTCATCACTCTCATCGTTTTTATTCGGACTCCAAAATAAATAACCTGGTGTCGACATAGGCAAGCAATAGCTCTATTCATAGGGTTTCTCCGACCGGTCCGTAGATTCAAGCATCAATCATTCGCAATGCGCATTTAAGTCCTCCTCCACTAATAATAATCCCTCCTACCCGCCTTCGCAGGGGGTCAGGAGGCAGGTGGGGGCTTCCGCTTACCTGCGCGGAGGTCAACGCAAAGATAGTTCCTGGTAAGCAGTGACGTGAGGCCCTCGAGGAGAAAAATCAAGTGTCCTCGTCGTGACTTCAGATAACGCGAGGCATGAGACGGATAGGGCACCGAAAAATAAACAAACAGGACAGCTTCCACTCCAGTCTCGGCTAAAATAGTTAAATGGCGGACCCTTTCCCACCCAAGGTGTGTGCGCAAACGGAGGTCTGGCATTTATATTTGGTTGGACGAATGCTGGTAGTAAAACTCCCCGGTGTCCCTTGAGCGCCGTTCGTACTCAATGGCGGTTCCTTCCTTTGCGAGACTCCGCGATGAATAAGATAGAGCTCACAGTCACTCACTACTGCCTTCCCGCTGACAATGGGTGGATTCCACCCCCTCATCTCTCGCCTACCCCCCCTCTCCTCTTACTCCTTCCCCTCCAAACAACCCCCACTTGCCCTCCCACCCAACCCCTCTTGGTTCTCCCCCTCCCCGACCCGACTGCGGCGGTCGGTCACGCCAACCTTTTGTCCGTCGGAACCCAGAGGAGGCAATTCTGGGTCCGCAGCGCAGCACGTGCATTTAGGTGCACGCATGATCGCCCTCGCTTCCTTCTCTTCATTTTCTTCATTTTTATTGCTATTACTTCCCTTACCCCGGGGAAATTGTCAAATGGCGGAGGAGAGGGGAACGGTGGAAACGACTGGGGCTGGGAGTTCCCCTAAACAATCAGAAAAAAGAGGAAGCCAGGGGATCGAAAAAAACTCTCCCTTTCATTACTTACTCTCTCCCCTCCCCCCCTTTCTCCTCTCTCTCTCTCTATCTATCTCTCTCCGAGCGACGAAAACACTAAGGAGGGAGATGCTGAAAATAACGAATTTTCCCAAACCCTTTAAATTCTTTCTTTTCTTCTTTTTAAAGAGGAAAAAGAAGAAAGGTCAACGTCCCTGACAGAAGTATGGACAATACAGCCACTGCCTCCTGTCACTCTGCACGAGGACACATCTCCATCACTTTCTCGTGTAATTTTCTTTGACTTCTCGCTTTTCCTTTTTGTCTCTCACTCTCACACACACACGCAGCGCGTCCACATTACCCTAATTATCCCATCGCTGTGAGAGTCCATCCCATCCCTTCACACCCAACAACAGTCCACCTCACCCCCCGTAATCGCGCCCTCTTTGCGTCATCCACCACCCGGCATCCCAATCGATCTTCCAGCCGGTGACAATCCCACGACTGACTCCAAATCGGCGAGCTATTAAATGCCGCGTCTCGATGGACTCCGCACTCGGCAGCGCGTCAACTCATCCGCCCGCCATTGCCTCCCAACACAGCGTCATGTTCTACATGATTTATTATTAATAAGTGAGCCGAACTTAGACTCGTGGAATACCCTTGTCGCTGACTACCATTGACGGCGGGATGAGCCGCTTCGAACTTAATGGCGATGATCTTGATGATGATGAAGGTCGAGAGGTCGAATCGCTAATTTAATGTGCTCGCCGATTCTTTGACGCTGCCAACTTATCAATTTTTATGATGTAAACTCGATTAAAATTACGTTGCATATCAATCTTCTCTCTAACGATGAAGTGGAGCACGGTAAACAGGCAAGACGTTTAGCTATGTGAAAGTTGCAGATGATTAAAACATTACACTTCTCGGCGTTTAGATCAGTATAATGGTAAATATCTATTCTATAATGATGGGAAATACATAAATAGAGAATGGATGTCAAACAGTAGTTCTTCTATGTTGAGACTATGCATTAATATATTATCAATCATTCACATGCATACATCAATCATACATATTTTTTACGTAGGCTACGCGATAATTAGTTTTCTCATGTATTGAGGTAATTAAATTTTATTTTATTTTATTAAGAGTGTTCAATCCTACGGATCATCATTCTAAAAAACTTCTTATTCAAAATTTTATTTTAATTTAAATCAGACAGTAAAATTCTAAAACCAAAACACTTCAATACCAAATAGCATTGAGCTGTTACTATATTTAACTGTTGTATTAATTTATAGGCAATCTGAAGGGTTAAATACGAGATTTAAGAATGAATTTGTTGGATAAAGGGATAAGGAAATATTTCAACAATGCAGAGAATGAATATGATTTGCAATAGGTAAAGAGGACCGTCGATTACTATGTGTAATGTATATGAAGATGTAGGGCCCAAAATCACAGAAACACACGAAAAAGAAAGAAAACTCAAAATTTTCCAGTTCCTTCCTTCACTCCCTTGAGAAAGGTGGCTTGACCACCAAAAATTAGGAAACGTGTGACTTTCTTTTCTTTTTTGTGTGTTTCTGTATTTTTGTTCGCAAATACTATCTAGATATCCATTACTATTCCCATCCTTGAGACTTTCACAAAGGTGTTATGCACATGCATACAGGGTTCGTCCGGAAAATAAGTGTACTGATTTTTTCCCGCCGCTCCAGGCGCGCCCAGCACCGCTCTGACGGGCTGCGATTGGAGGGGGGTATGTTGGCAAGCGACGCTGAAAAAGGCAGTCGGCTCTGAGCTGTGGTGTAGTGAGGAGCTCTGTTAACGCGAACCTCCACGCTCGACCCACGTCACGGAACGCGATGCCGAAGTTTTTGGAGCAGCGTTATTCCATCAAATTTGCGGTAAAGCTTGGGAAATCGTCTACCGAAACTGTCGGTATGATTAACCAGGCTTACGGGGAGTCAGCCATGTCCAGAAACATGATCTTTCGGCGGCACAAGATGTTCGTGGAGGGCAGAGAAGAGGTCGACGACGAACCACGGCCTGGACGCCCATCAACGACGAAAATGTGCGAAAAGTTCGCGATGTACTGAACTCTGATGTCGTCTTAGTGTTCGGATGATAGCAGAGCAGTGTAATGTGCCAAAAACAATAGTGCACGAGATTATCAGGGAGCAATTACAGATGCAAAAAATTGTGCAAAGTTGGTGCCGAAAGTGCTCAGTGATGACTCAATCGTTTGGAAATCGCGACACAACTTGCGGATCACTGCAAAAATGATCCACATTTTTTTTTGAGAACGTTGTTTCGGGTGACGAGACTTGGATCTTTGATTACGACCCGGAGTCGAAGAGACAAAGTGCGGAGTGGCACACCCCATCATCACCCCGTCAAAAGAAAGCTCGCATGAGCAAATCTCGGATCAAGGCGATGCTAATTGTCTTTTTTGACAAAAGGGGAGTCGTCCACTACGAATTTGTACCTGAACGACAAACTGTAAATGCTGCATTTTACGTCCTAGTGCTCGACAGGCTTCGAAAACGAGTCGCCCGCGTCCGGCCAGCAATCAAAAACATCTGGCGGCTGCATCACGACAATGCGCCGTCTCACACCGCGCTTGCCGTGTCGGACTTCTTGGCCAAGCACGGCGTGGCAACGCTGCCGCACCCGCCCTACAGCCCGCACTTGGCACCACCGGACTTCTTACTGTTCCCGAAGATAAAGAGGAGTTTGAAAGGAACGCGATACGGGACTTTGGACGCCGTCAAAGAGGCCGTGACGACGTCTTCGAGAGGTTCCCGATGATGCCTTCGCGGGAGCGTTCCAGGAATGGGAACGCCGCTGGAACAAGTGTATCGACTCACAAGGGTCCTATTTTGAGGAATATTAGCTTAAGATATGTAAAAGTGTAATAAATATTTTTTCCTGAGCTCAGTACACTTATTTTCCGGCCGAACCCTGTATATATGACATCCATTTCAATCATCAATAATAGGATGGAGAGGAGAGCCACCGGTTACTTTGGAGATGATCACTTTCAGTTCAAAACAGTCAGAGGAGCGCGTGATGCTATAGCAGAATATAATATAATCAGGATACCTTTGTTTGTATGTTTCGTAGAGTTCGATATAGCGTTTGATAGAGTAACTTATGTAGAATCAATCAATGTAAAGCAGAAAATAAAACCGGATTAAAGGAATGGGTTACTTATCTGGAATCTGTACATATTTCATAGCGCTCAGGTACGAGTTTCTGATGGAAAATCGGGATGCGCAATGTTAGGAAGAGAACTGAGTGAAGGATATCAATTACCAGCTGTGATATCCAACGTATTTGAGGAAACATTTGTAAAAGAGTCATCGGAAGAACTAGAGATGGGAATGAAATTCGGAAATTATAGAATTAGTTACTTTTTGTGGATGATAAGGCTTAAGTTTACCATTCAGCCAAGGAGTTTTACAGCATTCCTGAGATTATTTGAAAGTCACTAAGGTAGATATGTTTTGAGAATCAATGTAAACAAAACAAATGCCATGCGATTGTCGTGAAAGAGGAAAGCTAACTTAACTAAATTTAGAAATTAGAGCAGGTGAAACTTTTTATTTATCCCGGAAGTCACTGAGCTAAAATGGTCGAATAAGTTATGCAAAGAAGCTTTCATAAGGAGAAGGGAATTGCTAACAGTGACGTTAACGCGTCACGGTCATTGCTGTTACTGTCATCTACAATACGGTAGAATATTAGCATTAGTAAAAATAATAAGCAGAATGAATTTTTTCCTGCGAACGACTGTAGTGGACCAATTTGTAAAGGTGAAAGGTGGTGTGAGGTCTTGCGGAAATAACGCGACCCGCGTCAATTTTCTGTGGGCCGTTACCGTGTGCGGATCGATGCTTGACTGAAACCCTGTTTTAGGGGCGTGTTACGAATACACCATGTCAACCCGTTCTATGAAGCAAGGATAAGCGATAAAATTTTGTGTTAAGCCAGGAAAATCGGGTTCGGGAGATGAAGGAATGTCTCAAGGAGTGGTTTCTCTTTGGCATAAGATGTTCCGGGAGGGTGATGAGGAATGCGCTGGACGTCCGTCAACGACACAGGGTGATGATAATGTACAAAAAGGGAGAGACATTCTGAATTCTAATCGACGCCTAAGTGTCAGGATGTTAACAGAGGAGAGAAATATTCTGAAAACCACGGTGCATCACAGTAGATTTAGCCATGAGATAAGTGTGTAAGAAGGTCCCCAAAGTACTGTTGAAAGATCAAGTTTGCTAGGGTGACAATCTCGCATAATCTCTTCGAGCGCAGTGAAAGTGACCGACAACCCGATTTGACTCCATCGAACTTTTTTTTGCTTCCATAAATAAAAGGTGCTTGAAATGGAACCATTTTGAAACGCTGGATAACGTCAAGGATGCCGCGATGAGTTACCTTAACACGACGTTCCCGGAGGCGCAGGAACCATTCCGCGACTGGCAGAGGCGCTGGCGTCCGTGTTGCGATGCTGCAAGCGTACTTTTTGGAAGTATTATAGTAATTTGTAATTTGATCTGCAATAATTTTGACTATGTTAGCTCAATTTTTAATATATTTTATATCTCCTCTAGTAAGAATTTCGAGAGGAAAAGGACATATCTTTTCATTATTTAAAAAAATCTAGAGTATGACAAAATAAACATTAACATTTGGGTATTAATAGATTATTATGTATGTGACTACAAAATTCTGAACAAGTGACATGTAACATTTCAAAACAGTCCGCAATGGCCAAAATTTTAGTAGCATCTAAAATCATCATGTGGGACGAATACACGGGACATTGAAAGATCTGCGCAATGACTCCAGATGCTTTGGTGGTGCAATGATTTTACTGTCGGGCAATTTCCGTCAAACAATGCCAGTAATTCCTGGATCGACTGCTGCTGATGAAATAAATGCTTGCCTCGAATCATCAAATCTGTGGCGCTACGTGAAGCAACTTCAACTGACAACAAACATGAGAGCAGTATTGCTGAACGATCCGTCTGCTGATGATTTCTCCAAGCAATTGTTGACTATCGGTAATGGTCGTATTCCTGTCGACGACTCGAGCGGATTGATTTCATTTCCTCGGAATTTTTCAAATTTCGTTTTATCTAAAGATCAGCTCATCAACAAAGTATTCCCGAACATCATTGATAACTACAAAAATCACAAATGATTGCATGAGCGAGCAATTTTGGCGGCCAAGAACAAAGATGTGAAACTTCGTAATTCAGAATCAAATCGTTGGTACTCTGCAGTCATTCAAATCTATTGACTGTGTAACAAACGAAGATGAAACCACCAACTAGTCATCTGAATTTTTAAGCTCCTTGGATGCGCCTGGCTTACCATCACACAGTTAACAGCTGAAGGTTTACTCGGTGGTCCTGATGCTTGAAAACCTAAACACCCCAAAACTGTGCAATGGAACGCGTTTAGTGATAAAAAAACTAATGACCAATATGATTCACGCAACTATACTAAAAGGAAAATTTAAAAATGAGGAGGTTCTCATTTCGAGGATTTCCATGATCCCAACTGATATTCCCTTTGAATTAAAATGAATTAAATTTCCAATTCGCGTTGCATTCGCGATGACTATTAACTAATCACAAGGCCAATCGTGGAGTGTTTGTGGTCTGAATCTAGAAAGCCCATGTTTTTCTCATGTTCAATTATATGTGGAATGTTCACGAATCGGTAAATCATCCGCTTTAAATGTTCTTGCACCTGATAACAAAACAAAAAAATGTTGTGTATCAGAAGGTGCTTGACTCAAGAGAATGAACCCGGATGTGATCGTAGATTGAATAAAGAAAACGCCTTTCTGACAAGGCATTGTAATAGAAGGTAACAAGAAATGCCAAATACTTATCTATGTAGTCTTATTGATTTGTTTGCCTTATATTATTATAACAAGTCAAATATGAATAAAATCGGTACAGCCGTTTTTTATTTAAAAATGGTGTAACTAACCTGTTCATTGATTGTTAGGTGGTACGAAGTCCGCCGGGTCAGCAAGTATATATATATATATATATATATATATGTATATATATATATATATATATATATATATATATATATATACACACGTCAAAACTACATATGTGAGTGCCCTTTCTTTGTGTTTCTATGTTTTCAAATTCTACATCTGCGTTTTTATATATTTGTGCATCACCGAAGAACGTTCCATTTTGATAAAATGTATATGGACATAAAAATAGATATAAGGAAAACGGATAGGAACACATATAAAGGACGAACACAATAGAGGTGGGGAACGCGGGATCGAACGAATCACAAGAGTAAAAATATTTCCCTGGCGGAGACTCGAACACCGGATCTTTCCACTTTCCGGGTGGATGCTCTTAACTGCTTGCGCTGTGGTTCAATTTAATTTCGAGGAAACGTAATTTACACTGAGATCCGTGGGTCTAATATGTCGCCTAGTGCCCCGATTCTTTAGTCAAGAGATGGTGTAAGGGGGCTGTTTCACCCACCAAAGGAGAAACAGACAACGCACAAGAAGAAAGGACAGTGGGTTAGAATTCATACAACATCATACAGGAAAGGAACAGTGCGTTTCATAGCACGCATAGCCAGAAGAAAGAGATGAGCCACAGTGACGTAGAGGAAACGTAATTAGCACTGAGATCCGTGGGTCTAATATATCGCCTAGACCCATGGATCTCAGTGTAAATTACTTTACGTTCGAATCCCCACTGGAGACGTTGCTGAGGATCTAAACATAATTGACTCGTACCATTTGGTTTTCACCAATGATTTGGGCATGACACGGGTCGCCGCAAAATTCGTACCAAAATTGCTCAATTTAGACCAAAACAGCAACGCATTAACATTGCTAATGAGGCGTTGCACTCTTTCCGCGACTGCCCAAATTGGCTCCAGAGGGTCACGACTAGTGGAAAATCATGGTTTTATGGTTATGACGTGGAAACAAATGCTCAATCATCATAATGGAATCTGCAGCACGAGCCAAGACTGAAAAAAGCGCGCCAAGTTCGGTCGAATGTGAAGGTTTTTCTTAGAGTTTAATTCGATTGCAGGGGCGTGGTGCATCATGCGTTCTTGCCACAGGGTAGAACGGTAAATAAGGGATATTACCTGCAAGTTATGCGCAATTTGCGCGAAGAAATCCGCAACAAACGCCCAGATTTTTGGAAGAACAAAAGTTGGCTTTTGCACCATGACAAACCCCTGCTCACACATCGTTATTTGTACGCGAATTTTTGGCCAAAAACAACATACCAATGATGCTGCAGACAACGTATTCCACAGTTCTGGCCCCCAGTGACTTTTTCTTGTTCCCGAAAATGAAGGGGCCCATGAAAGGACGACGCGACAGGACGAGATAAAGACTGCATCGGAGGAAGAGCTGAACATGATCACAAAAAATGATTTTTTGAAGTGCTTCGAGAACTGGAAAAAACGTTGGCACAAGTGTGTTATATCTAAATGGGATTACTTTGAAGGGGACAAAATAGATATACATGAATAAATGGATAATTTTTTGAAAAAACACAAAAGTTACGATACTCTTTGAACAGAGCTCGTGTGTGTGTATGTATATATATATATATATATATATATATATATATATATATATATATATATATATATATATAGTTGCAAATGTGTTAGCTCATATAAAAAATCCCTCGTGCACATATATGGACACATATATTCCAAATATACATCAAACAATGATTGACTGCTAAGCTCGCCACTTTGACGAATACTTTTTGTTTATCGTTTGAGAAGAAATCCCTAATTCTGTCAGTCACTTAGATATATCATAATATCTATGTTATAAATAAATCGAGGCTAAACCATATGCAAGGTATTGAAGGGATTGAATCATCATCACAATATATTCTTAAACCAATATGGGCAATATTTCTAATTAAAATTGTCTTGTATACATTAATTTATTTGTCACAGTTGAGAACGGTTTTCATTTAATCCAGTATCAAGTAAGTCTGTCTACCCTTTACCGTCTTCAATTCTAAATATGCCTACGAGCTCACATACATCTACAAGACGTATTGAAAAGTATTCGTTTTAAACGATTTTAATCGTTAAATGGAGTATAACAGTTAAATGGGAGTTTAAGATTTAAATGTTCCTTTTTACAGTTGGTGACCTAACACCCCCCGCCACACACCCTTGCGGCGGCTTGCGGGTTATTAAGTAGATAAGTATAAGTATGTGAGCATAGTCGTTTAAAATTTTATTTTGATGTTGCCATTACGGTTTTCTAAATATATGACATTCCTTTCTGGTACATGTATATCACATTAATTAACCATTCCTAAACCCATTTACCCTTGTGTTTATATATATATATATATATATATATATATATATATATATATATATATATATATATATTTGATCATTTTTGGGTACCAGTTCTTCATGGGAATCCCCTACCCTGATGCGTGAATTTCACTCGCCGTTGGACCTAGAATTGGGTGAAGTCTACCATCACCAACCAAACCGACCTTCGGGTTGATTGCTTTGTTTTTATATTTGCATACGTAACGAACCCGAAGGTCAATTTGGTAGGTGTCCGTTGAATCCACCCAATAGAGTCCAACGGCGAGTGAAATTCACACATCAGGCTAGGGGGCCAGATCCTTATATATATATATATATATATATATATATATATATATATATATATATATATATATATATATATATATATATATATATATATATATATATATATATATATATACATTCAAACACGAAATCCCGCCAAACGGCGAATAAATACTCATATATACAGAAACATATATAAGGAAAAGGGATAGGAACACGTATAAAGGACGAACACAATAGAGGTGGGGAAGGCGGAATCGAACGGATTACAAGAGTAAAAATATTTCCTCAACCGGGATTCGAAAGAGTACATCTATCTCTGTGTGTGTTGGCGATTTTTTACAATTGCAGAAATGGATTTAAATTTGCAACAACGAACTTGTATTAAATTTTGCGTAAAAAACGGATTTAGTGGCGCACGGACGTTGGAAATGTTGGAAAAGTGTTTCGGCAACGATTCTCTAAAAAAAACGGTCGTTTACCAGTGGCACGAGCGGTTCAGAAGTGGTCGTGAGTCAATCGAAGATGATGAACGTAGTGGCAGACCATCGACATCGAAAGTCGGTGAAAAAATTGATAAAGTAAAAGAAATGTTGGTCAATAACCGCAAATTAACCATCAGAGAAATAGCGGAGGACTTGAACATTGCCTATGGATCCGCCCAAGACATTGTGGTTAATGATTTGGGTTTCCGTCGTGTAGCAGCAAAAGACCTCAATTTCATGCAAAAAAGAGACCGTGTTGACGTCGCAAAAGACATGATTTGCGAGGCTGAATCCGATCCCACATTCATCAAAAGGATCATTACTGGAGACGAGACGTGGGTTTATGAGTACGACACGCAATCCAGACATCAGGCAAGTGAATGGCGTTCACCAAATGAGCCGAGACCAAAAAAACCACGTCGTTTTCAGTCAAAAAAGAAGGCAATGCTGACGGTTTTCATGGATTACAACGGTGTAGTGCATCATGAATTTTTGCCAGAAGGCCAGACAGTAAACAAAGAGTATTATTTGGGCGTTATGAGACGTTTGCGTGAAGCAATTCGCCGAAAGAGACCAGAAATGTGGGCAGAAAACTCGTGGATTTTGCACCATGATAACGCACCGTCGCACAGTGCTATCATTATTCGTAATTTTTTGACGAAAAATGCAACAAATACCATCCAACAGCCACCGAATTCACCTGATTTGGCTCCCTGTGACTTCTTTCTGTTCAATCGAGTTAAAAAACCATTACGGGGAACGCGTTTTAGCAGCCGAGAGGAAGTAATGGAAAAATCGCAGGAAGCACTGATGGACATACCGAAAACCGAATATAAAAAATGTTTCGAGGATTGGATCAAGCGCTGGCATAAGTGTGTTGCAGTCGATGGGGATTACTTTGAAGGGGACAATATAGATTTAGATGAATAAACTTGTATTTTTAATTTTCTGAATAAATTCCGGGAACTTTTTGATCAAGGTAGTATATATAGAGTCTCTCTTGAAGAAGGCCTCTGAGAGGGCCGAAAGCTTGAACAATTTACCGTGTGAGTGTTCTTTTAAATGGGTCTATTCTACCATAATATTCCCTGTCGGTGCGTCAGCATATAAACTTATATTGGTGAATAAACATTTTGCCTGACTCTATCCAGAAGCACTTGGCCGAGGTGGGAATTCGAAAAGAATGAATTTCTTTCTTTTAATTTTTTCAGTGGCCAACGATGGAAAATATCGAACCCATTCATCATATGCATGGGATCTTAGCGCTGCCTAATCTAGGTGAGTTGATGAAGGGAGCAGGTGAGAGAGTGATATGAGGAGGAGCATCAAGGGAAAGAAGCGAGAGGTGGGCGATGAACGAGAAACAGCGAGAGGATATAGGTTGGAATGGAGGAATGTGTACACTGGGAGGAAAAGGATGGAGAGGAGGAAGTCGCGGGAAGCTGCGAGGACATCGCCTTCGTTTCAGGTCGTGGAGGCCCCGGCCAATGCGATGAATCGACTCGGTTCGTGGCCTGGGCTCTCTCGCTCTCTCTGAAATGGGCCGTCGGGCGATTGACCTCGACCTGAGCTGCAGCAACAGCATCGCTCAGATGAGCGACATTTTTCTCAACCTCGTTCGCCTCTCTGAACTGCAGCGGGGTCAGGGAGAGCAAAGGAATGGTTGAGAGGGGAGAATCGGGGCGGGGAAGAACAAAAAAAAACATCATCGCGCGGTGTGAAGAGTTAACAGATACGCACCTATTAAGGTCGCATGTGTACCAATGCCCATAAACTTGCGAAATGCAAGGTCGAGTGTATTGATAGAAAAAAATATACATATATATATTTATACATACATACATATATATGTATGCATACATGTATTATATATATATATATATATATATATATATATTTTTTTTTTTTTAACTATTTATTTATTTATAGATATGTATGTAATACACAAAAATGTCTCTAAAGACACTACTCTGGTTGATGTTTTACTGAAGAACTATTTCTAGCATTCTGGAGAATACTACAGGGACAAATTACATAGGGGCAACATTTTTCATACGTCAGGCGTCTAAGCTTCTGATATCGTAGAAATGCTCTTCCCTTAGAGATCAATACTTGAAATATCGCAGTTTCTAAAGTATTTCATTCAGTTACTTTCATATGTTAAGTGATATGCCGCAATAATCATGAAGCTTCTCTTTATTCAACCGAAATCTCTTACAATCGTAATACGTGTAATAAAAATGAAGAAAGACAGAATTAATTCTGACACATGGTGACGACACTGGAAATCCGAGAGTAAGCAAATGCTAAATCCATAGCAACAAATGAGGAATGGATAAATGGTAACCGAAGGGTGGCGAGTAACCGTGGGAGTGAAGTAGAGGCAGGCGAAGTGGCAAAGCAGAAAGAAAAAACATCTTCTGAGGCTTAAATGTATAATTGAGCAGAGAGAAATTCATAGAAGACGGAGACTAAAATGTTCCACTGAAAGAATATCGGCGGAAAATAAGACGCTTGAGAAAGGTCTGTAAACAAGGGGGAGATGGGAAATAGGAGAAAATTTTAAGCGAAGCGCAGGGAAGAAGCGCATCGAAGAGAAGGAAGGAAGGAAGGTGAAGAGATGCATAATATATGGATAGGGATAATGCACGACCTGGCGAAATAAAGTCTCCCATGGGGTTGGGATGAGGGAACGGGGGGCAAAACGTACCAAACCTATATGCTCTTCCATTAATAAATAAACGGAAGGGAGAACGTTTTTCATTGTTTACCGCGGGTATTTACGCCCTTATAAATCCCCGAACCCACCGCTCGAGAGGGATAAAATTCCAAAAGTGTTACAACCAACTTTTGCAAAGAGATCCAGGGCTCCCTTTCCCGGTCCAAACACACACACACAAACACGTGTGCGACTTCGCCCGAGTCACCTTTCATGCAAATACACACACATGCCTCGCGACCACTCTTCCTCGACTCATCCCCCGCCTACCCTCCACCTCCTCTCGCCCCCACCCCTTCCGTCCCTCCCTCCCTCCCACCTCCGCTCCCCCTCGTCCACATCTATCCAGAGCGGCCATTTGAGCGGAATATGTCGCGGGTATTCATTCACTGCGTTAATGAGACCTGACCCGCATCGCCCTCAACATACGAACACCAGGCAGCTCCCAATGGAGGTTCCCCGACACTTTATGAACAATTTTGCTAACCGGTCTAATGTATATATTTTTTCTCCTTCGGATTAGTATGTGCACAGAAATTCGGATACACATCAGCGTGCTTTGGGACAAGAGAGAGAGAGAAAGCACGAGCCCGTGGCTGACCCCTCTTGTGTTACTTGTCGAGGATACGGAGAGTTTTTCAAAAAATTCGGAGCGAAAACAAAATTGCAAGGTGAAGATTTTTATTTGATTTACAAACAATTTGGACGAGCTTTTGCTCTTCTGGATCAAGAATTTTAGCCCGACTGTCTCTTGTCAACCAAGGTTGGGTGAGCTTACATTGAGTGATCTGTTTGAATTGAATCGCTGATTCTGGTGACAGTTAATGCATTTGCGTCGTTAAACGGTGACCCAATTGAAGAGATGGCCCATTTCACGTCGAAGAATAGCGATAGATTACGAATTGAAGTGGGGGAACGAATTTCCTAACGGACGATAACGATCCTATCTTACATTTTTAACTGTTAAGTTGAATACTACGCGCATTCATACCATACATACATTCATATCAGACAATCAGTATCACTTAGCAAGATCTCTATGTCTACGACGTGCCATGCAAGCTGTTCAGGAGGCGTACTGGATGGTGTTTGGGCACTAGCTTTCAGTGGCTAAAAGATGAAGCACTCTAGGTTAGGGGCTCGTAAATAGGATTATTGGCCATGGTTTCCCCCTCTTATATCAATTTTTATAGTGATCGCGAATCATACGAGGAAAGAAAGTCCTTGAATCACTTGGTGCTGCAAGTCAATTTTTATTATCTTATCCGAATGGTCCAATCTGCCGATATAATGAGGGCTATTTATAATTTCTATGGTATCCTAAGTTAAATCAATTATCTTTACCTTTCTAAAAGCCTTAGTTTTGTTTTCTTCCTTCGTGCTAACAGGAACTTCCATCCTACTTCCTCTATTAGTAACCGTGTTACATCCGCTTTTCAATCATAATATTTCTCCGGGAATATTTCTTCGATAAGATTTCATCGCAAGATCGGTTTGAAAAGAAGAATATGAATGCGTCGGTGTCTAGGTTAAAACCAGTAAGCCGAGAGGAGAACGTGTGGTTGAGGGGGTCGCAACACCACCGTCTATCGGGTAAATAAAAATTCATTTCAGATTTTCAGATGAGAGGCTCCGTGCTTTGTGTAGAAGGGTCACATTGTTTTTGTTATGATCTTATACTTTAGCGAGGGAATAAACTTATCTAAATGTATCCATGCCTCTTTTTTATCTCGGTTTTATCTGACTAGTAATAATATTCAACTAGAACCCAAAGAGCTTTATTGGTGTCAGGAGTGAAGCCGAGGTTTTTGTGCCTTCCAAAATGTGTAGTCTCGTTAACTACATTTCCCAATGGGGAGACTAACCCACCTTTCTAATTAACCAATTAAATGAATATAAACATTTAATGTATACGTATAAAAATAAATAAATATATATATATATATATATATGTATATAATGAGTCGCGGTAGTCCCGGGGGGTAGAGCGTTGGACTGCTGATCGGAGGGGCCCGGGTTTGATTCCCGGGCAAGGCACTCTGGGCACCTGCAGCTCCACCCAAGCTATGTGAGTTTTCGGGTACTAGGTCTTCTTTGGCAACCATAACCGGTACAGGGAAAGGAACTGGCCCCCCTACCCTGATGTGTGAATTTCACACGCCGTATAGGGCTTAGTATTGGGTGAACTCTACCATCACCGACCTTCGGGTTGATTACTGTGTTTATGGTTTTATATATACATAGGTGTGTAGGGATAGGGATAGGTGAAAGTTTGTTGGGTTTTCACGTTTGAATATATATTTATATAAATATGTATATATTTATATAAAGAGAGACATTATCTATTCACATAAAGTTTCTAATCCTTCATCAAACGATCAAAATATAACTTTTTTTTATTTCATGGTAATTCTTCATTGATGGTTTTGATGGAAATGGTTTACGAGTTTTTCCATTAAAAATTCCACATTTATTTCCTTCTTGATTTGACCTAATTCGTAATTATTAAAAAAAACTGTCGTCACAACAATAAAGTGGGTGCAAATGAGCACCGAAAGTTCTCATACATCAACCAATAAAAATTTCGGCGTTCTATTACAGAAGTGTAATTGAATCTGCAAATGAGTAAACATTTATATTATTCAGCCAAAGAACTAATCATTACCACCGTGCATGGCAGTTTTAGAGGGAAATAGCTGACTGCAGTGACTCTCTTGTCGTTTGCAAATAAGACTTATAGGTAAGCGCTGGAGTGAGCGTCACTGACCTTAATGCGCTTGCGTGGCATCCGTGCACAAACTTACTTATGGGCGCGTTTCGTAACCGGTGGATAATGCGTCTATTAGTTTGGCCTACTTCGACATTCTCTAACAGGTGGACCAGATGTTCAAGGGATTCCCGGAAATCGTCGTCAGTCGTGATAATTGGTATTTATTCGGATACGTTCTTCTTCAGGATTTTTTTTATTTACAAAACAAGTAATAAATGGTAATATTACCGTGAGTCTCAAACCGAAATTCAAGATCCTTTATATTTCAGAATGCGCCTTTCCAAAATGCAAGAAGAGGACATTTATGTGCAAGTTTCAAGCACTCGCGTTACCTTGAAAATTCATGATAACTATTAATGAAGAAACGTTTGAGAGACCCTCTGATAAAAATATCTGTATTTTATGGCTGCACGTTCCAACTGTAAAATTTTCTGCCGTGAGTACAACAAATCACATTTTCTCCTCCCTTGCGCGAAGTCGTTCGTAGAAACTGATCATTTGAAAACAATAAATTCTTTCACATCATCATAACGAAACAAATGAGATTGTAAAGCACGTAATTTCGAATGATTTACGACGAAATATCTCCGTCTTATATATCAGTAGCCATGAAAATGTTTTTAATAAAACGTTGAATGGATTAAATGCTTAAGCCGTAATTTTTCATTCTATTTGGGATAATTCAGAGTGATTTCATGAAGTGTAATATTTTTTCCACCGCTTGATAAATCACATTCATTGAAAAAAGTATAAAGTAGGTGAATTCTGATGCACTACTCATTACATTACACATCACTTTCATCATTACATTACATCACTACATTAATGTTAATTAATGGCGGTGTTTTGCCTTTTTTTGTAGTACCTGTGCTTTAAATCGCTAATCTAGTTTACTTGAAAATGATCTGCATTGAATTATTTTTCATATTTAATACGTTTGTCTAGTATGTTGTTATATGAAATTTTAGATTTATTTTTATTTTTTTATATTTTTTTTATCCTGGTGAAACATTAAAATATACCAGGTATAAATGTGTTATTTAGACTTTTGTGCGAGCTTTTCCTTTCTAAGACCTCGATTAATGATATCATACAAATATACCAGAGGTCAAATATTTATTATTCATTTAACGACTTTATTGGAGCTAGATTGAGACTGCATCTTTTCCAGCACTTTTTTCCACCAGTTGACGCCAAAGCCTACTAGCGAGCCAAGTGGCATTAATATCTGGCAATAAATTTGATTCAACACACATGAGAAAATGTCGGCATTTTGTAGGCGTCGAATGCGGCATCAACATTCTTCCCAGCTCTGCTTTGAAAGGTGCTTCATGCCCGTGTTACACCCCGGTTTAATGAAGTCATTACGCCGGGGCATTCTCTCAGGAAAGTAGTCACACATACAACAGAAGATAGTAGATGAGCACACAATTTCACGGAATCCTGGTTGTTTACTCTTTCCGGAGACCATTTCATTAAGCCAATTAACCAGGGCAACTTCCACCGCATAATCAGTCAATGAGGAGAGCCAGTGGTCACATCAGAGGATATAACAGTCAATGTATTCACAGTGCCACTGAAAACAACGCTGGGAACTTGGGAATGGATATGTCCAGCTGCATCGCCCTTCGATACCCACTCATATCTTCTAAACTCCTTTCCTCAGACAAACGAGGCACTATAGCACTAGGCAAGTGGGTTCATTAATCACCGAGTGGGCCATCCCTCTTTAAGACCTCAAAATCCCCTCCCACACCATCCTCTCCCCGACTCCATTGCCACCGAGCCTCTCCCGCCCCTTCCAAACGAGGGCCAGACCTCCTCTCCACCTCCCTCGAGGCCAAAAGGAAAAAAAACCTCTTGGTAGATGGCATACATATTGGTCTTTTAAAAGCCCAACTGGGTAAACATCTCCCCTATTTTCTCTCCCCACTCTGCGCCGGGAACTGGTTCTTCTCCCTTCCGTCCCAAGACCCCGTATGGCACACCCCCTCCCAATACCCGCTCGACACTCCTCCACCTCCCCCGTCCGAACCCCATCCCTCATTTCTTCCCCCGCTTGCCTCGTTATTTCCATCGCATCCGCTCCTCCCTTGTCCAAGGGCCCCTGCTGTAAATTCTTCGGCACCCCTTTCTCCTACGGCCGCCCGAGGGTCCTGCTGACTCGGCGCCGAACATTCTCCCTTTCCCTCCCCCAATAACTGGCAGCCCTCGCTACTGGAGTCTCCATCGCAACAGTCTCCACATTCCCTCCCCCTCCATCACTATCTCCCATCCTTCTCTTCGTCTGATCTCCACCAATTCCCATTTTCTTGCCTTTTTCTCCCTTTCTCCTTCCACCTTCTTCCCTTGCCGTCCATCTCTCTCTCTCTCTCTGTGTCTAATTTTTTTTGGGTATCGAGATGGTGCGGTGGCTAATTTACAATCTTCCCACCGAGGAGGCTTGGGTTCAAATCATGAAGCCAACAAATAGTTTTAATTGATATCCTAATCCCTTGAATTAAGGTGCTTTGTGGAGAGCACTTTGAGTGAGTACGCCGTCCGTCAGATGGGACATCAAACTGCGGACCCCTTGGCGCCTTTCGACAAATGTCTCGCAGCACCCTTCCTTTCCCAACCATTTCTCATGGCGCGAATGGACTTAGCTGTCGGTCGCGTCGCATTAAACTACTACTGATCACAATTTTTTTCAGTATTTTTTACCTATGCATTTTTCCGTACTCAATTTCTAACCACTTACGCTTCATTAGTAATAATGATGCTAAGTATGTTAAACTTTACATAAATATTAGAGACACTCCAACGATCTCCAGTGGACACGAAGCTGTTTGTCATCGGAGTTTCGTTGTAACATGAAACTTCAAGTTCAATTCTTATTAAAAGGATTTCGGTAGGTTTATGGAAAGAGATAGAAAAGCCTAACTTAGGGGAAAAAAAGACCATCGTTTCAAAATAAAAATATGAACAAAAAAAACAAATAAGAAAAAATACTCTTTTTTAAATAGAACTATTGTTGGTTGGAACCAGCTGCCCGGAGGTTTGTTTGAACCCTTTCCATCCATTTTAGGAGTTTTAAGAATAAGTGTAAAGCAGCCACTGGGTGATAAACTTCATTATAGTTATTAAAATATTATTTTTATGTGATGTGGACGGCATTTTGAATGTGATGTGGAAGTTTGTTTGTATGTGATGTGGAAGTGTCATTGTGTGTAAGAATATTTTGTCTCCTTTCTGCTTTTCTAGTGCGTGTACCTATGTATTTTTCGTTGTAAGAGTGATTATTGATCAAACTTGACCGTTGCCACCAGGACAGTTGCCTAATTGCAACGTAATTCTTAAATAATAATAAATGAATAAAATTAACATGAAACATGAATTTCCAGTTTCAGAAAGGTTCGCCATCATTTTTACCGCGCCGAGCGGTGAGATTGTATGAGTGAGGACAATGAGTTTGCTGACAATGTTTAATTCAGTATATGTGTAGCTTAAGCAGTGAATCATACGAGGGTCATCCGGAAAGTAGTCCTCGTTCGTGCCGCATGAAGTGCTGACGACGCGAGTAGCCGCTGGACGAGGTCAGATAGCTTCAGTGGCTTGTCTGCCTTCTCTGAGCCAAGTTGCGTGACGCTAGCATTGCCTGTGTTGTTTCTGTGATTGTTTACAATGTTTAAAAAAATTGAGAACGCCGCCAGTTGTGAAGTGAGGGCAGTGATTAAATTCCTCAATGCAAGAAACGTTCGCCCATGTGATATTCATCGCCAATTAAAGGAGGTGTATGGAGACAATGTAATGGACGAGTCGTCTGTTCGGCGGTGGTGTCGCAACTTCAACATGGGGAGGGGGAACACACACGACGATGAGCGTTCGGGGAGACCGTCTGTCATTACAGACCAACTGGTGAGCTCAGTTGACGAATTCGTGAGGAACGATCGGCGCGTCACAATTGATGACATCTGTGAGCATTTTCCCAATGTTTCTCGAACAATTGTTCATGAAATTGTTAAACACCATCTGCATTATGCAAAAATTTGTGCAAGATGGGTCCCTCGCGTATCTCAATGAGCTGGCGGCGAAGGACTATGCAGCAGGAATACAGAAACTTGTCACACGTTATGACAAATGCCTTAATTTGCTTGGAGATTATGTTGAGAAGTAGTTTAAAGTATCCTCTTTCAAATAAAATTTTTTATGTTTGTTAATATTTACTTTTGTGTCTTTATTTCACGAACGGGTACTACTTTCCGGATGACCCTCGTAGTTGTCAGCATAGCCATTGCAGATTGGGATTGAGATCTTTACTGCAATTAGTGGAAATTAAAAAGTACCTTATAACACTCACCACCGGGGTTGTTCAAAACCAAATATCGTGGTCATTGCAAGAACACTTACCTGAAAAGAGAAAAATGAAAATTATAGATCCAATACGTGATTACATAGATGATGCAAGGCGACCAAAATTATCATGCCAACAAATTCCTTCTACATGACAACAATACTTCTCTGATAAAATATAGTTTAATAATGTTATATATTGGATAGTTTTTCACAGGTTATTACTTAGTTTTTGCAAATATTATTAGCTAATATTTTCTTCTAGATTAAAGAAATATGTACGCATACATGAATCCATTCAAAACAAAATGACTAAAAAATATTATTTCTGAGGCGGAAAAAATACAACGGTACCCCAGAAACATTTTGCCGTGCAGTTTTGTTCAAGGTGAACTAATTGAACAACTCGGGATTATGGCACTAAAAAATACCAAAAACCTTTTATCTGAACCTTTATCTGCCGGCCTCTAGAGCGTTACTTTAAAGGCTCATATCGCCTTTGGCAAGACATTTAAATTAAATTAGCAAAGAAGACTTGGCATTTTTGCCTACAAAATTTCTTTTGCTAACGTATTATGCGCTGCTTTTTTAGTGTTTCAATCACAATACTTTTAATCGCCCCTCTTGGTCACCTTAAAGACTTTTAATACAGCCATATATTCCTCCTTGCAGGAAAAATGTCAGCTCCAAGAGATTTTTATTGAATAAACTATGAAATCTATGTATTTGTAAAAATATCTACGAGATAATTAAAAAAATAAATGCCTATAATCCATAGGAATTATTTCAGTTTACGTGTTTACACAATAATAATATATCGATTAAAATTGAAACTAATGTAAATTCATAAACCTTAGGAATGCTATGTAAACATGTTTCACCTGGATGGACGCTCGATATGACATTTATTTTAGTGTATTTCCACCGTCGCAGCGGGACTCTGTAGTTAAAATCTGCCGCGTTTCTATTAAAATTTTCATGGGATGTCATTTTCTTCCAGATGAAGACGCAGGTTCATAGTCTTTCCACCACCTCCATCGCATTCACCTTGCAAATCTCCCAGCCACGCAATACACCCGAACCACTCTCACGACTCTTGAAACTACTCTCGTCTCCGACACATCCTCACCCTACTCCTCTATCCATTACTTACTCCACCCCCCACCCACCTCTCACCAAAACTTCCACTTCTTGGCCTTCTTTCCCCTGCCGGTTTACGCCATTAACCCCTTTCCCACCTAAATAAAAATTCAAACCCCACTCCTCCATTTCCTTTTCAACTCAGAATCCCTCCGGACAACTACCTAAATATCCTGCTTACTCTACACGCTGACGATGCCCCGCGCTTCCCCTCCCACCCTAATTACACACGAACCCTCTCCTCTTCCACCCCCCAGCACACACCATCCCCCACCCCTCATCCTCCCCTCTGAGTCTTCCTCCAAGCACGCACTTGGCTACTCCCTCTTCATTCACCGCCCTTCAAACTTTCGCCCTTGTTTTGCCCTGTTCCTTCCCTCTAACCCTACATTCCCTCCCTCTTAAATCCCTTGACCCCTTCCTATCCCCAAATCATCCTCCTCCATTCGTCTTTCTGAAGATAATTAATTGCTCCCAAGTCTCTTTTTTTCCCGGTACTTATATATACTTACTTACTATACATATATGATTACTTCTATTTCTTCTGATGAAGCCGAAGCTAAATTCCGTCGAAATTTTTAAGAAATAACGTGTGAGTTATCTTTTTATGTGTTCTTATATTGTTTTTTGCTGTCCAAGTTTGAAATTCAACACTTCCGTGTTACTTCGACGAAATCATATATTATATATATAGGTATGTATATATATATATATAATATATATAGGTATGTATGTATATATATATATATATATATATATAATATATATATAGGTATGTATGTGTATATATACATATATATATATATACACACACACACAATTATATGTATGCGTAGGTAGGATGGACACAACTGCCAAATAAATATTTTGTGACTATTAACAAAACACAATGCAGCAACAGCCTTCAAAATCCCACTGCCGACAGTAAGCCCTTTATCCATTATTCATGCCTCCTTATGATTTCTCCCAACAATCCTCACTCCTTGCTCACCATACCTGGTATTGCCACATATGTTTTCCTTTCGGTCCTTTTCACCTTCTCCATCCCTCTCCACACCCACATTTCAAAAGCCTCCAATCTACTTATATCCTCCTGCTTCAATGACCACGTTTCCGCGCCCTTCATAACTGCGCTACATATCAAAGTTTTAACAATCTTTTCTTAACACCCCTACCCGAAGTCCCTGTCATTAACTCCCTCCTCCTTGTGAAAGTCTCTTTGCCCATCGCAATTTTTCTCCTTACGTCCTTACTACTTTGACCATGTTTGTCCAAAACACTTCCGAGATACGTAAACTGTTCTACCTGCTCTAGTTTTTGCCCTCCTATTTTAATGTTTAGCTTAGCCTTTTTCTTTCTGGAAAATCGTATAACCTTTGTTTTATTAATATTGATTCTCATCTCATATCTGTCGCACTAAATTTCCAGTACACTCAGCAATGCTTGCCACCCCTTGGCTCACTGACAAACTAAAGCTTGGTCATCAGCACACCTAACTGATTTTACGATTTCCCCGCCCACTTTCATTCCTACCTCCAGTTCTTCCCATGCCTCTTTAATCATTACCTTCACATATAAGTCCAGCAGCAACGCTGATAATGGGCAACCCTGCCTTACACCTCTTCCTAACACTGCCCATCTGGCCTCTCCGTTCCCCACTCGCACCTGAGCAGTCTGAGACATGTACAGGTTCCGGGTTGGCCCCCTATCGCTCCAATCAATTCCTGTTTTCCGCAATATACTCAAGAGTTTTTTCCAATTCACACTATCGAACGCCTTTTCGAAATCTACGAAACAGGCAAATACGTCCTGATTGTATTCTGTATTCCTCTCGATTAGTAATCTCATTACAGCAAAGGCATCGAGCACGCCTCCCCCTTTCCTAAACCCAAACTGATCATACCCATAGTAATCATTTGCCTTGCTCTCCATCCTTTTCTTGATAATCTTAAGAACCAATTTAGCTGCATTAGAAATTAAGCTTACAGTTCTGAAGTCCTCACATGATGTAGGATTTACCTTTCCTGGAACTGATCTCACAAAGTCTTCGGTTAAGACTCTTTCCTCATATATAGTACGTGTATGCTACGAAATAGTCCATATAGACTCTTCCTCTCACATTTTCCTAAACCTATTAGAAGTTAGCAACCCCCACGGCCTTATTTGGTTTCCTCTCCCTCAACGCCCTTTCTATCTCATCGGCCAGTATGCCTGGACCTAAGCTATCTTCATCTACGTTATGTTCTAAGCTTGTTGGCCTTAGTTCCTTACCATACAGTTCTATATATTCCTTCCATCTCTCTTGAGTCTTTTCTGTTTCAACTATTATTTTACCCGAATTATCCTTAACTCTTAGCATAGATCTTACCTTCTTATTTCCCGATTGTGAACTAACCTTTCTGAAGAATACCCCAATTTCACCCTTCCTCTGCAAACGTTCCATATCCTCGCACTGCGTCTTCCACCGTTCCGTTTCTTTTGCTTTATTTTTGGCCCGTCTCAATTTATTGTTCAACTCTTTGTACTTCCTTCTGCCTATCTCTATGTTTATATTTTCCATTTTATTCTATTATCTATCTTTCCAATCATCTCATCCGTGTTCCAAGTTTTCCTTGTCCTTACCCCATTAACGGTCCGTATAGTGTTATTTGCGACTTTAAATATACCTTTTTTTATATATTCCCATTTTTCCTCCATAGTTATCAGCTCCTTTCCCTCAGGCATAGTTTTCTCTACAGCCTACTGATACTCCTTCCTATTCAATCCATTTAATGCAGGAGGGGCCAACCTTCGGCTCGCGAGCCACATGCGGCTCTTTGAAGGATTATTTGTGGCTCTTGATAAATGTGCCCGAGTTCCCTTTTCGTTTTTGTGTCATAATGTTTTTTAAAATTATTATCGTTCTGTATGTGATTCAAAATATGTTTTACATTACTGACAGCAAATATAAGAGACTAAGTGTAACGTTATAAAAAATTTCATTTCCGTCCAAGTTAAGAACGATATGAGTCATCGAAAACCGCGCGAACATAAGCAGTGGCGTAATCGACTGGCTGCAGACCGATTTTGAATTTGCAAACTTTCATTGCAACGGACAGTTGACATTGTGCCCTGGAGGAAACAATTTATATCACTCTTACTGCGGATATAATTCGTAATCTGGAATTGTTGGTAAGTTAACAATAATTTGCTTCGTACTATGTAACACGTTTTGTTACTTTTTTAATAACACAAAACTTGTATTTTCTAATTTTCTTTATCTATTTCCAGTGCTTTTAAAAATATGACGAGAGAGAACGAAAATAAAATAAGAAAATACAAGCAAGAAAATAGAATTTTAGTAAAAAGCGTGAAGAGAATTTCTTTTTTATTCACAATAACGGAAAAGCATTGTGTTTTATTTGCAATTCTATGGTCAAAAATTATAAAGCAAGCAATTTACGTCTACATTATGAAAACAATCATCCTCAGTTTTCTAATCAGTATCCACCAAATTCCAAAGTAATATCAGATAAACTCTCTTCTTTGAAATCAAATTTAAATAAACAACAGTCGATTTTGACGACCTTTAGCAATCCACCTAATAATGTGACTGAAGCCAGTTTTGTTATTGCCTGGAATATTGCCCGTGCAAAACGCCCGTTTAGAGAGGGAGATTTTATTTTAAAAACTCGGAAGATAAACTTAAAATTTTAGATCGAAATAATGCACAAAGTATTCATTGTATGCATTGCAAGAAGTTGTTTCGCAAATTCCAATTTCGAGACACACAACCGAACGACGCATAGCAGCAATTAACACATCTCTTGAATATAATTTAAAAAATGATTTGAAGAACTGTATTGCATTCACCTCATTCAGCCCTTGACGAATCGACAGATATCACAGATCTTCCGCAATTGTCAGTTTTCATACGTTTTGTTTCATCGGCCTTCGTTGTTAAAGAAGTATAATTAGATTAAGTAGCACTTCAAGAGCCAACCCGCGGTGTCGATATTAAAAATGCATTTTATTCTATAATGAGAACTTTTGATTTACCTCTTAATACACTTGTAAGCATTGCAACTGGTGGAGCTCCGGCAATGCTGGGTAAAAAAATCTGTCATATTTGGCTTTTAAGATATGAATCTCAAATTCCACAATTCATACCGATTCACTGCATAGTTCTCTGAGAATATCTCGTACAAAATATTTAAATTATCCTGATGTTATGAAAATAGTGTTACACATGGTGAATTACATTCGCACCAATGCTAAAATCATCGAAAATTTAAAAAATTCTTTGAAGAATTAAAGGACGAACAACCTCCAAATGACATTTATTTCTTTTGCATTGCTAGATGGTTACCTAGCCACAACGTATTAAATCGATTTGTAGATTTTTTTGATCCCATGACTGCATTTCTAAAAGAAAGGAAATAACCTATTCTGAATTGGACGATGACGAGTGCTTACAAGATTTAATATTTTTGACTGATGCCATGGAACATTTGCAAACCCAGAATTCACAATTGCAGGGGAAAGATAAAATAATATCTGACCTCTCACAGTGTGTATTTAGTTTTCAAACTAAATTGCAAATTTTTCAAAAGGACATTAAAAATAAAACATTTTGTCCTTTTCCTCGAATTATAAGAAATTGTCCCAATAGTAAACAGGAATAACGAGTGCATAAAAAAGCTGCAAGGAATATTGACTCAATTCCAAAATAGACTTCAAGACGAAATATTTTTAATCATAACTTGACTTTTGCCTGAAGCCATTTGAAATGAACATAATTCAAGGTGAGGTTTCCATTCCCAATATAATTATGACCCAAAAGGCTGCACCTGTGGAATTAGAACTAATAGAGATACAAGGAGGTCAAGCTGTACAACTAAAATATAAGTCGACGCCGATTACTGAAAAGTGGAAATTTGTACCAGAATCGAAGCATCCTGAATTGAAAAAGCTGCTTGTCGAATTATTCCAACGTTCGGAACAACGTACTTATGTGAATCATTTTATTCCACTGTAAAATTCGGAAATATAAACAGCGATCAGTATTTACTAACCAGAATCTAAGAGAATTACTGAGAAGTGCTGCCACCAAGTATTCAAAAATTTTAAAGAATGATCAAGCAAAGTAAAATAAATATATTTAATTTTTAATATTTAAATTCAATACACATAATTTGTACTTTCAATAAGCATTATGCCTATAAAAATATTTTAAATACCCTCTTTGCATACCTCTTAAACACGTATTTAATTGCGGCTCGCGAAAAATTTCAAAATTTGAAAAATGGCTCGGACAATCAAGGAGCTTGCCCAACCATAATTTAATGCTTCTTAATTCCATTTCCTAACCCGCCGACCCTGCCATATCTTTTTGAAACGGACGCTACACTTCATAACAACTAAATTGTGGTCAGAGTCGGCATCCGCTCCCGGGAGCTTTGCGCATTGATGAAACTGTTCCTAAATCTGTGCCTAACCATAATTTAATCTAACCGATACCTCTCTGAGTCGCCTGGCATTTTCTATGTATAACTGCACCTTTTGCGGTGTCTAAACGAAGGTTTGGTGAAGACTAACCCTTATCTCCTGCAAAATTCAATTGCTTTCTCCCCACGGTCATTCCTCGTACCTAAACCGTAGTCCCCCAACTCATCACCATCTCTTCCTTCGCCTACCGTCGCATTCCAATCCCCCATCACTATCAAATGTTTCCCTGCAGGAACATACGTGATTGTGTCCTCTAATTGATCGTATTACTATCGACCTCTTTATCCCTATGGTTGCTCGGTGGCATGCACGCGTATACATACATTATATATATATATATATATATATATATATATATATATATATATATATATATATATATATATATATATATATACATATATATACATATATATACATATACATATATATACATATATATACATATATTTACATATATATACATATATATACATATATATACATTTATATACACATATATATATAGTAAAGATAGTGCATTTATAGTGTTCACTAATGCTCGATAAACACATATTTAAAAAGGAAAAAAAATTTCAAAGGTTACTTGAAACTAAAAGACAGGTCCCAATCACCTTCATCACTGTGTTCCTGTTCCCAATCACCTCCATCACTGGTGCCCTGATGAAGGTGGCTGGGACTACCGAAACATTAAAGTAAATTATTTGCCTTTAAATTAATCTTTGCAAATTTTTTGGCTATATATATATATATATATATATATATATATATATATATATATATATATATATTTATATATATATATACATATATTTACACACACACATACACTCGTAAATATATCTATGTAAGTGCCCGTTACCCCCTCTGGCTTTCTCCACCCCTTTATCTTCCCGCGCTCCCCTCTAGCCCGCCATTGACAACGGTCTCTTTAAGATTATCCCCCGACTCAATGACCTCTATCACTCTCTTTCTCCTCACCCCGTTCTCCTCTCCCCCCCTCTCTACTCCCCTACCTCCCCTCGTGTCCCTCTCGCCCCTTCACCCTTTCCATCTCGCACGACGGCGACGCGCCCTATATTTTTTTTCAGAAGGAAAGAGAACGTCTAGTCTGCGCACGCGCAGAACGGAGGGGGGTTGCGGGTGAAGGAGAGGAGATGGCAGCGTGTGAATTTCTCCCTCTCTCTCCCCCTCTCTCCCTCTCTCTCCCTTTACTCTGCCCTTCTCTCACTCCGGGATACGCCGGCGACGAGGGCAAACAGGGGGGCCTCCGGACCAGAGCAATGGAGAGAGTGCGAGGCATTGTATCGCTTACACTATGATTTGCAGCTGGACACCACCTAATTCTATTCTGTTCCAGCAATAAAGGAGAGATGTCCTTCAACGACTCACTCTAGTTTAGCTATTAAAGCGACGAGTGGAATTATTTCCTGAAAATCTTTTGTTCGTTCTTTTAAGTTACTTTTATAGCGACACTGCCAAAGAGGCATGAGTAAAATGTGAACAAATACACATCGTGGTCAACAAGTACAGAAATTTAAATGTTCAAAAAAGAATGCAACATTCGTTCGCTTTTTTTATTGGCAATTCCTTCGACTCGTAAAAGTAACTACTTTACACTCCTTCGCTGGGAACTCCAGCTGCAGAATCAATTTTTATTCGAAACAATCCGAAAAGCTCGTGGCTCATGAGATGCTAATCGTACGTGTATTGGCGCCGTTGTATCCGTGGACGAAGAAAAAAAACTTACCAACACGCAAATGCACAAAAGCACGGAGTGAGGAGAGAAACGGAAGGGAGAAGAAGGAAACGGCGAGGAAGAGAAGGGAAACGAAGGAAACGGAATGAAGGAGGCAGAGAGAGAGAGAGGGGAGGAGGGAGGGGGTTGCTGCGATCGATGGAATCGGCCTCTCTCCTCCGCCCTCCGTCTCCCCCTCTCCCCTTTCCTGCCTCCCACCTCCTTCTCCCCCCCTCACCTCTCCCCCAACCCGCCTCTCCCCCTATCCCCTTCAATGCTCTCTCTGGCCCTCACTCCCGCATACAACTCCATGGCAAGCCGTGGAGGGTGCGCATGGATACGGGGAAAGGAGCGCGCCGAGGCGACCCCACGCCAACGGCCACGACAGCGGCTCATACACCCTGAGCGCAACCAGTCCGCCCATCATTTACATCGACATCTACGCTCACCAAAGCATTCGAAGACGCCTTGCAAGGTGTTCAGCCACCATCGGAAATGAGTGGTTGGATGCCCCTAGGGGGAATTTGATATTACGGTTCTGATACAAAGTTTAAATTTTCCACGGTACAGGTTTGGTTCGCAGAAATTTAACTGGGGTGGTCAGATTCGGCTTCATAAATGATTATATTTCAAATTCAGTAAGTTAATAGTTACATAATGAAAGGAGAAACTTTGTAATTCCACATAGATTTATTCGACGGACGACCTAGGTTTCGACGTGGCACGTCACCTGATGATGACGTGCCACGTCGAAACCTAGGTCGTCCGTCGAATAAATCTATGTGGAATTACAAAGTTTCTCCTTTCATTATGTTAAGTCGATTCCATGAAGTCACGCCTGAGACAACGAATTATATTAAGTTAATAGTTAAATATCGTTCACTCTAAACTGATCCGTCGCGAGAGTATCAACATGTTTCAGTATATTAAACTTGTCAGGTTTTTTTAAGGACCTGGATGAATATACAATATACATACATATGTATGCATACAAGTATATGTATATATATATATATACAAATTTTCCTTCTGTAGGACTTGAACCACGGATCTTTTGAGTTGCCGGGCCCATGCTCTTATGCATTCCTATCCTTTTCCTATATATATCTATATATATATCTATATATATATATATATATATATATATATATACATACATATATACATACATATATACATATATATATATATATATATACATATATACATACATATATATATATATATATATATATCTTTAACGTTTTTATTAAATTCATTTAATACCTAGAAAAATGTGTAACATATCGAGTTATTAAAATGAGAAATTGACACATGTTTGAAGGAAAGGGGTCTTCCACTCAAAGATGGTACTTAATTATTGATTAGATAGTCTTTCCTGAATATTGTGTGAAGTGGCCTTTGCAATAACACTTGATATTTTTGCATACACGTCTTTAAATTTTTTATTTAATAGGATTTACCTTTTAGGCTCAAAAAAAAGTAATAATACTACTTGTAATCTGCTATGCTCCATCTTGCCTCCCTGTCTACTTCATCTGCTCGCTCCAACGACCTTGAGGGAAGTCGAATGGGTTGAGTGAATTTGGATTGCTTGGCGTTGGAGAGGAATTAGAGGCAGGGCAAGAGTAGCCTTCCGACTCCCCTATTCCGCAGCCGCCGACTCCTACCTTCCATCCTCCTCGTCCCTATCACAGTCTCATCCTGCCTTTCTTTCCTTTCATCCCAACTTCCTCCATCATTCGTTTGCTCGGGTGGGTCTAGCTTATTCTGCGCACAATTCCTTGGCTACTTATTTTAACATCACGGGTTTAATTCCTGGAGACAACTACGCATTTTGGGAAAATTCTCTTTTTGGGACTATTTGAGGCTATTAGCAGATGGTGGAAGGTTTTAGCTAACTCAATAACGGTCATTCTATGCGTATGTATCATGTTATTATCGATTCGTAATTTTTCATATTTTCCAAAAAATTGTTTCCTTTTGATATTATATTTTTTATTCTTTGTTTTAAATTTTTTTCCAATATTTTCATAATTTTCACCTGCATAGATTGATATGTATGTCTGTAATTCTACCGATTACATAAAAAAGGTATTCTTAATCTAATTTTTGATAAATTAATATTCCTGAGAATGACAAAGATGACGAAATATCATTGAATTACCTCAATAAAAGATGCTATAATACGTACAGTTCCTGGCCTCAAGTATTCCATCGCACGAAAAAATCGCTGCGCTCTGTTTTAAAACTCGCCAGATATATTCGTGGTACATTTAAACAATGTTCCGTAGAATGTTTAAATTTGGACTACTTGATATGGTCCTGCAACGTTTACAGTTAAGTTCCTGCAAACATTTAAAATTCATTTTGAATCCTTTTCTAAATTAATGGCTACAAACGTATTATCCTTTAACCTTCAAGAGTGTTAAATGAATGATTTTATAATGAGAGCGAGTAAATCTATTTTTAATCTTTCTTAAAACATTTGAAATAACTTAAATGTGCTCTTGAAGACTAAGTACCACAGAGTCCTCTCAATCTTTTCTATTGATACGAATCCAAAGCAATGCAATATTTTGCTAGTAAAAGTGCATGAAAATATTGTTCACGGAACGAAATGACACAAAAAAATTAAGTAAATTTTAAAACAACCATAATTTAAACAACAAACGATAAATTAAAGAAAGAGGTTAGCGATGAGTCGCACTCACGCCATACCCAGGTGACGGTTGGGTACTTCAATCGTATTAATGTAAAAAGAAGACGTTTCTTAGAATATATATGAACTACATCAATTTACTCAGGATGCGTAATGGCAAAGATAGTACAGCAAATGATAAGAAACATAAATTTATCCGTGCTTATTTTATAGATAGGCAGGTAACTTGAAATACCTAATATGAAACAAAATTTTATTCACGAGAAGTATCCTGATTTGAAATATTTTTCGATTATATACATCCCACACTGGCATACTATATTATCGAAAACTTACATGATAAATACCATGATACAAAAATTTTTATAAAAATTTTTTAATCTCTAAAATTGATAGCATCTCGTCTCTCTGCGGCTTCTTTAACGCAAAATAATAATTATCGTAATGGTTACCCAAACCAGTTTCCCGATACAAATTTATGGTTTTCAATCGACCACTTATATATTCAAATAGCTCTCATGTAAAAGCAGCTCAACTGACGGTCTCCAGTGTCATTTCAAGTGAAGAATCAATCCTTCTTCAACTTCACATTAGTGAAACGGGAGGAATCGTCGCACGCGCTCATTTGGATGAACTACGGCGCACACCGATGAATCGGGATCAAGGAATGCCAATCAACGAACGCCTACTTAGGATAACCGTCACGAGGTGGCGATATTGGAGCAAGGAAGGACAAAAAACTAGTCTTTACCATAGAATTTCAACTAATTTGGAAACCATCCAAAATTATGATATTGAATTAATAAACTGCCAACTATAGTTTGTTGCTGCATTGATAAAATCGACGTGGTTGTTCCTATGTTGATTAACGGGGCATTTATTCTACAGATTTAAAAAAAAATATGACTTCTACCGTGTTTACAGAACTTCGAGGGTCATGTAGACTGTGTATTTTCACTTAGTTGTAATGGTTGACGATTGGTTTTGTTGATAATGTTCATGAAATGCATTTACCGCCACTACATAATGAAATTATGGTGATTTCACTGGATTTTTTGTCAATTTAAGCTCTTGATTTAATTAATTTTAATTTATTTACGAGGGTCATCCGGAAAGTAGTGCCCGTTCGTGAAATAAAGACACAAAAGTAAATATTAACAAACATAAAAACTTTTATTTGAAAGAGGATACTTTAAACTACTTCTCAACATAATCTCCAAGCAAATTAAGGCATTTGTCATAACGTGTGACAAGTTTCTGTATTCCTGCTGCATAGTCCTTCGCCGCCAGCTCATTGAGATACGCGAGGGACCCATCTTGCACAAATTTTTGCATAATGCAGATGGTGTTTAACAATTTCATGAACAATTGTTCGAGAAACATTGGGAAAATGCTCACAGATGTCATCAATTGTGACGCGCCGATCGTTCCTCACGAATTCGTCAACTGAGCTCACCAGTTGGTCTGTAATGACAGACGGTCTCCCCGAACGCTCATCGTCGCGTGTGTTCCCCCTCCCCATGTTGAAGTTGCGACACCACCGCCGAACAGACGACTCGTCCATTACATTGTCTCCATACACCTCCTTTAATTGGCGATGAATATCACATGGGCGAACGTTTCTTGCATTGAGGAATTTAATCACTGCCCTCACTTCACAACTGGCGGCGTTCTCAATTTTTTTAAACATTGTAAACAATCACAGAAACAACACAGGCAATGCTAGCGTCACGCAACTTGGCTCAGAGAAGGCAGACAAGCCACTGAAGCTATCTGACCTCGTCCAGCGGCTACTCGCGTCGTCAGCACTTCATGCGGCACGAACGGGTACTACTTTCCGGATGACCCTCGTATTATGTTAAGTTTGAATTTAAAGTGTACTAGTAATACTTCCGAAACACTCTCGAGGGTCATTGCAATGATGGTGGAACATTCTGTTCAGTATGGCATGGATTTCAATTGAGATCAATTCTCACTCAAAGATTAATATGGCCAGTTTACTGTGGTTAACGCATTCGAAAGTGAATGCGTAGGTTAAATGTCTGCCATGATTATAGTGAAATCCAAGTCAAAAACTTCTTCTGACTCACAGAAACGAAAACTCGTAGAATTGCTGCTGGTCATTGATATATTTAAGAGTTTTCATCCGTGAGCTATTTACATCTCGCCTTATGGTCCATTCAATTTTCATTAATTAAGTCAATTCCTCCCGTAAAACTTGGGTTCGATTCAAACATGCAATATTTTCGCTAGCCGGAAATTAAATGATCCCCTGGTCAATCCATTAGGTCCTTTGGAAAAGACCCAACTAGAGCTAGTAGGAATTCTCATAATTCCTACCCTCCTCTCCATTACATTTCCTGATAACAGAGGTGAAAACTATTACAATTTTCCACTTCAAACATATATAATACATTAAGTGGAAAATTGCAAGAGTTTTTGTCTCTGTTGTTATCAATTGTCTTCGTTGTATTGAAGCTGTGACTGGAGGAATTAAATATGAGGTGTTGCCAAAATTTTCTGATATATAAACAAGAAATTTAGATCATTTGGAGTTATTGGTCATTTAAATTCAGGAAACAAACAAAGCCGAAGAGCAGAAGAGGGCGAGTTAGTAGTAAAAGAAGGGCACACGTATTTATGGAGGTTATGCAATTGGAATAAATGCATTTAAGTCCAAATGTAAGAGTGGTAAAGAGAAAATTATTTCAATGGAATTAAATAACTTTAATATTGACCAGCTAAGTGCATAATGAATAACACTGAAAACGAGACATGTCCTAAGAAGTCATAGTATCGAAATACGATTATTTCATGGAATATATTTAAGTTCAATGAAATCCATTATGTAGAAGTGAATGCAAACTTCATCTATGAGGGTGCTAGTGATTCTCCAGCCTATTCATCCAAATTTTCTTGCAATAAAGTGTTTGAATTCCTTATGCGCCTATTTCGTTTTGTTCACGCAATACAACAAGGTGAATAATTATATTTTAAGTTTAGTTTCCGTCCCTACCTTCGTAGAAATTCTTTATTATAATAAAGTTTCAAGTAAACTAGGGAAATAAACCATTATTGACTCCAACAGAAAGATATATTTTCAAGTCGTGCGTGTCCTTGATCAGGTTAGATAAACCTTAAGCCATTACAAAAATATCGCGGGAGCAAAGGAGAACGATTCTACACCAATCAGTTCTACGTTCTCCATTTTATTTTCCTCATCTGATCTCCATGCCGATTCCTTTCCCAATCTGCTAAAATGCTCCAACAATCCCATTACATCCGCTCTCTCCTATCCTATTTCGATGGATTTCGTCCCAATGTCTATCACTACTTTTTCCAGCACTTCTCACCTCCGAACCCATTCTGAGTTTGCTTCTCTTTTCTTCGATTTCCTTTATCTCTGATGAACCAAAACAATCTCAGCAATTGGACATTTATTGCGATGAAGTGCCATCAATGCCATGTCAGTGGTTCTTAAGGTTCTCGAAGTCGGTTACTACTTTAAAAAAGCGTGCATCCCAGAGGTCACAATGCTCTCTAATAATCTTTATATAGATTTGAAGCATAAGTTTATGATTCCGAACAGAAGAATGCATTTTAGTGTATCTAAGTTATCATGATTTATCATCTTTTTAGCAACGATTCTCTTATCTGAACTCACCACCAGTATTTTCATTACTTATTTATGCCTAAATTAAAATAGCATTTGAAATTTTGCAAGCAATATACGCATTTGGATATTTTTCTACTCCTAAATAAAATTAATCCGCGTCTGAAATAAATTATGAGAAATGCAAAAATAATATCACAATGAGTTACACGGACCGGCCTGTAACGTTAAGAGTGAAATAATATGAGAACGAAAAGAAATATTTCATCACGACAAAAATTTAGTAAGATAATTGAAGTAATACTTAAGTCAAATTTTTAATTTCGATATTTGCTACCATGGCTATTATTAGGAGTTATCTTGAAAATATAACTTTACCCACAAGCTTAAATATGCATTTACTACAATATTTGTACAGTGGTTTGAAATAAGTGACAGATGGCGATAAATGTTAGTATTAATTCCTAACTAAACACTTACAGGTTCAATGTTCAATTTCATGGAACAGAGATTCATAAAATAAGTAGAGTCCATTAAAATTTTCTCTAAATGTTCTTTATCAATCGAAATCAATTATTGTCATAATAGAATCACACATTTAATATGTTGAGTCCTTATGCATTTTCCACGATCAGGAGTTGATGGTTCTGTGTATACTTATTGGGATAAAATATATTTAGATTACATACTTTTAAATTTTTAAAAGCTAAAGTTGGCGCTCCTTCGCAATGGAGATCAGAGAGGCAAGGTTAGGTAGGTACCATAGGTCGACATTTGGTAATTTGCATTTGAATACATTTACATGTGGGTATGTATGTATATATATATATATATATATATATATATATATATATATATATATATATATATATATATATATGCATATATATATACATATATATGCATATATATACATGCATATATATATGCATATATATTATGGGTAAACTAGAACACGACTTTCTGCAACAATAAACCCTAAAACCACTTTTCTGGGCCCGCTATATCGATGATATTTTCCTCCTTTGGTCCCACGGACGCGAAACTTTATCCTCTTTCATTTCCTCTCTCAACTCCTCCTCCTCAGTATCGTTCACTTCTTCTATATCCGACTCGAATATTACCTTCCTAGATATCGATATTCACCTTCAAAACAATACGTTTCACACTTCAGTCCACATTAAACCAACCAATAAGCAACAATATCTTCATTTCGACAGCTGCCATCCTCCTCACACAAAGCGTTCCATCCCATTCTCACTCTCTATCCGTGGCTTCCGTCTCTGCAACAACACCCCCTCCCAACAGACATACTTGGACCAGCTGCATGAATCCCTCAGAAAATGTGGGTACCCTGAAAAACTGCTAAATAGTAAAATCCTCAAACCGTCAACCCAATACACTCCCCTCCCCAAACCAAACCGCCCAAAATGCCCTAATCTTATCACCACTTTCTTCCCCGGAACACACAAAATTAAACATCTAATCCGTGACCTCTTCCCAATTATCAATAACACTCAGTCCACATCACTTTTATTCCCACACTGTCCCTCTGTTTCATTTAAACGCCCGTCGAACTTGCGAGACATCTTTAAGTCCACAAATCCAACTTCAAGCACCCCCGTCTCTCCCCCGCCCCTATCCGCACCATGCAACCGCCCACGCTGCAAATGCTGTCATCTTTTAAGACTCTCCCCCTCACTCAGTACCAACTCCCAACCACTCGCCACCTGTACCTCAAAAAATATTATATATCGCCTCTCCTGTAACTTCTGCCCTGCCTTCTACGTGGGCGAATGCACGACCGCACTTTCCCTCCGCATGAATAACCACCGATATTCCACCAAATCTCCCACCTTTCTTAATTATCCCATCCCTACTCACACCGCTTCCCACAACCAATCTTTTGACGACTGCTTCTCTGTTTCGGTGATTGAAATCCTTCCCAAATCTGCGAGTATAATAGAGGTGAGAACCCGCGAGATGGCGAATATCTGGGTGGCCCAATCATTCAAACCGCCCGGGCTGAACCAAGCCCACTGAATGCATCAATTGGCTGCCTACATATCCCCCCCACCCCCTTGTTCATTTCCTATTGGTCCCTTTACCTCTCCTTCCCCCACCTCTCCCCCGCACATCCTCTCCGCTCTTCCCCGAGAACGCCATTCTGAAGACGACAGCCGTGCTGTCGAAACGTAAAATAACAAATTGTGAGTGTCCTTTCTTTGTGTCTCTATATTCTAAAAATCTACATCTGTGTTTTTATATATTTGTGCGTCGCCGAAGAGCGTTCCATTTCGAAGATATTTTATATATATATATATATATATATATATATATATATATATATACGAGGGTCATCCGGAAAGTAGTACCCGTTCGTGCCGCATGAAGTGCTGACGACGCGAGTAGCCGCTGGACGAGGTCAGATAGCTTCAGTGGCTTGTCTGCCTTCTCTGAGCCAAGTTGCGTGACGCTAGCATTGCCTGTGTTGTTTCTGTGATTGTTTACAATGTTTAAAAAAATTGAGAACGCCGCCAGTTGTGAAGTGAGGGCAGTGATTAAATTCCTCAATGCAAGAAACGTTCGCCCATGTGATATTCATCGCCAATTAAAGGAGGTGTATGGAGACAATGTAATGGACGAGTCGTCTGTTCGGCGGTGGTGTCGCAACTTCAACATGGGGAGGGGGAACACACGCGACGATGAGCGTTCGGGGAGACCGTCTGTCATTACAGACCAACTGGTGAGCTCAGTTGACGAATTCGTGAGGAACGATCGGCGCGTCACAATTGATGACATCTGTGAGCATTTTCCCAATGTTTCTCGAACAATTGTTCATGAAATTGTTAAACACCATCTGCATTATGCAAAAATTTGTGCAAGATGGGTCCCTCGCGTATCTCAATGAGCTGGCGGCGAAGGACTATGCAGCAGGAATACAGAAACTTGTCACACGTTATGACAAATGCCTTAATTTGCTTGGAGATTATGTTGAGAAGTAGTTTAAAGTATCCTCTTTCAAATAAAATTTTTTATGTTTGTTAATATTTACTTTTGTGTCTTTATTTCACGAACGGGTACTACTTTCCGGATGACCCTCGTGTGTGTATATATATATATATATATATATATATATATATATATACATAAACCTCTAACTCTATCGTTTCTTTTTAATCCACAGAATTATGTGACGCCTTGCTATTCCTGAAGAGAATATTCGATTCGTCTTACATTGTCCAAATGAAATTACCTCTGGGCACCATTCTCATTACAACCTCTTCTTGTTCTACAAGAGATGATTGGAAATTTCACACCCTAAAAATTTTACGTTTCTTTGAAAGTTCCAAATCATCCCCCTAAGGAAGAGCACAAAGCAAATCGTCATTTTCAAAGACGTGAAAGGCTCAAGATAATCCGCTCTGAAATGAACTGAGGACGATCGCCGCCCGACTTACACGCCGTCAACCCCCTCCCATCCCCCTTCACCCAACATAGCCCTCCTTTACAATTTTATTTTCAAGGGCTTTAAACGAAAAGGGGAGCATTTCTAAATAAAGCAGAGTTTGTATCTCGACACTCAACTCCTTTCAACTCCGAAAAGAATATTGAAAAAAATACCTTTGACACCGTTTTTGTGTCCCTTTTGTCCCTACGCTGAAACCAATACGGCACCGTCTGCCTATCTGTACATTTTCACGCCAATGCCTTTTGCTCACTCGTTTATCTCGACGTGCCTCCAGAATATTATCCCGCCGCCTCTTTCCGACCCCCGAACTCCTCGCCCCCCCCCTTTTGCCCTCCCGCACTTTGTGGCGTTATTTCAACCCGTCGCACATCGACCACTCACACCAGCCGCACACTTGACCCCGGGCCCCTCTCGATAAGGTCTCCTTGTCAGTCCTGCCACGCGCTAAACTCAGTCCGCTCTCAATGCGTGGGAGAACTACCCCAGCTTTAAGTCCTTTTTAAATGCAATGGCAGTGCTTCTCAATTCCCGTTTGCACGATCGTGTGGTAGAAAATTGGAAAAATATTGAAAAAAACTCGTTGAAACATTTTTGGGATTTGTTTCTCTCCCTCCACATGTAAAATAATCGATGAACATCGTAATGTGAAATGTAATGGCGGCGCAATTTCCGATAGCATTTCCCCTAATGTCAACTAGTTTCATTTTGCAAATAAATGGCAACGAGGAGCAGTTTCATCGATCAGATAGTTTTTAAACTTAGGAACTTAGGACTCAATTTACGTTTTATTGAAATCAATTACAGCATAGTTTCTGAGTCACCAAAAAATATATGAATATGCAAAACAAGGACTTTGTTAATGGATCAAAACCATTTCCCCTCAGCACTTGCCAATTCGAATCTCACGACAGTAATCTGAATTCACGCCCTATCTCCATACCGGCATTTCAATCTCTAGATAAAGCAAAAATTTATTTGCAGATATGATCAGTTTATCACGTCAATATTTCCTTAGGATACCAAACATCACGTTCAACCATTGCTGTGCATTAATCGAGAACTGCCGGATAATTTAAATCGAATAGAAAATGTTTGCGATGGAGTACATTGTATCACACGCACTAATATACACGTTTATGGACAGGTTCACCCCCCAGTGCAAATAGGAATCTATCCAAAATTTTAAATTCATTGTATTATCGTCCTTAGGTGTATTTCTAAATGAAAAAGTGCATTAGTATCCTTTCTTCGCTGGAGAAGAGCCTGAACCACGTCCAATCAAACTCCATTCCCTGTCTTTTTAAGGATTTTCTCTTCTTCCTTATCCATCTCTACATATTATTCACGATAAAACGTTTTCCCAACGGCAGGCGAATTATTTTTCCTGTCGAACCAGATGCACTCTAGGTTCTAGGAATAGTACTACCCAAAAGGAATTCTTGAAGGCAATTGAATTTCGTTCGGCTACCAATTGAGAGTTATCTTGCGGGGGATCACCAAACTTCAACCTATCTCACTTTTCACAACCTACTCTCCTCCATTGTCCCTCAGCACACTCCCTTCCTGCCAATTCCCTACTCTCCTGTCCTCGCCACTCAACTGATGGGTTCCGCTGCGTTAGTTTACCCTCTACATCCCGGCCTTTTCCATCCTCCCCACGCTTCTCTCCCACTTACACCATCCTCCCGCCTCTTCCTCTCACGCCTCCTCTTAACCACCCCCTCTGCTTTCCTCCCCGTCCGCAGAGGACTCTTCCACACTTCCACACCCTCGGAGGGAAACCCCATTCTTCCGCCAGCCTCTCATTCCTCCCTTCAACCAACCGCTTTTCCTTCATCCACAACCTATCCCTAACCCCCTTTTCGTCTTCCCCCTTACTCCACCCTTCTACCACTCCCCTTTTTTCTTCCCCTCCGGCGGCAATGTAGGCCGATTCACACAGCCGAACGCTCGCACAAAAGGCGCCATTTCTTCTTCACTCTTTTCCCCCTTTTCCCAATCGGCGCCGCGTGGAGGAGGAGGGTGGGGCCGGGTGGGCGGGAAGAAACAGCGTTTACGGAGTGTATCCGGAATGAACGGATGGCGTAAAAGGGGGATAAGCGGGAGGGTGGCAGGCGAGAGTGAGTAAGGCTGGCTGACGGTGGAGGGAGGAAGAGAAAGGGGTGAGTATTTTCTGCTTGAACAATGAGGATTGAATGTGAAAGGAAGGGAGCGGAGAGAAAGGAGACGGGGGGGGGTTGGGGGAGAAATAAGGAACGAGTTTTTCTTCCCTTCTTGTTTAGAGAAGAAAGAAATGTGCCCGTGTTTGTTTTTTAAGTCAGATTCGGCACAATCGAGACTCTCGGGTATTTGCTTCCATTTAGTTATTTATTAATGTAAGTGCTTTGTGCTACGTGAAGGGACGATTGGGTCTTGATACTCTGTTTTTTTTTGCCAAGAGGATTAGGGCCTTCCGTAAGCGTGAGAGTTGGAGGCACGTGTATTATTCCAACGGAGAGAATGATAAAGTGAGTCGAGGGAAAGGACTTCATGGTTTTATGCGTATGTATTCGGAGAAAAATGTAATTCATTTGAAAAATATTGTCTTTTATCACCAGCCACATCGTGAGGCTATAGTCATTTTATTTTAATCAACATGATGACCGAAGAGTCAGTATTTAAGTGAATAATGGTTTAAAAACGCATTTGTGTTTTCTTCTACCACTCAAATCTAGATTTCACTGCTGTCCAAAGTTCTCCACGATAAAACATTTTGCGTCTCCATCCAAAGCTATTGATTTTACCCTTGAATTATAAATAAAGAATAGGAAAATGAGAAACTACGGTGCGTGGAAAAATTTTTTCCAATAATATCTGTTGAATATTCTATTTTGTTTACTTCCATTCCTTTTGATTTCACGGTAAAAATAGTGCTCAACGGTGCATCACTTTCCCTCAGTTCCTCAGCTAATGAGATAAGTCCCTCAAAGGATTTCGTTCCTTTAATCCCGTTATTCCATTTTTTTAGTGCTCCTCTCGAAAATTGTGGGCGTGCCCCAAAAGAAGGGTAGTGGCGACGATGGTTGGCGAGTTCTGAGGAGTAGGACTGCTCAATGGAAGGATGAGGGGAAAGGAGTGCGGATTTGGGTGAGAGTGAGAAGAACCAGGGTGCACTGGTGTGCACCGCCGTCGCAAAACCTTTCCATACACAGCGGTGACGTGTTGTCAAAGATTACATTGGACGCACCGATTTTGCCAAGTCCCCGTCAAGAGTATAATATAAATTAACAATAAATAAGTAAAATTTAACCTCACATTTTTTTTATTCCGTGACAGGTTCAATCTCCTCATATTTTAACAAATATCATTTTCCTCCACTTTTCAATTCTGGGATAGTGCCTTTGGACGGGTAACTGTTAAGCCATTTTTTGAATCCTGGGAAAAAGTGGAGAATTTCTCGTGCAGTCCATTTGCGGCAGTTAAAATCTCAATAGTGCACGCAATAATTTATGCGCGGCTGGGCGTCCTTCGTGATGTAGTTTCTCTTCGTCAAACTGACCTACACACACCTGTGCAATACAGGATTTCATTTTTCTCGCATTCTAGGAAACCAATTCCCAAGTGGAAATGGCCTTTTTTCATTTTTTTGGCATTCGGGGCGCATTGATTACGATATATACTAACGTAGTTCAAACTATTATGGAGATCACAGGTAAACAAAATAAATTTGCGGTGAGGTGTCTTTAGCAAACTCTTTCATATAACTTTTAAATACTTATTCGTTTAAAGTGATTTCTCGTCGGCCACTTGTTTTGCTGAAAAAAGATATTTAGTTCCGAATGTCCGTAGCTTTAAAAAACTCTGAGAAGTTACAAACTGACGTCGGCAATTTTAATAATCTCAATAAACCAAGCAACATAATTTTTCTATCACCAAATAAGCCATTTTATATATCTGTTTGTCTTAAAGTTTCTAACGAATATTCTTTAGTAAGTCCTTGATGAACTAAATAATTAGTTCCAGTTTTTGCTAGCACATTACGATCTTATAAGCAAATAACTTTACATAAAAAATCTCAGAAAAATGTATAGAAGTATTTGGAAGAAGGAAGAGCATTTCATGAATCAATACTATAAAAGAGAAAGGTCCCTACAAATTACTATAAGACAATAGGACAACTTGAGTTTTGAGTCAAACATTTTGGCGGATTGAAAGGTGAAAATAGGCTGAAAATCAAGAACGAAAATCAAAGTAATGGGTAAATTAGTTAAACAAAGATACTGAGAAGAAGAAAAATTCCAATGAGTAGAAGACAAACGTGAAGGGAATGAATATATCTATAAATTTAATGTGTATATATGTATATATATATACGAGGGTCATCCGGAAAGTAGTACCCGTTCGTGCCGCATGAAGTGCTGACGACGCGAGTAGCCGCTGGACGAGGTCAGATAGCTTCAGTGGCTTGTCTGCCTTCTCTGAGCCAAGTTGCGTGACGCTAGCATTGCCTGTGTTGTTTCTGTGATTGTTTACAATGTTTAAAAAAATTGAGAACGCCGCCAGTTGTGAAGTGAGGGCAGTGATTAAATTCCTCAATGCAAGAAACGTTCGCCCATGTGATATTCATCGCCAATTAAAGGAGGTGTATGGAGACAATGTAATGGACGAGTCGTCTGTTCGGCGGTGGTGTCGCAACTTCAACATGGGGAGGGGGAACACACACGACGATGAGCGTTCGGGGAGACCGTCTGTCATTACAGACCAACTGGTGAGCTCAGTTGACGAATTCGTGAGGAACGATCGGCGCGTCACAATTGATGACATCTGTGAGCATTTTCCCAATGTTTCTCGAACAATTGTTCATGAAATTGTTAAACACCATCTGCATTATGCAAAAATTTGTGCAAGATGGGTCCCTCGCGTATCTCAATGAGCTGGCGGCGAAGGACTATGCAGCAGGAATACAGAAACTTGTCACACGTTATGACAAATGCCTTAATTTGCTTGGAGATTATGTTGAGAAGTAGTTTAAAGTATCCTCTTTCAAATAAAATTTTTTATGTTTGTTAATATTTACTTTTGTGTCTTTATTTCACGAACGGGTACTACTTTCCGGATGACCCTCGTATGTATGTATATATATGCGACCAGCTGATAATGCTCCAGAAGAGGTCAGTCATCGTTGGAGCCAGTCAACGTTAACAATGCGTTACCAACTTTATGAAATAGGCAAGTACAAGCGTCATACATTAGTTTTAGGTTTCCAATAAACCTCATAAAGATGTTCTATTTTGTAATTTTATTGCCAATTCTCTAACCAAAAATTGGCGCGATAAATAAGAATAATATCAATTTTAGAACTAATTAATGCATATTCATATTTTATCAGGAAAGAAAATTTATTTACTGTGAAATAATAGTGCAAGATATTATTCATATGTATGCAAGCATAAGGTTAATATATTAATCATTATGATTTTGTGAAAGATTAAAGTTAGCCTAAAGAAATTGCCTTTAGAAATGCCAGAAGAAAAATATTCTACTAAAATTCTCCGGAGAAGCCAACGACCACAAAAGAATAATGCGTCACGCACAGTAAAAACTATATGACTTAAGAGCGAAATTTTTTATGCGCAAGGTTTAGCGTACGTTTTTCTTCAATTGATATCGATTCATAAATTGTTCTTTGTGACTTTTATTCCATCGACATAAAACTATTTTTATGCCAACAATAAAATGTTATACACCAATCAAATGTTGGTCATTAAATGTGCATTTGATCATCAAAGAGGAGCAATCTTTTATCATGGAATGACTTTTCCAATGCCACACAATTACCAAGTTCAGATATCTCTACTTTATTTAACATTATACCTATATGTGTATCCTGAACCATTTTAAATACAGAATTTTTCTTCAAATTTAAAGTAAACTTATAAGAAACTGTCCAAGTTTTAGTACGAGTAATTAAAACAGACGGCCAAGGTATAGGTTCAGCTCTTAATATGAATATTTAAACTATAGATATTCACATATCTAAACAATTTTGCAATACAGCTAAACACTTCATTCACTGGAATTCATTGGCTAATTTTTTTCTAATACGAATTTGAACAACCCCAAGAACATCTGTATATGTTCATTAAATTTTAAAAGATTTTTTGAAGCGGATATATTGAAATATTTTTGCCACAATTTTAGATTTTCATCTATTTAATTTAAAAAAAAATGAATGACTCAATTAAAACTGTATCTGGTGAAATTTGGGAAAAAGTTAGCTTAAAAATGATTCAGTCATGATGGATTAAGCTAATTAATGTTTGTATTATTTTTACTCACTTAACATTCGAAGGAAATATTTCTAATTTTATTACACAAAAATCAGTTATATTCATTCCTTTCCTCACTCCAAAAAAAAGGCAATTTTTTTCCGAAAGACTTCCTAAAAAGGGTTATCTAACAGCACCCTAACCACGAATAAAGTGCTAACAAGTTAGTTCCTTCCCGGCGTAATTGGAGCGTCATGCTGTTTTTTTTAACGTAATGAGTTGTTGGAAGATGGAATGACTCAATTGATGCACATTGGGAACAGTAAAGTGGTGCTTGAATTTCGAATTACATCTCTCATAAATGATTCCTCCGAGCTTTGACGAATGAGCAGCGTGGAACCCGAGAGGAATCTGAAAAAAAATGAGTGACTTCCATTGCCGAGATGAAATCTGGACTTTCCTTCCTCCGCCTCCCTCTTACTCCTACGACAAAAATCCGCCCCTTTCCCCCTTCCTTATCCGCTCATCATCCATTCCGCAAATTGAATTTCGCGCACGATACCTTACCGTAATGGAAGAGGCCAATTTTTTTAATCCAAACATCAGGTCCCCGGAACAAAAAGCATTGCATAAAAAGTGACGTGGTTTTTAGGCCTCTACTTATTTCGTAGCAACAATCAAATTTCCAGGATGTAAAAAAAACCGGGGAGTAATTGGCGCAAACATTTTCCCGTTTTTGTCTCTCTTGACACGTGACCTAATTCACTGTTTCTTTCTGGTCTGGAAAGAAAAAAAGCGACAATGAAATTCGAGGAAATGTTTTTCAAATCGGCTTGCTCAATTGATCAATTTAAATAAGAAAACATAGTCTATGGACCATGCCGTGATAAATATTTGATATTCAGGGTGTGGCGTCCCAAAATCGTAAATATGATTAATATAGATCAAAGTAGAAAGAAGAGATAACTCACGAAAGGAAAGAATTCTGATAACTCACGGTTATGAGAATTAATCCATTTTTGTCATAATTTGATTTCATTTTCAGAGAAAAATAAATTAAATATTCACCCTGTAAATGAAAAACACTTTGCTTATGAAAAAGAAATGATAGTTTAGATTTAAAGAAATAGTATTCTTCAAATAATCTTCGCCCTCCAGCACTAAACATCACGCTTTTGCCCTCTTTCAGAACATATTTAAAAATTGTGCCAACCTCAATAAATGCTATCATAATTAGGTCGAAGGTGCTCCTTCGAATCCTTCGACTTGAAGACGCTGGCAGGATGGCCAACGAAACTGTCGTCACCGTAGAGACAACCAACGCAGATGGAGAACCCGGGAACGCAGAGACAAGCAATCCAACGCTGCGGGAACCTTCGTACGAGTACTTCAATTTGCTTAAAAGTCTTAAATTTAGGATTTTTATTCAAAATAAGTCAGTAAATACCATGAGATAAAGATGCTAAGCCAACAAATATGGCAATGGTATTATCACACGAAAGAGAGCAATCATTCAACACCTCCTGTCCCAAGAAATAGAAAAATTTCATTATTTTTCCTACACACTAGTCTCCATGAAGCGCTGAGTATAACTTTACAAAACCATAACTATATGTGGAAAATATTTAATAGATTCAGTGAGATAAAAATAGACGCAAGATAAATATATACTGAGAGCTAGAGAATGGGGAACATTGTCCATGGAAATTCTAACACTAAAATTGATATTCAGCCAAGACATTCCTTCACTCTCATGTGGCGTACGTAGGTAGGTAGGTAGGAGGAGCTGGTGCTTTGCAATGGCCGATGAGTTCAGTCCGGGAGTGGATCGGGGAAATTATGTCACGGGTATGGGAGGGAATAGGAAGAAATTGAAGGAAAGGAGGGTGGAGGGAAGATGCATGGATAGAGAGTCGTATTTATTTTGGGGCGAAATTGAGACTATGGAGTCTCTTCTACCACCTAACCCTTTGTCACACATTTACAATATTGAACTCAGGGATGAATTTCACAGACACAAATAGCATTAGAATTAATACACACTATATCTTAAGACTAACATACAGAAACACACGATGATAGTATTCGAGTGAATATAACCAGAAATCGCATGATGGAAATCTTATGAATCCTCGAAAACCAACGGACGGTCGTCTGCAGAGAGTTGAACCGGAATCGCCAGAGTGGGAGGCGGGATAGAGGGTGCCTGAGATGTCGCCATTTCGGGAGGAAGTAATTAGGGGGCGAAAGTTGCAACAATGAGTAAAGAAGCTGGGACATTGGTTTCAAGAGAGCGACATGAAGCTAATGAGACCGAAATAAATAAAAGCATGGATTCTCGTATATTGCATTTTGAAATTCTTTAACGGTAATTAAAACGTTATAAATGTAATGGAGGTATTAAGTGGTATTTAAAGTCAATTGTAGCGGGTAGAGGTTTTTTAGGGCAAAAATGAGTCACATTTTCACTGATCGATACTTGGATGTGTTATTACATGAATGAGAAAACGTTTTATATTAACTGTTCTCCTTCAAATATAAATCTTACTCAGGCTATAATAATGTACTCTGGAACAATGGCTATTCAATGTTTCTCACTCATAAGTAGACACACATTCATGGGTTCGTACTTAAAAGAGTAAAACACAAGATGTAGAACGCGTATGAGATTAACATGCCATTCTTAATGTTAATATCTTAAAATAAAAGAAAGCACCATTGGTATTTTCTCGATGAGTCACGAGGAACGTAATGGCACTTTGAGTAAGGAACAAATAAAGACAGGGAGCAGAAGGGTTGATCAACTTAATCTGGAGCCCAAACACGAAAACACATTAAAAGAAGAAAATTGGCGTGGAATTCCAATAACAAAACCCTTTTGGAATAAAACGCGGCGGAAGGATGACGAGGGATAAGGACGGGGGAAGAACAATCAGGAGAAGAATGATTCAAAATGGTGGAAGGCAATCAAAGGGAGAAGATTAAAAAAGTGGCGTGCGCACGAAAACAGACTTCAAGTCCAACGCGAGAAGAACGGCAGGGAGAAAGAGAGAGAGGGAAAGCGGGGAATGGGGAAAGGATAGGCGGGGGCGATGAAAAGAGCTGGTCCCATCCTCGACGGTTCCCCTTCCTTCTTCCTACGATGAATCCACAGCAAAGAGATGGTGATTTCATGATTCCCCTGGCAAATATAATGTGATCAGAAGACGTCCCTCGAAAATATGAGGGAATACACGCACATCAGACAGCACGAATCCTCTGGAAATTAAGGAAATTAGCATCTTTTATTCCCCCATGACATAACTTGTTTCCAGCCTCTCCCCATGCATCCCTCCCCACCCGCCATGTTGGCATGAAATTCAAGGGTTGAATTTGGCCCGAATAAATACCCTAGACAGGATACTTATTGAGAGGACCTGAATATAGATGGTCGTCAACCTGTGTCAGATACATTGATTTCAGTAATATTCATGCATATTTCAAGTGTGTTACATTAATATATAATTTTTTAAGTTAGTTTTTCACACTTAAGGAGATCAATTAAAATAAATGAGTACTACAATCATAAATCTAAATTAATTTAGCAAACAAGAAAACAGCTGATATTCATCATAAAATTAAATATTAGGAAACATTCAATTAAATTTCGGTCTTAATAATTTTTAAACTTTTGTTCAAACTAAAAAATCGCAATCTTAAGGACTCAAATTCATTGTTTCCCCCAGTTTCCCACAGAAAACCAGCATTTGTAAATCTTTGAAAAGGATTCAGCGATGATGGTTTATTATTTATAGCAATTAAGTATTTTACAAAATATATAGATGCTTTTTTTCGCCAATGTAGTTCAAATGCATTTTAAATGCTACATTTAATTTGTAAGAGCTCAGAATTTCATATATTCAACGGCTGATGCAAATTTCCGAAGGTCATGTCTCCCATATTTCACATGTAAAGTTGACGCGAGATTTTTTTAATTCTAACACAAAGGCAGATACCACTTCCTACACAAAGGCAACTATCATATAACTCTAATTTATAAATCTCTGATCAATGTCCAAAACCACTAAATTGTGAGAACATCGGACACTCTCCAATATATTATGAACAACAAAGACATTAGAGGAAGCCCCACGCATTTAACAGCAATGAGATTAAGCCCCATTACACTGAGAAAAGTTATTCAAATTTGATGAAGCCCTTGCGTTTCCGTATTGGAAAATATATCAAAAGCTTTCAAGAGTAAAAAATCAACGGTAGATGTTATCGGTCCCTTCGAAAGAGCTTATTGAAACGGATTTTTTGTAAGTTAAGAACAGTCTCCTCTTGAGTTTCACCAGCGGCTTCGGTCGTTATAAGAGGCTTTGCAACTATGGAAGCGACTATATGAACCGCACTGTTTGGAGAAAACTCGCATACGACACAAAATAAAAACCACAGCCAGAAAAACCTGCCTAAGTTTCGTTTGATGCTGGTAAGCCTCCCGGTGTGTTGAGAATGCAACCGACCGCTTAATAATAGGTTGTTCCACATGAAGTTAGCAGAACGAAAGATTGTATTCCCTATGGAGAAGGAACTAAAGCCTAGGACCCTCAAAGACTAAAAATAAAAATACCTAAAAGCTCTCCTTGCCGATGATTAGTTTCCCATCAGACTTCCCCCAAGGAATGGAAGGCACTCCCATTGTACTCCAGCATTGTGTCAGTCTATGCAGGAAACCATTATAGAAAACATAATAATGATAAGAACTTCGTAGAAACTGATGGATGGACAAGGAACTAAACAGGAGCCTGGTTCTATTTCCTGATTTTCTGTAGCTTTTCACTATGGACGAATAGAGACACGGTCACTGGAATCCAACCAAGATGACCTCTTCTTTCGATTGCTAAGGGCAAGATTGGACGATCGCCAAATGAAGATTTAAAAAATTGTAAATGAAAGTTATTGCCTTTTGCTAGAGCAGCTAAGTAATACGTGGGACTCCTTCATTATTTTGGTAAAACTTAAGCACATTTTCACGCCCGAGAAACAAACGTCTTGATTGATTGATCCCAAAAAATATATAAATAAACAAGTACTTGAAACATTCGTTGCCATCTTTTTGAAAGAGCTATCTAAATTTCCTGGACGTAAGCTATACCCATGACAGTAGTAGCATAAGGTGCATTTGTCTTATTCAAGTGAAATAATAGGCAACAATAATGCATATGGAATCAAAAAAAGTAAACGAAGAAAATAAATGAAAAAATATTTTATTTTATGCTCAGAAAAGAATGACTGGCATAAGCATATTAGCCGATCCACTACAAAAACGTTATTTCTTAATAATTTCGACTTCCGTCTTCCTCAGAAGAGACAGTAGTCATATATATGTAAAATATATATATATATATATATATAAATATATTTGTATATATACTCATTTAAATGGAAACAGATATAAGGAAAAGGGATAGGAACAGACACAAAGGACGAACACAGGAGAGGTGTGGAAGGCGGAATCCAGAAGATCACGAATGTAAAAATATTTCCTAGACCGGGATTTGAACTCCGGATCTTTCCACTTGCCGGGCGGAGGCTGTTAACCACTTAAGCTATCCAGGAAACGTAATTTACACTGAGATCTGCGATAAGACAAATGCACCTTATGCTGTTCCTGTCATGGGTATAGCTTACGTCCAGGAAATTTAGAGTGTGTGTGTGTGTGCGCGCGCGCGTGTGCACATATGTGTATGTGTGTATACGCAGACACACACGGACATGTGCACGATGATATGATATAGGGACGATAGTAATAGTAGTAGAGAATATGAGATTATCAGTAATGGAATATGTTGCTATCAAAACAGGATGAAAATGAAGTGGATTGACAGTGAAAAATGAAGAAATCTTGAAAGGTGGGTGTAGAGAGAAGCCTACGGGGAACAGGATGTATTAAGAGAGTCGCTAACATACAATTCCCGGTTTGATAAGCCGTGATAATGATGGAACAATGATACATAGTTTATATTTATCTCTATTATTTTATTCTAAAATTAACATTAATTGAAGATCGTCGTGTTCTTGATTTCGCATGCAATCCTTATGTAATGAAAAAGAGTAACTGCGGTAAGCATTACGGAAGAAAATGAATTAATTTTTGCGAAATACGCCATGTTGCAAAACAAATGCTTTGGTAATCATTACTACGGGTGATGAATCAATATGCCTTCGGGAGTTAGCTTTTAGCGTTATCTCCGGTGAGTAGTCATGAGCAGACCACAGCTGCTATCAATCCCTTAGGCCGAGGCGACATACTACGCCACGAGGTTACTCAACTAATAGCAAGAAAAGGTCTCTCAGTATACACAGTTAGCCATCATAGATTTCATCGCGATACAAATGAATTGGGGGTTATTTATTGAATGACCATTGTTAAAATTGCAATTCCGATTAATGTTGGGAATAACATTTGTTTTTGTCTTGAAAATTCCTTAAAATGAGGGTGATTTTTTAAATTAAAAATTATCTCAATATTGGTATGGTAAATTATACTCCATTGTGTTACGATTCAAGTATTTTGAAATAAAATATTGAAATATTTTCCTTAAACACACAAAATGTGGTTTAGTAGTTGGTATTATTATACATTTAATTTCAATTATGATGCAACACTCGTTAATAATTATAAAATGAAAAAATAATGGATACAGTGGATACAGTTTGAGTTACGACGAAAGCCAAACTTAAAATTAATGTGATGCGCTATCAGTCCCTTGCAATATTTCGCAAAAAACAAAATAAAATTCATTTTGATAAGAGGAAAAAAACAGATGAATGAATGAAGTTTGCGAGCTACCATCGAGGCATTAGAAACATGATTTCAGAAAGGAGGAAATGCAATTGGCGTACATATTATTACCGATTTTCCAATATGAAATACTAGAGCGAAATGTTGGTAGGAGCATATGAAAATTCCTTTCCCTACATCTGATGCGAATCTGTATTCGGAACCACCTAGTTGTCTCGTTGTTTCCTCGGAACGATATTCGAAAACACTCAAAAATGTAATATACGGAGATGAAAAAAATCATCTAGAGAAAAAATAATCTTTGAGAAATATCAGAAGGGAGATATGCCACTCGAGCCACAAGGAGATGTATTTACTTTGCAAAATGGCGTGTACCCCAAAATCACGTGTAATTCCCGTTCCCATCCGTTGATCTCCGGCTGAGTCCAGCTACGAGATATTTGCAGAATTCGCATCTCTTGGTTTTCTTTTGTCGAGAGCGCTTGTTCTTTTGGTATTCCGAAACAAGGCCACTCGCGCACTCGATTGCTCGCTACCCCAAGTTTTGAGAATGTCGCTAGCAGCTTCGAGAATGCTTCAGAATGAGGGAAAAAATAAAAGAATATATAAATAGAAAGAGATAAGAGATGCACGCATAGAATCGCGAAACATTTCAACAAATCTGAATATTCTCTTTAACTCAAATAATATAAACCTAAACGAACTTCCTTCAAATGCTAATTATTTATCATTAACGTCATGAAAGTTTTTCGACATTTCTATCGCCATAAAATATCGATGCATGAAAGTATTCGCATTTTCAACCATCGATGGCAAATTAAAATTTACCTTCGATGCATGGTAAATTGGATAATTGCCTAGGAGATCTCGTGACGACAATTGAAGTTAGATTTAACTAATAGCGAGTTTCGGTCAAATGGTCTTTTCTTCACGCACTTTATTAAATGATAGACGCATGTGAAATAAAACCTATAAAATATTCCCGCATACATTTTGTTTCCTTCTTTTGATTGTGAAATTAAAGCTGCTTTCCATTATTGAAACCAATGACTTTACTCGGCGCAAAAGCTCTCAGTTGCATACAAGGCAACAATGTCAACAAAAATGGGATTCCAAACAAACAAGATGGCGTGTTTCAGAAACGGCATTTGTCTATACACACTGATTGCGATGTATAAAGATAAAATGGAAAAATCTTGACAAAATCTATGCCACGTATTCCCTGTTGCAGGGAAGCGGAGAAAGTTGTTATAGTAAATATCACAACTACCTCTGTATATTTCCATTCCCACTCCAGTAATTTTCCAATTCAACCACAATATCCGAATTTAATATTTCCATACGTGTAACTAAATTAAACTCAAGACAATGAGTCACGATGGTGCTAAATGAAACATGACAGTATGTAAACTAAAGTGTTCTTGAAAAGATTTGAGACAATTATGAAGATGTACGGAGTAGATTAACTTCATTTAACATTAAATTCTGCATTAAGTTAATTTAAACTTCATGAATTCTCTCTCAAAAATCTTTTTCATTCATCCTCTCTATATTTACACTCCGCTCGCATCTACGTCTGCGAGGGATTTTTCAAACTGACGACACAAGAGCGCACGCGAGGGCAGAACAGTCACGCTAGCTTACTCTGAGCGCATATTTTAGACATGTCCTCGTAAAATTTATCCTTAGTTCCTGCAGCTAATATGGGGCTGTAAATATGTCATATTGACACCAAATCCATCACCAAAGAAAATTATTTTCCAGGAATTGGAGTAATAAACATCAAATTACAAACTAGACGAATGATGAATGGCAAAATAAGGCTATTCAATTGCGGGTTTGTCCAATACACCACCTGTCTAATAGTAATAAATAGGCAAGTTCTGTCGGTCTGTATAGCTATTCATTATTAAGGAGAATAAGAATAAAACTGGAGGGGGAAAAAAGCAATATGTGGTCTAATTCCATCATGGCATGCATCATTTTAACTAAAGAGAAATAAAACGAATCTCGTTATTGAAAAATAATGTATGAAAATTTGCCAAACGTTTTCCTTTCCCCTGTATATTCCGTAATAATTTATTTCATCATATTAGTTCATGTGTCTACCATTTGTTTACTAATTATATTGTACATTCATGGCAGTTTTCGGAGCATAAGGGAATAAAACTAATGTACTATATATTAGCTTATGTATGCGAAATCACATCCAATGCCCCTTTTAAATTACATTTTTCCTCTGCCTGACCTTAATTCTCAATCGCAATATAATTCTGACGAATTCGGTTGCGTCCATATAGTATCCATTCACACATGCTACTAAAAGTTTTAGCGATGGTGATTCTGATAAACTTCATACCTCCCATTTTTTTATTTTATTTCCTTCGTTAATATGTTTACAGCGATAAATTGAGCAAACTGGATCCTAAACTATGTACAATAGCAATGGTGTAATAACTATTTTCCGTCTAGCTATGGAAATGCATTACCTATCTAAATCGTATTTAACACATTTATTTAGCATTCACTTTAATATGCTATCTTAGGAATGAGGTTTAATTCGTATAAACACAATATTAAAAAATTATCAATTATTTGAGCAGAAAAAATCAAATCGTATTAAAGTAAAATTTACGCTCAACGATCTTCATGCATTTGTTGAGTAGTGCTACTCGTCCAGTTTCAGGAAATCAAAAAGCTAATAGGGGCTACATAATAAAATAAAAAATAAAATAGCTAGGAAATAAAAAAAGCTAAAAGGGACACAAGTTTTTCCCAAATCATCGTTTTCATTGCCATTAGCGCGATTGACAATACAGCTGTTCACAAAATGCATATTGTGTTGACCTACCATTAAGATACCGCCAATCCATGTGCAATTATGAGAAATAATTCAGTTCACCTGAATCGTAATCCTAAACAAACAGTTGCTTTAAAATAAATCCATGTCGTAGGCAAAGCACCGAAGGCACTTGCCGGAGCATAGCCGGAGAAAACTAAAAGAGCGACTATTGTGAGTGATCGCGAGGAAGAATTCCTTCCTCCTCGAAGCCTCATATCTTCAGCTACATCTACACAATACCCCGCAACCCATTGCAAGGCGAGGGGTGTTAGGTCACCACCGTTAAAAGAGAATGAAAACATGTGCAAAACCAACAAATTCACACACACACGCACGCACAGAGGCGAATGTAATATTAATGCGAAAACCTTTTTAACTTACACGCATGTAAATACGCATGCTATCAACGAACATACACATGCATCTACCTATATGCCTTATGTCTAAGCAACGTTTAATCTTGTCCTGACTTGTTAATGGAATGTATTTAATATTTCAATTGTGACTTTGGTTCCTTACTCTAATTATCCCTGATTTTTCGGGGCATGAACGAGCATTTGTATCTATCTGTACAGGAGTCTATCTACCTATCTTGTTGTCTTTCTGGTCTGATCTACCTAAGTTGTTTGGGGCCACAATAATACCTTTGGTGTCATTGTTTAACTCTTGTATTCTGAAGCTTTCTAAAAGTCTTAAGTCTTCCATGTTCTCTTCGCATCTCAAGTGGCTCCAATCCTAATTCCCCTAAAAGGCCTGTCACATTCATTTTCTTATTGTAACAATTTTTGACGAATCTGGTCAAATCTGGATCGCAAATACCTGTGGCGCATTCCAAATAAGGTCTAACTAGATCTAAATAACAACTCTCTTTTACTTTCTCATTACATTTCCCCTATCACCCGTTTAATGAAGCGGAGTTCTTTAAAGCGGATCCGCAAAACGTTTTGTCCGAATATGTGCTCCTCATGAAAGGTGTGGTACTAGAACTACCCCCAAATATTTAACTTGATCTGCCGTAGTTAGCACTGAGTCCTCTATTTCATAATATATGTCCTGTTCGCCACTTCCTTTGCTCCAAAATCTTTATTTCTAATTGGGACTAATCATGCGAATGGCCTCAACCCCGGTTTATCCTTTCCATTTTTCGAATAATGGCGGAGCACCTAGTGATGGATTGAGAGAAGAGCGAGATGCGTTTCCCTCCCATTGATCGTTCCCAGAGCAGACAAAGTCACCGTAAACGCGGTTGAAAATTGAATGACTCGTCACGAACGTGCACACCAGATGGGCATCCATTGTGATCGTTGCTCTCGGGGATGTATTTTTTCTCCGCGAACAGAAGTAATGAAAGAAGCATTTCCCCCGCTCCTTCCTCGCTCTCTCGACGGAAGAAATCCCCGTTCGGGGATTCCCAGGATCAGCAACAGAGATCTCGGTGACGAAGACGGAGTACCCACTCACTATACGTCATCTCGCACGTTGTCCCTCCATTCTCCTCACACTTGAAGCCCACAGTCGCGTTATGTTTTAAACTTATAAGAGACACGATTTTATAATCAAGAAATAGGATGAGGAAACGTATCGACGGTAATTCTCTTGGAACGAAAGAAAATCTTGAACTCTTACACACATTATCTTAAAAGTTTCTAGCGATTCAAAAAATTCATCCGCTATAATGTGCGACTTTTCTGAGGCCTGAGAGTCAACTTAAATGCCAAAAAGAAGACGAATATCTGAGGCGATTTTGACATATGCTGAATCATTCCAATAATTACTCATTGTTTAGCGATGCGAGCAGAATCTTAAGATTCATTATTACCATACAAAGAAGCCAAATAGCAATGAGAGATTTACTTTTAACACATCATACCTCGCCATGATAATGCTCTTTTTGTATAATTCAATGTTTATGATAAAACTTAAAATAATTCTGTATTTTAAGCGATCCAATAACTGTTTTTATAAACTCATTCTTTGTTAAAGGCAAAATATATTTTATATAGATTATGAATAAAGATTCGCTATCATTTGCATTGCGTCCGTTGTTTCAACAGCTTTTCCAAAATTTTAAAATCACTATCCTCGATTTAAAAAAAAATATTGCAAGTTACAAAGTATAATTCACAAGTTTATCAATAAACAAACTAACCATTACAAAATCATTAAAATCAACCTCCAAATCTTCTACTTGAAAGATTTATACCGATAGTTTAACAGTCTGTGAATTATACCAACTATCCATAACTCAACATTTAATATCTCCTATTGCATTGTACTGCAAATACTGCCCTTAAGTCCCACGTAACCTCTTTGAGCCGTAATTTTTGTTGCCCTTCCTTTGCTAGCGTATTCATTCCATCTCCGGCGTTTCAGTCAGCGTCACCAACATATCCCTTGTTAAGAGCCACTACTAAGCCGTTCGGAAGTTTTAAAAGTTGTATTGCGACTGCTAATTAGACATGATATTGGCAGGAGGTGAAGGGAAGGAGGGAGGGTGAACGCAATAAAAGAGTTTAATCCAATCGATGCGAGCGTGGGACCTTTTAGTTGCGTCTTTTCTGCCAACTTCCCGACCAGTGAAGATCAAGCAGTGGCAATGGCAGAAGATGGGGATGGAAGTGGGGAAGGAAATCAAAAGAGAAGAGAGGAGAATACTATGGGAGAAGAGGGGGGGAGGGAAGAGAGCGCGCGTCGAGGAGAGTGAGGGAGGGAAGATGGATGGATGGAGTAATCCCTGGAGGTGGTGCAGTTCGTTTGCTTGGTCGGTCCGCGCCTGTCTGAAGGGGGGCGAGGGGGAGAAGGGAGTTGATGGTGATGTACGGGGTTTATGGTGGCTTGGGGAGTGTCCTTCGCTCTTAAAAGGTGGCGAGGGGTAATGAGAGTGGGGCTACGGTGGAGGATAGAGAGAGAGAGAGAGAGGGGGGGGGATAAGGAGGGAGATAGGAAATGACGTCGGGAGGAGGGGGGGGAAAAGATGTCAGAATCTAGGCCGTTGGTAATTGTTCCCCCACGTCCTTCGCTCTGCCGCCCAATTAAAACGATGGCACTCACCATACATATATATGTGTACTCTACACAAGTGAACGCCGTTGTGTGTACCTGCTAAACTATGCTCTTCAAAATACTATACCTACGAGTCTATACATATGTACACATGGGTATGTCGGCGTCAAGGTTCTGGATCGGGTTCATAGATTTCAACGGCAATTCCCGCAGGGATGGGCGTGCGTATGAGAACTCCACTCCTCTGTAGTTACTAGATACTAAATAAACAATTTCGCTGCTGTTTCATTATTTCTTTCCCCAATTGGAAGATTGTATAGGCATTCTACTGTGCAAAAAATTTGGAGCAGCTGCTAAACTAAGTTAAAGCACTCGAGACGGCTAAAGCAGTTCGATTTGCTTCAAATATCGATTACTTATCGTGCATTATTTTCGTCGTGGAAATGTCAAATCATTAGATACAGGATACCCGCTGGTTGATGCTTTTTCCATTCTCCTTACACATCGAGTAAAAGAGTTCCTAATGTATTCACATTTAAATGGACTTTTAACTTTTTCACCAGGAAACTAAAATGAGTATATGTTAGCATTCTAGATGTAGCGATTATTTAAATACAGGTATATGAATGCGAACAATAAGGACCTAATCTATGCAAAGATTAGAAGGAGAAAACTATAATCTTCTAGAAAAAATTGTCTCGTCAATCCGTCTATTAAGATACATTAAGATTAAATTTTACATGAATTTCAAATATTTTATGATGGCATTATATTTTTAAAAGAAATGGAAGGAAAAAGTTAACGACTTTTCTCCCATGTGAGCATAGAATTTGACATATTTATAGTAAAACAAATCGACTGATCGAAGAAGATATTGAACAAAGCAGTCTCCAATCTTCATTTAGGGATCGTCAAATTTAAGTTATCCTGCTTTATATTACTGGCATACCGAGACGCATTTTTGGCAAATCGATATTTTGAGAAATTTTTTTCATTTAAGTTATAGCCAGCGGAAAGCTAGAAAAATCAATGTAATAGGCTGAAAATAGGATAGATAAATGGATAAATAGGTTTAAAAAAGTCTCTTTAAGAGATAAAGATATTTCCTATAAGGGATACTTAGAGAGATTTTAGGCAAGGTTTCAATGTGTAAAAAAATACATTATGCCATCACATCGTTCCCCAAGCAAATCCTATACACATGACAAAATTGGCAAACAATTTAAGTAAAAATTACTGCAAAATCTAGAATCATTCGTCAAATCTCCTTGTCTTAGAGCAATATGAATGTGACATATCAATAATCTTCTGAACCTTTTGTCCATGAAATCATTTTGCAAAATGAAACTCTTGCATCGCAAGAAAAATAAAACGATAAACAGTGGAATGTTCTGGTGCACACAATAGCTCCTCGCCTCCTCTCGAGAGAGTAAGACCGTTTCGCACTCGAGCACAGTGATAGAGTGGACGACGAGAGAGGACGGTGGCCCTGTTGCTACGAGTGGCGGTTCCGTGTGACAAATCTGGGTGGGTTGAAGGATCGGAGAGTGCTTAGAGGAGCCGCACGGGGAAACCAAGCGACGACCCCGGGCGTGGAGGGCGTGGCGGGAGAAGAGGGAGCACGGGAAGGAAACACGGTCATGTGTCGACATCTCAAATGCTGGAACACGAAAAAAAACGAGATCTCACACACACCGACAAAATCCTCGGTTTGGAGAGCAGGGGAGGGAAAGGGCAGGGGAGAGGAAGGGCAGGGGAGAGGAAGGGCAGGGGAGAGCAAGGGCAGGGGAGAGGGAGGGCAGGAGCGGGATTGCATGGGGAAGAAAGGAGAGGAACACTTCAAACACAGCCTCCATTGGTCTCGTTCGTCCCTTCATTCATCCATTGCCCCTTTTTTTGATGATGCACGGATCCTCCACCTCCACCCTCATCCACCGCAGAGAGAGCTGGGTGGGGCGGACCGCAATGGATATTAAACGGGGGGGGCGTCGGTGTCGGAGACGGGAGAAAATTGAAATCCCGGTCTCGTGGGCTTGCCGTTCAAGAGAAGGCGGTGGTGGGAGGGCGACGGTGAGAAGGAGGAGGAGGGGACTCAAAATGTGGACAAATTCGGCGTCAAGGATTTTGAGGAATGGAGGGAGGAGAAAGGGATCGAATGCGGAGCTCGCTCCGTCTATGGAGGAAGATATGGACGTGAGGAATGGAGAGGATTTTGAAAAATAAAGTGGATCTGGTGGATGCGAGGGTAATTCTGGATTTGGACGCCGAAACAGGAGGGATAGGAGACAAAGGGGCGAAGGAAAATTAGAGGAAAGACGTATTGGAGCCGAGGGTGGAGGCATGACGACGTCAGGAATGGGAGAGGGCGTCAAACGGAGATTTGCATTGACAGAGCCGTGAAAGGAAATGGCGGAGTGAAATACTATCAAATCTCAAAATCGCACAATATAAACCAAATACAAAACTCTACCAAGTACAATTAGCTAATATCGATAAAATATACATATTAATCAACATGGAGGTTGGTTTGATAGTGAGGGTGGACCTCACAAAATACTAATACCAATAACCATGTGACGTCCACACATCAGGGTAGGGGAGAGATTCGCCTTTCTCTATGCCACCTGCGATTTCTCAGGAATACCAGGTGGTCGAAAATCCACATTTCTTGAATGTAAATAGGGGTTATCAGTGAAATCACCCGGAATCATAGTCGCCTAGGGCAGTGGATCAGCGCTCTCTTCACTAAGTCCATCCGTCCACCTATTCTTTACTTTAAATTCATATTCGCAGAGCAAATGAGATCGCGAGAAGGAATAAAAGTTATACAAATTTCGCTTCCATGCTTGCATGATAAATCCTACTTCAAATTTTTGAAACCTTTACCCTCTCTAACAAATTAAGAGAAAATGGCAGATTATATGATAGCAAGATGAAAAAATTGCAGTTATATTTGGCAACTACCCGAGTAACTAAAATTCATATTACTAAAAGAAACTTTTATGTATTTTCTCTGCCCTGAACTACGGTACTTCCTCTGAATCCAATTCGCAAAGGGAGGCTTGAAAATAGCAAAATGATCGTTCTCTGGAGAATTCGAATTAAGGGATGAAAATAAAACCAATTATTGCCGGAATGGGTTACAAAGTAAATCATGAATGAGACCATTTAATACATTCCTAATTAAACGAAACTATCATGGTTTAGATATCAATAATCAGTAATACAACAGCTAAGAAAATGAGTGAATGAAGGAGGTACAAGGTTTTGAAAGGGAACGAGTCTAAAATGAGGTGAAACATACGCATCTTTTTTTATCCCTCTCGCGCTTAATCTGGAGAAAAAAATGTATATAAATCAATCTGTCCGTTCTACATGGTACTTCTTATATTTTCTATGACTGAACAGTATTTACGATGTAATAAGTATTAAACGTAAAAATCCGTGCGTGAATGAAAAAGTTTGAATCTAAATATTAATGTGATTTCAGGCGTACATGACCTATTTCTTTTTAAATTTTCCGACTACAGCCCGCATATTAGTTCAGTGCCAATTTGGAGCAATTTAATAGAAATCCTAAGGCTAAGCCGTGTACTTATCGTGCTGTAATCCATGACACATTTCAAAAAATATTAAAATTTCTTTCTGGAAAAGGATACCACACAGAGTCCGTCATTTAGATGGGGGTTTCAGTTACAATCAGCGTCAATGCATGGCCGCAAGGCGCATGATTCCGCGATAAAACGGGATGAGAAGTTCCCCGAGGTCGTCCTTGGCATGGAGGCGACATTTCACATTGATCATCGGAAAAGGCTGGGGAGTCTTTCGCTACCTCTACAGCGCACACTTCGCCCACATCCCACACTCCCCTTGTCAACCGAGCGTACTATATCACCCTGTTCCGCCCCCCCCCCCACTAGCCTCATATGCCGCTCCAGTTTGGACCACACGCCAGTCAACGCCATGCCTTCAGTGATTTGAATCCCGGACTCTCAGGATACGAGACAACGTTCCCTTCTGCGTCTGTCACAACACCGAGTGGTCAGGACTGAAAATTTCACTTCTCTGGAGTATCAACCTTTCATCTGTCGCAACCAATCCAGCTTTCCTTACGATCCACAACCAGCCCACAACTAAAGCTTCTCCTTAACTAACCGTATGACGTCCTTCGCAAACACCCAACTTTACCTCGATGTAAATTTGTCACTTTCCCCTTCAGTGAGCCAATATCAGTGTAAACCGCAGGGGCGGTGAAAACGAGGCCGCCATCATCGAGGAAACTGCGATATAGAATATAAATGAGTCCGCGACACGTAGTTCACGCTCCCAGAGGCTATAACAATGTCAGGTTTGGTATGAAAGCGTACTTGATAGACTCACTAATGAGGGTGTAGTAAAAGAGAGCCAGTCTATCTTACACGCGGCAGACAAAATTATAAAATCAGAAATTACGTATATTCTAGCCAGAAGACAACAATTTAGCATATTTTTAAATTTGGTCAGATAATGCACAGCTGAAAAGGAAATGCTTTCCTTACTTAATTTTATAAAGTGCCGATCAAGCGTTTTTTTTTAATCATGTATAATGTTAATTGTTTATACATACAGGTATACAACAAACATATATATGCGTGTGTTTGTATATGTTATATATATATATGTATATATATATATATATATATATATATATATATATATATATATATATATGTTTCCAAAAATCCGTGGTTCAAATCCCGATCAAGAAAACTTTTTGTGCTTGTGATCTGCTCGATTCCACATACCCCATCATTTCTGCTCTTGTCTTTTGTGTTCCTATCCCTTTTCCTTGTATCTGTATTCATTAAAATGAATACAGATGTAATATAATGGAGTATAGAGAAAAGGAACAATATAGATACAGGGAAAATAAATAGGAACATATTAAAGACAAGAATCAAAATGGTGGGTTAGGTGTAATCGAGCAGATCACTAGCGCAAAAAGTATCCTTGACCTAGACTTGAATCACGGATCTTCGTATTACTTAGGCGATGCTCTTCACCACTTAAGCTATGGAGTTAAAGTGTTTCAAATTGAAATCTTCGCGGTGTTTATGAAACCAACTGCTCCAATTCTTTGGCTAGCAGATGGCATTAGGGAGCCACTTCACCTAACAAAGAATAAAAATGGACGAGGACACAAGAGGGAAAGTATACCATACAAAGTAAGATCTCGTGCTTTCCCGGCGTGAAGGATGAAGTTTTCTTGGGTCTTCCACCGGGTCAGGGGTTCCATGTTGGCCAACGTTTCGTTCCTGGATTCGTGCATCGCCCTATCCCTGAATCATCTACCCTTGAGGACGATGCACGAGTCGAGCATGGACACGTCGGCCAATATGGAACTCCTGACCCGGTGGAAGACCCGAGAAAACTTCATCAATCATACTAAGTCTCAAAGGAGAAGAGCATTGCCTTTCATGGTGTGCATAGCCAAAAGACGGAAACGAGCCACATTGGCCAAATACACATTCAAATACGAAAGATATGACTCTCTTTTTTCTACTTTCTCATTTTATCGTATTGTTCCATGGACGAAAAGGGAGATAGCGAAAGGAAAACCAAAACCAAGAAATGGAAATGTGTGGGTTTAAGAGCGTGAAATATGGACATTGCGGTGCCACCAAGAATGTGGGAATTGATGCTTCGTGAAAGAGAAAGAATAAATATTTATATTTTCGACAATGGCTGAAAGATTTCTCATAATGCCAAAAAAAAGGCTTGCTTTGGAAAAATTAATTTAAGAAATAAATACTTAAAGATGGAGACTGTAAGGGTGAAATGCAATTAAACGGAGGAAAACTTATGCCTAGTGTCAAATCAATGTTATTTTAAAAATAAAGGACCATGAATTAAGTAATGTTGTAGATGAAAATTGTATTATAGTATCGAATTAAGGTGGATTTAATAGGAAAAGTGCGAACCATTTACGGGGTCACAGACACTGGGATGAGGATTAAGCATGCTGAGATTTGTATCTTCTGGAGACGAATTCTGATGGAGATTTCGAGTTCCATTAAGCGAACATTTCAAGCGTTTGGAATGCTCAAAAAGCTCTCCCACGGCTAAAGTCAGTTCGTTTCACAGATGCCATTGATGCCACGATACCCGTCATACTGTGAACTGAAGATGATGCATAATTTATGCTGCACAAATTTCCAACTGTGGGGAATAACACATTGAATACGAAACTTTCCAATTCAAAATCAGGGATGAAAACCAACCGAAATATGACACTGTCTTCTCCGTTCCAAAGAAACTTCATAGTGGATATTCGTCTCTTTTGCGATATAAATGAAAGTGTTCTGTGCAGATTATATAAATAGTTTAGTTTCTTTCTAAGGCAAAATCTCCGAAGCGAGAGGCGAGAATGACACCAGTCGCCTTTCGATTCGGTTGACGCCACCCAGACTTTAACGTCTCACCGGTTTAATTCTAAGTAGCTCAATTTATCTTGCTTCAATTCCATCTTTCATCAGAGCCCACCTCCATCGCTGACACACGTTAATGAGATTTCTATTCATGCGGATAATTTCCATATTTCCTCGTTCGCGTGGTTTTTGTACCTGGTTTTTTTCATTTCGTGGAGTCACGAGGGGAGAAAACTACGCCATTTCGCGCGGGTGGTGCTCTCGAGAAACTTACGGTAACACTTACGAGGGCACATTTCAGTGTAACGGTCCGAATGAAGCCGGACGAGGACAGAGGCACAAACGGAATAACCTCTGAACTGGAGGTTGAAGAGAAAGAGATGGAAGCAGGGATAGAGTCATGGGAATAATTAAGTGGTACATCTCGGAGTAGATGGAAAGGAGGAGTCGAGAAACAAGAGAAAACACCGCGGGCACGCAAAAAATTCTGAAGTCAGCGAAGGGAAAAAAACAAATAAAGGTAGAGGGCGAGAGATAACGCGTCTCTGACTCGGAAGGAATCGTGCTTGCCGAAGGCTAGCGTGACGAGCGAAAGATATAAATGACTAAAAGGAAAGCGATCGGGGGTAGCAAGCAAGAGAAGAAAAACGTCTGAAGGATAGAAGCAAAAAGGAAAAGAATTTAGCCGAATTGATATGGAAAGGCCAAAAGGGGAACAGATAAAGATGGATTGACGAGGAATGCCTGCTCTAAATGAGAATTCCCAGACAGCGAATTAAAAGCAACGAATCTCACTAATGGAGCAGTAGAATAAATGCCTTGAGGAATTAAAGGAGAGATTTGGAAGCAAAAAACACAGACATCGAGGAGAGAATAGAGTTTCGGGTGAAGAAGGACTAATCGAAGATGGAGACAATTGAGGAGGAGGAAGTCTACATGAGAATGAATGTGGAATAACCAATGAAATGCAATGCAATGCGTTGGGTGGGTTAGTGGAGGCGGTGAAAAAGTCGGAAAGGGCAAGTAAGAGAGAGAGAGAGACGGACGGACGGACGGATAGGGAAGGAAAACGGGAGAGGGGAGAAAGATAGGGAGAAGGTGATATGGGCGGATGTTGGATGGGGATTGTAGTGGAAATCAATCGCGGGGCGGGGATTGAGGGAAAGGGGACGCATTCCATTATGGGTGCGGGCAGGGCACGGGAGCGGGGGTGCAAGGGAGTTGGGGCGACGGGAAAGGACTCCTTGAATTATAAAGAAAGCTCCGGAATCGAAAGGTGGGCAGATGAGAAGAGGGGACGGAAGAGATTGGGGGAAGGGCGGAGAGGGTTTGGTGAGTGGCTGTGAGACCTTATGAAATAAATCGCGTCTCTCCTGGATCATGGGAGGCGACGTGGTTCATTCCAATTTTGAAATCCGTCGCATCTGAACATATGGGATATATTTTCTGCTTCGTCTGATCCAAAAGGTACGGATTGTCATACATCCAATTACTTACTGCCATTCTTTTTCGCTGCTTTCATATGTACCATCTTTATTATGTAAATATAAAATGAACGTACCTACGGTCGTGAAGTAATGAAAACGAAATAGCCGAGACCGTAAACTTTATTGGTACTAGGTTGTAAAAGAGGGTGGGGGAAAAACAAAATTACAAGTAAGGGGAAGGATAGGGAACACACACTAGGTCACTTGGGCGTGTTTAAGAAACAGTGACCCGCGTTTTTCTGAATCACACACCAAAAAGGCAAAATAAATAATGAAAAAATGAAACAAACTTACAACCTCTCAATCACTAGGGTGTTTTAAGGAATAACAGTCACTCTCGTGAATCGCATTCACACACAGACTCAGAGTTGTTAAGTTTCGCTCATTATTATTATGTGTTGCATGCATAAATTGCTTCACCGAATAGTAAAATGTGTCTGCATCAAAGATATTGGCACGCTAGCCCAGGGAGTTGGAGCATTATTTTGTCCGGTGACAGGTCTGAAGCGGCATGAATCCAAGCGATACATATGGTAGGAGAATGTTTCAAATGTTACATTTTGAGTTACAACACGTCTAATGTTAACATTGTTTGCACTTGATAGCTTTTCACAAGAGGAGAAGATCAGTGCAAGCTAAGAAGTGTGACAACGACAAACGCTCTTTCACTCAAAACAAAATGAAATGTTTTCGATTGGTATATTCGATTACATCAGGCTTAATTTTGAGGATTTCCGTTATCACTGAACTAAAAAATACCAAGGTTATCTTTCCACTAAATTTTTTATTCGGTACAACTAGTTTCCGAAGCATCGGCCTGAGGATGACATTGAAACTAGTTGTAACGAATAAAAAATTTAGCGGAAAGATACACTGATTTTTTTTTACTCCAGAGTTTTCAATCCACATAGTTCCCAAGAAGGACTTTCTGGGCATCCCAAAGTACATCGAAGATGGGTGACACTCTGAAGACCAGAACTCACTGGGAAACCGCAGGTGGTACAAGGATAGGAGCCGGCCATCTATCCTGAATAATTTAATATCACATGCTGTAGTGGTTAGCATTGGTTAGTACCTTCAATCAGACATTCGGCTTTGAAACTACTTTTCTTATCTGAAATGAGATAGCTCGGCAAAATGAAACATATTAGCAGCAATCACAGGCAATTAAAAAAAAATATTTTTCCTTTTTCATACGGAAACAAACTTGATTATTGGATATTTAACTATTGGTTTATGTTAATTTAATAAGATATCGATCTAGTTACCTTTTCTTGATTCTAAGACTAAGAGACACGTTGGACAAAATTCTCGCAAGCGCAGGAAACAGGAATATACCATTTTCCGTAATTATATAATTTCTGCGAGCCGCTACGACGTTTTCTTTCTATTTCTTCTCGGGGCTACTATAGAGGTGTACCAGTCTGGGCAACTACTTGTAGTTATATTTCCCAGCAATCATAATTTAAACAAAAATACACCTCTATATCTGCATCGACACTCTCGAAGTGCATTGCATTATGGTCATTAAAGGGTATCATGAGAGTTTTTCAATGGAGCTTCTGACTGATAGCAAAATTTTAGATAGTTTTTCCAAATAAATTTTCATCAATGTGAGTCAGAAGATATCCAAAATAATGAATAAGAATCATCATGAAAAGGAGATTTTTGAAATCGTAGAGTGATTCTCGTAGTTCACTGAAGTTTGATAAGAATTCCGAGTAATTTAAATGACAGATACAGTTTCTAGAATTCAAAGACTGTCTTTGGATGATGGCTCGCGATAACAAACTTTCCCAGGAAACAGCTCTAAGTTGGCTAAGTGGTTAAGGAAATATGGTGCGATGCCTGGATGTCATAGTCGTATGAATGAGTTTTTTCATATCTTTGGCTAATAAAATAACTATAAGGTATCAGGCTAACAAATTCTGAATATATGTTAGAATTTAAATTATGTTTTACTGGGCTCCACAATTGAGTAAAACCTGAGACAGCACCTTCTGTATCTAAGCCAAAATCAAATTTTCACCATTAACGGATGTGAACTTCTCAACTACGACATTAGGAAATAAATGTTTTGGATGAAAACTAACGGAAACATTTTTTTCTGGCATGACTGTACAGGGTTCGTCCGGAAAATAAGTGTACTGAGCTCAGGAAAAAAAAATTATTACACTTTTACATATCTTAAGCTAATATTCCTCAAAATAGGACCCTTGTGAGTCGATACACTTGTTCCAGCGGCGTTCCCATTCCTGGAACGCTCCCGCGAAGGCATCATCGGGAACCTCTCGAAGACTCGTCGTCGACCTCTTCTCTGCCCTCCACGAACATCTTGTGCCACCGAAAGATCATGTTTCTGGACATGGCTGACTCCCCGTAAGCCTGGTTAATCATACCGACAGTTTCGGTAGACGATTTCCCAAGCTTTACCGCAAAGTTGATGGAATAACGCTGCTCCAAAAACTTCGGCATCGCGCTCCGTGACGTGGGTCGAGCGTGGAGGTTCGCGTTAACAGAGCTCCTCACTACACCACAGCTCAGAGCCGACTGCCTTTTTCAGCGTCGCTTGCCAACATACCCCCCTCCAATCGCAGCCCGTCAGAGCGGTGCTGGGCGCGCCTGGAGCGGCGCGCCTGGAGCGGCGCGCCCAGCCCAGGAGTCAGTACACTTATTTTCCGGACGAACCCTGTACGTTGGAGCGCGCTCGCACCGCGCAGACTCGGTGAAGGGGAAGGGTATGACCTTCACCACGCACCAATCGCCAATCACCTGGGAGCGTTCGTTCAGCCTAGATCGTGTTTTTAGTGGACCCCTGTCGAGTGACTTGATGCAAGCACAAACTGAACGACTGCACGCAGGTACGCCATCATATTTTGTGCTGAACGGGGAAAATCGGGTACAAAGATGTTGGGCATGATTGACCAAGTTCTCAAGCGTTAACACATGTTACAAACTGTAGTTTTAAGTGTTACAAGCTCTTAAAAGTTGGCCAAGAGATTGTGGAGAACGAGACCCGCGCTGGGTGGCCGTCACCGACGACAATGTGTGCGTGAAGCGTTGAATTCAGACCGTCGGTTTAGTGTGCGCATTATTGCAGATCGCATTGGCATTGATAATATGACAATGCACACCATTAAGACTGGAAATTAGGCGATATGAAAGATCTGCGCTCAAAACATCCAGAAGGTGTTGACGGACAACCAAGAGCAGAGTCGAGTGTCTGCTTCCGAAGGCCTTCTGCAACGTCATCACGAAGATTCCCCAACACCTTTTACGGTCCCGTTTTGACACCGGCAGACTATTTCCTATTCCCAAAAGTGAAATCCTCCCTCAAAGGACACCCCGATGGGACTCTAAAGTGCCGTCAAAGAAGCTTCCAAGCGTACCCTTAAGGACCTTCCGGAACTGGTCTACCAAAGATCCTTCGAGTTGCGGGAAAACCGCTGGCAAAAGAGTGTCGACGCTCAAGGGATGTACGTTGAAGAAACTTGAGGCATTGTAGCAATGTCTGAAATAAATATATTTTTTCCGATACGTTCCTTACAATCCCTGTAGGATTAGTTTTCATGAGAGGAATGGTAGTGCACAGAAAGATAGAGGAACTATATCAATCACAGAAAAGTGACTTTTCACCTCAATACTTGATCGAGGAAATTTTATTCCTCAACAGTTCCCACCATTGTTAGCAAATAATGGCAAGAAAACCATGGTCAGCATACGAAAGAAATAAGACCTGCAACTGCCAGTAGGTGGTGTGGTTTTTCAATGTAAACTAGCTAATAATAACTGAAATTAAACATAATCAAAGATTAAAATGATGGTGAGATATTCTTAGCTGTAAGTAAGAGAGAACTTAACCGGAAAGAAGTAGCAGCACAGGAACATCAGTCGAACCGATTTCAGCCGACGCGTCTGATATCTTCTCAGAATTGGGTTCTACAGATGTCTTATTAGCCAGAAATAAAGCTCGGCATCCAATCTTTTTTATGTTCCCAGTAAATAAAAAGAGTTCACCGTTCAATTAACATCTCTTCCTTTTTAACTTTTGAAAGAAGCTGGAAGGAAGTTCAACGTAGTTTTTAAATACGCCCATTCATGACGAAAATCCTCTACGGAAATTCAACGTAATATTACTTAAAATTTTCAAATTCATTGCACCGATGAAATAGAAAAAAAAGTGTATAACATATTTTCCAATTGAAATTAATGATAGTTATAATGTTAGTTGAAGGGATTTCCAAAACGGCCAAAATTGTGCCAAAACTGCAGTTCTCGAAGGTAACCTGAACCGCAAATTCCTTCGTTCGGATCCCGAAAACCTGTTTGGTAATTTTAGGAATAAATTAAGCTTGTAAAGTACTTAAAATGACAAATTCACCTTGTATTTTTTCCACAGTAACTGAATTCTTAGCAAAATTCCTCACATGTGTTTCATTTTCTGATCATTCGAAAGCATTTATTTTTCTCAGTCAAAGTCACACTGAGGCCATAATCCGGTCCACCAAGGTTTCCAAGAGCGCCTGACTCGAGGCTTAAAAAGATTTGGATCCACTGGCATTTATAAAGGCCAGAGGATTTTAATTACATTTAGAACCGGCTCTGCACAAGCAAGAGTAAATCAACTGATAAGGTAGCAACTCTGGTCCGCCATTGTGATCATTTTTTTGTATCAAAACACGTGAAAAAAGAGATAAAGGATGGAGACGATAAAAAAGAACACCAAAAAATCGAAAGAATCGGCAAGGTATTGTGACACCAAATGCGTCATTGGGCGCATTTGGTGTCACAACAGCTTTGCCGAAACGATTGCAAAAGAAAAAACAAGCAGCACGAAGTATAAACAAGCCTCACGAAGAGATAAAAACAAAATAGTGGAAGAATGCGTACTTCGGAGGTAAATTATTAAAAAATATTGGATTGTGAATCGAAACGGGTGCAGTGTTGTTGACTCCTAATCACAGTAACGGGTTCCAAAGAAGCTGAAGGTGTTCTTGCCACAATCGACAGGAGAGGAAAAAGGTACGGAAAACTTACACTAATTTTACGAGGCGAAAATGTTCTAAGCAAATACGACTATTGTAATAAATAGGTAAAGTCTATAAAGAATTGAAATCATCAATAATTTTGTCAATTAGTAATGTGATAACAAGGATAGAGAGAAGGATTCTGCATTCTCTGGTTTCACCGCGTTGTTGATTGATGTTGACAACAGTTTCGCCGAAGTTGCATTCGTCGTCTTCAGGTCGAAGATGAGGGACTCGGATTTTTGCCACCCTTATATAGGTGGCCCGTCTAGTGGCTGCTCGCTGATTGGTCCGTTTCCGGAGAACTCTCTTCCACACGTTGTGGAGATGGTAGCCTTCATCTCCGTTAATGTTCTCCGGGTTTTTGGCGATCTCAATTGCTTCTCTAATTAATCGTGGGTAATATCTACTCTCCTTTGCTATTACGTTTGCTTTTTGGAATAACATCTCGTGACCGGGTTCACTCCATTTGTGTTCTGAGATGGCCGACAGGTGAAACTGCTTATTAGTTGTTGCCCGGAGGTATTCCTTCATCCGAACTTTCATTTCGATCGGCATGTTTCCCCGATGTAGGCTTTCCCACATGAGCAGTACCCTGCTCATGTGGGAAAGCCTACATCGGGGAGGGAGGAGGGGGGGGAGGGACTTATAGATTATAATGATGGGTTGTGTTTTTAAGGAATAACAAAATATTTATTTGGCAGTTATGTCCATCCAAAACCTACCTTAACCGGCAGATTACCTCATAAATAAAAAAATTACATGATAAATACGCATTGGCGCTATAAAATACTTGTATTATTAAATCTCAATAATGAGAAGGTACAAATAAATATCCAGGCAAAAGCTCATCCTTCAATCCTTTGGATTTGGAGATAAAGAAGGAAAATGAAGCGGGTGGAAGTGGTTAGAATGGAGGCCAGGAACATACAAATTGTCACCTACTTCTTGCTATTAATATTGACTAAGATTCTATCTTGAACCACCGACTTCATAGTCATATCCGCTCCCATTATTCTCCTCCATTCTCACTTTCTCCTGAACGGTCAGAGATAAATAAATGTAAATTACCAATACAGGCATTATTTACCACAGGCCAAACTTTAGAGCGTTTATTCAGCATTAATCCACACGAGTAAAATGCACATTGTGTTCCTTTTCGCGGTCGTGCTAATATTGATCAACTAAGCATCGTAAACAAATCTCTTAAGCTCATTAATATAAGATAAATGAAAGGGGCTTTCAGACCTCATTAGGGTACACTCCTCCAGTACTAAAGAAATCCGTTTCCTCTTTGTCAGAGCCCTTAATTCAAATGACTTTCGCGCCTGCCTATGTCTGTCTACTCCTAACACCAATAATATAGAGTTAACAAGATTCTCACGGATTTCAGCTGCAGAAGAAATTGAAGATGAATTGCCAAAGGAAATTGTGGTTTCACGGCGGAAGGTAAATTCGAAGGTGAGCTTAAACGTGACCCAAGAGGCAGAATTTCCACTCGGCAACGGACGAGCCAAAGAGAGAGTGAGACACAATGAGGAAGTCCTTAAACCCTCCCCTCGCGTCCCCCGGCCTCACCCCCTGACGCCGTCGACTCAACCGCTTCAATTGCACGGGAACAAAATCCGCATTTAATTGGTTCCCACCCCACTCCGAATCGGCAATATAACAGATCGACGTTGGGTTAGGCGTCGACTGATGTTCCCGCAAAGCGCCTTTCTTGACGGAAACGAAAGACGCAAGTGTAATTAAGAGTTCCCAAACAACACCGAATCAAACATGAAAAAAGATGAAACGGAATTAATATGATTTCCGTGGAAAATAATTCAAAATAAGAAATCGGGCAGGTGAGGAGGAACATTCGCAAGATGGACAAATAAATGTGGAGTTCAACAATATTTCAAATGAAAGAGAGAATGAAAATATGAGGGATGGGTTTTATTTTGTAAAAACTTTAGGTCCCGGATGAAATCAAGAAAGGAGAGTTTGTCAAAGAAAAAAAGAGCAAGTATGTGGAGATGTGCAGCGCGATTTGGTGACAGGACGGACGTAGTAAAGGGAATGAAATGCAATGAAAACATTTAAAATACAGATTAAGAAATATGGCTCAAAGAGATATAAAGGGAGGATGACAATAAGGGACGAAAAACAATGACGGGACGAATGTGACGAAGCAAAAAGGTATCGGAGGAAGTAACAAAGAAGCAGCATCAGCGAGCGCAAAGGGAGACGGGACCGCACGTTGAAGTTCAGAGGGAAGGGAGAGGATGCGAGGGGTGGAGGAGTAATTAATAGTTCGCCGCCGCCAACGCCGACATCACGTTTTTCTACATAATTTTTCAAAAAAAAAACACACGAAAGTAAATCGGTGCGACAGACGGGAAATGGAGTTCATTTCTTTTGGAATTAGCGGAGGAGTGTGGTGGTTGTGGGAGCAGAGGAGTTATGAGTGAATGGGTGGTCGGCGCGGGGGAGAGAGAGAGAGGGAAGGAGTGCTGTATGGAAAGGGGGGTGGTGATGAGAGGGGGGAGGCGCCTGCGGTTGTTTTATTTTTTTCGTTGAAGTACGACCTTAGGGAGGGGGAAAACTGCATGACGGGAAAAAAATAATAAGGTGGGACCCGCGACGGGGGCGGGAGACAAAGGGTGTTTAATAGGGCGAAGTTGGATTGAAATATGAAGGACGTGTTAGCGGGAGGCAGTCCCAGGGGGATGAAGGGAGCGGGGAAAGGGGGCGAGAGAAGGGGGTCACTCAATCCAAGGGGGAGGGTTACATAAAGAGGGAGGGAGGCGAGGAAACAATACGAGAGGGGAAGTGACAGCGCGCCCTTTCATGTGCCGGTCGCGGATTTTTTTTAAGCCAAGGAGGATTGAATTAAGAATGGCGGCACACCCACATGGCCACCGCAATACCCTCAGCAAGAAATTATAATAAACCGCTGACTTGGTTTCCCTAGAGCGGTAAACACATCGAGTCGTAGGCAGAGGTGCTAAAAATTTCATCGGTTGTCACCGGGATCCTTTGTCAAAAAAATTTCAATCGAAACAAGTTAGAGTTTCAGTTTATTCCCCTTGGTTAGGAAAAAATAAATAAATAATTTTAAAACCTATAACTTGTTTGTGTTCCCAGAACTTGTTCTTGATATATTAGGCACATTTAAAAGGATTTAAAAACTTCAAATCGAATGAACCCCAATGTGAAGACTGGGAGATAAGACGCAACTGCATACATACTGGTCCAAATTAATAGTTAGCCATGCAACTCCGCTCTTTTTTATCAGTTAGGTTTAAAGAATTTCTTCCAACGATATAGATCATTTGTTTTTGAAAGGAAATACACTGAATTTTCTTTTTTATAGAGCAGCAAAAGGAGGTGAAAAAAGTATGGATACTTTTATGCTACACGGAGTACACTTAAAATCTGTGTCGTTGTAAAAATTAATTGCTTTTGATTCCATTAGATTTGGGTTTTTGAAAAAATTGAATCATTATCAGCGTGATGAGACAGAAAAAAACGATGCGTCATAAAAATTTAAAAATACACAAAACGAGGTAGTAATGCCTAATTGATAATAATTAACAAGGAATGATCGTGAAGGTAAATAAATGAATTGTACTATTATTAGCAGCAATTACCGTTTACGGTAAGTTTTGAACGGAGCCAGACTGAACCAAAATACATTTGTTTGCTTCTCCTATCAAAGCACAACCTAACACCCGACACTACAAGAAATCCTTCTACAATTCTGCATGCTTCCGAAGACAGAAGATAACATAAACTGGAGTCAATTCAGGACCAACACAAATGGTGAAATAGCGAAAGAACACACACTCAAATTGGAAAGGTATGCATTTGGCAAGGAGGCACCATGAAAGGTTATGGTAAAAAGGAAATTCCCAATCCCATTTTAAAACTCAAGGACTACTCATAAAGACCTCTCTACGACTAGAGTAATGCATTGAATCTCGTGAATAATAAAAAATTCTCCCTTCAAAAGGCATAAATCTGTATGTCACGTGAGGATAAACATTACCTCCCCAACGAGTGTACTCTATCTGAATGAGAATTGATAATTTACATTTTGCGCATTTGATTTATTATGAAAATAGCAGTATTGGATCTAAGGCGCTAAATAAATATTTCCCTCTACCAAATATTTTACTGTAGATATCAATCCCATCAGGTATCTGATGACCTTAATGCGTGATTTGGGTTAACGAAAGCTTGTAATTTCACGGGAGTCATAGAGGATGCATTGAATATTGCTGGGTATGAATAAGATGAGGGAATTAATTTGCAAGCAAAAATTTATCCAGGCGTTAGAGATAAATATGAACGCCTGTGCTCTAGTATGGTTCATCGTACGGGAAATGGAAATTGCGGTGGTGGTTGCTTAGGCGTAACAATGTTATTTTATTAAAGCAGATGTAAATTGCACGTGACTACAATAATATCCAAACCGGAGAGCATGTAAGTAAACATGTCCCGAATATGACCGTGTGGTTATGAGTTGGTTCTACTCCATTCGGAAACTACACCCTTGGAGTCTGTTCTTGAAAGTTAAATTAAGGGAATGTGAAAGGGATGGAGTGGATTTGCTGTGGGAGAGATTGGAAACGAACGCGGAGCGGCGAAACGAGAGGGAAGGGAATTTAGTTCGAGTCTGAAGGGGCGAAGGGTTGTGTGGAGATGTGGGGCGGCGGAGGGGGATTTCGAGCGGGATCGAAAGAGGGTCCCGGGGTTTGAGGGAAAGTTAGCGCCGACTTGCGAAGGGAGGCAGGGGGGCGGGCTTGGCAAGAAAGAAGGAAAGTTGAAGGGTTTGGACTCTCTGGGAGTGTGGAAGCGAATGAAACCGGAACCTCAGGAAAGGAAAGGAATAGGAAAGGAGAATGAAGGTAAAAGTAAGATGAAATAAAGACATAGTTAAAGACATATAATAAATGAATATTAATAATAATGCAGCTTATTTAACATTGTTTAAGACTAAACGAAAAACCGCAGGCGATAAAATGATGAATTTCACGAAAAGTCGAAGTTACGTGTGCATTTCAGAATTTCGACTTAGAAGATAAATATAATGGTCAAGAAAAAGGTTGTTGTCTCGGAAAACTACTCAAAAATGTACTTTTTCAAAAATTTCAATCATTTAATATTGCTTAAAAATACCTAGACTAATTCAAATGTTAAAATTGGTATCACAGGAAAGGTTTCCGATAAACACTAGTATTTTTTAAATAATTTTATGGCAATAGCTTTAATTTTATTCATTAATATATTATTCCGAGATGTACCTCATAATAATAAGGGTTAAGATACGCCTGCGCTAGTGTTTTTGAACATTAATTGAAATGTTTCTGCGGTAGACAACATTTTTCTTGTTTACATCGAAAATCGGAGGACTAACACACGAGTCGTTATGCAACTCACATCCCAAGCCGCTCCTCATCTGCGGTCGAATTCTTACCAAAGGATTCCAACTTTTCTTCAAAAAATATTAATGAGGGAGAGAGTCAACAGATTGAAAGTAGAGAGGTGATGATAATATCTAAGACTTACTTAGGCCATTACTCTCCATCGGCCAAAAAGCTTTGCGGAACCGAACGTCAAGACAATCATTATAAATCTGGTGTGTATAAAAATACATGAGGAACAGAAGGTCAAGCGAAAAAACCATTCCGAATTCATCGAAGGAAGAAAATCAGGATTAAGATGAGAAAGAACGGAGATTAAAGTCGCTCTCAAAAGTGGAAAGTGCAAAGAAAAACGATTGAAATGGGGCAATGTAGGAGGTTGGAGTTAGGAGAGAGAGAAGGGTAGGTATGTAGCGAAAGGTTGGAGAGAGCAAGAGGCTGGAAAATTTCGTTCGGCCAAGAGCGCTGAAGAGTAGTAGGGTCGGTTCAAGGACTTGTGTTGCCAGGATGGAGGTGGTAGTGAAAAAGTAACGTGAATTTGCTGTGCCAGCGGGATAGTGAAGTTTGGTGATGCAGTCAGGGAGCAGAAAGAGGAAGGGAGGGAGTTGGGAGAAGACAAACACAGAGGTGGAAATAGAGGGCGGAAAAAGACAAACAAGGGTAACGGGGAGAGGGGTGGAGAAGGAGAAAGATAGCGGCCGGGTGACGTTTTTCCTTCGTTAAGAGAGAGGGAGAGGAAGGACACCGTGGGCTGAGGGAGAAGATGAGGGCAGACGAGAAGAAGGTCAGGAGGGAGAGGAGCGGGCAGAGGAACTTGAGAAGAAAGTAAGAGGTAAAAGGAGTAATTTCTTATATTAAAAGGAAAATATCGTGCATAAAATGAATACTACATATAAATAAGCATGAAGAGGTGAGCTGGTTGAGTTTGTTGTAGTTTATAACCAAGGAGCGCCCATCGTTCTAAATAATTCTTAAGTATTCATACTTTACGCAAAGGTTATGATCTCACAGATATCTCTCTCACGTAGCGACAAGATTAAGGAGTAAACACGAGAAAGCAGACTCTCTCTTTCTCTGTTCCTCATCTCAACACTTTCAAAGTTGCCCTTAAAGTGAATTTCCTATAAAAACAGTGAAAATTTACAGCTTCTCCGAATTGTTAAGCATTAATTAGCTGTTAATGTGACAGGATGGAGGGTGTAATGTATTGGGGAAAGATGTGGGAAAATGGGCACTCAGAGCTGTGTGGTGGAGACAGTGTGTTTTAGCAAGAATGAAACGAAATATGTAATAGTAACAGGGAAAAAACGCTTTCTTTCGATGGTTCCTTCTTCATCTCCAGGTTATTTTTCAGATCAGAGCATTATGAACAACAATTAGTGAAGTATGTACATTATTTTCTTCTCCGCAATAAATAATGTACCTTGTAATCTTAGACAAATCTCTTGTGAGAAAAAGATACTTCGGGACAAGGAACTTATCCCGAAATCACATCGTTTTCGTTTATATTGCTGAGTCAAAGGTACAGATCTTCAGTGAGCTGATTGCCTCGACCTTAAACGTAAGGCCTTTAAATTTTCTCGCGAGCATCCCTAGTTTACGTGAGCCACACGAACGACGGAATTGAATATATATTGCATTATTTCACCCTTTCCCTCGTCCAGTTCTATCTATCATATCTGTGTACATTTTGGGACGAGGTAGTCCAGAGTTAAAACTATTGACTGGAGGGCCCGGGTTCGATTCCCGGGACCGCTGAACATTGTAAGCTCGACCCAAGAGGTGCGGTTTTTCGGGTACCAGATCTTCCTGGGAAACCATAACCGGCACTGGGATAGGAACTGGCCCCCCTAACCGTGATGTATTTCACACGCCATTGGGTGAACTTTACCATCATCACCTACCAAGTTGATATTCGATTGCTATGTTTATATAAATATTTATATATGTATTTTTGTTTAATTAGTTATTAATTAATACATGTATAGTATATCAGAAAACTATATTAAACATTTTAAAAGCGAATGATACCCGATATTTTCAATAAAACGAAAATTTGAAACTGATCTGAGGTCTTGTACCTTCGAACGTTTTAAAGTTGGATTTTAATATTTAATCAAAGTTCAATGTACTTTATGTAAACAATTTTGGAGGGGCATTTTTTTATACTCTTCACGACGACTCATCGAAAACGGCGACTTATATCTCGTACTGCTACCGTCTATATTCCTCGTAATATTCAGCTACTTTCATTAATATAAAAAAATGTTATTTAATAATAATACGCATAATAAGTGGTTGTCTATAGAATTCTCAGTGATTCAGCATTCTTATTAGTGAACAGAATTGTAGCACAGGTGAAGTCGCTGGCCTCTAAATCCTGAAAGTTAAAATATTGTATACGCCTGAAATATAATGTCGTCGTGTGCTCCCACGCCCCGCCCTCCAAACCAAACTTCTGTTTGATTACTATGGATTGATGGATGAATATGAGGGGTGAGATAATTCATATACAAACCCCTCTTTCAACCACAAATGCCATTGATATTCTTTTATACAGTTCCCTCGGAGTGCATCACTATACCAGGTACAGCATATAAAAATAGCCTTGCTTACCAACTTTTGGGGAATAAAAAAATTAAGCCCATCAACATGAACCAAATGGTTTCATGCGTAACTTGAATTGAATTTTATTCGCAATGATAGTAAATGATTAAATGAATTTATGAATAGATGTTGAAATTCTGATCATGCTTTCATTTTACATCCACATGCGCAACATGAGGATGGAGAAAGAATGTAGGAGATAGTGTAGAAATAATTCAACCAGACATGTTTGACGGGGAATATGAAAAGGTAAAATGGTGGAAAAGTAGATTTAAAATGTATAATTTGACTTTATTCCGTTCATACTTGTCATCTCAAATGCCTAAAGAACTTGACGAGGGAAAGGGCGAAATGATGCAACGGACATCCAATCAGGAAGGCGCCATCCGACAATGCAATGCGCTTTTTGGTTTGGCGTGCTCTCCGTTCAAGTGTTGCTGGATGGAGAGAGTGTCATTTTCCGAAATGGTCAAGCGAATTCTTCGGAATGGGGCACTCTCTTTTCATGTACTAAATGCGTACGCCTATACTAAATGTGAAATGAGCCGATAGTGGAAACTTAATTGTAAAATCAAAAACATCGCCCTTTCCGATATATGTAATGCGATAAAATACGATTCTTTATTATTTATTAGTTAAGAATTTATCGTTGCAATTAGGCAATTCTCCTGGTGGAAACGGTCAAACCTGGTCAATTGTCACTGTTACAATGCACATGCATGCATACACACATCTGAAGAACAGATGGGAGAAAAAATCCTCTTATGTACAATAACACTTAAAAATTACCAACCACACCTTTACCCTCACCCATGGGCTAGGTTCACACCATACGAGTACATACATTTTGATACATCCCAAAAATTAGCATAGGTAAAATGCGGGCAAATTTTTTATTACAGAACTTTATGATACGCGGATAAGGATTAGTGTCAGTTGGTAAGGCATTTGAAGATATATGGTTAGTTACTCCAAATTAAAATAAGTCTATATTACTCAAAATAATATGAAATTACCCACATTATAATTATTATAAAATACAATAAAAATTAAGTTATGTACCCGTGGATAGCGCAGCGGAAGTTAAGTCGTTAGTGCGTGTACACGTATATATTTTGAATTTGATTACAAAAGTAAAATAGCAATGTACGCATCTGAAAACTTTTTATCGTGAATTTAACATGGAAATTTTATTCAAAATGTCATCACTGAATTCTTATGTTTCTAATTAGCATAATTTCTACGTTTAACTCGCTAATTCTTATGAGCAGTTAACTTTTGTTTATCACATCTACATAATACCATGCATGCCGCCGGCAAAGTATGTTGCTGGGAACGTATCCACACCAGGCATTTTAGTGCGAGAAGATTTGCGGTCACGTATTGTACTAAGGAGATTAGTAGTTAAAGACAATTGTCTGTCAAATTATCCACCCAAAAATTACATGCCAAATTTTAGGAGAAGAGAAGATTACTATTAGTAGATATATCATTTAAAACAGAAACGAACTTGCTTTCCCTTTAACATTTCTCATTCACATTGAGTTCGATGAAAATTAATATAAACGACACAAGGAAAAAGAAAAACTGGGACATTTGATGATAGTTAAAAGGTGTTATCTTAGGTTAGTAAACTTATATAGACTAAAAAAGAAAAAAAAGAAGCATATTAAACTTATATCACCTATTGATTCTATTTTTCACTAATCACTGCTGTTACTTTCTCTAGCTGTCCTGTAAAAATATAGATAATCAGTAAATCATAAAACTATCCCTTTTTACAATCTACTTCACTGATCTTGAACGCATGGTCTTGTTTTCTGTATCGTAATGCAGCTATCAACATGCCCGTGTGCCTTCAGGGAACTTATCCGTCCCAAAATGACTTAAGAGATTCAGCCTATAAGCTAACTTTTGATTTAGGAGTGGTTCCCGTCCTATACATTCAAATATATTAGTCAAATTTCTCTCCCTGTAATTTATTTTAGCAAATCTCGCTATTCTACGCTGTACAGGATCGATTACTTTTATTTAGCCTGCTGATCGAGGTTCCCAAATAATAGTCACACTCTCCTAGGCCAAACTAAAAAGCAAGATGTAACCACGCTTTTTCACTTACTGATCACATTTCACCTACACCCTCTTGATAAAGCCTAAATTTCGGTGTGATTATCCGCATATTTGCTGATATTTTACATTAAGGGAGATCATGGGTAAGAGTGATATATAGATATTTTATCTGTTTAAAGTAACGATTCCGACTTGATTGATTCTGTTATCAGTTTGGGGAGATATTTTTCATTTTCAAAAAACCTATGCCTAAATATTCAATTACATAAAAATTGTATCATAATTTCCATAAATTAAACCATTGCAGCATTCGTCTCTGTCCTTTAGCTAAATCATCAGCATGTCTTGACAGAAAAAGTGTTAATGCACGCCAAATGTCCCCTCAGCAAACAGGTTCAAGTTACTCTAGGCAATACTACGTGAGTCGTTAATATACTGGTACAATATGAATAAAAGGAATTCTGGGATGGGATTCCTGGAGATAATCTGGTGCTACTTCAACATTATTACCAACCGTATTATCAATAACGACCCGCTGTTCGTGGCAGTGTAATAATGCTCTGAGAGAGCATTATTTCTATGCTAGCGGCTTTTAAATTAAGATTACATCTCAAAAGGTTCAAAGTCGAAAGTCTTTCCGCTGGAAATAATTTGATTTTCTCATCACAAAGCATTACCAGAGAACATTAAACAGTTTCTGGCAAAAAATTCAATTATCATCCTTGATTATCCTCCTGATTCGCCAGATCTCGCCCCTAGTGACTTTTTTCTATTCCCAAAATGCAAAAATGTGATGAGGATACATCACTGGGAAGATGTTGACACAATAAAGCAAGAAACGACAAGAAAACTAAGAAGTCTAACTTCCGAGGACTTCCAGGGGTGCTTTCAACAATAAAAAAAGATGGAATAAGTGCATAGCAACCAATGGAGAGGACGAGTACTTTGAAGGGGACAAAATTGATGTAGACTAAATTTTTCCAAATAAAGTTTTTATGGCTTCAGTTCACGTATTTATTGGACAGGGTTGTATGTATAACTTCCGCGTTCGAGTTTCACATCACTTCGAGTGCTTGTAGCCAGATTTTACAAGTCGTGACCTAGGACTCGATGAGTATAGATTATTGCTGACAGAGTACTTTGATAACAGCTCTTACCATTTCACTTATCACCTACCGAGAAAAACATTTTTGTAACAGATTTCAAGATTGTCAATGATTCTTCAGTAACTTGGACCAATGAGCGGACACATAAAATGAAGACCTCATATCAGAGCTATCACCAGCAAGCAGAAAAATTTTGGCGATAAGAATATTTAGACAACTTTGGCGGTCTTTACACGAGTCTCACTCACTTGACAAAGCATGGTAGCAGTCGCATCCGGAGCTTGCGTAGCTTTCAGCTAAAAAGATTCTTTCTTTCTGTAATTGGATCGCAGGAAATCACCAAATAGCATTAACATTATAGCATGGAAGCTGGCTATTGTCAAACAGCTAACCTGGATATTGATTGAATTGAGCTCTTACGGCTAGCAGTATTGAATAAATGAATTGGCTCCAATAGCCGTAAACAGTTTGCCTTTCAAAACAAAGCGTAAATGAGGTTAGTTGGATAACGCCACACACCTCTGACTTGTGGCGTTAGCCAACTAATCTCATTTGTGCTTTGTTTTGAAAGGAAAACTGTTTACGGCTATTGGAGCCAATTCATTTATTTTAGCCAACCTTGAGATTTGCGACACCAAAATCGACAATATCATTTCTTTATGTATAAAGAACAGGGAATGTGTCCCAAAAATTAATCCCTCGTGAGTAGATGGTAAGTGGCTTTAGTGGTTTGTTTTTTCATCGCATTATTAATGAAGAATAAATTGATGTCAATTTTCCCATTCATCGAAGGCCCACTGCACACTTTCCAGACTGTGAACGCAGAGCTCTCCAAACTATCACTGTTAGAATTCTCATTCTTTCCTGCAAATTGTCGGGGAAAACAAATAAAAATATGCAAGCGTCAAATATGTATTGACATTGCTGATGACAGCCTTATCGTAGCTTCCTAAATCCTCCTTACCTGCTATTATGTAAAGGATATTTCTGGAGAAAAATATTCCAGAAATACCAGTAGCTTTAACTGTCGCTGGATGGGTCCCTATACCACCATCACTATCATACAGCTAATAATATTTAAATTAAAGGAAATGTCTTCATGAGATACTATTCATTCCACTGTCAGGGTATTAACAATAAAATAACATGCTGGGAGTAAAAACCAAGTATATTTTTAACGTATGACGACTAACAAAAGTTAATGTGTTGGAGCAATCGATATTGAGCAATTATGCATGGGCAATTCACTTGGAGAAGGCCTTCGACAACGCTGAATGGAACAAAATTCTCAAGATACTAGAAGTGCTTGGATTGGACTACAACGACAGAAGAATTATCCATAACCTCTCTGCAAGAATCAGGTTACAGCAATGCAAACGAGAAATGGAAGAAAAATAGAAGCCGAAATAAACAAAGTAGTAAGACAAGGATGCAACCTCTCGCCAGCAATATTCAACGTATATCTAGAAGGGGCAATAAAAGAAACAAAAATTGGGTTTCAAAGGAGTCGAGGTAAATAAAGAAGAAATCAACCATCGCAGTAGTGACGGAAACGCGAGAGGACCTGCAGGAAACTCTAAGTGCTATGGATCAAGTACTGGGGGATTATAATATGAACATCAACAAGAAGACAACTAAAATCCTTGTGTGTGGAAGAGAGAAGCTGAATGAATAATATCACAATTCGAGGGGTGAAACTAGAGCAAGTGGAATCCTTCATCTACTTGGGCAGCAGCTAAACATGGGATGGAAGAAGTTCGAACGACATCAAGCGAAGAATAGCCCAAGCTAAGAACGCATTCATCAAGAAGAGACAATTACTATGTTCAAATAATCTAAGACGGGATACAAGGAAGAAATTCGTCGAGACTTTCGTGTGGAGCATGGTGCTCTATGGTTCCGAGACTTAGAACATTGGAAAAGTGGACCAGCGAAGAATAGAAGCCTTTGAAACATGGTGCTGGAGGAGAATGCTGAAGGCTAAATGGACAGACGAAGTAAGGGACGAGGAAGTGTATAGAAGAGCAGGAGAGGATAGGATCATATGGAGAACTCTAAGGCATAGAGGAAATAGATGGATTGGACACACTTTGAGACATAATAGATTGGTTAGGAATATAATAGAAGGGAAGATTCCACGAGGAAGACCAAGAGATATGTATATACAGGACAAATGAAGGACGTAAAACAGAGAAGGTATAAAGGATTGAGGGAAATGACATTAAATAGAGTAGAATGAAGGGCTGCAGTAAACCAATCCTAGGATTGAAAAACTGATGATGATGAATTCATTTTACCTCCAATGCCTTTTATCATCTCAGGTTATACCGCTCATCTAATCTCACATGCAATCAACCCATAGATTTGATGTCCTGTAATAATCAGCGCCGAGTCTTAGGGCCTTTGATATTAATATTTTGCCTCTTTTACACCGCTTCCATTTTGCATGCACGATATTTTATGCTAAAGCTATGATACCGAAGATGGGAAAAACCTCTGTGAAAACAATGAACAATTGGAATCTACAGAGCGATACCAATTGCTTGGAAATACATAAATATTCTTGAAAATATTCAAAATATTTTGCAACGTATGTATCATTCTACGAAGCATAATTTTTAACACAACTTAGGGAAACTTTGAATGGATGTATTTATTCAAACAGGCATTTATTCTCGAAAATTCGTCCATAGGCACAAGTATCCACACTCAGTTTTTTCATTGAAATAAATGGAAAAGGAAAACATTAGTGCCAAATTCGAGTTTAGAAGGAAGGAGACGGCCGGATATCGATTTCAATCAGCAAATAGTTTGACTAGGCCAGCAATTGAACCACGGGCCTCCTATTTTCAGAAACTACTGATATATGCAACTAATATAATTAATTGTTTGAATGTTATTCAAATAAATGAAACATGAGGGATCTACGCGCTAGTAATGAATATTCAGACTCACCCATAGTGTTTACATAACTGGGATTAAATAGATAGCTTTTGAATGCATAATAAGATATACGCACAGTTTAAAATTATTTAGCATAAAAATTGCAAATGACAGAGAATGAGAGGAAAAAAAGAGCAGGGAGCGCAGAAGAGAAGAGATAAGAAGGAATGGAGAATATAGAGGAAGAGAGAGAGATTGCGAAGTGGACGAAGGGGTGCGAGTGAAGGGTGTGGCCTTCGTGGATGTCGAGAGGGCGGGGGAGGAGGCACCACCGGGGTCAAGGAAGGGGGAGGAGGATGCGTGGTGGAGTGGAGAGGGCTCTCGGGAAAGGAGAGCGGGAGAGTGGGTTGGAGGAAGTGTCGTCGTCGGCTCAACCCTTTTGAGAGAGTGAGCGAGGGAAGATGAGGAGGTCCCCCCGGTGCGGCGGGCAGGCCGCACCAGGGTCGCTCGGCCGGACGGGAGTTTAGGAGTCTAAGACGATGTACGAGGGGAGAGTCAAGAGTGGAGTGGGAGAGGGATCCGAGGAAGGGAGTCACGGGAAGGAAAAGGGTCCGGGGTTCGTCGGGTATGAAAGGATACGAAGGTGGGGAGAGTCGTAGGCGGGGGTGTGTCTGCCGTTCCGGACGGAGTTGAAGGACGTTGAAGGAAAGGGGGTGGAGAGAGGGGCGGAATTGGCGAGAGGACGTTTGAGGGACAGGGGAGGAGGAGAGGAGGAAAGGAGTTGAGTGTTTTCGTTTTATTTTATCCCCTTCCTGCTCTCCAGCCCCCCCCCCCCCCCGACCGGGAGATGGAGAGAGGGAGAGACAGCGGACGTGTTGAGGTGGGTTGGCAAGGCTTCCGCCTAGGTGGCGTTGGTCGGCGAAGGAAATGAGAGGGTGTGGGTGTGGTTTAATGCAATGTTTAGAAGGTGCGGAGGAAATGTGGAAACGTAAAAATCTCGACTCTCTTGCACGCTCACATAAATATTTTTCTCGAGGCAAAGTGAAAGGTAGGTAGAAGTTATTTTTTTTTCCTCTGGGCGAGAAAGGTTTGAACGAGTGCTAAAGTTGAGAAAATGTATTTTTTTCCTCAATAGGAAGGAGGGAAAAGGGGTTTGGTTCGTCAAATATTTTTTGCAGCTCCGTCAGGAAGATTAAACATGCAGAGAGAGAGAGTCTAATGTTTCCTGCTGAATCTGTATAGTAGGTAGCCAAAGTGTCGTGTTTTCCGTCGTGTGTTCAATTTTTTTTGTTCTCCTGGCCTTTTCCTAAGCTAATATTATCAAAGATTTGACGAATTTGTTTGTAAGACTTGTACGGAATAAAATTTAAAAAGATGTACCACTTTCCGACGAATATTGATATAATTTTTTCATCACAAATTAAATTAAAACTTGCACCTTACGCCACCTTATACCACTATGTACTCTTGCAGTAAATTTATCATTTAAAATAAATGGTTGTTTCATTGGTCATGAAATATCAGTAGCAAGCATAGGTATGTAGAACATGTTACGTTTTTGCTCTGTTAAACGACTTGCGTCATTAAATATAACACGGTATTCCACAAAATGTAATATTGCTATCGCCTAGGGAAGCCTCAAATATATGTATGTCTCAAACGATTGCGTGGATCAATAATGTTAAATACATAATTATTAGGTCACCAAAGAATATTTCAAAGCCGATAAGAGTTTCAGGGCAGTAATATGATATAAACTTTCTTGTACATTACTGCATCGAAAGTATTAATCCAACAGGACATCAGATTAAACACCTAGGAATGCAACACCTATTAAACCCAATAAATTAGAGTATCGCCTTTTCTTTTAAGTTATTATTTTTTAGACATATTTTTTCTATTTTTACGAAGAAAAATTTAATTAGTAATTGTACCTCACCAATGAGATTTACGAATCAATTCGAGAGAACTTTACGGGCCAAGAGACAAAATAATCTAAGCTTCCCTTCCTCTTTATACTCTTCAGTAATATCATCTCTACTGCTGGCATGTTTCAATTTTGTCATAAAAATATTGCATTGCAATTTTCAAATTTGTCTCTAAGGAGGGAGTAACTAACTACGGGAACCGCCATATATGGTTGCAACATCAAATACTAGTCAGATTGCTAAGCATGAGAATAATTGATTTTCAGTCTCCGTTAGTAAACCAACAATGATTTAGTTTAGGGCGGGTTTTCTAGACATTATACCGCATAGCATGGAATTATTAAAATCAAATCACTGCTAGGAGAAAACTTTCAGGTAATCGCTGCCTAAGATGGTTTAATTAGCGTTATGTTGAATCACACAAAATAATATATGATAATTTTTGTCATACGAGAGCGGTCTGAAAAGTTTTCGACCTGACAAATAAACGAGACATTTTGTCTTCAAACTTATTTTTATTTTTCAATGTAGTCTCTTTTTAAGTTGATAAACTTTTTCCAGCGATGCTCTTAACTTTTTTAACCCTTCCAAACAGTAGTTGACGTCTTTCTCCGTATGAATAGGCGTTTACGTATGCGATAACCTCCTCGTCCGATGCATATCTCTACCCTCCAACCAAAACTTTAAGGTTAGGAAACAGAGAAAAGTCACTGGTGGCCATAACTAGTAAATATCGTGAGTAAAATATATTAAATTTAATATTCAAAGTGCAGTCCGTGAATGTTAGCCATGGCGACCGCCGAAGTGTGAGCAGATGCGTTGTCGTGAAGGAAAAGCACTTTTTTCTTCTTAAAATGCGGTCGTTTTTTTTGCAATTTCTGCCTTTAGCTAGTCAAGTAATGGTACGTAATTTTCTCCCTTCATTTTTTATCTTTTTGACGATAATCGATGAGCACAATTTCGTGACTATCCCAAATAACAGCTGCCATCACTTTCTCGGCCGATCGAACCGAGTTCGCCTTTTTCGGCGCAGGTTCACCCTTTGCAGTCAATCCACTGTTTTCACTCTTCCTTCGCCTCAGGAGTGTAGAGATGGATCCAAGTTTCATTTACAGTTTTTTGTCTCGATTTTCTCGTAGAGCAACCGTTTTAGCTTTGGAAAATCAGGAAAATACAATGAGATTACACACATTGAAATCAGATCAATCTATACGTTGAGAAAACAAAACATACAAAATGACATCAATAAATTAAATTTTGAGCACAGGATTTTTACTTTTCCGAACCATTTCATCCGATTTGACGCACATTAAAGCACACTCGAACAACGTCCGGAAGAGAAAGGAATCTACCCACCGTAAAAACGAGGCAAACGCGCCTTTTTACTGCCTTCCAGGCGTCTTGCCGAACATCACCCCCGCGTCGTCGCCGCTCGGAATTTACGAACGCTTTGAACATAAAGTCACGGCTGCCGCTTAAATGCAAACACACACGTACGTATGTAGTATACCTGCCCACCCCAACCAGCCGGTTTAACTCAGTTGCCGCCGCCTGGTTGGGGTACGCGACCGCCATAACCGAAGTCGTCTATCCACAAAAACACAGCCTCAAACATGTGTACCGTCCCGGGATAAATTGATCGGCACCCCCGCCTCGCCCTCCTGAAAATAATAACGCCACGGATTAAGAAAAAGGGGAAGTAGGAAGAAGAGGAGGAGGCCGTAAAACAAAGTCGGGCGGTAGGAAGGCTGTCTCTTCCTCTATTTATGGATATGCTGAAAATTTGAAAGGCAATCCCTTTTTTTTCCTCAACATCGCCACCGCGAAAGCCGGAGAAAGCTGCATCGGAATATTGGATGGCTGGCGGAAGATAAGGGCGGAGAGAGGAGGGAAAGGTGGGGAAGGGGGATTTGGGTGGGAATATGGAGGATGACAGCGAGGGGAAGAGAAAGAAAGATCTCTCCCGAATTTTTCGGAAAGCTCCATCATGCATGCTCCCGAGAAAAGATGACAGACTTTTTTGCAAATTACTTGCATGTTAAAATTTTGAGAGAAGCGCTAGTATTAGATGAAATAAGGATCGGTAGATACATGGAGGCTATTAATTTAAACGTTGTATGCAATAAATTAGTCGAAAAAAATGTGCATTCACCATATTTGGGACCTTTCAATAATTTTCTCTGTGTTTTGATAAATGGAATATCGTTATCGGTAATTCTATGCCCACACTCTGCACGCATTAGTAAATGGTTTGTTTGCGGAATCACTCATGCAGTCGATGGTCTATAACATATAACTCATGATTAGAGCAACAAATTTCATTGCAATAATCGCTCACCCCTTGAATTACACCCTTTTCCCAAAATCTTTAATGGCGCAAAATTCTTCTCTTATTGATACTCCTTGATCGCTGTTCATCTGTGAGTCATCGTTTTAGCAATATTGTTCCATTAAAAATAAAATATTTATGTGTAGCAATGAGGTTAAGTCCGCAGAGAGACATATTTTTGAATCACGACAGTAAATATGTGTCAATGAGGACAAGTGGGTAGAACAGGTGGACTGTTTCCATAAGCCAGCAAATTCATGTTCAGCTTTCCTTCCAAACTTAATGGGCATTCTCTCTAGATGGCACCGGTGGGCATGCCTTACGTAATAGGCATGTCATGCAGATAAAACATGGTGAAGTCCGACCATTTCTTTCCGTAAAGCACTCCATAATAACCGCTTGAATGGTAACATAGTATCTGATTCCAAAGGCTGAACTACACGCCAAATTTATTCAGAAATGTAGTCCACCACCGAAAGGATTAATTCGGTTTTAATTACTTTCACTACTTACAGGATTATTTTTTCAATTAGGGATCAATGGAAATTAGACTATTTACGAAACTTTCTTCGTAACATAATGCTGTATGATTGTGTAAATGTATTATTACGAAAAAATACCCCTCGAACATCTATACACGGGCGCTTTGTCCTCATTTTCTAGCATAATGGCCTCTCATAGCATTCTCACAGAGTTATAATTTACAATCAATATAATAGACATTATTATCGCAATCGTACAAGAAAAACTAGAAGGCATTCAATCAAGAGAAGAGTACAAGAAGTATTATACGTACATAATACTAGTAATAATCATTCTAGCGAGTAGATGATAATTCGTGTTTCATGGTTCCCTAACATATTACAATAGAGAGTCGAGAATAGGGAAATGCATGGACAAACATATATATATATATATATATATATATATATATATATATATATATGTGGAATTCAGTGATGTTTCTTCATTGGCAGGAAAATATTTTCAGAGTGGCTATGCTCTCCAAGTTATTAATTGCACCTCGGGGAGCATATTCCCGTGAGTGATGGACGTGGAGAAAGAGTCTTGCAATGGAAAGAAAGAGAAGGATGAAGCAGCCCCAAAAGCGACAAAAAAGCGGGGGGGGGAAACAAAAAGGGGGGAGGGATGTGGGGGGACTCATTCCGTGAGGGGAGGGGGGAGGCGCGGTGGGAAGACGGCGGCGGCGAGGTTGGGTGGTTGGTGGGTGAAGGGCGTGGCGCGATACTGCGGGAGGCGAGTGCGGAGCATGGCGGAGAGGAGATGGGAAAGATGAAAGAAGGGGAAGCGAGGATGGAAGAGAGAGGAGAGAGGGAGGGGGGGCAGCGCGGCGGTGGTAAGGGAGGGAAATGAGCCAAGAGTTACTCTTCCTTGAAAATGATCCGTTCGGTTCAATTAACCCCATGGAATTGGACATGGTGAGTGGATCTCGATGATGGTGGTTAACGTAATGGTTACCGTCAATGCGGATTCGGGTTCGGTTCCCGTATCTTGCCTTTTATTTTATCAAGATACACCAACACCCTTCTTTGGATGACGTGGGGTGAACACGATATTGTGAATTGATCCGGGAGGAAGCTTAAACCTCAGTATTTTTGTCACCTTTGCGGATGAGGCGAGAAAGTATCGCACTTAGTAAAACTTGGGAGGATGTTCTTGACAGCATCATCAGGAAATAGGTATTCTTCGTGCGGTTTCTCACTTCGTAGACGCGTTAAATGTTCTTCAGGGGCATGCACTCGGAGTCAAACGCTAGAGCACATTGAAGGGAAAATTATGACTTGATGGAAGAAAAGGCATGCGTCGCTGGTGATAACCTACCACAATGAATAAATATAAGAGCCAAGGATGTAACTAAAGAGGTCTTCTCAACCGTAGCATGCAATTCTCAAGGAGTCAGTCATTATGGCGTGAGTGCCAATGTTAAATTCTCATCCGAAGAAGTCTTGAAAGCGCCGTGCTGAGGAAATGGATGATGGTTGAACAACACACAACTGTCCACAGTATTGGAAGGGGAGGAGAAAGAGAGGCTACTTTCCCGTCGAAGCATTCCTCTGTCAGGGTAACGGCTTCATGAGAGGATCTGAGTCACCCAGCCACCATCATTTCTCTTAAACCCATCATCCGGGCGAAAATATCTACAAAAAGCGAGAATAACTATAAAGAATGAACACAAAATTAAGAGTCAACATAAATTAAATTGAAAAATAACCAATAAAGGTTTTCTATGCGTTGGTTTTTTCATGTGGTTAGTGTGGATTATGTAAAATGCTTTCCTTCTGGTGGGGAAGCTTAGGCTTTGACCCTTCACCGTGCTAAAGGGGAGTATAGCGTGAAAAAATATTACACTCGTATAAGAGAAGCGAGTTAAAATAAAAAAGAAGATGGAAAGGGTGGACTATGCGAAGAGGAAACATGGGTAACGATGCGATAAGAGGTCGCGGGAGTGTGGCTGTGCAAAGAATGAGCGACGAAGGGGCAGAGAGAGAGAGTGCTGACGCCAAGTTGGATCCAGAAAGTGAAGATTAAAGCGAGGAGATTGATTGAAAAAGGAGGAGGGTGGCATTTATTATAGCTTTTTTATACGCGCTTTTTTTTGATCGTAGGACCAGGAGGGGAAAGTAAGAGAGGTGAGAAGTTGAGGTCGGGAGCGAAGAGCAAAGAGGGGTTAAGCTTAAGGTGAAGGGAAAGTGAAGGAGTGATGAAGGGCGGAGAGAGTGAAAGGATTTGGGTGCTGACAAGGTGGTTAGAGGGTGGATGGAGACGGGAAGAGCCAAAACAGAGCGCAAGGGCGAAAATGAGATCTCACTCATTATGCTTATCAATCCTTCAAACTTCACCAACTATGCAACAATTTCAGAGTGTAAAAAAAACATTTGCGTTGAGCGAGATTCGAACCCGGATCCCATTATATACCGTACATACAGTGTCACAGTGACTGGCTGCCTCCATGTGACATTGTATGTACGGTATTTCATCACAGCATCTTGTTCCTTTATAGCCCCCAACATCCCAGAGTTTAACAGGACGCCTCGGTAGCTTAAACTGACTAAAGCACTCGGGCGGACATCCAAGGATTCGGGTTCGAATCCCGATCGAAGAAAATCTTTGTTTTACACTCTGAAATTGTTGCATTATATGCACATTTAGCAGATGACTCCGTTAACAAGTTAATGTGGCGGCATCTTCCGCAGTTTCTCAGAATTCACCGACGATGTTGCACTAATGGAATACGAGATGTGCTCTGTGTGTTGAGCAAATAATATAAATGTACGTTCCGCTTCCCTGTTGAGAGTAAATGTTCATGCAACGTTGAAGTAATAAAGGGAACAAGGTTAAAGTGAGGTACGAAGCAGGAAAAAAGATTTTATTGAACCGTCTTTACTATGCGAAACATTGAAGTACGAATGTTCTTCTAGTATCGACAAAATTATAACAGGGATGCATTATTAAGGTTCGTTGGAATTACCAAATCAAAGAATTGACTGCCGAGAAATCATAATTAAAGGCATTTCTGTCTCGCAGATCATTTAAACATGAGAGAAAAATGATAAGTAACGTAAGGTAATATAGTATATCGGTTAAAGTAGGTTTTGGATTGACACAGCTACCAAATTCTTGGTTCTCCTAATAAAACACAATCCAACACCCCTCTTCACCTCTTAATGATACGAAAGTTAAAATGGCATTAACGGCAGATGTTATTAATCACAGTATTACCTGAATGTTGAAGCCATAGAGACTTAAAAAAGATTGCGATTAATACTTGTAAAACTGCAATCTTTTCTTTGGAAAAAAAATAGAAAAATGGATGAAGATTAGGAATATAATTGCACTTTAAGGATAAAAAGGTGACGAATGCGTGTCACACACTTGAAATACAGAAGGTAGTTTGAAGGGTTTGCAAGGAATTATCCTGTAAGTCGTAAAGGTTGTTGTAATACTGCAATAGAGGAAAACCCTGTAAATTACCATGATGTAAACAGAAATGGCATGTGACATTACTTACAGCTCGCACGTAATAACGTTAATAAGGATGACAATGCTCGAATTAAAAGATGAACTAAAATCAATATTGCTTGAGATTTTGAGTATTTTTTCAAACAAAAAGTGTGTGATTTGGCAATTTTATAAATGATAGTACTCACAAAAAGCTGTTTCCTGATACTCCTAGTCGTTTACTTCATGTGTTTCACAAATGAAACACCACAATAATCCATCGTCATAGAGTATTTCTATAGATAGAGGCACTATCTAACTAACGTCATTCAAACAATTAGCGCTTTCCCAGCATCCGATAAGAGACACTATGAAGTAGAAGAAACTATAAGTAAAGCGCAGGCATATTTCCCAGGCAACACTGCATCCCACAAGGCTCTTGGACCATATTTTCACCTCCTGAATGACTTTAACTTATGAACTCTCTTTCAAAGAGCTGAGCATGGAACGAGGAGGAGCTGAAATGAGTACGCAGTTACGACAGCGGGGAACTCTGCCTTTCTCTCTCTCTGACGGAAACGAATTGTTTGGAGGAGTAGGACATTCTAACTGGTGCTTACGAGCTGCTGGTTTACGACTTCCGCAATTCCTCCTCGAGTTTTGGCGAGCCAAAACGGTTTATCGAGAAGACGATGGCGCACTCTGGATGAATGAGTTGAGTAAAGACGAGTGAGGTAGTCAAAGGAAAAGTTTCACCTGGACCGGTAGTCGAAACTCGGTCCTTTTGGCTGGTCGGATGTACACGAAGGTCATCATTATGTCAGGAATCTTACTCGATTATTGTTCCAGATGAATTTATTTCCTTCGTATCTCATTTGTTTTACGCAACTGTTTCTCCTCGCGGCATTTTTTAAAATAAAAGGATTTGATTTCCGCACTAATAATTAAACCTAGCACGAAACCCTATATATTTCGTATATCTTCCCAAATATTGTGTAAAACGAACTATTTTTCTCTTAGGTTCATTCAGTTCTATTCTCGCTATTACTTTCGTCATTTTTGATTCCTTACCGTTTACTTTATATACTAATATCCTGTACCACAATAGCGGTTATGTAAGGCTCTTTCATTTCTGAAATGCCATCAGTAAATATCATTAACGGCTGAATTTCTGTGGAGGGTAGAGCAAGACCCAAATTTAGACGAATGCTTGTCAAATTTCTCTGGGTTTGCAGGATCGGTTGGTATGCACGCGGGATCGGCAGGCTTTAATCGAGCTGAAAAGAGGCGAACAGGCGCGAGATGAGATAGGTAGATGGGGATGGTGGGTGGGGAATAACAGGCAGCAAAGACAAGCGTGAGGCGAGAGAGGATAAGGGAGTGTGAGTGAAGGATGAGTTGTCCCTGAGAAAGGGAAAGGGGAGGATATGGTGGAGCCTTGTATTGCAAATAAGGGCCTTCTCTCTTACCTCGAGAACGTTCGAGGCTTCTGAGGGCGCGGGTCTGGGGAGTGGGAAAGGGGGAAGGATTGGTACCAAGACCCTTTGCGAGGCATTTCAGAAGCGTGGGGAAATGGAGTGGGCTTTCAGACTGCGAATCTCGAGTTCGGGAATGTACGCCGCGCGCTAGAGTTAAAGAAGTCCGCGAAATTTTGATCGCCCCGAGCGATAATTAGGTGAAAGTTTATATTTTTTTAGGGTGAAGGTGTTTCAGCCACATTTTCTTCATTAATTTTATTCGTGTGATACAAAAATATTATTTTTTTTCACTTGCTCTTGAAAAAATTTAAAGGCATGTAATACGAAGTCCAAGTTGGTGAAATTATATATTATCATTAAGCCAGAATAACGGTATCTAAGAGGATTACTATAGATAGGGGCTATCATTCTGCAGCGTTTGATTCCGACGCAATTCCTCCTTTGATAAAAATGTGGTCATCAAAACGGCCAAATCTGAGTTAACAATAAGGTTATGTATTTTATAATGCTATTTCGTAATTAAACAACCGAGAAATTATCATTATTCCTAAGCCATGCATAGTAACACGAGCATATCTTCACCCTGACTCTTGGCTTTACAATTGTTAGGAAAAAGGATGAGAGCAGGACGGATTTTCGTCGAGGATGTATTTTCTAAGTTACATTACATCACGGGTTAAAAATACCTGCAACAATTCCTTATCACCTCTCTTGACAATGACTCTAAATATATGCCACTTGGTAATAATTGTACGTAGAATTACACTATCAGAGATAAAATAGGCAAAAATTACTTTTAATATTCTTTAAATAATATATCAGAACAGATTTTAATCTGAAATAAAGAGTTACGTTCAGTTATGCAAAATATTTCTTCGGTAGCAATCATTTTATCAGTATCAGTACCATGCAGTTTTCTATGCTTATAATAAATCATAGGTGATATGTTGAAATCCTTAATGCTCGCCCCACTTCAGAACCGAAGGCTGAATCATGAGTATAATATTGGTGATGTAAGCAAATGAACAGATACGTTTAAAATATTATTTTTACGGCATACAATGAAAGACCAAATATGTTACCATTGTAAACGCCCTGGGGATCATTTCTTTGGCTAGGTTTTTGTTCATAAGCGCAGCTTGGAGTGTATCATAACCACTCCTAACAGTTCGTTTCACCTCTAGAGAGCACTAGTCAGCTACTAAACCCCATCGGGCGCATACCCTGACGGCGGTCTGTAGGGGATTAATTAGTGGCAGATGAAACAAGTATGGACATTTTGGAGGATAAACAAAACACAAAGTTGGAAAACAAATTAGATGATTTCAAACAATATGTTGTGGGCGATTATTCTTAAACAAAGGACCGAGTTGAAATTTTGAAAAGAGTTGTTCTCAGCTCTGTTTCTCCAGTCGCACAGTCGATAACCCTTTTGCATTACAGTTATTGCAACGAAAATTTTTCAACGTGGAATATTTGCGAAACATCATGTTAAAGCATTTTTTGCCAGCTATGCAATTTTTTATTACTCCTGATATTTTTAGTTTGAAAAATATTTCTCTTAAATTGATGTCTTCTCATTGTTCCTGGGGCAGGCGCAGAATTCAAAACCCTACGCGGGTTTTGAATTCTTCACACATTCATCGCATATCTTTTTCTATTATTTGCTAGTCCCTCCCAGTTACCAATTCGTAAATTATCTGCGACATTGAGCTTCTATATTTCCCTATATCTCCCTCTGGGCCTGTTTGCCATCATATACTCATTCTCAAATTTTCTTTGTCGATCTTGTGTCCACCACGCGTGTCATGTGTTCTAATCCTTCCTAACTTTATGACGCTAACTTTCTTGATCAGCTCCTTTAATTCTACATTTATCTCGATTCTCCATATACCTTTTTTCTCTCGAGTTGGAAGTTTTTAAGTTTAAACATCCATTCTTGCATCCGTATGTCAGTGACGGGTACCTTTTATCACTATTCTTTAAATATAAAGTGATGCCCATGATAGTTTCCAGATAATATTCAAAAACTCACAAGCAACGTTCTATTGGGTAGGATAGATAGTGAATAATCATCCAAGAAGCAAATGTTCATTGACCATTTCACACGTTGAACGTTTATCCTCTTTTTCAAATGATCTCATAAATATTATTTCCATGTTAAAGGCTAAACTGTAGTACAAAGAGTTGAATGTTATTGACGTACATTAAGGTTTGCGGGGGAAATCGATACCAGAATCATGCCATAGTTTCGGCATTAACCACAAGCATGTTTATACACTTGGAAGCAGTTCAAAAAATTTCATGAAGCACTTAGATGCTATCCAGAAGGCCTTTTTTCCAAGTGAAAAGTTGTGAAAGGATGAGACGGGGGGAAGGAGGGAAGGGTTGGGTAGAGATTAAGGGAGAAAGGGAGCGAAATATCACGTACGGGGGCGTATATTATGTGTATATATTTATATTTATATATATATATATATACACACACACACACACAATTATATATATATACACACACACACACATATATATATATATATATATATATATATATATATATATATATATATATATATACATACACGCGAGCACGCATACAGATACGTGCATCACACACCCATTTGATAGAGGAATGAGGGAAGAGTTGGGCTCGAAGAAAAATGATGTCGCGGAGAGAATGTAGAGGAGAGAAGAAGATGACGAAATGAAATAAGACGATAATATGAGGTAGCGTTTGAGTGGAGGGAAGCGATGAAAATGAGAAAGTGAGGGTGGGAAGGTAAGAGGCATTAAGATTAAGATGCGGAACCTGAACGTGAGGGTGTCCCCTCTGGGAGGGGAGGCGCGACACGGAAGACGACACGCCTGAGCCGGGGAGAGGAGAGGTGGGGTGGGGGAGTGGTGAAGGGGGGGGGGCGGCGAAGTGAGAGAGAGAAAGAGAAACCATTGGAGGGGGAGGAGAGTGGAAAAAGGGATCCCAGACAATTAGAATATCTTCAACGTCGGCTTCAGCAATGGAATGAGATTATTTTCCGTGGTGATTCCCGAGTAAGTGGCTTCCAACCGCTGAATAAAACTTTTTGTCAACTGGGAAAGGAAGTCAATGCATGTCAATTAATTATAAATTAAATTCTGAACAAAAGGAGCTCGTCACTACGTCAAACTGTGTCATTGTTTTTAATTTATGCCGTCTTCTGTGATTTCTTCCGATGGATTCCGTAATTAGGTGGATTAATTTCCTTGTTACATTTTCAGCGATGAAATCCGCGTATTCATACACGCCCACGTCTGCCATGGGATACCTCTGTTTTCGTTCCTTTAAAAATGCCGTCTTGAGGTGCTGAATTCTAGGAGATCATATTATTTTGTCCTTCAAAACGAGCATTTGGAATTGTAAAAATGAATCTTAGAAATGAAAATAGGGGTTTGAAAACATTATGATGCTGTGAATACCTACAATTTACATGTTTATGATTTCGTGATGAATACTTAGCTGGTGTTTCATCATAAATCAAGGACTCTGCTATTCGAAATCGAATCACATGATGGCGTTTCTCTTGACCTAGGATGTTGAAAACTAAAATTAAATTACTTCTTTGTCAGTGAAGACAGTAATTTCATTCATTAAAATTTACCTTTCTTTCCTTTTTACGTTTCGAGCGAATATTTAATTCATTTATTATTTTAAGGATATCTGAAAACAAACAAAATAGTAAAAGCATTTAATATGCATAATGACACTAAAATGATTATAATTTACGAATAGTGCAAATACAAACCACCTGTTGCAGGCATTTCAACGGCTGTCATATCATTAAAGGTTTACAACTAGAAAGTATTGAATTATGAAGACAAAACATATATTACTGAAAAGTACTGGATTTGAATATTTGCATTCAATATTAATACATGATTATTTCATCGAACGGGAATAAAATAAGTAAACCATTTTGGGGTAAAGGTAATGCTAAAATATCTGTTTTGAAAAATATTTGTGCGCCAGTTCAGAGTAGGGGTTTGAAAATCTACAGAGTAATTTTGCGTAGGTGGTATATGTGTTATTGAAATTTTTGATGAGACTTGAAAATTATCATTAGTAGCAATATTATTCCACCGGCTAGGGTAGATTTTTCATGGACTCTGGCACTATACACTACTGTACTCAGAAGCCCTGACTAATATGAGACAAATTCTTTAACCCTATTATAAAAATCACTATAATTCATTCTTAATCTCTGCATACTTTCTACCTCCCTTAATTCCGTTCAAATCGCTAACCAATTATCCTTACTTTACCTCGCTTTCCCAGAATATTCCTCTCTATCACAGTCTTCTGCATTCAATTTAATATCAGGATTTCATGCTTCCGCTTTTTGTTTCATTCCTCGCCATTCTCCCAGCAAACATCTCTCTCTTTCCTATCCATGCCCAGAACTTCATCTTTCGTTTCCCTTTCAGTCCCAATGAAAAAAGACACTTTACTTGATTCCACATGGAATTTTTTTATTACAACCTAGGTTTCCTTACAGCTTAACATCTTCAGGTGTTACGCTATAACGAAACCCAGGTCCTAATAAACAAATAATTTATTTGGAAAAGCAGTGTCTTCTTTCATTATGAAGGATTTCCACCATGTTACGTCTGAAATTGTGTCATGCCTTTCCGCCCATTTTATTTTTTCCATTCTTCTCCATATCCACATATCTAAATCCCCCAATATACGCTTATCATCCGACATCAACAAGCATCCATATTTACGTTGTCACTAGTATTTTCTATACGCCTTAACTTAGGGTGCCTGTCATCAACTTGCGTCTCTTCGTGAACGCTTACTAGCCCAAAGATATCATCTACTAACCATCCTCCGAAAAACTTCATAAAACCTATTCTACTTGTCTGATTATGATTAATTCGCAATCCATATCTATCATATTAGAGATTCCTTTGCAATAAGGTTTAGTTGAAATACATTATTATATGGATGTGAAACTTGGGCACTGAGAAAGAGGGAATAGGCTCGGTTGGAAGAAATGGATATGTGGATTTGGAGAAGGATAACAAGACCAAGATGGATGGACAAGAAAAGCAACATTTAAGTATTGAGATAAATGAAGGGGGAAAGGAATCTAATCAAAAAGATGGGGAAGAGAAAAAGTAAATTTGTTGGACATGTCAGGCATAACAACTTTCTGGAAAATATAATGGAGGGGAAAATAACAGGAAAAAAAGGAAGAGGAAGACGAAGAAAGAAAGAAATTTATAGATGATATAAATAGTACTGCGAGAGTAACAACCTACAATGAACTGGAAATAACGGCAATGGAGAGAGGTCAATGGCTGCAACGACAAGGCTCCGCCTTTAGAAGATGATAATGATGATGATCTATTATTATGATTCTGCATTGCGTTGAGGAATGACTGTAATCTTTTGGCTGACTATCTATCTAACACTCTTTCATTCGCAAAATTTACTGGTTTGAAGAGTTCCCCACCCTCTTTCACTCCAGCCCTTTCCAATTCATGTTCTGCCATTTTCTCCACACATACATTGAATAAAGCATTTGGCAATGGGCATCCCCGTGTTAATCTTCGAACTGGTACTTCCAATCCCGACTCTCTACTCGCTTTCTGAACCTGAGCAGTCTATGATATGCATATGCTCTGGATGAGTTGCCTATCCCTACAGTCTACGTATTGCTATCTTCTGCAGGACTTTCATTGATTTTCCAATTAAATTTTCCTTCCCAAAATTCTCGGAGCATAAAGTTTCACCCAAGTTATCTCTGTGTTCCACCCTACTATTTACTTTATTCATCCTATAGCATCACGCGTTCCCATTCTCCAAACTGATTTTTGCCCATTCTCACTTGCTTTTTTCTCCATTGTTTTGTTGATGATCCTAAGCAATCAGCTCGTGAACTCAGACTTCAAGTCTGAATTCACGGACCTCTTAAACTGCTACTTGGATGCTACTCCTGCTACAAAAGTGGTATGCCCCTGACTCCTCATGCGGGTACTACTACTTCGCCTGCTTACCAACAGGGCTCCCACCTTGTGGAAGATGGAATCCTTGTTGATACCTTCCACCTTTCTATCCTCTCCCCTTTCCTGGACATCTTTATCGCCTCCCCCCTCCCATCTTCGCACAGCGTTCTTCCTCCGTCCACGCTCTTTCGCCTCTCCTTGTCACCTCGTCTCCGCCTCCCTCCTTGCTCCTCTCAATCGCTTTCACTTCATATTTCCCCATCAAACCTTCAGTTACTTCTTCCTTCATACTTGTTCATAAATTATTTGCGTGACATCATTCCCAACAACCGCCTTCCCCCCAACGCTCCCATTCCTTGCCGCCAGTTTCCCATATTTTCCTGGTGAGAAACCCAACGATGGGTGGGACTTAAATCTATTTCCCGAATACACTCTACGAATAATTAAAGTCTTATAATAACGGGAGTCAAAAATAAACACTGAGAATATGTTAACATGCTGGCATTTAAACTTTGTTGCGGAAGTAAACTCCACCTTCTCTATGAGCCTTAGGAACTTTCTCCACCCAATCTTTGTTTTTAGACCTATTTACTGCGACAGAACGATTAATGTATCAAAATATAACAACCTTGGGTACTTAGTCAAATCACGAGGGATTTGATACCATAGTTAGAATCTCTTTCTACTGCCGTTTATCAAAGCTCACTTCAAATCAGGCTCTCCAAAAAATTAAAGAATATTACGTTAACGATTAACAACATAATCTCAGTTAAAGATGTTTTAATTATTTTACCTTTGATGAATATAAGTATACGAGGGTATGCTGAAAACGAATGCACACATTATACCCTAAAAACAAAATGACCTTCAGAAGCACCCCTGGTGGCATGCGGAAGTAACATTCCCCGCTCAACACGCATGCGCAGGAATCAGGTCGTTACATTCATCTAGTGTATTTTGAGAAGCGGCAGAATGGAGACGTGTTCTAGTGCTATGTCAACGCGATTTAAATAGTTAGCAAGAGAAATATTTGAGTGTAACGGGGATTGAAATGTGACGGTAGGCGAAGGAAGAGATGGTGATGAAGTGCGAGACTACGGTTTGGGCACGAGGAAGACCGCGGGTGAAGTAATTGAGTTCTGTTGGAGACAAGGGTTAGTCATCATCAACACTTGGTTTAGACACCACAAAAGGCGCAGATATACATGGAAAATGCCAGGTGACTCAGAAAAGTATCAGCTAGATTATATTCTGGTTAGACACAGGTTTAGGAACCGTGTGATGAATTCAAACAGCTTCCCGGAAGCGGATGCGGACTCTGGCCACAATTTAGTTGTTATGAAACGTAGCGTCCGTTTCAAAAAGATAAGGCAGGGGCGGCGGGTTAGAAAATGGAATGTAGAAGCATTAAATGGATTTAAAAGGAAGGAGTACCAACAGGCCGTAGAGAAAATCATGGAGGATGGTAAAGAGCTAAGTACTATCGAAGAAAAATGGAAAAGTATCAAGAAAGGGTTATCTAAAGCCGTTAAAGACACTATACGAACTGGAAAAAGGACAAGGAAACCATGAAACACGGATGAGATGGTTACAAAGATGGATGAGGGAAGAAAATGGAAGAATGTAAACACAGAGTTAAGCAAAATGAAGAACAAAGAGTTAAATAATATATTGAGACGGGCAACAAATAAAGCAAAAGAAGCTTGGTGGAAGACGCAGTGTGATGATATGGAAAGTTTGCAGAGGAAGGGTGAAATTGGTGCGCTGTACAGTAAAGTTAAATCATTATCGGGAAGTAAGAAAGGGAGATCTATGCTAACAGTTAGAGATAAGGCGGGTAAGATAATAGTTGACGCAGGAAAGATCCAAGAGAGATGGAAGGAGTATATAGAAGAACTCTATAGTAAAGAACTTACACCAACAAAGTTAGACATAGAAAAGGAACATGACGTTGAGGAAGATAGCTTAGGTCCACACATACTTTACGATGAGATAGAAAGGGCATTAAGGGAGATGAAGCCAAATAAGGCCGTGGGGTTGGATAAAATTTCTGCGGAACTATTGAACTGTTTAGGAAAATGTGGGAGGAAGAGGCTATATGGGCTGATTCGTAGTATCTATTAGGAAGGAATCTGGCCGGAAGACTTTGTGAGATCAGTGTTAGTCCCTATTCCGAAAAAGGTAAAGGCTACATCATGTGAGGACTACAGAGCAATAAGTTTGATATCTAGCTAATAAGTATATTGCAGGAAATTGGAATAGATTGGAGGGACAGGAAGCTAATCGGCAACCTGCATATATCTCAGACGCCTCAGTTGCGATGGAGAAATGGAGAGTCCGGATGGGTAGTGTTAGGATGACGTTTATGGCAGGGTTGTCCTTTATCACGATGCTATTCAACTTAAATGTGAAGGAAATGATCAAAGAGGCATGGGAAGAACTGGAGGTAGAAATTAAATTCGGAGGGAGAATTCGTAAAATCAGTTAGGATACTTCTAATGCCTCCCAGAAAAGATTGACAGAATTAATGATCGATCGGAAGAAGGAAGAGTAATGCAAAGGAATTGATGCATTGATGTTCACACAAGTATCTCAATTCTTACGACTGCATGACGAAGTACAGAGCACGGCTGCAAGGAATAATTCCAGTTGACAATTAAGTTCTAATAGTTTTAGCTTCGAACAGCCTCCGAAATGGATACAAATGCGTATTGTGGGGAATCAAGAACCCTTTATTGCCGTTTCGAGCTGTGTTTTGTTTTGTTAAATATACGCGGTTAAATGACAGCAATAAAACCCTTCCAAGCACCCGACAAGTTGAAATTTGAAGTTATTAGAGCATGATCTAAAAAAAGAATATGATTTTTATAAATGCAAAACAATACTTTCGCAGAGTTAATTAGTAGACTGAAGCTAAAATTTGAAGTAGCACTCGTTTCGGCCATACAATATATATTACTACACACAAGTATGTAAACTGAACAATGGAAAACAATGTATACTTTTCTGTATGAGTTCATAAATGCCTTATCAATGAGTGCAAATACATTGTATCACCACTGCCATTAATGTTCACTTGACCCTAATCCACATAATGCGGCTACTTCTCAAAACTAGTAATGGCGCAACAAGAGGGATACCAACACCGGTTGACACGGTCGTATTTTTTCAAATTGCACGTTTGTAAACATGAGGTATGACTTTGCGAGAGGACACCTCATCAAAACTGATTCAATCTCAATGGTCTCAAGGGGATGTGAATGTTAGAAAACGAATTCCTCTTGAGGAACTTGCACGTTTTCAACGCAACACTTAAACGTCAATCCTCAGGTGAAAAAGACAGCTGAATGAACTCCTCTGACGTCACACACACACGTCATTGCACAGACATACACACACACACACTTACACGTCACCTCCTCCTCCTCATTTTCAGAGGTTGAGAGCAGCGGAAGGAAGTGTGTTTCAGAGTGCTGTGGCGGAGAGGAGGAGGGTGGCGGTGGGGGAGGGAGGTCGGCTGGGAAGGGCGGATGGAGACGAAGCGGATGATGAGAGGGGGAAGGCTCCTTGCGGGAGAAGCGAATGAAACAGCAGAGTGAAGGGGTTGTGAGGGGGCAGGGAGAGAGGGACAGAGAGAGAGAAAGAGGAGGAGAGGAGAGAATGAGGGAATGCGGGAATAGGTATACGGGAAGAGAGGGGAAAGACACTTGGAGGCGAGTGGAGGATGCAGGAGGGCGGAAAGTGATCGGTCCACCGGAACTACGTTTAAATGTGCAAAAGATAGAACAGAACATAATAGATTTTCTTGATGCTAGGTAAGAAAAATTAACTTCATTAACTGCACGCGCATTTTACCTAAAATTTATTATTATTTACTGCACGACACTATGAATAATTTCAATAAAATATTGCTGTACGTTTCAAAACTTAGTTTTACTAGATGACAATATGCTTTGTCAGTACTATGATTAATTTATTTCAACTTCGTCAAATTTTATCTACGAAGTACTTACATAAAATAAAATAGAAAACTAGGGGAAACACATAAGAGAAAAAAATGAACACATTTCTTACTCGCTAGATTGCTGAAGACAATTACGACAATGAAGGTAAACGGGGAGCACTATGCATATGAAGACTATATATGAAGATGGGACACGGAAAGCGAATGAAGGTAGACTTGAAGTCCAAGAATTTCAAATAGGTAAGGAGATTGATCGATTTCAAGATTGATTGTAAATCTGTGACAAAGCAATACCTAGATTGGTTGACAAAGATGACGGTCTAACTGTTTCAAACCTTTTAATAGTAATAAAAAGAACGAAGGGGATCAAGGTGACAAAGAAAGATAAAGCAGTCGACTAAAATAGTAGAGAAGAGAAGCAAAAAGAGAGTAAAAGGGGATTGACTTTGTTGGGAAGGAGACGGGAGGCTGTACGAAGCGGTCAGAAATGGAAAGGTCTGGATGGAATCCCGCAGACTATAACCGCAGATTGTAAGGGTTCTGGATACCCTGCCTATCCTGTTATATGAGTGTTCTGGAAGGGACTTATAAAGTGGAGGGAAAGTGATGACCTCGAGATATCGGGATTTTCTGCAGAGAAACTCTCAAGCTAGAGAGAGGAGCGTGCCGACAGAAAAGAAGGACTTCAATATCACTGTGTCTCTTAGAGGGGCCCCACTGGATATTGAATAAATTTTAGTTTTGCAAAGTTTAAGTCGCTCCTGTAAATTATAGTCATAATATCGAAAAAGTGAAAATGAATAAATATTCATACTTTTCGTTCAATAATTTAAGAGATCTTGATTGAAATTAAATATTCAATTTAAAAAAAAACTAGAATTATTTCAATTGTCACGTTTCCACATTCGAAAAAATTTGCCAAACCGGTTCAAATTTCACCCTTTAATCCAACCCTGAAGTTTAACTATACAAGTAATTCATCAAAGTAGTGTGCGAGATAATTATAGGAATTTTATGGTCCAGCGAGAAAAGGCAACATGCGAATTCGTAATAAACTTTGTGATTATTCTATGAGGCGTCAATGTATCTGTGCCACATGTACATACCGGAGAAATTACATTTTTGATGGAATTTTAATGGAACCCATAGTTAGACATTTTAATACCGCGATATGGAGCCAACTGGCTACTTATTATTACGTGTTACTGAATGATTATTCCTAAAATGGAGAAGGCAGAAATAAGGATAAAATAGAATACCGCGAAAATACAATAACTTTTACAAAATTGTGGGCAATGATAAAAATAACTCTCCGTCATACAATTCGGAATGGAATGAATGAAAATTTTCGATAAGCTGATATTGTCACTGGTCCTCCATTTTACACGTAGAAATGGAGATTCAAAGAATAAGTATTTTGACGCGGAGATCATTCGGCAGAATTAGCGACATTTGAATTTAGACATAAGACTTTTTAGAAAATAAGATCATTCATCATATCATAATCATATCATAATAAGTAACCAAAATTTTCAAAATGAATAACAAAGTAAACATCATCAATATGGCTACTGGACTCGCGGATATCACATGACATACACTCATCACTAATCATTTGATCTTTCAAGATGAAAACCTCAGCTTTTTAGTCAGGAATACGATTTCCTATCCTTATCTGTCACTAATATTCTAAGTTCAAAAATGTGGCTCTCAGCATTACACCTTTCTAGCGCTTTTATTCTCACCCTTTCGAATATATCCATTAGGCTCAGATAAGAGTACACTCACCAGGATAGGCCTATTATCCAAAACCTGTACCACTTATATCAAGCAAAACAGATCACGGTATTGGATGAAGCAGCTTGAACAGTGATTATTAAGGAAATAAGATTGGGTTTCCCGTCATCACCTGCAACTTTCAACGCAATTAAAGAGAAAATGGTGAAATGAACATGGATAAGTCTTAAAATATGATAAAAGCAGGTGCTTGACAAAAATTTTTCAATAATCAAGCTTTAGTTAGCCAGTCGGTCAACACTTCTCAGCCAAAAATGAGTACAATTAAAAACCAGTGAAATAGGAATAAAATGGAAAACCGTCATGAGAAACGAAGACAGTGCAACCTCGAATTCCAGGATACTGCGGGAGATGCCGTGAAAGCAACTTTAAACGGAGTCATCCGCTAAATGTGCATTACAAAGCAAAAATTTCGGAGTGTAAAAATCATTCGCCTTGACCCGGATCATGATCAAGGTGAATGATTTTTACGCTCTGAAATTGTTGCATTATGAAATATCAAGAAATAGGAGGGGTAGGTTAAGCATTAAATATTAAGATTATATAATGAGACCAAGTCCTCTAAAAAATACAATGAGAGAATTTTGTTAATAAAATTAGACTAGGAGAGTTACGTTCTGAAAAATTGATGTCATAAAGAGAAAGGCGTCGATGGAAAAAAGCCTCAAGTTAAGATGTGGAGAAAAGATATCTGAATACTTGTTACGAAACGCAGGTTTCACAGGATCCAGGACTTAGCCAATGAGGCAAGAAGAGAAGGACCGCTTGGAAGATCGTCTGAGGTGTGCGCGTGGAGAACAACAGGGAAAAGGTAAAAGCATAATTTTACGACACCGTCTCCATTGCATCTGAACAATAGAGCATACATAGAAAAATAATTATGCAAGATGAACAAAGTGAACAGTATTGTACATATTGGACGGAATTATTCAACGGTAAAAAATATTTATTAATACCATCATCATTCATGTGGGTTGATTGCAAAGTCCTATTTAAGCCAACCTCCTCCGTTAACCATCGTAACAGACGGAGTTATCCGGAAAAGTGGAGGGAATCGGGTTTAAAAAGGGAAGGGATTCAGGAGTTAGTTAGGGGAAGAAAATGAGAGGAATGAAGAAGGACGGAGGAGGGTTGTAGCCGGGCGTGGGAGGACGAAGTCACCGCGGAAGAGGAAGGCGGGATGGGACGGAGAGGGAGTGCATCGGTCGGGGGAGGAGATCCGCCGTATCTCGGGGAGTTCTCCCGAACCATGAGGAAGGAAGGGGTAAGGGAAGGAGAGAAGAAAACGGGCGTGGTCTGAGGAGAGGAAGTGAAGGTCATCGGTGGAGGTGGGAGAAGGCGGTTGGAAAGAATGGGTTTGAATGGTAAGAGGAAGCGATGGGGGAAGGAAGTAGTTTGCGGGTTGCGGATGGAATAATTCATGGGCCATTTTCATCCATTACGAATAGATATGCTTAATAAGGATTTATGCCTGCTTTGAATCCGTGTCGAGGCGAATACTAATCGGCGATAATGAACGCAAGACTGTTGAAAACGTGTCTAAATGCCGATTAAACAGGTTCGCTCACTGCAAAGTCCCTGTCGCCAGGGACTCTTAGTTTAGGGCCAGTATTAATGATCCCGCCGGAACACTCTCCCGACTATTCGAGTTTTTTTTTCATGACTCCAAAAGCACAATGCCTCCTCGCATGAGCGAAATGAATTCTCAATTGATGGAATTGGCGCAATTCCCATCGGTTAAAAAATCTAATCGGGTTTCTGCTCTGGGAATAAAAGAACCACGCGAGTCCGCGAGGAAAGGGTTCATGACCTAAATAGAAGGGAAAACCTTGACCTGAGCAGTATTTCATTCATTTAGCCTGCATTCTCTGATTGCCACTTCCTATGGTTCGGCGAACGTGAATGATTTAACACTGCGATTTCTCTGAGTAGATTTTTAACCATTTAAGAGAAACGGGAGAGCGTAGAATAGTACCTCTATTTTAAAATTTTTATTATTATTCGTACTGACACGTTAAATTATTCAAATTTTATTTGACTTAAACAAAGGGTCACGTTTGACCAGGGATTTGAGGGCAGAGCTAAGGAAATCAATCAATCGTCTTATTGATTATTCATGTTTATTCAAATTAGAATATATTTGACCTTTTTCATGAATTACATTTAGAAATTCAGTCTCAATTTATCTTGCGCAAAAAGTATATTTTTAACCAATTTATAATATATTTCCCACTATAAATTATGACATTTATGAATTTTTAGATATTTTACGTATTTTCCAGTCGTTATTTCTAGGATTTAAGAAGATAAATTTTTGGGAATTCCGAGAAAGTTGGGGTTCTATAGGGATTCTAGGAAGTTGAAATAACAACCAATGGCATGAGGATCTTTTTCATTATGACGCACATGTAATTCAGATTCAGTTTCACCTGGATGAACATGACTTGTGAGGATTTAAGTGATCAATTAGTAAGAGGATAATAAACAAACTGTGGATTAAAATGCGTGAGTTATTACGAGCGTAATTCGCTTTATATCAAGGAATCAAAATATGCATATTTTGTGACTTTGCAACCCACTCTCATGACATCAGGCAAATGTATTACTAGTACTGATGATGCATATGTCGATATGAAAACATTAATTTCTAAGCATTGACCCCGGCTTGTCATGCCCGAGTAAGAGGAAATTGTTCGAAAATTTGATCCAATATTCCCGGAAAAAAACTATTTTCCGCTCAATACAAAGAGAGAGCATGGCAAGTATCAACTCCGTGCGATGTGAACTTGGATTTTGTACGTTCTAATTTTTCTACCACCATCTGTTGGCTAAATTGCTATCTCTTCAAAATACATTTGGAGTCTTTCAAATGTGGTTCCTTAGAAAATCATTTGTATCAGAAAATGATACTGTCTGCTATCGGGAACGAGTCACATGCTAAGATAATAAACGCGCACGTTGTTTATAGCCTAGCATCACGCTACCTTGTATGCGTGATATAGACCGTTTCTAATATCAAAAATTAAGTAACGAGAATAATCAGTTTTAACTTACATCGACAATGAATTCACCATTCTTACCTCTGCATTAATAAACTTATGTAACACTAAAATTATCTCAGTTATCTCAAATAAACTCCAATTTAAATTTACACTGCAGGCATTACCCTGAAAAGTTATAATTCACACTACTATCTTGGAATTTACCAAATATACGAGAGTAGGCTGAAAACTAATGCACATATGACCTTCAGAACCACTCCTGGTGGCATGTGGAAGTAGCATTCCCCCTCAACACGCAAGCGCAGGTTTGAGGTCGTGGCATTCTTCCAGTGTATTCTGAGAAGCGGAAGTAGTTTTAGTTCTAGTTCTACCCTCGTATTTCTTAAAATTACTTCCAACGTTCTTAGTTGCAAAGCAGTGCGGATATAATATGCCATAAAGTAAAGATGTATGTTTAATAATGTAGCCATTTTTATAAGAAAATAAAACTCAGAACTTCCAGCTTTCCCGTATCAATAAAAATCCTTCCTTGCCTTCCAAGAAGGCAATTATGGATCGGTTTCCAATTCATTAAGCCAGTAAATATGATAAAAATCTTCTTTTCCATTTATTACTAAAGATAAAACGTATTAAAAACTTAAAACAACCTCTTATGTTTGCGCCGGATTACCATTTTATACTCTTAGATTTTCTTGCTGATAATAAACAATACCTATCATCGGACTAATATGCATGAATGCCTTCAAGAAACTGGTTGCACAGTAGTCAATCACGATGCCCTGTCCATGGCGTACCTGACAAATTTCTTAATGGCCAGTATAGTATTTTTTTCGACGAAACACGATCGGCAGAAGAGGAGACTAAATGGTTTATGGAGGGAATAGGCGGCTTTCAAGCAGATTGGAATGTGCTCATGAAACAAAAGATATCGGCGAGTGTGATTGGATACTTCTAGGTGTGGAGTGAGCTCCTCAGATCCGAAATTTCAAACTCAAGTGTGGCATATTCGGCTGAGGATTACGTGGCGATTAAAAAACCCAGATGATCATTTTTCACGAATGTTAAGTACTTAAGCGCATAAGAAAATTCACCTACCATATTAGTGAACTAAATCACAGGAAATGACGTTATGTTACAATGAGGAGTTCCAAACAAATGTATAAAAAGGTCCGAAAGCACATCAAGGAATCCTAAGACTGACTGAACAATCTGCGATTTAGCTTACTAAGCTTTGAATTGCATGAATCGACAGTGTGCTAGCTGAGAATTTCTTAAAGTTTCATTATTTGGCCTTGCATTTAGCGGAAGTTCTGACGCTAAATGGAAACACCGGGTAAGATATCACTTCGTTAAAATAAATGCAATGTTTATGAAGCTGATGGTTAAGGTCGTCTTCCAATATAAATATCCCGGTTACAATGAGATTTTCGGTGATAGCTTTAAGGAAACTAGACTTGGTTTTTGCAGTGAATGAGAATGCTGTAGGGAAATATTTAAATCTATCAGCACACTTGTTTCTATTGCGTCTATTCTACCAACATGGTCTTGCCCGCCGATATAGTTTGTGGTCCCAATAATTTCCTCAAAATCACTTCCAACGTCCTTAAAGTACCCTTAATTGTCCTTTCTGAAAATATTTAACTTTGCTTGTTCTTTTACCCCTCGGAGGGACATCCATTCTAGTGCTCAGGGTACCCTCGTCACTCCGACTTTCTCAACGGTACTCTACCGTACCAACTGTAACATATTTTTACAAATGTTGTAAATGCTCTTAAACATAATAAATTCGTTAAACAATGAATTCCAAACGTATTCCGAACCTTCAAAACATCATCTCACCAATGCAATATACCACTGTGCATGAGACTGGATGTGAATCTCATACTTTTTCCACATGCATGTAATGTTCGCTTGGTAAGTCTTTGGGATAGTATATCAGGTATTACACTTCCAAAGCCCCCGTCCATATATTAAAGGTCGCATTCCAGCTGGCTTCCACCGTGCGCTCTCTCAAGTCATATTCCCAACCCTAGAACCAATTTCCGGTCTAATTGGGTGAACTATTCTTATCTATGCTTACCACCAACGGGGTTGAAATTCGAGTAGCTGATATACTCTTGACGACCATGCTTATCGTAACCTTTGAAATTTTTTCAGCAGCATAATTGGACGGAGGGGATAGAGGCGATAAAAAGAAATTCCCTCCTTCCTTCCACAAAACACCATTAATTCGTGTTTCATATGGTCGAAGAGCATGAGCATTAAAATTGAACTTCTGGGTATTGAGATGCTCAAATCATTCCGTCAAGTTTTAGATTATTCATAATAATCTTCCCTGTATTTTAGACATATGCGTTCAAAGCATATGTTATTTATGTCACAGTCAAAGAATAATTTAAGAGAAATATAAGAGAAGGAAAACACTTCTCGTGATACGTACATAGTTTGCTTAGCACTGTAGAAGCATGTTTCTTTTCCTGGTTTAATACAATATTACAAGGCATTGGTGCCCACTACATATTTCTCACAAGAAATATTACTGTTACCTTTAGCATATGCAAGCAGTAGAAATTTGACGCATGGGTTGTGTATATTCGCAATCCATATAGATTATTGGGTAATAGATTCATTACATTACATGACTCAATGATAATGTGTCGTAATTCTTTCATATTGTTGCATGTTTTTTGATAGCAGTATCCCTTATTCCTTCATATTAATAATATAATCGACGACGCAAAAGGAAAAAAAATGTGATAGATTTAGAATCACGAGAAAAATAGGACTTAGGTCAAGGACTTTTATTAATCAAAATACATTTCATAACATATTTTTATTTATTTCACCACTCACTCACAAAGTAATTCTTCCATAATCCTAAAGTATTACTCATCAAGTGATTAATTCCTTGGAAACCACAAAGACAATCGATTACTCAATATGGAGAATAATTCTTTGGCGCAAAGACTCAGGTTCCCTAAATGTAATTTACGAGTGCAAAAATAAGCATTTACGTCCTCTTAAGATTACTGCCACTTCCAAAAGGCTCATTAATTTCTAAAAATTCTTATTTTATCCCTCAGAACAAGCACCAAAGCCCCTATGGATTAAACGGAATTCGCCATTAATTGGAAAACTTTGTATTTCTCCCCAATCTGAAGCAAAGACGGACCTTTTCTCCCTGTTATTGAAGTGGTTGTCAAAAGGAGTCCTCATTTTCCACTCGAACTCATAGCCACTCTGGAATTAAAAGCAATACATTTTACTCTATAAGGATCATGTATCCTTTATTTATTTTATTTGTCGTGATTTTTAATTATTGAGCCAAGACACACTTAGAAAAAACATGCTAGACTGGATACTTCATAGTACACTCAAACTCAAAGCTCCATTCGCCCATATCCGTGAGGCAGTGCAACGGTTCTGTGGGTCAAGACTGCAAACGGTTTGGCTAATAGTAATGGATGAGAATGGTTGATGCGAAAATGAAAATTCTCGATTTCATGTTTCCACCGTCACACACTATTAGTGTTTAGGTCTGCATGGCTATGGAAACAATTTCACTGCAAATTGAAAAACGTACATCATGCAAAAAAATACATTCAATAGTTAAGCTCTTGGATGAAAAATGTAATGATGATTTGTTTTAAGAATCTTAATTATATATTAGTTTACCTTTCTTGAGAGGTAAATTATCGAGCGGTCAATATAAAGCAGTCCAAATATCGAAGGTATATTTGCAAGTGGAGCACAACGTGTAAAATCACCGATATTAATATTTATTACTCCCCATATGACATTATGTAGTCTTGATTTTGAAGATACACCATGCGGGTATTAGAGAGATGTGTGTCATCTTTTGATCCCACTATGGTATTGATACTAAGTTTTTATATACTTGATGATTTGTTTTACAAGGTTTGCATTAAAGGTATCGAGAGGATTTTTTTCCTGACGCAACTGTACACCACAGCTCATTTGTACCGCACAGGGAATCTGACCTTCAACACGCTCCAAGCGCCAATCGTCTTCGAGCGTTCATTTAGGCTAAATCGTATTTTTAGTGGACCCTGTCGACCGCGAATACTCGCTGCAAGCGCAAAATACAGCGAAAGATTGAACAGCGGTACGCCCCCAATTTTTTATTGAACTGGTGAATAAGGTACGGAGACATTAACATGATTTGCTAAGTATTTAAGGATGAAATCATGTCCCAAACTGCCGTTTTCAAGAGGCACAAGCTCTTCAAAGACGCCCGAGAGAGTGTGGAGGACAGGCCCTGTACTGGACGACCGTCAACGTCAAGAACCGAGGACAAGTGAAATGTGTACGTGAAGAGCTGAATTCAGACCGTCTGTTAAGTGTGCGCATGATCTTATTGGCTTTGATGAGATGACAGTTCACTCCATTATCATTGAAAATTTGGTGATGCAAAACCTTTTCGCTAACTCGTCCCAGAGGCACTCAGCCACACCTGCTCCAAGGTAACCGACTGATTGACGAAAAGCGACATCTCGACGACTCACCATCCCCATTACAGTCCCAATATGGCGCCAGCTGACTATTTCCTATTCCCAAAAGTGGAATCCTCCCTCAAAGAACAGCACCATGTGCCATCTAAGTGCCTTCAAAGAAGCTTGCTCGCGCATCCTTTAGGACCTTCCGGAATCCGTTTACCAGAGAACCTTCGAGTCGAGGTTGGCAGCTGGCAAAAGTGTGTTGACTCTCTCAAGGGATTTACTTTAAAGAATTTTGAGGCATTGTGGCAATGTCTGAAATAAATCTATTTTTCTGAAATTATTCCTGATAAATTTAACACAAATCTCGTATATTAATTTCAATACGACTTAAATTTTACATTAATCTTGGACACGCTATCTTCCTTAGCTCTATTTCTTTAGTCAAGGGAAAAAAGTATTATATGAATATCTTCAAAAGAAGTACTTCTTGATTCAAAATAATAAGACTCTATATCACGTGCATCTTACTAAAGAATAATTGAAAAGAAATGTTTTCTGGTTCAAGAGCCCACGTGACGAAACTGTAACAAACTAGTCATTTCCAAAATGCGTGCCATGAATTCACAGAAACGAACAAGGAAGTGTTCTGAAAGCAGAATCTTGGAGAATATATTTTCATTTCATCTCAAGGGGAATAAGCGAATAAGGGGGAGGGTGAAAGGGACTTAAAACGATACGAGTGGGATGACAACTTTGGGTTGATTTATCAAGGGATCTCATTTCACTCTCCCTCTCTCTCTTTACCTCTCCCACGAATGCGAATCCCTTTCATGAATCATTCAACCTTCCCCATCTTGTCTTATCTGCACACAAAGCAGTATTATATATTTATATATATATATATATATATATTTATATTATATATACATATATACATATATATATATATATATACATACACATAACTTATGTGAAAGTCTCGGATGAGAATGATATTGTGTGGTAATAACTCCTTGAGTTCCTCCCTTCTCTTCCTCTGTTTTTATTCGCTTGAGCTAACTTGATATACATTATATATATATATATATATATATATATATATATATATATATATATATATATATATATATATATATATACATATATATATATATATATATACACATATATATATATATATATATATATATATATATATATATATATATATATATATATATATATATATATATAGGCAGGTAGGTACGTCTATATGGATGAATGTTTTTGCCAAAGAAAGCAATTCTCTCCTACTCAGCGGACGGTGAAATTAAAAGAGAAAGCATGGCAACGTCAAAAGAAAGGCCCGTTTTCTTTTCTTATCATAATCTCGTCGAGAGGACGGAAGAAGGGTTTCCGAGCGGTGAAACGCCCACCCAGATGAGTGAAGAAAGGAGGAATGTTTTGAGTGTGCTTGAAACTAGAGCGGCTCTGACAAAAGAGCACGTTGCACGTAATTACGACCTTCTGTATCTCCCTTTTGCAAAGATTTAATTTTGGGGTAATCAGTGACATTTCCATGAATATATTTTGATGAAAAACTTCCATAAATAATATTAAAAACGATTGTTCAAGCATCAATGGACAAATTGAAATCAATTTAGTTTATATTTACACGAATCATTTTAAGAAACTAACGAATGTCAAACCTCTCGACACTGCCAGTGGTATATTGATTGCTACGCGCCTTGGCGGCGATGTCTTGACGATGATGGTATTCTAGGGAAACTTTCTTTTCCACCCATTCTTTCCTTCGATAAGTATAAGGCTGGTTCATCATTCTTCATTCGGATTTTTGATGCGAATCATAAAAGGTTGTTGGACTCGGAATACATAATGCGTGAGCTTGCCAACTCATTTGCATCCTCCCTTAAATATTCCACGGCTATAAAGCTTTTATCCTTGCGCCAGTGTAAGCGGTAGTACTGATATCTACATACAGGTTCCAATATTAAAGTAAAGCGCATTCTGTGGGAAAAATATATTTATTGATCACAGTAGTGAAAATGCTTAAAATTCTTGAAAATACTCTCCCCATGCATCAATGCACTTGCGGAGACGTGTCTGCCCCGCCTAAAAGGCACCCTGAAACTCCTCAATGGGACTCTGTCTCGGGAACGTTGTAACATAGTTTTAGTTGTTTTCCACGGTCACCCAATGCTTTCCTTTCAGCTCTCTCTTCAGTCAGGTGTAACAAAACTAAGTCACACGGAGGCAGGTCGGGATTGTAAGGGGCTGGGGGACCACCAGGTCAGGAAGTTTGTAACGATGAAGGAGCTGCGTTGGAGCTGGGTTAGGAGGAGCCGGTGGCTGGGGGTATGTGGCGTGTGGTTGGGCACTCCATCGCGCCGTGTTACAAAGTCGAAAAACACAATTCACGCGGAGGCATGTCTTACTGCTCAGACTGCTCGGAGCAAACTGGCGACCGGCTGCGTTGGAAGGGTAAAGACCACACCACAATTCCCGACCGATTTTCTGCCATGGATAGTCGCGTCACGGTAAAATCATGCGCATTACTTTTATGATGGACCATGGAGATATATGGCCCGCGACTACAAAGAAGCGTTTGTAAGAGAATGAATGATTATACTCTGCAATGAAGAAACTGATTAATCTTTAATAGGTGATAATTATTCCTTTGTATTGCTCAAAATATCAAGCGAACTGATGTCACGAGGACCTCGCCTGTAAAGAATAAAATAAATTGACTAATAGTAGTTGATAAATGTTGACAGATAATAATTGCATTTAGTATTGAGGATCCGTGACTGAAGGAAATGGATGTGTGATTTCAGATGCTATGAAATATATTGGATAACAGTATCGCATCTCTCAATCATTTTTTAACACCCCACAAAAGATGGCTGACGGCATTGGAACTGGTTTTATACGCTCAATATTAATTTTTTTAAAGAGTTACTGTCATCATAAAGTGTTATAGTCTTCCTTGAATCATAAACTGACGGTGCGCGTTTACACCCAGTTTTACGAAATGTGAATATTTAAAGCTACAGCTTCATTAAGTTCTTAATTTTCAACACTGAATTACACTTCATTTTTAATATATTTATTTTACAACTTTATTGGGGCGAGGTTGAGGCTCCAAAATCGCTTCTTCCACTTAACCTTGTACATTACACTAAAGACAATTACAAACACCCAAGCCTTAGGTGGGGGAAAACCCACCTAGGCGGGATTCGAACACACGACCACTGGAGGGCATTACCCTGCCACCACCGGGTAGGATTCTTATTCATCATCCCTTCATACCAAATACTATATGTCTCTCGATGAGTATTTCTTTAGTGAAGTAAATCGTTGCGACGTTAATCCTGACGGCGTAGTCTATTAACAACTTCCAATTTTTATCACATTTGGACTCGGGGAACCTACTACCAGGGAGAATACTTTCAAGTCAATTTATTCATAAACGGAGTAAAAGATAAAGAAAAATGAATAAAAATTTTACTATCAATTTTTTGTACTTTTAGGACAAATGGTCCATCAAATTTAGGTGACGGTCGCCTTGTTTGGATCTCCTACCGGCCGAGCCAGCGTATATATTAGTGATAATTAATCGAGATTTTGTTAAATCTCTCCAGCTACTCACCGAACATTCTCGCATCGCTTTTTGTCTCAATGTACATATAACCTCCCAAATTCATATGCACTGGTTGAAATATCTATTGAGTATCTACAGTATAAAGATCTACGGTGAAAGATAATGAGCTACCTATCAGTATACCATGTGTCATAATCGTGATTAAAATGCTCCTAATAATTGGTGCCATAATTATCATTCTATTGCCATACTATTGCCATACCACGAAGCATGATCTAGGGCATAAAATTAATCTGAGACTGCTTAGTGATAACGTGAGAATAAAAGAGGTATTTTATAAAGGAATAATATATTTTTTATTTTAAATGAAACTTACAAGCCTTCTATTTTGCCTTTTCCCAAAATCGAGATTAGCATAGGATTGAAGTATTACGTAGCAGAAACAACAAATTACAATATGTACTCAATTTAAGCATTTAAATGATACTCAAGAAATCGGAGTTATTACCTAAAAGACAAACAAGTTGATTTGAGAATAGGAATCGATGCAGGTGACTACTTTTTTGGATCATCGCTAGAAACGAAAAAAAACGAATACATGTAAAGCAAAAACCCTTGTAGTTAAATGAACGCCAAATGATTAACTATTCCATACTAAATTACTGACCTATCCTTAATGAGGCAACTGACCTCAGCAGTCAATCGCCTCCCCTAGTGACTACTACCTCTGCGGAGACACAGAGAAAGCACCAGGATTGATGACAGCAGTTGAATGATTCAAATAATTACTAAAACTTGAAAATTCAAGTATTCTTGTTAACTCGAGGAGGAACAACTTGAGTTGATTCATGAAAAGAAGATCTGAAACTGCCAGAGTGTTTACACTAACGGAAATAATATGCACAGGGATGAATCAATAAGAAAATAACAAGAAACACAAATTCCATCTCCTTTATCCACACTAAAAAAATCTTACAATATAATATTTAGAGATGATCATTTCCAAAATATCTCAAATTTATGAGTTAAGTGAGCTAAATGTTTCAAAAAGTTACTTAAGTATAGGTTTTTAATTTACAGCTCCAAGGAAATATTGCATTGGGCGTAAACGTCAAGAATATAATTATATTCGTTCAAAGGGTTAACATTATCTCAACTGCTGAAGTTTTCTTTACGTTCATAATCATATCCCTATTGTCTTACACCTCAATACTCATGCTTATTATCGTCAAAAATAGTCTTAGATGGAAAATGGAGAAATAAGTTGACTAATATCAATTCTGATTTTTGAGAAGTTAGGGATACAAGGGGCCATTTTTATGTAGACACTTTGACTAGTCCTAAAGAGAAGACTTGAAGTAAATCTCATCCTTGGCAGTATTTAGGTAAATAAGTAATAATTCAAATCTTACGTGAGCGCCATTTAATAATGCTCACATCTAATTAAACTGCAATTAAGTTTGCTTTCAGATGTCAAAATCTCAAATTATCCATCTCTAGATTTTGATGTAAAAGCTTCTCTACTTAGCCTCTATTCTAAATTAAATGGCAACCAATCATCAATGATAAAATCCTATGATTTGTAACGTATTATCAAGCTATTATTAATATTCAGTCAGTGTGATTGTGAGGAACATTTGAGTAAGAGGGAAATGACTTGGCCGACACAAAAGGCATCTTCAACTACACATCACTTTGAAAGTCATCGTCTTTCTCCAATCTATGATAGAGAAACCGAATAAATATCGCTCCTCCTTAGTAACTTATACTCTTACTTTCGACTCAATTCCAGGGGGAAATACTTCTGCTCAATCTCAATAAGTAAACCAAACCAGAATTGCTGTATCAAGTATTTCTTCCGAGGAAATCTAATGAAACATGACAATACTATATAGTTCCAAAAAATAAACTATAAATTCAATTCTCTTTCTCACTTATTTAGAAAAACTCTCAGGCTGACCTGGGGGACATCATTCAACAAGTGAATTTAGCGTAATTTTACAAACTATTCTATCTAAATTTCTGAAATTTTCAGAGTTTAGGAGGACGCCTTGATAGCTTAACTGGCTAAAGCACGCGACCGGACATTGATGGATCCGGGTTCGAATCTCGGTCAAAGCGAATGGTTTTTACACTCTGAAATTGTTGCTTTGAAATGCACATTAGCGGATGACTCCGTTTAAAGTTACTGTTCGGTATCTCCCTCAATTTCCATGGAAAATTCATTGATTTGCACGCTTAAATTGTTAATTAAAATATGGTGAAAAATTTCTCAAAAGATATACTCGGGTAAATGTTTAGTAAGGGCTGTACCTCTCCGACTTAGCCGAAAAATATGAGGATACCCTGGACCAACAAATCTTTAACCTAAAGGAATATCGAGTTTTGATGCTTTGCGAAGAATAAAGGGATAGCGATGGATTTAAATACGAACTGAAAAAATCTCGAAAGGATGTAAAAGTAAGAAGGAAAGAGAAAGAGCATATGGATGGAGCCAAGTTTGGAATTGGGGCGGTAAATGTGAAAGGCGGGCTGGGAGAGTGGAGGGAGGAGGCGGGCGTTTTTGCACACTTTTGATATGCGACCGGGGTGAAGCGTGTGCGGGGGATGAAATCCCCGTGTCCCCTTCCCGCTCATTTTGAGGGGTGGTGAAAGAGGGGTCACAGGACGGGATATGCGCGCGGTGCCTGCGCACGGGAGGCGACGACGATTAATGAGGGCGGAAGTTGAAAGGGGGTGGGGGAAGGGAGGGAGCGCCACCGACCCAACCCCCTCCTCCTCTCTCTCTCTCTCTTTTCCACCCCCTTCCACCCTTAACCCCCGCCCACGTGAAGGCCATCTTCCCCCGTGACACCCCCACCCAACCACCTTTCCCAATGTTTTTTCATCCTGGCGACACTGCCTACTTCGCCAAACCCATTACAACTACCCGTGAATACCCCTACCCCTCCCCTCTCAATCCACCCCTACGCCCCCTTTCCCTCGACCATTACAGTAATTTTATGAAAATTAACGGTTTAGCAGAGGTGCATGGAGAAGAGCGCTGGAAAAACGACGCCTAGTCTAAAAAAGAAAAATCAAGGAGAGTCCGGAATTTGGCTCGGCATGAGGGCAGAGAGTACGAGGGTAACGCAATGAAAATAAAGAGAAAGAAGGAAACAGGGTGTGACAAGAAGAAGATAAAGGACTTGAGGCTCGTTCAGGTGCAGGAACTAGCGCTTCTAGGGTATTGAGAAAAGTACAGCATAACATTACCCTTCATATCAATATTATCCTGTTGATGATATGTGGATTATTTATATCTAAATAGTATTACATTGTGTACTTATCATTGAAAGAGATAATTTTACGGGTAAAGAAATTCCGATAAACCATTTCAAATTGATAGCCAAAAATGAATATGTGAAGGGTCGCACTGGCTTTGTATGGAGACATCCATTCCTCAGAAATGTGGGCGATATTTTGAAAGAGCGCAGGCTGCAGTTCACGACTAATGAAAAATTCATGAAAGGACCAAGTGGAAAAACGTGTGCGGGGGAGAGAGTCAGAGAGAAGAACCCTCGTCGGAAAACGATACAAACACGAATAAACTACCTAAATGAACTCTCTGCGCTGCCAAATGAATTCTAAGAATTTATTGGAATGAATAACATGGCAGGAGAAGAGGCGAAAGGTCATATCTTTTCTTAAAACAAGAACAAAGGGCATATTCAAAGAATGAGGCAAAATTTTGTGTATATACTGGGGATGTATGAAGGATATTAATGCTTTGGATAAAAGCCCGCATTTAATTACGTTGTATATGCATACTTAAACAAACCCATAGCATTGAGCGCTAACAGCACTATATTTCTGCGCTTTACGTAAATTATATATTAGTTCATTATCTATTTTCCTTGGCTTTCCATTCTGCTGGAATATTTTCCCTTTCTACTCAGTCCGCAATCGCTTTTTGATATTTTTTATCGATGTCCATAACAAATGTATGCCTCTACTGTAGTGTTTTTACACATTTATCAGCTTTCCATTTATTATACATTTCATATTCCTACAATCTCTCGAATAAAGAAAAGTTTCCTGTGAGCAGACACAAACACTCTTCTAAAGTGTATTTCCCATTAAAAATTTTAGTTTAAAGTGACTGATAGCCATTTCACTCGTGAGTCAATTCAATTTATGTTAATAGTGATAATTATTAATTCAAGTAATAATTCTATCCGGTTTACTTCATAGACCATGTCGAGCTTTCCATTTCGGATCTTCTCAAAGACTTTCGTGCAATCTAAAAATACTGTGCCTATCTCAGTATTCTAGAGGGTCGGTAATAAAAGGCAACTGCTTGCATTGGCTAATTATTCAAAAACCAATCAGCATTTAGGGTAACAAGATCAACAAGATATTACTGGGGGCCCTAACATAATATTAGCAATAAAATGTCACTCAAAATCGACTCATCTAGACTGTACATTTGTTATGAAGCTCCTTTTCCTTTATATTCTGGGTATGTCACTCGCAGGTTTACTAAGTACGTGTTTGGTTCCCTTGGATGCGTGGCTATTTTTGGTGTAATACCATAACGCTGTCATTTGCCACATTTTTTATTTATATTACTTCAGTAATTGAATGAATTTTTAGTTACCCCATAGCCTATGGGTGACCATAGGAAGGCTTTCATAGACCTGTCGGCACATGAAACTTAAAACTTATGATAAATAAACAAAGCACAAAACTTATGATATATAAACAAAGAAATCAACTTTCCAAGTTCCCTCCAATCTAAGCAAGCATTTAGGTGAGCAGTGATACTACGTGGGGAGGTACAAGATATGGCACAAGATACCTGCACCAGTTTTTACGTATTCTCGAGCTCATCAATATCGCTCAAGAGGTTTTGAAAAGTTTTATGAAGGCGGGACGTGCTTTGAATCCGAGTGTCATGCATGGAAGTGTCCCGAAGTAATGGAAAGTTCTCATAACTTTCGGAGGAAAAACAAGTTGTTGAATTGGCACTTCTAACACGCCTCCACCCCACTTGGTTGCCTGGCATTGTGCAGCCCGATGCTGTGCAAACAGCACCACATGCCTCTTATTCCCAATACGAGATCTGGCGAATAAGGAGGATGATCAAGGATGATGATTGAATTTTTTTGCCAGAAACTTGCGAACAATCAATGCTGAACGTGCACGATTTTTGCACACCCAAATTATGGTTACAATAGTGTGCACTGTTGATTTTCCTAAATTCAGTTCATAAGTTATCATACGGACTGTTTTTCGACGATCGGTAAAGAAGAGGAACCACACACGGTCAATTTTGTCGTCAACACAGGTGATTGAAGGTCGTCCTGGCTTTGCATCATCATACCGGTGTCTTGTCGGCCATCTTTAAAACGCTTTATCCAATCGGAAACGGTTGTTACCTTCAGAGTATTATCAAACTTAACAGCAGTCAACATTTCAGTAATTTCTTGATAACTTTTACCGCACTTCACCAAACATTTGATTTTGATTCGTTGCTCTGCGATTTCTTCAATTTCCATTTTCGACAAACAGTAAAAACAAGGACAACAGAAACTAACACATTAATGGCACCATACGCAAAGCTCGACGATCCGCCAAGCACAGACGGCTCATTGGGTCTCAGGCAACTAGCGCCGCTAGTAGGCGGGGTTATAATCCGTGTCATGACCAGCAGAGTGCACCAGTTCGCGTATTTATTGTACCGACCACGTGTTCCGCAGTCCGTTTCTCGCCACTTCCCTCCTGCTATCCGCACCAGATCTAACTCCAAATGGGCGAATATGTCTTCTCCATTCTTCTAGTCAAAAATATGTAAGCGACATGATCATTGTCCTAAGTTATCAGTATTACAGTAACACTGTAGCCGCTCTACAGCTCCCACAGCCCTCTTGACAACTGCCTCTTCATTCCGTCAGTCGTGTCCTTGGCACTGATGTCCAGTTCCTTATAATCCTCGGCCTTCCTCTGCTTTCCCTTCCAAGGTTCCTTCCGCTAGGAACTTCGCAAAATTATTACGCCTCAGAATGCACGAATTAGTTTCCTTCGTCTGCTTTTATGCAATTCTCTCTTCTCTGACTCTCCGAAGGACTTCTTTCATTAGCCAGTCGCTTTATCCATTTTAATTTCATTTTTCTCTGGAGTGCCACATTTACAGTGCTTCTAATCTTCAGTTATACGTGCCTACGTACACTCGTACATTATTTTCAAGATAATTATTATAATTTTTCCTTTTAGTACACCCTCCATCAAGTTTACGCGGAGTGGGAAGCAGGCGTCTTTAAAGGTTTTTAACCTTGGGTCCCCACAGTCGTTTCTCGAGTGGAAAATGCTAAAGTGTGTCGTCATCCTACCCGTCCGTCCGGAATATTCTCCAACCCCGCTCTCTCTCCCTCACCTCTGTGTGTGTTTAATATATATATATATATATATATATATATATATACATACATATATATATATATATATATATATATATATATGCGGCGTGTGAAATTCACACATCAGGGTCGGGGGTCAGATCCTTTCCTTGTGCCGGTTATGGTTTCCCAGGAAGATCTAGTGCCCGAAAAATTACATAGCTTGGGTGGAGCTGCAGGTGCCCTTAGATATTAGCCTGGGAATCAAACCCGGGCCCTCTGGTCAGTCAGTAAGTCCAACGCTCCACCCCTGGACTGCCGCGACTCACATATATGTGGTGTATGTGTGTGTATATATATATATATATATATATATATATATATATACCGACCTTCGGGTTGATTACTGTGTTTATGGTTTATATATATTTATATATACATATATATGAACATATAACCACATATGTAAATACAATACATATACACACTCAGCCGACACAAGCCGCGGGAGTAGAGGGCGCTCGATAGTCTTGCACATATGGTCGGGGGAGGTTTGGAGGGTGGGAAAGGGGAGTAGGCGAGGCTATCCTGCGCCCTCCAGGTCGACTCCTTCTCCCGCGGGCGGGGGCGTAGGAGGGAGGTAGGGGCAGTCCTCCCCGTCGCCGGCGGTGGGATGAGCGGACGGCATTAAGTGCTCGCCCAGCGGCAGGTCGGGAGAGAGAGAGAGATGTCCCGCCGTTCATCCGCCAGCGTGTTCAAGCCGCGCGAGAAAATAGTGCCGGGAGAACGGAAGAGGGGTGTGGGGGGTTGGGAGGGTTTGCGCGCCCGTGGCTCATCCCGATCTTCTTTCGTTATCCAGGGATCAGGGCGAGTGGTGAGTGAAATCCCAACCGAGAGGTAGCAAAGGGGAGTCTACATGGGTGGGAAGCATTTCTAGACCGTGGATTAATGCGCAGGTTGAATTCCTTTGGTAAATTTGAATAATATTCCTTTCCTAAAAGTTTAAAGAAAGAAATAGAGCCCGATCTCATAACAATAGGAGCGATCAATCGTTTTAGATGCGAGAGTTCACAGATTGGTTAATGTTACACCGTCAGTTTTTTCCGCAGGGCGATATTAGACGAAATTAAATATTTGCTAAATATCCAAAGGACAATGAACCCTACTTAACCGCAAATTTTATGCCAAATTCATGTTATATTTTTAACCACAGCTAAAATCTCTTTACGACCACGTTGGGCACTAATTTAATACCGTCGTGTGCAATGAGTACTCTAGTTCATGCAAGGCTGTCCGTTGATTCATTTATTCATTTCGTTTGAGTTATGTAACCATCAATTCCCTTAACTATTCAAGGTGTAATATCGATTATGTAAGTTTTATGATGTGGAATCACTCCAAGCCACATCCTTTAGCGGTTGCTTTGCGGGACGTCACGTAGATTTACAATGCAGCGGTTTCAGAGTGTAAAAAAATCATTCATCTTGACCGGGATTCGTACCCGGATCCCTCAATGTCCGGCCGAGTGCTTCAGCCAGTCAACGGTTGGGGATGACTCCGCCAAAATGTTACTGTCGCGGCATCTCCCGCAGTTTCTTTAACGTAGATTTACATTTCAAAAGATAAATCCTACCTCAAAAACTATTCAGACAGACACAGGAGTCTTAATGTATACTATGTACGAGAATCAGTTTAGTGTGGAGGCTAAATATATAGAATAAATAGGAGATCACAAGTCCAATGCTCCCTTTTTGATTCTCTACGGTAGTGAATATTTTTTCATCGGTCGTTCTATTCCTTCTCAAATACCCAGAAAACTGAGGGAACTTAAAATTGCACCTTCCATCAGATGAAGCTTTGCTTTGTGTGTATATTCCTGGGCACATTTTATAAAGAGCAGACTGATCCCGAATTCGAAATGCTCTCTCCAGTCCCTCACCCTTTCCCACATCACTCACCTGCCATATAAGGTGCAAACGATATCAAATTTGGACACATTCTGAAACACCATGGGGTAACCCCTACCCGATGAATAGGCCAATTTGTCTGCCAATAACACATTTATATTATATTTATGCATCATTTTTTAAATTTAAATTACATTATAACATTTTGCATTAACATCTGGAAGTTCTAATAATTGAAAAATATTTCAAATGCTTATTTGTGGAATAGAGAATCGAAAGCATTGAAAAATATTTAAAATATCAGCTGACAGTAGGTTATCCGTTGATTATTTCTAGGAACCTTTTATATACGGATATGAATAGTCAGTATATAAGCCACTACAGTACATATTTTATTTACATACTTATTTCGTTTCTGATTATATTATTTTTTAAATTCATTATATCCGTTTAGTGAATTTACTGCAATATATTATCGTACGAATAAACGTCGGATATTTACATTAAAAGCACTGCTAGGCACACACAATGACGGGGGAGCGCTGTTAAAGCAGCAGTGATTCCTATATGTATTTCTACTGCTTCGCACTTCCAACCTCATTGTTCCATCTACAAAACATTTTCATGTTAAGTTAATGACACTAATTCAACAAATTCCTGCTTGACCATATATGTCCAATTTTTATCTCATTTCCCCAAATTCCATCTCGCTTTAATAGTTCAAGAAGTAATACATTGTCAGTTCCACCATGAATTTCATCAGATAGATGCAAAATGTTTTTTTTTAACAAATGTGCCCTCCATCAATTAAGCAAAGCTCTTGGGTGCATCGGGAGAGTTTCATAACTATTTTGGTAGTCAACATTCTGAATATTCAATGTGCACTATGGCAGCTTATATCCTTCATTACCCCTCTTTGTCCCATTCTCTTTCTCATTCATTCTCCAGAATGAATGATATACTCGTCAAAATCAATCCAACTTTAGGCACCAAGGTCATTAGAGCCTTTTTAGAGTTACTTTAATCCTACGGAGCGGGTGACTTGCATTTATCATGCATCGGAAGAATAATTTTTCTTTGATATTGCACAATTTGCTGGCTCATAGAGATGTAAAATCCATTTCTCCAAACGTCTGTTAACGTTAGTCACACTCAGAGTGAGTGACGTACTTTGAGAGCTACATCTCAGCATATTGCAACATTGATCATCCACAAGGTGAGGAGGTTTGGTGGACTTATAGAAGGGGGGGGGGTGGAGAAAGGTTTCTCTGGAGAGGGAGGGGTGGAGGGCGAAGGGGGCAGGAGTAGGCGTTCGATTCCCAGGGTGGCCTCTGGGCGGTGGTGACGAAGGCGTCAACCCAGTTTTCGAGGGTCTTCCTTCATCCCGGTCTCACCTAAACCGGGAGGCTCAAAGCAGTGCGGGCGGCAGATGTACAAGGGAATCCCTTCCACATTTTTTTTGGCCTTTTATATTCGTTTTTTGCCCACGTAAGGAAAAAAATGCACAGACATAAAGTGAAAGACTACCCCCCTCTCCACGACTCCACCACACGAGAAAGACTAAAATAAACAATCGGTGTTTTGGTCTTTTTTTTGTCCTTTGACATTCACCCTTTCTTCACAGGCGAAGGATGGGATTGATTTTCCGCGAAAGGAATCCGATTTCCATCCTGTGTGTCCAGCATATATTTTTTTCTTGGATAGTGTCAGTTCTAGTGAAAATCCGTCTTTCGTGTTCGACATGTGCATTAGACTTGTATTTGCACAAGACTTACTGGGGGTATGTTTTTTTACTTATATTTTGGTGTCAATTTTTACGAAATGCGAAACTACTAATGTTGTAAATGGATGCTAAGCTTCTCTAACCAAATAATCGGAATTTCCAACATGTGAGAAGAGGCCAAATACTGTGCCTTCTCAGAATTTTCGATACCACCAATCCGGAAAAAAATAATTTTTCGCTATTTGCTCTTTCAGAGTCACTCTGCGCTATACCTTTCAACGTTCACGATGGATTTCGACATTTGAGAATATCGGGCGCCACCCTGCACCCGTGGATTTGCCTTGGCGAGATGGACTTACAGGCTTTATGCTCTGTCGCAATATTTTTAACTGAATAACTTCCTTAATTTATGCATACGAAATGAGTGACCAAAACTAAAGTCTATTTTACCACTTATTACAATAGTTTGGTATTAACTATGCATAAAAAGAGTGAGGGGTTAACAGTTCACATTGAGGTTAGCAAATAGACAAATTGATAGGCAGCGTAGGTACTTTGTAATCTATTATTCTGTTCCAAAAATATACAATGATATATATTATGTTCAACAAGTTCTTGCAAGTTAAACATAAATGTAGTATAAACACAAAGTAGCTGCAGTTTAAATACCGTAAATCGGTTTATAATAGTTTGATTACCAAATCAAATAATATAAACACTTAGGATAAATTACAACGGTTTGATGGTGTATCTTCTCCAATTAGAATGCCTCCCAAATTCATTTAATCATTTTCCTAGTGCATATTACTCTTAAATATTATTAACCAGCTATGAGCAGTATGTAACAAATTAATTTCTTTAATTTATTTCCCGTATATTTTTTCTTTGCGTGCTCTATATTTTCTCAGAGGATCTGCGAACTCGTTAGAATTACCACTCATGGAATGGTATAAATTTTTTATCGATAATATTTTAAAGTATTTAAACAATAAATTCAACGATGTAGAAAGCTGTCACTTAAGGAACTTTCTATGTAGTATTTAAAGATAATTTTTAATGCATATTTTGGTTTAATATGGGTATTTAAAGATAGGTTTTTGACGGTTCCTAGCCATTATTTATTCCCGCGCACCAAGAGAAGTCCCTCTTTCTTTACCCTACATTAATTCTTTCTTCATACCTTCGTTACTTCTGTATTGTCTTAAAAAAAACTCTCTTCCTTCCTTTATCCCGCTTTTTCAATGTTCTCTCTCTATTAAGGCCTTCAACATACCATTACCTTTCATAATTTCCTTCATCCACTTTCTCCGCCTCGTTCGGATTTCCCCAGGTACTGTATAACTTCATCCACCCTCTTTAGAGCTCAGTGCTTATTATCTTCTTCTTCTCTCTATAAATTACATTCTTTATTGTCCACCACAACCACTGGCCAAACGCTTCCAATCTACCTCCATTTTCTTGCCTCAAGACTAAGTTCCACACCCATAGCTCTATGTGAAAGTCTTTACCGACCTTTCATACAAAGCTTTACTCGATGTACCCATCATCAATTCTCTCTTTTCAATGCTTCTTTCGCAAATGTAATTCTACTAATATCCAACTAATTAGTACCTTTTCCTTTATAATACTGCCCAAATACATGAACCTTTCCACCTGATCTAGGTTATTCCATCCTCCTGCATTGTTTAACTTAGCCTTCCTGCTTATTGAGAAACTTATTACTATTGTTTTCTTGAGGTTAATCCTACACCCCTTTAATTGTTCCTGCAAAACACTCAATAATAACAGCATTCCCTTTGCCCGCTGTCTTGCTTGATCTTCTCCAACCCCTGACTGAATCATTATATTCCCATATTCCGCAATGTGTTCATTAAGTTTGCTAACTCGGCACGGTTGAACGCCTTCTCAAAATCCACGAAGCACACAAAGAAGTCCTGACTATAGTCGATATTCCTCTCTGCCTCATCACTGCAATGCGAATTCGCATTATAATTTTAAAATATTCAGCCAGCCAACTTTGCCGCAAAGCTCTTCTACGCACTCTTTACATCTTTCCAGGATCTCTTATTAATAACGTCCATGTCTTATATCTTATGGTACACATACTATTATTACGCACTCCCTACATAATACGTATTACTTACATCGCATAAACTATTTTCCCTTGCCACGTTTTGACAACATATTACATGCTACACACTTCTACTTTCCATGTATCTTACATTTATTAATATCATCTCACTAATCTTTCCTAGCATTTCCTTGATCTCAATGGTTTCTCCACGTAGAGTATTCATACACTCTCCGTGCATCCTTCTCCCCATTGCCTTGCTTAAGTTCTGCCATAATTCTTCTTTCACCTACCCTCTTAAGCATCTCTCCCGTGACCTACGGCTTTTAAATTATCTTATTCAATACCATTCCCATCGTTTCCTTTGCGACTCAGTCTATCACGTTCTTAAGCAACAACCTTCTTTCCTCAACCAGTTTACCCTATTTCTAGGTACTACTTCCTTTTTATTCCTTCCAGTTTAAAAATCTATTTTTGCATGCTCCGACCACTCCTAAACTATTTTATCTATTTTTTTACAATTCACGACTGCTATATTATGGTAAAAACCTGTATCCGAACCCGAGAAGCTGTGTGAGTTCATAAAGTCTCTTCTAAATCTGTTTCAAATCATGATATAATACAACTGCTAACTAACTTTTTCTCCCACTTATTCATATTTATACCTAACCTATTTCTGTATAAATCTGTCGATGTAAAGAATTCAAAGCAAAAATTATTGACGCTATACGAGCATGAATAGTTCTACAGCGTTTCCTGAAGATTATTCTAAGTTGCAGTGCGTTTTCATATATTTCTATTGTACACATACAGTTTGCACAATTTCACAAAAGATATTATTTACTAATCATATTTAAGTACCAATTAGTTGGCTTTAAATATTAGTGTTCGTAAGTACAGGTATACGCATTCATAACTATGAAATTCTCCATCAAGGTAGCTTTATAAAATTAGCTACAGAGCATCATAAATATACTATGCACAATAGCCTTCCACGAAACAAATCCATCCTTTTCCGTTTGGCCCAAATAACACCGTTCCTGTTGACCGAGAGACAGTAAATACAAGTATCCTTTGTGAAAGGTAGGTATTAACTACTCTAAACTCAATCGAGTGATCCGTAGTTCGACTCCCATTCAAAGTCAAACAACCCAATTTTTTTTACCGGCAACTCAGCTTTCGGATATCGGACTACATTCTTTTCCCGTAGGGCATCTCTCTTTTCGAAGGATAGAAATAACCCACAAGGGTTTTTAATCGAAAAAAACGCGGAGCTGAATGAGCTTCCAGGTCATCGCAAATCGCGATTGTATCCTTTTCCTTCATCGTGCTAAAAGGAAAGCGTTTTTTCAAACACGTACCTATATCCCACTATTCATCCTTTCCCCCCTTCCACCCACTCTCCTTCGATATCACTCCCTCCAATACACCGCTCCGGTCAACATCGCGAGGGTGGTAACTGTACACCAACGGAAGAAGTGGGCGTTCCCAGCCCTATCATAGAAATGCGCACCCACGGTGATCGAACCAACCGCGTCCCGGAGTTATCGAAGCACTTGGCTCGCCCGGACGTCCCTTCTCGGGGGGAGGGCGGCCACTGAGGCCTCCGGCGTCGGCCGCGGCAGGGGTCGGTGACAAATTAAACGTCACCCGAGGGAGCTAGACAGCAAAAGTATAGGGACGTAATTCCACGACACGTCGCGATCATAACATCGTGCCCCGGCCTTTTACCCCTAACTGCCTCTCCGCTGAACGAGACTGTTCTACGTGAAAACACTGTCGGTCGTTCCAATTACTCTAGCCTTCTGCATCTGCACGATAATCAACGAGTAGGAGAAGAATTTGTGAAATCTTCACATGTGACCTCATTTGTGCGAAGCATTCAGGGTGTCTCAAAAGTATAAAGTCATGCATATTTATACCTAGATCCTCTAAGATAAACAGTTGCAATGAACTCAGTAAATATTAAAAGTTAACTGTTTGTTAACAACTGATTCAATTCAACTTATAACATAAGCTCTTTACTTTTCAAACGTTGCCTTGTGCCTTCTATCTTTCCTAAAGAGTTCGTCCATCAATTTTAAAAAATTTTCAAAACTGTTTCGAAATAACAATCGACTGATTAATCGTTAGTTAATCTGTTCAGTCAAAACGGAATGAAATGAACGAGGAAGCGCTACAAAGGAAAGAGCAGATAAAATGAGTGTGTTAGGAAAAATACATTAACTTGGAATGAACAAGAAATTTGCAGGAATCCAAGCTAATACAAAGGGGAATTGAGCTTAAATTAACTATAATAAGGGGATAACGAAGGGTCATCACTGTGGATTAGGAGTGTAAGCATGGATACCAATTAACTAACAAGGTAGGAGTATCAACACAATCCATTTCATTCTAGTATAGTTATTACCTACAGCTCTTTAATTGCAATTTTTCCTATTCTCTCTCTCTCTCTCTTTGTGCGCTCATAAATATCTTGTTATGTTATCTTTAATCCTTTTACAAGTTTTGAATTCGTTCATAACCTACGTGATTTTCAAAAATCAAAAAAGACACAATGAAAAATCTCTGAAGAGAAAAATTCAATGTTTACCTGTGATCATTATATTACTATTTCATTTTTTTCACTATTTTTTCTTCGTGCATTGGCTTCGTGAGAATCTAAGCATTGGTATTTCTATCAGTTTGAATTACAAAAGGTATTTCAATAGATTAACTTAACGCTTACTCCATACCCAATTGCGTACATAATAGTATATCTTCTTCTCAAATTTTAATCATTTTTTTGCGGAAAACATGGCCAAAGCATGGTGCAAAGGCAGAACTAAAACGAAAGTTTCACCGGGTTCCGCATCGTTGTCTCCCTTCTTGGGACGATGCATTGTGCGGTAGGATATGTGTATTCGTTTCCATCCTGTGCCTATTGTCATTTTATTATTTTTATTGCCACTATTAGGCGATAGTGGAGACATTAATCTTCATCAAAAACCCATGATGTGATCTGTATGAATCAGGTCAGAAAAGTCACAAATTAATCACGCTTGACCTCTCTAACAGCAATATTTCTTCGGAGTCTCGTATCAGGTAGCTCTCGTCAGGATGGAAAGCAAACTTGACGAATGGAACGAAATTTGGAACGAAACCAAAACCTCTCACAAGTACGCAGAAATAAATGGAAAGTAAAAACCTCTTCTATGAAATCATCTTTCGTGGCCAATACTACTTCCTACTCATTTATCATTATAAAATCACTTCGTATAAACATCTTTCCCGCCCTTTGCTAGCCAAGGACCGCAAACGTGGTATCCCTCCACCCATCGCCTTTACGAGGAATCCCTGGCAGGGATCCATTCGGTGGGTGAGATAAATCCGTTTTCCCTCGCCCAGGGTTTCCGCGAAAAGCCACAATCGCAGCCTCAAATGCGCGAAATACGATAGCTTCCTTCCTGGAAACCAAGAGGCATGCCTTTGAGAGGGCACCGCTCAAGTAAACTCTCTGGCGGAATTATGCTTCGCACTACTCCCCATCCCTCCCAACTCTTTCTCCGATATATAGAAGAAATACCTGAAGTCAGAATCAGAAATTTGTTCACAAAAATATTAGCTTATCCCTTCAAATGACCTCGGTAAAATTATCTCTTCAAGTAACTTCAGCGATGCACGTAAACTAGCTTTTATGATAGGAGAGAAAAATCAAACACATACTTTCATATCTAAACAAGCAATCATGTAACGACCTACATGTAAGTATAAACGTAATTTAGGAAACCTAAAACGTACGTGATATAACTGCAACACGCAATCACTAATATCTTAAAAGATCAAGTAATTACGCGCATGCAGAATTGTGGTTTCTACAGCAAGGTCCAATGCTGAAAACTACTTATTTTTAATATTCACGGAAATCGAAAAATTCTTGGGACTGGATGATAGAAGGAATCACGTTAAATCTGCTTGTCTTAACTCTAATGAAAGCATAGATGTACTGCTGGCTCTTGTTATTTTGGACAGAGCATTACTCGCGCAAGCCTAATGCGAAATCTAAGAACTTGATGATTGAATAGAGGCGATATATACTACAACAACTAATTACACATGTGTTGTTGTTCTGTCTCAGTTCTTTTTAGGTAAATTCTGATTTTCTAAAGTAAGTGCCCCATAAATTTCATGCGATAGATGCCACATTGCTACACCCAGTTGACTCTGGTTGGAGATTAGAAAATTAAGTTTTCAAAATTATAACTGTATAGTAAATTCAGTTCACATATATGTTGTCCCCTTGAAAATAATTAATTAAATGTCGGAAAATTCTTCTCCGTCATTCTAATATTTCCAGTGTAAAATTATAAAATTTAGTAAAAGAAGTAATCTTATCCAGGTGTCAAATTTATCAATCCTCAAAAGCCTATGGAACACAATAATGATTAACATAATCTCACATCAGAATCCTTACGCCGCTGTTTCTAAACTGTTAATAGTTAATAAATCCATTCAATGAATAAAAGGTATATAAGATATTAAACAATATTCACATTGAAAAAAGTTAAAAATAGTCCATTTAACGATAATAATTTCAAAATTTATCAATTATTTCGGTAGTTATAAAGATTAATGTTAATTATCTGAAAAAAATTATGCGAAAATTAAACATTATCAATAATTGTCAGTGGATAAAAATATTTACTACTGGAATTCCTTGTAATCTGTAAAGTATTAATGATCCAGATAGTTTTTTAAATTAATTTTGAAAAGTCCTACACAAAATTACTCCAAACTTGCTTGAAAAAGGCAGAATGGACGTTCCAGAGGTTTCATTAGGTATCTTGTCCTAAAAATGTCATGAATTTAAAGAAGATGTCTGAGTCGCAGTCTAAATTCGGTGACAACAGGCCGTAAGCAGAAATATTAACATTTGGTTAATATTTCTCTAATTTCGATAGTTTCCTCTGGAGCCTATTTTCTAAAGCTAAATAATAGTCGCATTAATTTTTTATTTATACCAGAATGTGACTATTTTTTTTCAAAATTCGCCACTGCAATTGTATCAAGCGTAATTTTTCATTCAAAAATATCATAATGTATGAAGAGAGCAACGATTTCACATTCTACAAAAAAAATAATGGGTCCAAATGGGAGGCATTAAAAAATGAACTTCCGCGAATCTGCAGTGGGCAGTTGATATATATTTTAATAATGGACTTCAGATAGATGCATAACCTTCCAAATACCACTGGGGCCATTAAAAAATTCTTTCTTGATACTAATTCTTCGGTAGGAAAAAGGGTCCAAAAATAACTCAATGCGAAGTTTTCCAAAAGTCCGTTACAGAGGTGCCAAAAGCAGGCACCAAATAGCATCGGAACTTTTTTAATTCGGAAAATTAGGGGCTAGTTTCTTGGATAAAAGAGGCTCCAGCTGTCGATCGAATAGTATTGTTTCCTCCCTCTCCTTCCCTTGGGACGGAGCTGTCGATAACACGGGCCCGGGGTGTGATAAATGACCCGACAGAAACAGTCCTCTTGGTGCAGAAGAGCAATATAGGTGATAACCCAAGATTTACTTGCATTCAAGACAGGAATAGCAATGGCGAGCGAGGCAAGATGAACTCATAATTCCCCTACATTCATCGAAAATATCTGCTGTGACCAGGGATTACTTTCCTATTAATTGGCTATGTATACATATATATATATATATATATATATGTGTGTGTGTGTTTATGTATATATATATATATATATATATATATATATATATATATATATAGAAAACTGGAGGTTGATTCTTTAAGGAAATGAAATCCCACTTATATATGTATATATATAATTATATACATATATATACATACATATATATGTGTATTATATATATATATATATATATATATATATATATAGCAATGAGCGAACAGTATTAAATGGCAAGAGAGGCACAAAATTTCTCGTCGTGGTCAGTGAATAAGTTCACAATGAAATCTGGGGAGTGTTTTAGCAACTCTGGCGCAAAATGGAACATAGTCATATTAACACAGATTTACAGGGGATGTAATAGAGTCGGTTTACTTTGCTGACGTTTCAATGATATTATTTTACTATTTTACTCACTTCTTTATTGACGAGCGAGGAAACATTCATCTATGAAAGGTGGTGTCCAGTTTTTTAATATGAAGCATGAAATTCCTTGATTCGGAAGGCATAAATCACCACTAGGTAATACATTAATTTTCAATCCATTTGATTTATTGTACTCTACTCTCTGAGTTCGAAAGGAAAGAATCACGCATAATTACGAAACACCAGTGACGGAAGAAACCTGCGTCAATGAGGACGAAGGTGTGAAAAGAATGGCATTGAACAACTTCAATGTCCAACGTGTCTAACTTAAGCTTCCCCGAGGGCTTGAAAATAATTGTCATTTGCATTGTTAATGAATAACTTAATTCAAGTGTCCCTATTTTAGCGTATTCGCTTGATATTTACTTGTTGAAGATGATACTACAGATTATTGAAACCAGGTCGTAGGCAAATGATATTTTCATAATTAAACGTATAATTTCATTTGTGTATGCGGACCTCTAACGCAATCATAACGGAATTCTAAACGGTATTAGAAATTCTCATCGGATATAAATTTAACAGGGGATCGAGATGGTGTGGGGGCAAACGTATTGGCTTCCCACCCAGAGGGCACGGATTCAAATCTCGGCGGTGTTGAATATTTTCCAGAGGTATCTCGATCCCTACTTGAGGTGCTTTCTGGAGTGCACTTTGAGTGAGTACGCCGTCCGTCGGATGGAACGTTAAGCTGTTGACCCCTTGGCGCCTTTCGTAAAGAGTAGGCTTATACAGACGACGGGTTTCTCTCCACCCTTCATCCTCTCCTGTCCATCCCTTATGACGCAAAGGAACTCAGCTGTCGGTCGCCTCCCCTAAATACTACTACTACTATAAATTTAACACAATTTAAATTATGATTCTTGGAACGTTCTCTTCTTTTCTTCTCATAAAAGCATGGAAAGTATTTTCATGAGAAGAATAGGAGTCATCAGGTAGCTGATCAGGCAGATGGCACTGATTGTGACATTGTTTCAATTTTTCTTGAGTAATACTCTTGGATATTTGAATTCAACAACATCACCCATCTTTCTGCAATGAAGAATTAAATGGACAGATTGACCACGCTTACTGCTCCACCTGCCTCAACGAATACACTTAAAAATTCTAGATGACAGCATAGCTGAAAATATTTTAGTTCTTTTTTTCGTTGGAGAACTCTTTTAAATGTTCACATCCAGTGACATCACTTTAATTATAACTATAGGAAATGGTTTGGAACGAAATTTTTACTAAAATTTCGCGTGATTAATAAACTTCTAAAAAGTAAATGCCGAGGTAAGTCCGCGCCAACTCCAATCACAGCGACTGCAGTCATTGTTTTCCCACTGCTCCCCGACTAGAGTCTACGAAATCAACAGCAGGCGCGACCCGCATTTGCAAGAGTCGGCCCAAGCCAAGTCTTTTGTCCTCCGTCTTTGATTGATCTCGTGTTGAATTCTTCGTAAATTCTCTCATCGGCCATTATAGTCCAACCGATTGTGCTCCAAGCTTACTCCGAGCATTAAACGTCGAATTTTTCTATTCATCTCAAAATACCGCACTGTGTTTCAATTCTTTTGTTCTGCATTCCTACTTCTTGGGAGCTGCATTGAAAAATTATGGCGTTAAAAGTGCTTCCAAACACTGGCCGGCTTCATCCCGTGCCCGCTGACTCGTGCATAGATTATATCTCGACTCGATATCATATAAAGTATTCATTCACCGTAAATTGTTTCTGTGCTTCAATGCATTGAAATATGGGACCGACGGAACCCAAAAATTACTGCCGGCGTAATAAATTTTTAAAAATCAAAACACGACGGCGAGTCAAATTTTGAATGAATACACGTAAAAATTTAAAAAAAAAATCATGTGTAGATCTGATAAAACTGTCAGAAATTAATTTTACCAAGGTAATTGAAAAAGAAAATATAATAATATAATAAAACGTTCATGTATGCCATGCTCGAATGTATGGCAACGAACAACATGAGTTTAAAAGTAAGAAAGAAAGATGTAGAGAAATCCAAATAGATTTGCGCTAAATGCATTGGTGGGAATACAAAACCTAAAGAGAAATTAATAGATCTGAAAGTAAAGACTCCGTGTATTAGGACAGGTTCGCATTTGAGCTTAACTGCATCCTGTGCGGAAGTATTTTTTACAGATTCCCCAAACTATCAAGAATTTGATGCTACTTCGTCAAAAAAATTAACCTTTCAAAAAAATAATTTTTTATCACACTTATCACAATCTAGAAAAGTTCTACATGTTGAAATGGATTAGTCCTAGCAGGTTGTTTGGACTGCTGAAGACACTCGTCGGTTAGATCAATGCCCACAGTCATATAGTAGCTCTAATGTATAATAGGATGACGGCAACATTCACAGCAACTTGCACAGTAACATGCATCCTTTTAGCATATTTGCAGTGGAAAATAGCCATAAGTTCACAAGAGGTGAAATGAAATAACATATGATGCCAATATTGTCCGGCACGTGACTTCGGTATATAGCTCAGGTAAATTAGAGAAGATGGGCGGTATGATTTCGCTTTCTTCCAGCTCATATCGTACCTTCTACGAGCAACAATATCCTTTTTATTTAGCTACTCAAAGTATTTTCATTTGTAATTTATTGCTCAATGCTTGCTCTAATGGTGGATGATTCCAACGATCAAAATTATTTTAGATTGCTTTCATAATTGGTATGGGAAAATATTCGAAATAATTGTTTTTTTTTGCAAAATTAGTTGCACATTGTATCTTTTAATTATTTAACATAAAAAATCTATCCCTCAGGCTTTGGTAAATGACCACTTGTAAGTTAATGGTTTGTGACAAGCTTGATACATCTCCGGCACCGAAACTTCTGCCACTGTTTTAAACCATGAAACGCCAAAAAAAATAGAAATCTCATGATTAAAACCTTCATAGCGCGGGGGTTTTGAGCTAAACATGCAATTAGGTCAGAATACATGAGTCTCTGATGATCAAAATTAATTATTGCTGAAAATATATAGCAATAAACCCCGTTTGTTTATCCCAAAGAAATGGGAGTTACACAGTTCAAGCACATGATGCAATACAAGAACTAAGACATGCTCAATGCAGTCCGTCTGCTCACCACCAACAATGGGGACACGGACGTGGAGCGCACAGCATCAAAACACCGCCATGTGTTGCCACTGCGTGCTCCTTACCCCCTTTCGCAATGGAACCCTTAATAATGTCAAGATTTGAGGTCAAAACTCCAATATAAATGCACGACGGAGCACAAGGGATGGGAATACGAAGCGCAGCTCTCTTTTTCCCATTGCCGTATTATTCCCTGGGTCTAAATGGGAGAGAAACCTTCGGCGCCGCCAGTAAGTCAGTGCAAAAGAGGAAGTGCCTCCACGGCGTCGGTGTGAGGGGGAAGCAAGCGAGTGCAGCGGGCGACGGAAGAGCTCCGAGGCGATCTGTTCGAAAAATGGGGCGAACGCGAGAGCGCCATTCTTTATCCCACCAACACACTCACACACACGCACACACAAAGCGGCCAAAGTTCCTCAGGGACGGGGAGAGTTCGTCTCCTGCCCCCACGTCGCGACCCCTTCACCCCCCCCCCCCCCAAACCCCATCGTTCCGACGCGGGAATGTTCGCCCCACCCTTTCCCCTTCCGAAAAACCCTCCTCCAACCCCACCCCTTTCTCGTCGTTCCCCAGGGGATGGTGGGCGATTCCCTTCTTCTAAGGCACCGACTTCGACGTTGTCGTCGGCGAGATTTTTAACAATCCCCACCGAGTTCCCAAGGTCGCAAACGAACTAAATTAAATCTACGATATTCTTTTGGACGCCAATGAAGCTAAGAATTTGAAGGGAAAAGAAATAATGTTAATGCCAGGGGCTCATGACTACTAATGACCTCAAATTAAACTTTGCAGTTCGCTTGAAACAAAGAAAAAACTATCCCATCCCTTTTCGAGTTGTTCTTCATTTTCAAAATGGACAAATTTTGGGCGTCATATCACTTCCATTTCAGTATCCCACTGGCAAATTTATTGAGCACAAATAGTGCAAAAAAAACTTCAATTAATTCTTCCCTTTTTACACCCCTTGTACCAAATGGAGCCACTAATGAAGATATTCGTTAGTGCAAATCGATTCGCGTGGACCATCGCGGTCATTAAGGTTACTGGCTATGTATCAAAATGCACAAAGCGCTATCTTTTCCGTGATTTGCAAAGAAAATCGAGAAAGAAACGAATGAGAATTGTGTCCTTATTCCTACATACATTAATAATATAAACTATGTCACATATCTAATTATTTAAAACTCAGATTTGAAGGTTTATATTGTCATACTCTAGATTTTTTGAAGAATAGATTATCACCAGCATAACCAGAGTAATCATCTTTAAGAATTTTACACAAGCTTCCAGAAAAATTGTCTTGTTCTCTTGAGTTACGTACAGGTGTATTTGCAGGAAACAACTTGTTTATGCTTCTGACTGATTTCCGAAATTTCTCCTAAATCGTGAAAACTCTAATCGACGCCTTTGTTATTTCTGAAGAGTTTTATACATTTCCGCAAAACCCTGAGTTCATAATTTTCCTATTTTTCTTGGAACACGTCTTTCACAATCATAGTACCATAATTATAGGAGTAAATTTGAATTAAATGTTGTAAATATTAGTATTTGCGGTTGTAATTTAGTACTAGAATGAATATTCTACGATTTGAATTCACAATATATTTATATTTTTCCTGACCAATGTTCAAACTTCGACCCTTCCATGTGTTACGGTGCCATAAAACCATATACGAAACAGAAACCAGATTCATAATTATTTGTTCACATTCCACCAGTACAAATATTTTCACGTCACCGATCTCTAAAAATGGAGTGTCATCCAAGTGAATAATTATGCTCGTTATAATTTCACCTATCAAGTGAATATTCACTTCTATGCGAGAAATGCAAGTCAATGAAATCTGCAAGCTCATATGTAAAAAGTATCGTTGAAATTAGAGACCATGAGGTATTTTCTATAGTTATGACACAAAGTTCAAGCATTTTTATGTTCTTATTTTTGCAGAAAGAATGAAAGCAGAAAACATTTGGAAAAGAATTAATGGACCAGCGGGGAAAAAATAATATTACTTCCTTTTGAGGACCAATTTGGTAAAATTTAGCCGATCAAGTTTAACGTACCTGTAGTGGAGACGGTCTATTTCCTTCAATTTACAGTAATATATGGGTTTAAAATTGATAAACAATTGTATCATAGTCAATGGTATAAACAATTTAAATGGTTTCACCTGTAGAAATATATGGGCACCTTCGGTGTCAGTATTCACACCACGTGGTAATGGGATATATTAAATAAAAATTATAATCACAACTCCAACGCCAGTACATGCTGAATTTCCAGATAAATATCTACGTAACGTAAATTAATAATCAGCGAAAGAGTGCAGGAAAAACCATTGGCAGGTCAAACAGATAGTACCCTGAAATGAAGGTTTTTTAAAATTTGATGAATTTTGATGTCACAAAGACGAAAACTAATGCGGTTTTCCTCTAAATAAAGATTTATTTTCAACTAGTTTCGATGTACTACATCATTTTCAAGTTGAAAGACTTGAAAATGATGTATGACATCGAAATTAGTCGAAAATAAATCTCTATTAAATGGTGAAATGCAAAAGTTTTCGTCTCTGTTATTATGGAACGATTCCATCACACCTTGAGCCTGTTCTTTTTCACCAATTCTATAGTATTTCTACCATATTTGATGGATGTATCGACACAAATAATTCAATCATTACTGAATATGTTACGTTGTATGGCCTTATATATTCCAAAAGTATAATTCTCCACAGTCAAAACGTTCGAATATAGAAAACTAAAAATCATGGTATGATAAGTATAACCAACCCGCATGAAAGCTATTCTCCATTTATTTGTTTTATACTTTTCATTCAATGAAAATTAACGTTTTTCCGCATAGATATGACAAGGTAAAAGTGCTGATTCGTTTAATCGTTTACTTCCTTCTTTGATTTCTGATATAACTTGCGATTTTCGCTTCCTCGACTCGACTACTTCCAATTTCATGCAAAGCCAGCGAGTCAAGAGGGCTGAATTACCGCATCAGTCATCGCGTGAACATCACCGCAATCGAAGCATCGCACAATCACCAAGTCAGCTTCCGTTTCCGCCTCCATGGCGAGAGCGAGGAGCAACTCGAGGAACGGGGCGAGGGGGGTGATGGCCGGGATACGTTAGTAGGTGTGTCGGAGGAGAGGTTTGTTCGAGTTGAGGAAAGAGGGCTGAGAAGGAACAAGTGATGGGTCGCACTTTTTATATCCTTTCTTCCTCTACCCAATTCCCTGCCTCTCCTCCTGTATTCCCTTCCTCCTCCCTCTATCCAGGGGAAACTTCAGAAAACGAGCCGGCCCTCGAAGACGAAGAGCCCACATAAGTACAACGAGCAATACTTCCAGGAAAAGAAAACCACAGAAGTTTAGCAGAGCCTTCGGATAACTTTAGCTGCAGGAAGACATATAGCCACTCTCGAAAACATGTGCCTTTAAATAATGAGTACATCGCACTTAGTGGAATAAACGCGTTTCAAGTTATTATTTCTAGCGCAGACGTTTAATTAACGGTAAAAACTCATCTTCAACAGTTCATGCTCCGCAAAATTCCTCGAAATTTTCAAACGGAGATTGTGATTCAAAATTTAATGTAACAAAAATGAAACGAGGGTAAAGCATTTCAAGCTAAATTTCTTCCTCTGCTAGAATTTACGTATAACATCTCCATTACGCCTTCAGTGCCATTAATGTTTTTTTTCAATTTTCCAAGAAAAAAATAGCAGGTCGGAATTCCCTCTTGGGAATTTAATTCTGTCACACCGAACTATATTTAACGGCCATCGCATTACATTTTACACTTGAGTAACATTTTTATTAGAAAAATGTTGGTTGATAGTGCATTGTTTTCCCAGCACACCGATGAAATTTCCAAGTGCGAGAGAATTTAGACAATACCAGTGTAGAGCATTAAAACTTGATTCATTACCTTAGGAGTGCCTAAGATAAATAATGTTATTTTTCAAAACAATTGATCTCGTTGATTATCTCGTTTCTAGGGTTCGACAATTCTCAATGTGGAATCTATATACGAGGGTCATCCGGAAAGTAGTACCCGTTCGTGCCGCATGAAGTGCTGACGACGCGAGTAGCCGCTGGACGAGGTCAGATAGCTTCAGTGGCTTGTCTGCCTTCTCTGAGCCAAGTTGCGTGACGCTAGCATTGCCTGTGTTGTTTCTGTGATTGTTTACAATGTTTAAAAAAATTGAGAACGCCGCCAGTTGTGAAGTGAGGGCAGTGATTAAATTCCTCAATGCAAGAAACGTTCGCCCATGTGATATTCATCGCCAATTAAAGGAGGTGTATGGAGACAATGTAATGGACGAGTCGTCTGTTCGGCGGTGGTGTCGCAACTTCAACATGGGGAGGGGGAACACACACGACGATGAGCGTTCGGAGAGACCGTCTGTCATTACAGACCAACTGGTGAGCTCAGTTGACGAATTCGTGAGGAACGATCGGCGCGTCACAATTGATGACATCTGTGAGCATTTTCCCAATGTTTCTCGAACAATTGTTCATGAAATTGTTAAACACCATCTGCATTATGCAAAAATTTGTGCAAGATGGGTCCCTCGCGTATCTCAATGAGCTGGTGGCGAAGGACTATGCAGCAGGAATACAGAAACTTGTCACACGTTATGACAAATGCCTTAATTTGCTTGGAGATTATGTTGAGAAGTAGTTTAAAGTATCCTCTTTCAAATAAAATTTTTTGTTTGTTAATATTTACTTTTGTGTCTTTATTTCACGAACGGGTACTACTTTCCGGATGACCCTCGTGTGTGTGTATATATATATAGATTATATATATATATATATATATATATATATATATATATATATATATATATATATATATATATATATATATATATATACATATTATATATATTATATATATATACACACACACACACTATTAGCTTGCATCTGGCTTTTTTAAATCTGCAAGCCCCCCGGCTTAAACGTCTCCCATTAGCTTACACCTTGCTCTGTTCTCTCAACAACAATCACCGATTATGCATGCCCCTCGACCTTGATTTTAACGATCGAGCGAATGTAAAAAGATGGGCGTCATAATCAATTACTTAATTAGCAAGAAAGTAAGAAATATCCACATTACCCATTGGTCATTCAACTTTCCGATGCCATGAACGTCGGTGAAAAAATTTTATTTATAACTGCTGTTTTTATTTAGACACATAATGGTCACATGGACACAAAGCAACCGATGATGGCGTGTTAATAAATGTACGCGGTATAAAATTGCCATATTTCTTGCGACTTTCGACAGGCGGCAAAAGAATTTCAAATTATTTTCTCTGTTCTGAGTTGTTCTTTATCAATTCGGTGCCGTTTTAAATTAATGCCGTAAATAAAATACATTGGACGCATGTACTAACTTTCCTTCTTCGCTTTTTTGCTTTGGAATAGTTCATATTTCCCAAATGCCTCACGAAATGTGGTAATTAACCGCGGAGTTGAAATTTTAATGTAAAATATTTTTGAAATGACCAAACACTGATGTTAAACTGCAAAACGGAAACACGACGGTCATGACGATCGAAATAGATTATTTTGGGGAAATATGCATGTGAAAATTGGAGCTCAATTCACCCCATATTAACCTTAGACTCATTTATTACCATATGCTTAATAATTAACCACATCAATATCTCTTTTGAAAATACGCTAACGTTTCATGTTGATAATATTTACACTAAAAGTAAACATTGACAGTATTAACTCCTAGGAGGCAGTACATGCATTTTGAAAAAATGCAAAAATAAATGATTAATCTAAGTGACAATTTTTCAACAATATTTTAAACAGATTGAGTAAACTTAGGGTTATAATAAGCACGAGGGGAAGATTAAAAATACCAGTTGGTAAAACTAATTAATTAAATGCATCTGTAGGAAATTGTGCAACAGCAGTGTCATCTGCTGACATGAACGCGATTATGACAAATGTCACGGTGAAAAAAAAAACATTCAGCAAGATCATCTGGCGTAATCTCTCAATTTCCGGTCAGGTGTTTCAGACCCTTAATAACCGCTTGAACTCTTCCACTATCAAATTTCAAAGGGCTTTAAAGATGCATGATAAACTTAAGAAATACTGGGCATTAATTACCATGAAGTAAGAGTAGCCATGCACTTCCCGACACGGAATAACTTAGGATGATCTGGAATGAAATGTCTAAAACTGAGAAAAAAAAAGTTGTTTACGATCATCAGCAAGCTTTCTTCTAAGTGTATAGAAGATTAAATTGTTTCATAGTAATTGTATCATTTTCATTTGGAAATCACTCTATTTTCTTTTTTATCCGTGCGGACCGGTATGACTCACATTTGCAAATGGGCAATTTGGATCCGCCACGCATCTTCTCACAATGTGGCCAATGTGATGACAAGTTGGAAATATTTTTTTCTCTTTCGATTCGTTTTTACAAAGAGCACTGTTTAGAGTATAGAAAGTTGTTAACACGTGAAGAAGCATTAAAATATGAATATGAATATTGCAAGGGGCTATCATTTCAAGAAAACATGAGGATACGTTATTAATAGTCAGCGAAATAACACAATCATCTCAGGATATTGCAGGGTAGAATTAGAGAGAGATGAGAAAATAGATTCAAGATTACTTTAAAACTCTTATTTTAAGTACTGGTGATAATATATAATTATGCCCGCACATTAAAGCCTTGAAAAGATTCTGCCACAAGTAATCTTTAAACGAGGATTTCACCACGAGGGACATTAAGTTCGAATTTTTACTTTGGAAATAAACCAGCAATGAAAATCTTCACTGGCTCAAGTCATCCCTTATAATATTACAGCATTCCATTACCAACAGAGACCATTAAATACCCTTTAATTTGCATATTCCTATTATTAAGAAAGACCAAAGGTATTTTTAAGCAATTCACTCATTTGCGCAAAGGACTGGTCGACCACAAAAGCAATTTTTTTAGTGCCTTCCGGTCGGCTGAAACTCCCTCGGTCAATATGGTAAGGGTTTAAAATCAGCGGCGGTGCGTCGTGGCAAGTGGGTACCCCGCCCTCCTTGGTCAACTCCTACAATAAGCTGCCGTGGGTCGAACAGGCTCAAAGGAAGCAAAACTCAGAAGCGATAGGTGGTGGTGTGAGGAGAGCGCGGTATTAAGGTTTCATCCCCGCATAGTTAGCATAGCTTGGTTTTCTCACAGATTAAACTGGCCGCGCAGGAGTTCCAGAGAATTCCAGCTCCAGCTGCTACTATGACGCGGGGTGGACATGCGAGTTGGAGTGATCACTTGTTCAAACACACGGGTCAAGCCCGGACGGAAAACGAAATAAATATTTACGTGGACGTTACGTTATCCTTACCCGCTTTCTTACCCATGCATCCACACCGTTTGGTTTGCGAAAATATTTCGATCAATTGATTCCCAAGAGATTTTCAACCAAGAAACCCAAACTACCCATCACCGTTCTGCATACCTAATACGCCATTTGGTTCGATTGCTTCTATACCACATCATTGCCCTAGTGTCTTCCTCGTGTCTCGTAGTAAAATTCAGTATATTCCAGTTCTTAAGCAGAAATCTATTATGAGTTCCGGAAAACACACACCTTAAAATAAGGGTTTGACAGCTGGGCTAACCGCTGGTCAGTACTGTTTTATTTTAAAGTACAGTCCTTTATTCATTCACTTGCCATAAGATAAACGCATACACGTACTCTGAAGAGAAATGGTATTATTTCGCAAATTATTATGGCAGCAGAGTAATTGCTATACAGATTAGGTGAGTTCAAAATCTCGCATTGGAAGAAATCAGAAGAGACTACGTTCGTCTCGGTCTTCTATCCGAAAACATCACCAAAAATGTCAACCTACCTATTTCCACTCTTATATATTTATTTAAACATTATATATATGTACCCACTATATGACTGATTTTTTACAAGAATTTTATTGACGATATACTCACATCGACTTAATAATCTTCAAAGTATGCTCCTTGAGCTGCTACACACTTAGTATAACGTTGCTCCCATTCCCCATACGCCCGCTGGAAATTTTCTTTGGGGATGCCGTTGATGACCCTCGTCGAAGCCTCTTGAACGGCCTTTATCGAGTCAAAACGTCGTCCCTTGAGCTGTCTTTTCATCAGGGGGAAGAAGAAGAAGTCCGGTGGTGCCAGATCGGGAGAATAGGGCGGGTGCGGCCACGTGGCAACGCCGTATTTGGCCAGGAGCTGTCGGACGACACTCAGAATTTTCGGCACCATCATGGCGCACACCTTGCGCATGGCCAAATCCTGTGAAATAATGCGTTGGACGTTGGATACAGACAGACCCAACTGGTCTGCAATTTCTTCACTAGTTAAGCGTCGGTCTGTGTTCAGCAGTGTCCTCACTCTGTACATTCGTGTCGGTTCTTGCCGTCGACGGCCGTCCGGAGCGATGGTCGTCTTCAACGAGCTCCCTAACCTCTTTAAACAACTTGTGCCACCCAAATACTGCGGAACGGCTTAAGGCAGTGTCCCCATTCTTGCCGTCGACGGCCGTCCGGAGCGATGGTCGTCTTCAACGAGCTCCCTACCCTCTTTAAACAACTTGTGCCACTCAAATACTGTGGAACGGCTTAAGGCAGTGTCCCCATAAGCCTGCTCGATCATATCGAGGGTCTCAGTTGTCGTCTTCCCGAGTTTCGCACAAAACTTCACGGAATAACGTTGCTCTAAATTCACATTCATTTTGTTTTTCGACGCGGACAAAAAACTTGCTTCACTAAAAACAGTGTCCTCACTCAACGACAGCCCTCAGGCGGCTGAGGTTGGTGTCGGTCTGTTGCTAAGAGCCCCCTCCACCTTACCCTGCCAGGCAGAACCCCCTCCATATATATATATATATATATATATATATATATATATATATATATATATATGCTTTCATAGACGTAACACGGAAGTGCCGAATAGTACAATATACAGTAACACACAATATAGAAACACAAAAAAAGAGAACACTCACACGTATTTTCTTGATATTTCGACGGAAACAATCCGTCTTCCTCTGAAGATATACTATACTGCTAAAGCATTACTTCTATATCTTCAGAGGAAGACGGATTGTTTCCGTCGAAATATCAAGAAAATACGTGTGAGTGTTCTCTTTTTTTGTGTTCCTATATTGTGTGTTACTGTGTATTGTACTATATATATATATATATATATGTATATGTGTGTGTGTGTGTATATACTATCTGCCGGCTACCAAGTAAAAATTCTCGTTCATTACAGTGTATATCGTACATACTCACTTCCTCACATTCCTATGCATCTAATATTATCCATTAAATTAATACTGGATAGTCCATCTTCATTCGATCGATTATCTATTTCAATTTTCCAAAACAGCTAATTCGTTAGAAAAACAAATGAATTTATATTATATACCATAGAGTAATCAACTCTTTGAGTTGATTATCCTCCTCTAACGCATAATTTCCCGACTCTGCTCCTTTAATGGGCGGTCTCCCTGCATTGGGAACGATTTTTCCATTATCTGCCACTTTTCTTATTAAAAATGTTCCATAACTCGGTTCTCAACGTCCTGCCCCATCTCTTTCGCTCTAAGCAATCGCTTTGTGCCCCACACTTTGGCCGTAAAAATACCCGTAACCGCCTAAGTCCGGCGCTAATGCACTCCCAAGCGTCGTCTATTTTGCCACGATGTCGTGCCGCGGCACTGCTTACGGCTGAAAGGCGGGAGGAAATGGGGGAAAAGAGAGATGGTAACCTTCCCTCCCCCAGACGCCGTCCAGAAACCATTCTTTCCCCTTTCCATGCTCTCCTTTCGCGAGGAATCGTTTAAAAAAAAAGAATTGCGAGCGACGCACACACCAGCGACGAAAATTTCCCATGGGAAGCCCTTGAGCATTGCAAAGAGAAACAAAGAGAAAAAAATCTGGTCCTTTGTGCCAGATAAATCGAGCAGTGCAAATCCATTCCCTAAATCCTCAAGCGGCCTTAACTTCACTGTACCAGGGCACATAAGCTAGTTTATCTAAATTTGTAAGAGAGCCTAGATTGAATAAATGCACGCCCGCTTGCCTGCGCCAAAGCTACATGTAAAAGGCTATGTTTTTGAATGGTCGATTTGGGCATAGGTTGGGTTTTATATGCCTAACGAGCATTTTGATGGTAAAGCATAGCCACCGTCACCAGAGAAAAAACGTAGAAGACGCTCAAACGTTTTCATGCACGTAAAATAAAGTTCTTTAAACAATCAATTGTTTTTATTTACTAACAATTGGGTTGTTATGTTTTTGTTTACTGAATTGTTTGAATTACGTTTTATAATATGATTCTTTCTCATACGTATTCATGTATGTCTCAAGAGTTGCCCATGTTTACAGCATACATTAATGCTTATGACAGGATCATAATATACTTGTGAGTACTTAGAGGAAGGTGCAATTTATGCAAACCGTAGAAATAGTCATAAAAAAGTGCGAATTTCTATTTTTTCAAAGCAACTTCGAGGAATTTCCCCAGCACCGCGAAGCTAACCTACAGGTAGCGCAAGTACGTCTATGAAGAGATTATTTCTATTCGATGTAATTGATATTCCGATATTTCAGTTAAGAATACACCAAAATCCGATTTTTTAATATAAAGTCATTTTTCCCAGTACTGCGCAGTTTTCACCGTTTTTTTGCAATTTATGATTCAGTGCACCAGAACACAAAAATCCAAAGAAATAAGTATACTATGATTTTTTTGCCACACAGGAGAGTTATTTCTCAAAAATGGACTTCATTAGATTATTTTGATTATCGAAATGAACAACTCTAAGAGAAGGTGATTATTTTTATAAGAAAGAGAATTTAATCGTATAATAATTTAATTTAGAATGATCGAGAATTTAATCGCACTCGAGGAATCTGAATAATTCTGCTATTTTAAGAGCCTAAGATCAGCAATTGAAGGAACTAGGATAAAATAAGCAGAAAAGGGAGAAAAGCATCTTATTTTAGGAAACATGCTAACTGCAAAGAGTAACGGTCCATCTACGTGTAGATGGAAGCATTTTCCACACTTACACACGAAACCGTGGCAGGTTATGCTAATTTTCAGTGCTATCAAAATCCGCTTTCCTTCATTTGTAGCCCCCATCTATCTCTCAATGCTTAATTTAGGTTCCTAATATATTTGCATCAAAATTTTCACCGTTGATTTAGGTATCACCTTAAAAGAGCATATGAACATACGAATTTAAATTTCTAGAATTCTTCTAGTTTGAGATATATTATGATAAAACATTTGAAAAACGTTTTGAGAATTTTATGATACGTCATATTTTTCCATTTTCTAAAGAAAAACAAATAAAGAAATTGCTAATTGTGCTATATCTCAATTTCATAGGGGTGTTACAATTAGGAAAAAATATGAGGCTATTCCAAAACGAGGATTTAATGAAAGATATAGGTATTTAATTCATAAATTTTCTGGCGATATGATACTCGCCATTTCACACCAATTCAGTAGTCACATCCATCATCAAATAACCCAAATATTAAATATTTTTAGAAGCATTTTTTATGCACATCCGTTTTTGTCCCATAGAAAGATGACCTGAGTCTCTGTTACAACGATACTATTCCCACATCTATAAATAATTATGAAAATATTTCATCTCTGGATAATTTAGTAGCCATGGGTTATCGCGAAGTCGCGCCGGAAACTAATGAAACACGCTTATTTTAAAAACGTTTTCAATGATTGAATGTATACATAATGAAGGAAAATAGTCTAAAAACGACCGATTTTTTAGTTTCAAATTACTATTTAACGATTGTAAATAACCCGATTAAGTTATAAAAATTATTTTCCTCTCTTCCATGTCACCAACCACTGCTGAAGGGTGAAATTCAGCCTAATTTGTTTTTTATTACACAAAGCAAAGCCTTAGATAACCGGATAATTCGTGATATTATTGCTAATATTACCAATTATCTACCAACCAAAAGTCTCCTGCGTAAGTAATTTAGGAAATCTCTCTATGTTGTTGCAATGCAACAATTTCAGAGCGTAAAATTCATTGGCTTCGGCCGGGACACGAATGATTTTGACACTCTGTAATAATTGCATTGTAAATGCACATTTAGCATATGACCCCACCAAAAGTTACTGTCGCGGCATCTCCCACAGTTTATTGGAACCTCTCTATTGATAATAAAAATGTTAGTCCAGGAGGTATTGGAAATGACGAAATAGTAACTTTATGATTCCACTGAAAATTTATTACGATACGACCCGAGTTTTGACGTTCAACGTCATCTTCAGGTCTGAAGGTGATGTTGAACGTCGAAACCCGGGTCGTATCGTGATGAATTTTCAGTGGAATCACAAAGTTACTATTTTTTAATTTCTAATATGAATCGATTCCATGAAGTTAAGCCGGAAACCATCAATTAAACCTGGAGGTGTTTTTCCGCGAGAGAGAGAGCGCCTTTTAACATGATATCATTTAATATTTCACCTAATGTAATATTTTTATTCTGAGTTAAGTAAAGACCATGGTGAAATTATATATGTTTGTCATTGTAGCAATAACATTTAATTCAGTTGAATATTCGTCCTGATTGACTGAAACCACCGTCCACTGTCACCGTCCCATCCTCCTCCACCCTTCCCTTCAAGCCCTTTCTTTCAAACCCCTGCCCTCAGTCGCCGCATAACCTCCCCTTCCGGAACTATTCCCCTGTTGCCTCACTTTGCCGAATCAACCTCCCTCCCCCTTTCGTATGCTCGGAATCCTCTCCATCTGACGCTAATACCTCCTTCCCACCCGTTGACCATGAAATCACTCCAATCTTTCCCTTTCGACGTCCACCTTCCCATTCAACCTTCGTCCGTTCCTTCAACCACAGCACTCAAACTTACCTACTCGTCCTCCGTGGTATCCTTTCCTCCTCTCTGGCCCCTTCCTCCCTCTTCCAGTTAGTTCCTCTTCAGAGGGGTGGAAATTCAGAGGCATTCCCCAGGAAGGAAAAAGAATTGCCCAGAGCACTAACCTTCCCGGGCAATTGAATGAGGTCCAATTTGTGGACGTCGGTTTTTTTCAGCCTCCGGGACGTTCGAGGTAGGCGGAGGGGGGAGGCAGAGGCCACTCCTCGTCACCCTCTTCCCGCTCTCTCCCGCCTCCCACTCGCCTTCCTCCGCCATGAATGGAAGCGTTTGCTTTCGCACAGTTCGGGGGTCAGTGAGGAGGCCCACTCCTCCCAAAGACCTGGGCATCTCTCGATAGTTTTATAATTTGCACTAATGCGAGTGCTACATCCTATTACGATCTTCTAAAAGCATCTGAATTTATCTTCCTTTAATACTCTATGATACTGTATGTATATTTTGGATAAGTGTTTAAAAAAGGTTGAGTATCTTGAAATTAATTTTAGTATTAACTTTGTCTTTGGTTCACCAAAATATTCAATTATTTTTAATCGTCAACACATTTATGGGAAGGGCCACAGAATAATATTATGTCCGAAAAAGAATGAATATTTAAGTCTCTTTAAGGTTAAGTGAAGGTTACATGATCCATATGGTTGACTGGGTGAATTTCGCATTGTTTTTCAGCATGATTCGCATGTCTTAGATATTAGGGACCTTAGACGATAGAATGTTTATTTTGTCATCCACTCAGGGCGAATACATGAAATTTATATCTACTGTCGGTCTCAAAATGAATGTACCTAAACTATGACTCCGTACGATTCCACTACCGAATTCTAGGGTTTAGATTTCATTTAAAGATCGGATGATCGATAAGACGCTCATTTTTTCCGCTTATTTTGCGTTTTTTGCCAATTTTCCCAAGGAAATGATTCTTTTATCTCTCACCATCTTACCCCATTTACTCCACGCCCTACTCTGAAGATAAATCAAAACAATAATTATAGGCCAATCACCCCAAAGCCTTTACCGTATAAACATAAGGAGCAACATCGAGGAAAGCAAAACCCCAGCGCACAAAAGAGTATATAGCTGGTTGATGTTGCGTAATGACGAGAGAAATAAAGTGGAGAATTCACGTACCTTTCACCTAGAAAGGCGTTTCTCGTGAAAGACAACTACTGTGATCAAATACTATAAAGTTGCAGACAGGGAGCACAGCGTGAGAGTAGTTACATGGGTCTGGCATCCCATTGAGTACATTGAGACATATACCATTGGAAAAGCCAAACTACGAGAGAATGGAATGTGTTTCTGGAGACAAATGCTCTCGATCAAATGAATAATCAGGTGAATTGGTCACTCCTTAATGCATAATGGCAATTTGTTAGGAACATACAAGAAGGGAAGGGCTTCACTTGGCAGACTGAGGCACATTCATGCAGGACAGGTGAGGAGGGGTGTTGGACGGAAGGTTCATCAGGGGGAGTTAAGGGGTTTGCATGAAACAGGGAAGAGTGGAAGGCTGCATTCACTACTCTTCTGATTGAAATACTGATCATAATAATTAGGAGTCACTCTTTGCTTTAGAATTATTCGTCTTCTTCATGGAGCCGTAATCTAAAGCAAAAGTATCAGTACTCTTATCGCCAACAAAGCCAAAAACCCGTGTCGGACAATGATCGCACTTGAATTCAGACGCACGATTTCCCGATTAACGCATATGCTAATAAATTAAACATTAAGACTAACACAAATATATATTTGAGTATTAAAATTGTCCTATCAAATTATTTTCATCTGTGACCCAAATGAGTGAACGTAAGAGAGTAGAGGCACTGAACGTGTCGGATATGCACTTTCACAGGGTTGACTAAAGCAAAGGAGCATGTTGTCTTTTATCATGTTCCGTACCAGAGTGTGAGCAAGTGAGCAAAGATATGTGGGTCTTCAACCATCGTAATTATAGCACGCTTCGAGTTGCAGGTCCATCACGACGCCAAATTTTCTCTTAATCCCCTGATATTTACTAAAATCGGGAGATTATATATATATATATAATTTTTTTTTAGTTTTATAAATAAATATGTACATACACACACACGTATTTGTATGTTTATATATATATATAAATATATGTATCTGTTCTGTCCCTCTCTTCCTTGATAAAGGTGGTCACGACCACCGAAAATTCGAAAAATAGTGAGTCTCTTTTTTGTGTGTTTCTGTGTTTTTGTCTGTATCCACTAGTGCTAAGTGGAATTCATTATTATTCACGTCCGTGAGACTTTCAAAAAGTATTATATGTATATATATACATATATATATATATATATATATATATATATACAGGTCACACACACACACATATATATATATATATGTGTGTGTGTGTATATATATATACATACATATACGTGTGTGTGTATATATACATATTTATTTATAAAACTATATATACACACACAGTGGAGCATTTAGAACAACGGCCTGGCAAGTCGAAAGACCCGGTCCCAGTCAAGGAAATACTTTTGCACTCGCTATCTACTCTATTCCGCCTTCCCCGCCTCTTCTGTCTTCGTCTTTTATATGGTTCTATCCCTTTTCCTTATATTTATTTCCATGTGAATGAATATGTGTATATTGTGTCCGTGCGGAGGCAGATGCAACGGAGCGAGTGGGCGACCTGCTGAGAGGTCTCGAGCGAATTTCTTTTTTGACGGCGATGGCGCGTGGACAAGTGCGGCGTGTCTAGTTTGGCGAAATGTGGGTCTCGAGAATGAAGGAGGGAAGGCTTTTGCTGGTTCCGTCGCTCGGAACGACGATAAATTGCGATCCCATCCCCCTGTCGAACATCGCTTTACCCCCTTCTGTTATCCTCCCTTCCCCGGCGCCCCCATCCACTTTCCCCGGCGCCTCATCACTCCCAAGACTGCTTTATCCCTTGATCCCAAGCTTTGATTAATTATTATTCTCCGCTGCGCCCCTCGTATCCTTCTAAAAGCCCAACCAACTCGAAAGCCACAAAGCCTTTCCCTTCTCTTGTGCCCATGACTCACGCACAACGACGCTCATCTGCCTTCTACATGGACGGGTAAATGTGCACGCGCCTGCATTGGGCTCACTCGTGAACAAAATGGATCGGGCAATACCGCGTAGAACTTTGAAATTTGTAATTGTAAATCTTCTCTTACTTAAAGCCCCACTGAACAAATAAATACATTCCAATGTGCCATTACGAAAATATCAATTTGTACACAATATGCACTTAGAAGATTTTTTATGAAGTTAGTTCGGGATAGAAAATAAGAGATAATGAAACGTACGAATTACTGCACTTTCGAAGTTATTCTCTTCCATTCAAAATGGAAGAGAATAACTTCGGAACAATAATTTAACGCCAAGTAGTTCTCATAATATTTTTTACTCATGTTTGACGCTTTGCGGGTGATTTTTTATGCACTTGGAGAGTCCATTGTCATTTTACCAATGGAGCCACCACAGGGAATATGGCATGGAACATTGTTAATTGACAACACCCATTAAGTTTATAATGGTGGAAATATAATACAATAACGCCGATGAAAATCTGTCAACAAAGAGTGGAGTGTTAACAATTTAACTTTAAATTTGAAGTTATATCAAAATGGTACCATTAAATGCCAACCACTCTATTCTATCCCAATGTTACTGGTGTAAAAAAATCTAATACGATATAATGGCGACAACATTAATGGAATGGAATTTACCATATATATTCAGTTTATCAATGGATGGATAAAAAAATTTCTAATCGTCGCAGATCGTCAAATGGCATCATACTGAGGAAAATAAAATAGGCTGACTGAAGGCAAAATGTGCTTGTTCGTCGGAAATTAGGTGACGTAGCTCTCAGGAAGTAAGTTCCTGCCAGTTTCCAATTTTCCGTTATTCCCTACACATTCAAAAGGTCGTAAAACAGTTGTGACATGTGGCGTAACCATGGGAGTGTGGAAAGTCGAATCGCGCACTCCCGGAATCTATTGAAGGTTCGTGCGGGAGGTCCGTGGTCAGAATAAGTATGCAGTAAGAGAGCAGTCTTGGCGCACAGACGGAGTATTCCCCGTATCTTGCTGCGCCCTCAATATTATAAACTTATTTACCCGAACAGATATGTACAAAAGCTCTCAGTCAAATCCCCTTCAAGCTTTTTAAAAGTAAGACGCGACTTCTTCGCTCTCCGGCCGCGGTCTCCTCTCGCACTTTGAGCGACAAATGGCGTACGATTTTGCGAGAGAAATGCATCCAGTGAGTGTTGGGGCCCGCCCTCAAAGTCGTCGTCCCCACTGCAACCTTCAACAGGTTTTCATTGGCCCGTGTCTTCTCTATTGGCACCAAAGTTAACTTCAGTTTTGGGCAAGCATTTGATGCCGCGACCTGCTTCCGGCATTACTTTGGCTCTCAACACACTGCCATATTTATTTTAGGGGTTTTTCCCGTCTATATTTTTTTGTATTTGACTCTGCCTCGAGAAAAAATCAATTGCTCGGCCCAGGAATCCATGTTTAAACGGTTCAACGCCATGGGACATTTTCCTCTCATAATAGGAAGTTACAGTCTGCTCGGATCAAACAGGTCAACTTTTAATTCGATGGTTTGAGGCTCTACCATGTGAAAATTCACCATCACTGAGTAAACCAACTTGGTATTTTTTCACGCAAAAAACTTTCTTGCGAAATTTTTTTTTGAGAAAAAGTATTTTTGTGTGAAAAAATACAAAGTTTATTTATCAAGTTAGATCTACTATTATTGCATTTAACTGGAAGGCATAACTTAACGTGATCGGAATGCTTTTTCACGTCCACAGAAATTCAAGTGGATTCACTTCAGAGAAGCGAATTCGTACTTCGCTCGCATCCCATTCCTCGGTGAGATGAGGGTGAGATGGCGCACGACTGTTCTCGTCCCTCCCCATTCTAGATATTGCCTCCTGCCCCAACCAACCAACCCTCACCTCAAGCACTCCCGACCCTTGGAGAAAAGTTCCTTCCAGGTACCAGCGGCATGGGATCAGCCAATACTACTACTTCGCCGCGTCTTGCCTTTGCTTAATCCCTGACGAAATGACTTCCATCTGCCAAGAGGGTGAAGTGCCCACCCGCAAAACCCGTAATTAACCGGGACAAGGGATCCTTCTAAGAGACCTCAACAAAGGACGTGTCATAAAATAAAAGGGATAGGGAGACGGTAAGAATTTGAACGAAGCCCGATTTTCTTTTTGACGTTACCCGAGAAATCATCCCAACGCGGTGGCCAAACAGGCCTGAGGCTATCTTACACATAAACGCAGTCCTGCAGACTGAAGATAGAGATAGTCTGGTTATGGTTTAAATGAAACGGAAGGGCATCCTTATGGAAAACGAATTATTCGAATCTTGGGATTACTCTAACGATTAAGCAGTTTAATGTTACTTTGAAAATGAGGTCGGTGACTGGTTGTTGAAATTAAATATAAAATATAATGAGAAAAGCTGTTTTTGTGACTCGAACACCTAATCACGCTTGGATACTGAAAGAATATTAGACACTGTGAATGCAAAATGTCAAGGAGCGTAATAGAATCAAAGTATATTCGACAAATTGTACATCAGTCATGATCGATTGATCCAAAAAATATAGGAAATACTTCTTCGTTTTACTATACTTCAATAAATTGAGAAAATACATAACGCACAAAAATGAGATCACATCATCTTTATCACGAAATAAAATCGTATTGAGAAGGAAGTATCTTTCCCGAATTCAGGAATTCTTGAAATTGTTAAGAGAATCGTGGTTTAATAATCCAATATCTTTTGTTTCACTTACATTTTAAAAAATTTTTTGGTAATTTTAACTAAGGTCACTCAAAACTTTATTTCTGAACCTTCGAAAGTGTCAAATTTTATAATTTTGCGAACGATTTCTATTGACCAAACATTTTTACCACTGATATTAGTAAGGTTTAGGAAATCAAAAAAGGAAAAATGATAAAGCATTTTGGCTAAATTCCTGTATACACTTGAAAAGAGATCTTTGAACGGTATTGGTCACCAAGAAAAAGTTGTGTGAAAAAGAATCTCGGCTTGATTACCCTATGATGACTGTATATTGGCCGTAATAATGGTATCGCTGGTGGGTCGTCATTTTGAAAAATCCCGGTCAATAGTGGCAAATGGGTGATGATCGCTCCAATTTTTACGGTTAAAACTTAGTAGACTGGGGGAACACTCGAGGGCCTCAACACAGATAAGGAAGCAATGGCAAACCTCAAAACCTATAAATGTGAAAAACAAACGTTAAGGTTTTATAATATGAATTAAGTGGAAAAAGTAAAATCTCAACATGTACGAGTGTATATACTAATGAAAATAAGACGAAACCCAAACAGCCCTCTTTATGGACAATTTAATATATAGGTTGAGCAAATGAATACAAATTTACCTTAAAACTAAAATATGTTCAACGTTAAAGGTAAAAAATATCATCGGCTAATAAATGAAGGCAAATGAAGAAAAAAATCCATGAGAACGTAATAAAAACCAATGGGTTCACTCGTCCAAATATCCCTTCACAATATTGGTGCAGGCACAGACAAAGATATCATTGGTGTCCGTATTTCATGTCGCCAGCTTCACTTCGGTGCTCAGGTGCACGATAGGAGATCCAAATCTCCTGATTAATGCAACAGCAATCTACGGTTAAGGACTTAATTCAGCCATACTGAGTATTTTATGCAAAATCGTTACAGAGTACTATTACGTTCCAAAAGTTAATTAATTTCAAAGCACACTAAATTAACCATTACCACTAATTATTACCACATACGTAGGTACAATCAATACGCTTATGTTTGCCCAATAGTTTCCTAAATGGATGAATGAATGAAAAATGAGAATGAAAACTATCACCGTAAACCACTGGATCAAACGCTACGCGTGATAACAATCTTGTGACTTGTTATGGAGCATAGACCATAACCATGACAACGGGAGAATTTCGCCCCAGTGAAACCAACCTAAATCGTAGGGTTGATTTCATAAAATGGAAAACGTTCTGATTTTATTTTTTATAGCAATCCCTTTTCAAACTTAAATTTTATTATAAAATGCGGTAAATTTGCTTTCAATTAATTGTAACCCGACCAGTATTCAACTGCTTTTCACTAAAAAGGTCGCATGAATCGCATTTTCTCAGCAACGGGAATCAACGCCACGATGTAACCAGGGTAAGAAGATCACAACACGTAAAAATGGATAAGCGGCAATCACTATGATAAAATAAGATACTGCATTAATTCGATTTCATGAAAATTTTCCTAATATCTACCTCAGCTCAAGTCTTTTGCAACTTCTTAATAGATAAACTCAGGTCTTAAAATATTTTTATCACTAAAAATTCAAGCATTAGTACTCACATAACGATGATTTGTAAAAATTAAATATACCTAAATTCAACACTAGTAAATACATAAATTCCGGAAAAATAGTTCTTCAGTTTGGCCATCCTTTTCTTTCTTTCAAAGAACCGAGGGGGGGCATCGCTATTGTTTTACATTTTCTCTTTCTTTGTGCTGGCAAATACCACATTTTTGCTGAAGGATGCAAGAGGTCTTATCGTAGATTTTATATAGCCCGCTCTTCTTAATGGCAATGGAAATTTTTCCCGGTCCTGAAGCAGTTTAATTGTTGATTCCGAATAAAAATTAATCTTTGGGTCCAACTTGACGCTTATTGTGATATCCGCCTAATTATCTGCAGACAAGTCCCATGGTAAGCTTCATTTGACAAGGGCGCAGTGACTCAGAAATCCCAAGCTACCATATCATGCACCTTCGTACATAAACAATATAAGTACAAAAAAAGTCATATTTATTATGGGGCCTTAATTCACAATAATGACTGCGTCTCATTGCCTTCTTCCTCTACGGCGGCTTGCCGCGGGGAATCATTAAAAAATATATACACACACACATATATGTTTGTGTGTGTGTGTGTGTGTGCGTGTGTGAGTGAGTGTGTGTATATACCTTATAGACATAGTTGTCTTCGGTAACACCAAATCGCAATTTTTTATTCAATTACACCAGAGTAACTAGCACAACTGGAGGTAATTAAATTTTTTTAAATTACAGGACTCCACATTTCGATGATCTTTTGAACATACACGAAAAGATTGCGAATGACGCTTATTGTGATATCCGCCTAATTAGCTGCAGACAAATTGAGGAAAACAAGACTGTTGTAAAATTGGAAAAGTAATAAGTCGTTTGAATTGTAGTAGCCAGATGCTTTAGTTGAAGAATGTTCAAATAACTATTAGAAAGGGTAAAGTCGGTAAAACGAATATTAGGTTGGAGAAAAAGTAAAATTATATTTTCGATTACGTAATATTGGTAGGTAATTAAATGGGAGAAGAAGTGATAATATAATATGAGTTTAGCACGTCCGGTACCTCAATGTGAGCATTTGAAGATAAACGGACAATCTCCAGCGATAATTACATATGTATTAAACAATTTTTGATCAAATGGAAGGATTTTTAATTAAAAGTATTGCAATATTTTTTCCGGCGCATGAGAACCAACAATGATGAATTTAATACCGACCAAAAATAAAACAAACATCGGTTAGTTGCGAAGCGTTGCACCATATATTTTAATGCATAACGGTATTCACGCCATTTTCCAATCCAACTAAAGCCAAAAACGGCCAATCGGAAGGCGTATATGTATTCCACCGACTGAGTTTGGGAGCCATTTAAAGATTTCCTCTTCCACGGAGTGGTTTCGAATACTTGGCGCACGGTGAAATTCCGGATACCATTACGGGAAGCACATGGAGCAACGCATTATAACGTTGGCTTCAGTGAAAAAAAACGAGTTCGTAACTCACCCCAGAGAGTAATCCAGGCGCGTTCATTCGAAGGGGTTTCTTTCAGGGGAGAAAGTCATTAAACCCTGATAAATCATCGTTACATAGGATAAAAGCCCACGCATTAAGGATTGGGTCACGCAAGCCAAAAAATAACGTCTGAATGTACCATTTGTTATTCAGCACAGCGACGGGAGCCAAGAAGGTTTTTTTCCTGGTAGAGAGAGACAATCACGGAAGAATAGAAAATAGTGAAATACCTTATAATGTGGTTGCCAGCTCACAAATCAGCGAATAATAAAGCGTGAGGCAAAGATGCGGATGGCGTAACAAGAGACTAGAGCATAAAGCATCACTACAGGTCCTCAATTTAAACGGTCTTCAATTACCAAAATAATATATGATAAATGTTTACACAAAAGTAATAAACTGAAAATTTATACCATTTACCAACTTAACAAAGAAATCAACTCCCATTGAGCATTTGCCTCCAATTGCAATATTAAAACTTAATTTCATGATAGAGATAAATTCAGCAATGAAAATTTCAAGGCAATTGAACAGTAAGTAGATTCGAGTACTACTAAATTCAACGAGGTTTATATAGAAGAGATACGGCACAAAAATGCAAAGTATTTTTGCACAAGCACACAATGACGCTTAATTCCAATGTTCACCGAAATAGGAAAATGAAAACTGAAAAACTAGTATACAGAATAAGTAATTTTAAAAATTAATTGTTAACAATGCAATTAAATATGATATCACTATTTAATTGACAGCTTTCAATGACAAATGTGATGCCATTACGCCGCCAATATAACATTTTTTTGTTGTTATGGTTATATATGTATATATAAACATAAACCATAAACAACCCGAAGGTCGGTTTGGTAGGTGCTGGTAGAGTTCACCCAGTACTAAGCCCGACGGCGTGTGAAATTCACACATCAGGGTAGGGGGGCCAGTTCCTTTCCCTGTTCCGGCTATGGTTTCCCAGGAAGACCTGGTACCCGAAAAATCGCATAGCTTGGGTGGAGCTGCAGTGCCTTGCCCGGGAATCGAACCCGGGACCCTCCGGTCAGCAGTCCAACGCTCTACCCTCTGGACTACCGCGACCCACATGTATATATATACATATATATATATATATATATATATATATATATATATATATATATATATATATATATATATATATATATATATATATACACACAGATACACCCATACATACCAGCGACTATGCCAGGAAAAGTGGATGAAGGGGGTGTTGACCGGCAGTGGGATGTTAGTACCAGTAAATTACACACACCCATGTACATATGTATATGTTGAAATACACCCACCATTTTTCTGGTTTCTCCTGAATGCAATTAATAATAGCTTTTTCATTGTTAGTACCAGTAAATTAACAACTTTAACGAATTCAGTAAAATATTATCTAATATACATTTTAACATTTAAACTTAATAGATAAATTTTAAATCCATGAAATTTTATGTAGCAGACGCGACATTGAGTCGTGAGTAACAATCGGTTTGCTTATTTGATTTTTTATGAGTTTTAATTAGTGTATTAGTTCATGATAAAGGAACTTTTAGTCATACATTTCTCTAGCCTCCAAATTCCCTTTGCCAACAAAAATATTCGAAAATTGCTCTCATCATTCATTTGCAGTGTTCACACATCCATAAACGTCCATTCTGATAAATGACTTCCGCATCTTGGCATCAGTCAAGACGGAAAGGCAACCCCCGTTGCGAAACATGAAGGCCCTATTTATTTAATTGTAACTCGCCCCTAAAATAGAGTATTATTCAAAATGCTCTCGAACCTGTTTCATTATTTCGTTGAAGGGGATTTTGCCACTAGAATATTTTCGTTCCTTCACTTTAAACTCCAGGTACGTTATACTTATTCCAAATAATTGCCACAAAATGAACCCCATCGAAATTTAATCGAGTGTATACATTTATGCACGTGACATCACACACCATAATTCACGAAGTTCTGATAGTGAATGAGCCTATAGAAACCCCGCGATCAATCCACATCACATTCCATTACAGTCTAGTACACCGATAAATAAAATGACACCCAGCTGTAGAACGTAACTCTACACCTACACTATAAGAACAAAAGTGGAAAAGTGAATGAATAATTTGGAAAGTTCCCTTCGCTACCCCGAAGGCTCCTCTCGTGAGCTTCAGTTGAACTATTTTTCCACAAAATAGATCGTAGGTTAAGTGGTTTTAGTGTCCTAGGTAACGGGATGAAAGATAAGGGGGGAAGGGGATTTGTGGGGATTGGAAGACGGCTAAAATGTGGGGAATTTAATTTCTAGGGAAGTGAGAGGTTGCCTACTTGTCACTCTCCCACCGCACGATAGGAAGGGGGAGGAGGGGACGGCGGGGGTGGAGTTGACGGGGGCGGGGGGGGGAGGGAGGGTGAAAAACGGAAGGGGAAATGAGAGAAGGGGATTGCGGTCGAAAAATGCTTCCCCTTGAAGCATTATTAGTATTATTTTCGTTGCAGCGTGGGGCCTCTTTCTCTGCAGACTTCACCCGTAAACTATTTAGGGGGAAATCATAACAAAACACAAACAGAATCACGAAAGCATTTCTCATGGAGGAAGGGTGTGAGAGAAAAAAATATATGATTCTCACCGCTTGATACGGGCGCGAAAGCATGGTGTGCCGTAGCTTTGCGTGTGGAGATAAATTGCCTATGCTCATTCGATGACAGAATTTTTATTGCTCTTTTTGGCGTTGATCAATAAAAAATCATTCCTTCTCAGAGGTGAACGTGACCACCTCCACTGGCACGTAAATTTGACTGGCTACCCTCGGGTATAGAAAAGGACGCAAGTTTTTGTTTCCTCGAAAATCGGGAAATGTTAAAAGACTACAGCATTCTATGCGATAAATTCGTGGCGTTTTAGTCCACGAAAACAATCAAACAGCACTCATTTGAGTTTTTTTAAAGTTAGATAACCTGTGTCGTTTCAGGATTCGAATTGGCCCATGGTATTTTAACCTAGATTTTAAAAGATACGATAAGTAGATGGTCTAAAATTAATGGCCTGGCGACTCCAAATGACGCACGGATCGTATAAATAGGTTTCAGTTCATGGAGTCAAAAAGGTGTAGCAGAATAATGTCAGTTCAAACTCAAGGATATCTCTTTTGTAACGCACCAACATACTCGTATATTGGTCATCTGAATTCTTATTTCCAGTGACTTTGCAGAATAACCCTGAACCTTTTGGTGTGGTGATGAAATTTGTTGTCAATTTGCACTTCGCACCCAAAATATTTTTCCTGTAATGCCTTCTTGCAGAATTTTTGTGAAGTTAAGTGTGTCAAAAATATTTTTCCGGTGTTTACCGAGGAAATGCGAGCTTCACACCGTTGTACTGTGAGAGATGAGGCGACTAGGGCACTTTCTACGCGACAGCCGTACTTCTAGGAAACCAGTAGCAAACAATTATATTTTTTCCGAAGCTGGAATGATTCCACTACTCTTCTAAAACAGTGGATCTAAAGGCAGGATGTATTCCTTTCCTATTTGGTGAAATAATTTTAACTTTTGACCCAGTATTTTCAGGGGTTCATCGTATGGCTAAAATTATATATACTATTTGGACCTAATTTAAGCAGGAACAATTACAGTTTATGGATCAAAGTCAAATACTATCAAAGCAATGAGTTCATTTTTCAAATCGAAATACACATTATTGAATCAAAATAACGCTGAAGCTCATCGCTAATCTCTATATGCTTGCATGTTAGGTTATTATGATGCTAAGATGGCATAAAACATAAAATATTTAAGGACAGAAATTTAGATTGCTCCGCATTTTGATACATTGCTATATATCTGTTAAGTAATTGAAAATATACTTTATCTAACATATGCATATGACAGTCGCCATTACGTTACAGTAAATACACGAACTCAGGGTTCTCAGTTACGTACATTTTCAACTCATGGTTATAGGTGCCTTCTTGTCGACCGTTGTAAATGAACTGAGAGGTTTGTTTACTTTAAATCAAATTAAATAAGGTAAACCCTGTCTACCATTTAAACTACATCTCGACACAAATAATTTTATCATCCAGCTATAAACTTTGAAAATTCAGTCCTTAAAGTTCTTCACGAAAATTAGAGATAGTCTTCGAATCTTCTTAAAAGCAGCCTGTCTCTCACGCATGAAACCTGGGATTATTTGGGTTTGTTCGCATAACCAATTCTGCGACTGTTTTAATGCAGCTTTCTCGACAGCTCTCCTATCCATTAATGTCATAATATCATTATATTTCTTCGAACGCACGTCTGTCATAATTCGATTCATACACCGCATATCGGGTCTTTTTATGAACGTATTTCATCCCGTTCAATTCCTCTCGAAACCAACCTCTCAAAGTAATCATGCCTCCCTGTTTCTAGTTTTTTTCATATTCCCATCGCTCTCCAACACACTTCCATCCTCCACCCGCTTTCGTAGAACTTAATTATCTTGTCACCCAATATAAATCATTAATTTGATCTGTCTATTTCACTACTAAGATATCGAAAACTTTAAAATCAATTATTATTTCCACTACTTTAAATAAAACTAAGCATCACTCAACGGTGACTAGCTAAACTAGTCCACTTTCTATATGAATCTCCCTCCCTCACTCTCGTTATTTTTATGATGTACTCCTTCGAGTGGGCATAGCGAGCCAACATGCCCTCTCTCCAGGAGGCGCTGTAGGTGACACATTGAAAAAAGGCTCCACTTCCCACCCCCTCCACCCGCATTCCTTCGAGTTTTCGGATGCCGGTCGTTGTACTGACCGTGTTCCCACCGTGCTTTCCAATCCTCCATCAAGTAGATATTCGTTGAATGCGAGTTCAAATATCTGGAAGAATCAAACATCACCCTTATGAGAACTTACAGGTTGCCTACGTCAGTCAGAGGTGGCTCGGAATAGTCTTTAACGCGGGATACTCCCAAACCGATAAAAATTATTCGGAGCGTGCTTCCTCTGCCTCCCTGAGCGAAACCCAATTTGTTCATATTTCTCGATATTTCTTGTAATTTTTCACACTATGTTCTTTGAATAACGAAATCCCTCGTTGCCCAATAAACAATTTCGGCAGCCAGTAATTCGATCATTCCTTCTTTCCTTTGAAATGATCAATCGTCATACTTTGAAAATCAAGATCAAGTAAAATTTCAGACGACGACTTTTGCAGCTATGGTCTGAAAATTGATTTTTCCCCGAATATTTCGCGGCGTCTGGTCTTCGCTCTCAAAACGACGTTTTGGAAGTTTTCTGGAGTCCTTTTTCAGGTTATAATGCTTTGATTGGCCAAAATCAAGTGAAATGAATGTTCAAGTAACTTAAGCTCTATTGTAGATATGTAATGTTAATTTATTTTTCGAATTTCAACAGTTATATCCATGAACATCATTTTTCAGTACGCTGAATTTCACAGCGAATAAGACATACTCGTACGTGGATCTCACGCTGAAATTTCACCCATCCACCAAAAAATATTTGAGTGCTACCATTCATTATTTACCCAAAATTGACATATTTCAGAAATATTTTTCAGCTGGTCACACAAACAAATTGTAAAAGAATTGGGCGTAATGCGTTGATTGTGTCAATTATTCCCTGAACTTAGAGAAGGCTGAGGAGAGTCTACACGGAGGAGAGAGGTAGATAAAATGAATGAGAATAATAAAAGGCGAGAGCCCATCGCAGTTTTATACGCCAGGGAAGAGCGAACAAAGCACTTCTTGCGTGTCCGTCCTCAGCTTCCCTCGAAACCCAATCTAAATGTAACACCCATCAAAAGAAAACGGAGCAAAAGGAATAGGCTCACAAGACACCGTGAGGTAAGGAGGAAGGAAGAGAAAAAACTGGCACGAATTTCCATATTATCGACTTTTATTTCGGGAGGAGAATATGGTAAAGATTATTTCAAACTCCCGGAAGAAATAACAACGGGAGGAGGAAAAAATAAAAGAGTTTCAAAAAACAAAATGACTGGCTCCAAGCGTGCAGCCAATTATTTCTCCTCCACCGCCACCTGGGAATACAAAAATATCAAAACCTCTAAGGGAAGGAAAGAGCAGTGCAAATCCAGCTGTCACCTTTAAATAGTATATTCTCCCTTCTGTCACCTTCCCCCAATTCACCGCCACATTCACATCGCCTCCTCCCTCCATATTCGCCAACCCCTCCCTTCATCCGCTTGTCCTCGAAATCCTATTTTCTGTTATGGAAAAAAACAACACTCATAAAATAAAGATATCAAATTTACTCCGTCATTTTCGGTCGAGTAGGTACGCAAAAGGTTTCCAACAATGGATTTCGTGTAAAATGAAATGAAGGAAGCGGGGGATTCATAAGATTTTCATCCACCCGAAGGAAGGATAATGAGAGAGAGATAAAGATGCACTGGAGAGGAATAAAAACTCCTCTGTGTCAAGTTAGACATGTAATATAAGAAAAGGGAGAGAAAAGTTGGAGAGAGAGAGGAGAGAATATGGAAAATCCTTACCATTAATACGCGCATGAAAAGATGACATTGAGTAAGTCAAGGAGAAATGAATGCGGAATGGAGGTCAAAGAAAAGAGGTGAAATTAGCGAGAGCGGCAGAGTGTCCTTCATTTGATTCTTTTGTGCATGTCTTTGCATGTCTGTTTGCACGTATGTATATGTGTGTGTGCCATTTATTTGTTAAACTCATGGACAACATACAGTAAGGAGTGCATTTCGAGACAAAAGAGATGAATTACCACTCGGTGACCGAATTCTTCCCCGCAGACGGAAAGGGAAGGGCAATGAGGAAAGGAATGAAAGCCGACGATTCCGAAACGCCAAATAAAATGACAAATGACAGCGTTGAATGAACACAAACGGACACAGTCAATCCCTCCCCACCTCCGCTTTGCTCCCTTACAAACCTCCCTCTCCCCCCTTCCCTCATACCCATATCGCTAAGGACAAACGACCATGAAAGAAGCAGGTCGAAAAAAATTAAACAAAAACTGTCTTTTATTACCTTACTCTCTCCTTCTCTCTCACTCTCTCTCCTTCTCTCTCTCTCTCTTTCTCTCTCTCTCTCTCTCCTTCTCTCTCTCTCTATGTCTATCTGTCTATCTTTTAGTCACTCTTTAAATGAGGAGAGGGGAAAAAGGGTGGGGGCATGATCGCGGTCGAAAGAAGCCGATTCGCTAAGAGGACGATGTGGATCGAAAACGAAAAAAGCAAGAGAAGCAGGGGAGATAGATATATTAAAAAAAAATACCTGCTAGGATTGAGAGCCAGCTGATGCATCACAAAAAACGAGTGGGAAAGGGATGCAGGTGGGAGGAGACGGTCGCTCGGAAACAATGAGAGGGAAAACGTGGCACTCACTCGCAGCATTCCTGGCACTCGAGGGGTGGGCGGGGGAGACAGGGGGAGGGATGGGGAGACAGGGGGAGGGATGGGGAGACAGGGGGAGGGATGGTGAGGCAGGGGGAGGGTTGGAGGGGTAGCAGAGAGGTGGCGGCGGAACCCCTTCTGCGATCGTCCCACCGGGGTGTGGGGCCGAATGAATGAGTGGAAGGGAGGGAGGAGTGGGTGAGGTTTTGGGGGGGGGGCACGGGGCCCCTGGCAAAGGAAAGAGAGGAGACTACTAGGGGACCGGTAAAGGGGAGATCGGGAGAGGAGCGTGGGGGGGAGTCGGTGACACACAAGTTGACGGTCCAATGTAGCGGGAAATAGAGACGCGGGCGGATGAACTGTCGGCCGTGTGCGCTTATCGCGATAATTTTTTGAGGCAATTTTTTTTTAAATATCCATCCTTTTTCCTTCAAATCTCTCTCTCTCCCTAACGAACGATATCCTCATCAATGATATATAAATGATGATATATCAAAAAAATACAAAAACACAATAAATGCTTATGTATTCATTGCAGAAGAATGATCAGTACACTTAAAATTCTACTATTTATGACTAATTATCAAATTGCATGATAATAACTTGGATCTATATCTAGAAAAATTTACTAGTCTCTTCCGCGAGTTATTCATAACTCCACGCGCATTTAACTTAAAATAGTAATTGCGATGAACTATTGACGGAAATGAGGCTGATTTTAGGAAAGAGTAATTAAATGTGGAGATCAGGCTAGCGTACTGGCGCTCCACCGAGAGGGCCCGTGTTATACTTCTGGAGACGGCAGATATTTTCCATTGGTATCCCGATCCCTACTTGAGGTGCTTTGTGGAGAGCACTTTGAGAGAGTACACCGTCCGTCGGACGGGACGTTAAACTGTGGACCCCTTGGCGCTTTTCGATAACACTGGGCTTAGTTCCAACACCGGGTTTCTCTCCACCCTTCTTCCCTTCCTATCTATCCCTAATGGCGCAAATGACCTCAGCTGTCGGTCGCCTCCCCTAAATCTACTGCTACTATTGCCCGTAAATGCTCACTGGTTCTCGATTTAACGGAGTCCATTCACGAGTTGGCAAAAGGAAAGATCATTTCTCGACGTGTGTTGTTCAAGTTATAACTCCAGTTCATCTCTAGCCGTTCGAAAATGAATCTTCTCTCGAAGCAATCTTTCAGCATCACTTTTGAAAAACTTAAATGAGACAAATTGAGGGATGGACGATTACATGGATGATTTATTGCTAATAATTTCAAATTACCCTTACTTCCGTACAATCCTCGATCAGCAAATGAATCTAAAACTCGCCACGCCCACCGCAGAGCATGATTATTCTAAACTCGCTCTCCCGAGCGGTCGCGACACTGGAGGGCAATTGAGCGGCAGGCAGGCATCCACGTTCCCGTCTTGGCGTGCGGGAGGCGGGGAAGGGGAAGGGGGGGGGGGGGTTTGGCCGGAGGGGTGAGTACTACCAGGCCGCCCGTCTCACTCTCAGGGGGAGTGCGCGCTCCTCGCCCCCAACACAAAGGAAGAGAGGGATGCGCGGAATAAGGCCGCAAACGGGGGTTAGAGGGGGATGACGGACAAAGGGGAGGGAGGGATGAAAGGTGGTGGGGGAGGGTTTTGGCAGGGGGG